>NC_090441.1:105683500-106287273 GCF_031143425.1 Pleurodeles waltl | reverse complement strand
ACGCCCCAAAACACAACGTGGACACATCCCATTTTTTGAAAGAAAACAGAGCTGTTTTTTGCAAAGTGCCTACCTGTAATTTTGGCCTCTAAGCTCAGCCGGCACCTATGGAAACCTACCAAACCTGTGCAATTTTTTAAAACTAGAGACCTAGGGGAATCCACGATGGGGTGACTTGTGGGGCTCTGACCAGGTTCTGTTACCCAGAATCCTTTGCAAACCTCAAATTTTGGCTAAAAAAACACATTTCCCTCACATTTCGGTGACAGAAAGTTCTGGAATCTGAGAGGAGCCACAAATTTCCTTCCACCCAGCATTCCCCCAAGTCTCCCAATAAAAATGATACCTCACTTGTGTGGGTAGGCCTAGCGCCCGCGACAGGAAACGCCCCAAAACACAACGTGGACACATCCCATTTTTTGAAAGAAAACAGAGCTGTTTTTTGCAAAGTGCCTACCTGTAGATGTTGGCCTCTAGCTCAGCCGGCACCTAGGGAAACCTACCAAACCTGTGCATTTTTGAAAACTAGAGACCGAGGGGAATCCAAGATGGGGTGACTTGTGGGGCTCTGACCAGGTTCTGTTACCCAGAATCATTTGCAAACCTCACATTTTGGCTAAAAAAACACATTTTCCTCACATTTCAGTGACAGAAAGTTCTGGAATCTGAGAGGAGCCACAAATTTCCTTCCACCCAGCGTTCCCCCAAGTCTCCCAATAAAAATGATACCTCACTTGTGTGGGTAGGCCTAGCGCCCATGACAGGAAACGCCCCAAAACACAACGTGGAAACATACCATTTTTTTAAAGAAAACAGAGCTGTTTTTTGCAAAGTGCCTACCTGTAGATTTTGGCCTCTAGCTCAGCCGGCACCTAGGGAAACCTACCAAACCTGTGCATTTTTTAAAACTAGAGACCTAGGGGAATCCAAGATGGGGTGACTTGTGGGGCTCTGACCAGGTTCTGTTACCCAGAATCCTTTGCAAACCTCAAATTTTTCTCTAAAAAAACACATTTTCCTCACATTTCGGTGACAGAAAGTTCTGGAATCTGAGAGGAGCCAGCAAATTTCCTTCCACCCAGCGTTCCCCCAAGTCTCCCGATAAAAATGATTCCTCACTTGTGTGGGTAGGCCTAGCGCCCGCGACAGGAAATGCCCCAAAACACAACGTGGACACATCCCATTTTTTGAAAGAAAACAGACCTGTTTTTTGCAAAGTGCCTACCTGTAGATTTTGTCCTCTAGCTCAGCCGGCACCTAGGGAAACCTCCAAACCTGTGCATTTTTGAAAACTAGAGACCTAGGGAATCCAAGATGGGGTGACTTGTGGGGCTCTGACCAGGTTCTGTTACCCAGAATCCTTTGCAACCCTCAAATTTTGGCTAAAAAAAACACATTTTCCTCACATTTCGGTGACAGAAAGTTCTGGAATCTGAGAGGAGCCACAAATTTCCTTCCACCCAGCGTTCCCCCAAGTCTCCCGA
This sequence comes from Pleurodeles waltl, assembly GCF_031143425.1. Taxonomy (NCBI): domain Eukaryota; kingdom Metazoa; phylum Chordata; class Amphibia; order Caudata; family Salamandridae; genus Pleurodeles; species Pleurodeles waltl. Next base: position 106,285,789 of record NC_090441.1, on the reverse strand, counting down.
TAAAAATTATACCTCACTTGTGTGGGTAGGCCTAGCGCCTGCGTCAGGAAACGCCCCAAAACACAACGTGGACACATCCCATTTTTTGAAAGAAAACAGAGCTGTTTTTTGCAAAGTGCCTACCTGTAGATTTTGGCCTCTAGGTCAGCCGGCACCTAGGGAAACCTACCAAACCTCTGCATTTTTTAAAACTAGAGACCTAGGGGAATCCAAGATGGGGTGACTTGTGGGGCTCTGACCAGGTTCTGTTACCCAGAATCCTTTGCAAATCTCAAAATGTGGCTAAAGAAACACGTTTTCCTCACATTTCGGTGACAGAAAGTTCTGGAATCTGAGAGGAGGGACAAATTTCCTTCCACCCAGCGTTCCCCCAAGTCTCCCAATAAAAATGATACCTCACTTGTGTGGGTAGGCCTAGCGCCCGCTACAGGAAACGCCCCAAAACACAACGTGGACACATCCCATTTTTTTAAAGAAAACAGAGCTGTTTTTTGCAAAGTGCCTACCTGTAGATGTTGGCCTCTTGCTCAGGTGGCACCTAGGGAAACCTACCAAACCTGTGCATTTTTGAAAACTAGAGACCGAGGGGAATCCAAGATGGGGTGACTTGTGGGGCTCTGACCAGGTTCTGTTACCCAGAATCATTTGCAAACCTCACATTTTGGCTAAAAAAACACATTTTCCTCACATTTCAGTGACAGAAAGTTCTGGAATCTGAGAGGAGCCACAAATTTCCTTCCACCCAGCGTTCCCCCAAGTCTCCCAATAAAAATGATACCTCACTTGTGTGGGTAGGCCTAGCGCCCACGACAGGAAACGCCCCAAAACACAACGTGGAAACATCCCATTTTTTTAAAGAAAACAGAGCTGTTTTTTGCAAAGTGCCTACCTGTAGATTTTGGCCTCTAGCTGAGCCGGCACCTAGGGAAACCTACCAAACCTGTGCATTTTTTAAAACTAGAGACCTAGGGGAATCCAAGATGGGGTGACTTGTGGGCTCTGACCAGGTTCTGTTACCCAGAATCCTTTGCAAACCTCAAATTTTTCTCTAAAAAAACACATTTTCCTCACATTTCGGTGACAGAAAGTTCTGGAATCTGAGAGGAGCCACAAATTTCCTTCCACCCAGCGTTCCCCAAGTCTCCCGATAAAAATGATTCCTCACTTGTGTGGGTAGGCCTAGCGCCCGCGACAGGAAATGCCCCAAAACACAACGTGGACACATCCTATTTTTTGAAAGAAAACAGACCTGTTTTTTGCAAAGTGCCTACCTGTAGATTTTGTCCTCTAGCTCAGCCGGCACCTAGGGAAACCTCCAAACCTGTGCATTTTTGAAAACTAGAGACCTAGGGGAATCCAAGATGGGGTGACTTGTGGGGCTCTGACCAGGTTCTGTTACCCAGAATCCTTTGCAACCCTCAAATTTTGGCTAAAAAAACACATTTTCCTCACATTTCGGTGACAGAAAGTTCTGGAATCTGAGAGGAGCCACAAATTTCCTTCCACCCAGAGTTCCCCCAAGTCTCCCGATAAAAATTAACCTCACTTGTGTGGGTAGGCCTAGCGCCTGCATCAGGAAACGCCCCAAAACACAACGTGGACACATCCCATTTTTTGAAAGAAAACAGAGCTGTTTTTTGCAAAGTGCCTACCTGTAGATTTTGACCTCTAGGTCAGCCGGCACCTAGGGAAACCTACCAAACCTGTGCATTTTTTAAAACTAGAGACCTAGGGGAATCCAAGATGGGGTGACTTGTGGGGCTCTGACCAGGTTCTGTTACCCAGAATCCTTTGCAAATCTCAAAAATGTGGCTAAAGAAACACGTTTTTCCTCACATTTCGGTGACAGAAAGTTCTGGAATCTGAGAGGAGGGACAAATTTCCTTCCACCCAGCGTTCCCCCAAGTCTCCCGATAAAAATGGTACCTCACTTGTGTGGGTAGGCCTAGCGCCCGCGACAGGAAAACGCCCCAAAACACAACGTGGACACATCCCATTTTTTGAAAGATAACAGATCTGTTTTTTGCAAAGTGCCTACCTGTAGATTTTGGCCTCTAGCTCAGCCGGCACCTAGGGAAACCTACCAAACCTGTGCATTTGTGAAAACTAGAGACCTAGGGGAATCCAAGATGGGGTGACTTGTGGGGCTCTGACCAGGTTCTGTTACACAGAATCCTTTGCAAACCTCAAATTTTGGCTAAAAAAACACATTTTCCTCACATTTCAGTGACAGAAAGTTCTGGAATCTGAGAGGAGCCACAAATTTCCTTCCACCCAGCGTTCCCCCAAGTCTCCTGATAAAAATGATACCTCACTTGTGTGGGTAGGCCTAGAGCCCCCGACAGCAAAAACGCCCCAAAACACAACGTGGACACATCCCATTTTTTGAAAGAAAACAGAGCTGTTTTTTGCCAAGTGCCTACCTGTAGATTTTGTCCTCTAGCTCAGCCGGCACCTAGGGAAACCTACCAAACCTGTGCATTTTTGAAAACTAGAGACCTAGGGGAATCCAAGATGGGGTGACTTGTGGGGCTCTGACCAGGTTCTGTTACCCAGAATCCTTTGCAACCCTCAGATTTTGGCTAAAAAAACACATTTTCCTCACATTTCGGTGACAGAAAGTTCTGGAATCTGAGAGGAGCCACAAATTTCCTTCCACCCAGCGTTCCCCCAAGTCTCCCGATAAAAATGATTCCTCACTTGTGTGGGTAGGCCTAGCGCCCGCGACAGGAAATGCCCCAAAACACAACGTGGACACATCCCATTTTTTGAAAGAAAACAGAGCTGTTTTTTGCAAAGTGCCTACCTGTAGATGTTGGCTTCTAGCTCAGCCGGCACCTAGGGAAACCTACCAAACCTGTGCATTTTTGAAAACTAGAGACCGAGGGGAATCCAAGATGGGGTGACTTGTGGGGCTCTGACCAGGTTCTGTTACCCAGAATCATTTGCAAACCTCACATTTTGGCTAAAAAAACACATTTTCCTCACATTTCAGTGACAGAAAGTTCTGGAATCTGAGAGGAGCCACAAATTTCCTTCCACCCAGCGTTCCCCCAAGTCTCCCAATAAAAATGATACCTCACTTGTGTGGGTAGGCCTAGCGCCCATGACAGGAAACGCCCCAAAACACAACGTGGAAACATACCATTTTTTTAAAGAAAACAGAGCTGTTTTTTGCAAAGTGCCTACCTGTAGATTTTGGCCTCTAGCTCAGCCGGCACCTAGGGAAACCTACCAAACCTGTGCATTTTTTAAAACTAGAGACCTAGGGGAATCCAAGATGGGGTGACTTGTGGGGCTCTGACCAGGTTCTGTTACCCAGAATCCTTTGCAAATCTCAAAATGTGGCTAAAAAAACACATATTCTTCACATATCGGTGACAGAAAGTTCTGGAATCTGAGAGGAGCCACAAATTTCCTTCCACCCAGCATTCCCCCAAGTCTCCCGATAAAAATTATACCTCACTTGTGTGGGTAGGCCTAGCGCCCACGACAGGAAACGCCCCAAAACACAACGTGGACACATCCCATTTTTTGAAAGAAAACAGAGCTGTTTTTTGCAAAGTGCCTACCTGTAATTTTGGCCTCTAAGCTCAGCCGGCACCTATGGAAACCTACCAAACCTGTGCAATTTTTTAAAACTAGAGACCTAGGGGAATCCACGATGGGGTGACTTGTGGGGCTCTGACCAGGTTCTGTTACCCAGAATCCTTTGCAAACCTCAAATTTTGGCTAAAAAAACACATTTTCCTCACATTTCGGTGACAGAAAGTTCTGGAATCTGAGAGGAGCCACAAATTTCCTTCCACCCAGCATTCCCCCAAGTCTCCCAATAAAAATGATACCTCACTTGTGTGGGTAGGCCTAGCGCCCGCGACAGGAAACGCCCCAAAACACAACGTGGACACATCCCATTTTTTGAAAGAAAACAGAGCTGTTTTTTGCAAAGTGCCTACCTGTAGATGTTGGCCTCTAGCTCAGCCGGCACCTAGGGAAACCTACCAAACCTGTGCATTTTTGAAAACTAGAGACCGAGGGGAATCCAAGATGGGGTGACTTGTGGGGCTCTGACCAGGTTCTGTTACCCAGAATCATTTGCAAACCTCACATTTTGGCTAAAAAAACACATTTTCCTCACATTTCAGTGACAGAAAGTTCTGGAATCTGAGAGGAGCCACAAATTTCCTTCCACCCAGCGTTCCCCCAAGTCTCCCAATAAAAATGATACCTCACTTGTGTGGGTAGGCCTAGCGCCCATGACAGGAAACGCCCCAAAACACAACGTGGAAACATACCATTTTTTTAAAGAAAACAGAGCTGTTTTTTGCAAAGTGCCTACCTGTAGATTTTGGCCTCTAGCTCAGCCGGCACCTAGGGAAACCTACCAAACCTGTGCATTTTTTAAAACTAGAGACCTAGGGGAATCCAAGATGGGGTGACTTGTGGGGCTCTGACCAGGTTCTGTTACCCAGAATCCTTTGCAAACCTCTAATTTTTCTCTAAAAAAACACATTTTCCTCACATTTCGGTGACAGAAAGTTCTGGAATCTGAGAGGAGCCACAAATTTCCTTCCACCCAGCGTTCCCCCAAGTCTCCCGATAAAAATGATTCCTCACTTGTGTGGGTAGGCCTAGCGCCCGCGACAGGAAATGCCCCAAAACACAACGTGGACACATCCCATTTTTTGAAAGAAAACAGACCTGTTTTTTGCAAAGTGCCTACCTGTAGATTTTGTCCTCTAGCTCAGCCGGCACCTAGGGAAACCTCCAAACCTGTGCATTTTTGAAAACTAGAGACCTAGGGGAATCCAAGATGGGGTGACTTGTGGGGCTCTGACCAGGTTCTGTTACCCAGAATCCTTTGCAACCCTCAAATTTTGGCTAAAAAAACACATTTTCCTCACATTTCGGTGACAGAAAGTTCTGGAATCTGAGAGGAGCCACAAATTTCCTTCCACCCAGCGTTCCCCCAAGTCTCCCGATAAAAATTATACCTCACTTGTGTGGGTAGGCCTAGCGCCTGCGTCAGGAAACGCCCCAAAACACAACGTGGACACATCCCATTTTTTGAAAGAAAACAGAGCTGTTTTTTGCAAAGTGCCTACCTGTAGATTTTGGCCTCTAGGTCAGCCGGCACCTAGGGAAACCTACCAAACCTCTGCATTTTTTAAAACTAGAGACCTAGGGGAATCCAAGATGGGGTGACTTGTGGGGCTCTGACCAGGTTCTGTTACCCAGAATCCTTTGCAAATCTCAAAATGTGGCTAAAGAAACATGTTTTCCTCACATTTCGGTGACAGAAAGTTCTGGAATCTGAGAGGAGGGACAAAATTTCCTTCCACCCAGCGTTCCCCCAAGTCTCCCAATAAAAATGATACCTCACTTGTGTGGGTAGGCCTAGCGCCCGCTACAGGAAACGCCCCAAAACACAACGTGGACACATCCCATTTTTTGAAAGAAAACAGAGCTGTTTTTTGCAAAGTGCCTACCTGTAGATGTTGGCCTCTTGCTCAGGTGGCACCTAGGGAAACCTACCAAACCTGTGCATTTTTGAAAACTAGAGACCGAGGGGAATCCAAGATGGGGTGACTTGTGGGGCTCTGACCAGGTTCTGTTACCCAGAATCATTTGCAAACCTCACATTTTGGCTAAAAAAACACATTTTCCTCACATTTCAGTGACAGAAAGTTCTGGAATCTGAGAGGAGCCACAAATTTCCTTCCACCCAGCGTTCCCCCAAGTCTCCCAATAAAAATGATACCTCACTTGTGTGGGTAGGCCTAGCGCCCACGACAGGAAACGCCCCAAAACACAACGTGGAAACATCCCATTTTTTTAAAGAAAACAGAGCTGTTTTTTGCAAAGTGCCTACCTGTAGATTTTGGCCTCTAGCTGAGCCGGCACCTAGGGAAACCTACCAAACCTGTGCATTTTTTAAAACTAGAGACCTAGGGGAATCCAAGATGGGGTGACTTGTGGGGCTCTGACCAGGTTCTGTTACCCAGAATCCTTTGCAAACCTCAAATTTTTCTCTAAAAAAACACATTTTCCTCACATTTCGGTGACAGAAAGTTCTGGAATCTGAGAGGAGCCACAAATTTCCTTCCACCCAGCGTTCCCCCAAGTCTCCCGATAAAAATGATTCCTCACTTGTGTGGGTAGGCCTAGCGCCCGCGACAGGAAATGCCCCAAAACACAACGTGGACACATCCCATTTTTTGAAAGAAAACAGACCTGTTTTTTGCAAAGTGCCTACCTGTAGATTTTGTCCTCTAGCTCAGCCGGCACCTAGGGAAACCTCCAAACCTGTGCATTTTTGAAAACTAGAGACCTAGGGGAATCCAAGATGGGGTGACTTGTGGGGCTCTGACCAGGTTCTGTTACCCAGAATCCTTTGCAACCCTCAAATTTTGGCTAAAAAAACACATTTTCCTCACATTTCGGTGACAGAAAGTTCTGGAATCTGAGAGGAGCCACAAATTTCCTTCCACCCAGAGTTCCCCCAAGTCTCCCGATAAAAATTAACCTCACTTGTGTGGGTAGGCCTAGCGCCTGCATCAGGAAACGCCCCAAAACACAACGTGGACACATCCCATTTTTTGAAAGAAAACAGAGCTGTTTTTTGCAAAGTGCCTACCTGTAGATTTTGGCCTCTAGGTCAGCCGGCACCTAGGGAAACCTACCAAACCTGTGCATTTTTTAAAACTAGAGACCTAGGGGAATCCAAGATGGGGTGACTTGTGGGGCTCTGACCAGGTTCTGTTACCCAGAATCCTTTGCAAATCTCAAAATGTGGCTAAAGAAACACGTTTTCCTCACATTTCGGTGACAGAAAGTTCTGGAATCTGAGAGGAGGGACAAATTTCCTTCCACCCAGCGTTCCCCCAAGTCTCCCGATAAAAATGGTACCTCACTTGTGTGGGTAGGCCTAGCGCCCGCGACAGGAAACGCCCCAAAACACAACGTGGACACATCCCATTTTTTGAAAGATAACAGATCTGTTTTTTGCAAAGTGCCTACCTGTAGATTTTGGCCTCTAGCTCAGCCGGCACCTAGGGAAACCTACCAAACCTGTGCATTTGTGAAAACTAGAGACCTAGGGGAATCCAAGATGGGGTGACTTGTGGGGCTCTGACCAGGTTCTGTTACACAGAATCCTTTGCAAACCTCAAATTTTGGCTAAAAAAACACATTTTCCTCACATTTCAGTGACAGAAAGTTCTGGAATCTGAGAGGAGCCACAAATTTCCTTCCACCCAGCGTTCCCCCAAGTCTCCTGATAAAAATGATACCTCACTTGTGTGGGTAGGCCTAGAGCCCCCGACAGCAAAAACGCCCCAAAACACAACGTGGACACATCCCATTTTTTGAAAGAAAACAGAGCTGTTTTTTGCCAAGTGCCTACCTGTAGATTTTGTCCTCTAGCTCAGCCGGCACCTAGGGAAACCTACCAAACCTGTGCATTTTTGAAAACTAGAGACCTAGGGGAATCCAAGATGGGGTGACTTGTGGGGCTCTGACCAGGTTCTGTTACCCAGAATCCTTTGCAACCCTCAGATTTTGGCTAAAAAAACACATTTTCCTCACATTTCGGTGACAGAAAGTTCTGGAATCTGAGAGGAGCCACAAATTTCCTTCCACCCAGCGTTCCCCCAAGTCTCCCGATAAAAATTATACCTCACTTGTGTGGGTAGGCCTAGCGCCTGCGTCAGGAAACGCCCCAAAACACAACGTGGACACATCCCATTTTTTTAAAGAAAACAGAGCTGTTTTTTGCAAAGTGCCTACCTGTAGATTTTGGCCTCTAGGTCAGCCGGCACCTAGGGAAACCTACCAAACCTGTGCATTTTTTAAAAGTAGAGACCTAGGGGAATCCAAGATGGGGTGACTTGTGGGGCTCTGACCAGGTTCTGTTACCCAGAATCCTTTGCAAATCTCAAAATGTGGCTAAAGAAACATGTTTTCCTCACATTTCGGTGACAGAAAGTTCTGGAATCTGAGAGGAGGGACAAATTTCCTTCCACCCAGCGTTCCCCCAAGTCTCCCGATAAAAATGGTACCTCACTTGTGTGGGTAGGCCTAGCGCCCGCGACAGGAAACGCCCCAAAACACAACGTGGACACATCCCATTTTTTTAAAGAAAACAGAGCTGTTTTTTGCAAAGTGCCTACTTGTAGATTTTGGCCTCTAGCTCAGCCGGCACCTAGAGAAACCTACCAAACCTGTGCATTTGTGAAAACTAGAGACCTAGGGGAATCCAAGATGGGGTGACTTGTGGGGCTCTGACCAGGTTCTGTTACACAGAATCCTTTGCAAACCTCAAATTTTGGCTAAAAAAACACATTTTCCTCACATTTCGGTGACAGAAAGTTCTGGAATCTGAGAGGAGCCACAAATTTCCTTCCACCCAGCGTTCCCCCAAGTCTCCTGATAAAAATGATACCTCACTTGTGTGGGTAGGCCTAAAGCCCCCGACAGCAAAAACGCCCCAAAACACAACGTGGACACATCCCATTTTTTGAAAGAAAACAGACCTGTTTTTTGCAAAGTGCCTACCTGTAGATTTTGTCCTCTAGCTCAGCCGGCACCTAGGGAAACCTCCAAACCTGTGCATTTTTGAAAACTAGAGACCTAGGGGAATCCAAGATGGGGTGACTTGTGGGGCTCTGACCAGGTTCTGTTACCCAGAATCCTTAGCAACCCTCAAATTTTGGCTAAAAAAACACATTTTCCTCACATTTCGGTGACAGAAAGTTCTGGAATCTGAGAGGAGCCACAAATTTCCTTCCACCCAGAGTTCCCCCAAGTCTCCCGATAAAAATTAACCTCACTTGTGTGGGTAGGCCTAGCGCCTGCATCAGGAAACGCCCCAAAACACAACGTGGACACATCCCATTTTTTGAAAGAAAACAGAGCTGTTTTTTGCAAAGTGCCTACCTGTAGATTTTGGCCTCTAGGTCAGCCGGCACCTAGGGAAACCTACCAAACCTGTGCATTTTTTAAAACTAGAGACCTAGGGGAATCCAAGATGGGGTGACTTGTGGGGCTCTGACCAGGTTCTGTTACCCAGAATCCTTTGCAAATCTCAAAATGTGGCTAAAGAAACACGTTTTCCTCACATTTCGGTGACAGAAAGTTCTGGAATCTGAGAGGAGGGACAAATTTCCTTCCACCCAGCGTTCCCCCAAGTCTCCCGATAAAAATGGTACCTCACTTGTGTGGGTAGGCCTAGCGCCCGCGACAGGAAACGCCCCAAAACACAACGTGGACACATCCCATTTTTTGAAAGATAACAGATCTGTTTTTTGCAAAGTGCCTACCTGTAGATTTTGGCCTCTAGCTCAGCCGGCACCTAGGGAAACCTACCAAACCTGTGCATTTGTGAAAACTAGAGACCTAGGGGAATCCAAGATGGGGTGACTTGTGGGGCTCTGACCAGGTTCTGTTACACAGAATCCTTTGCAAACCTCAAATTTTGGCTAAAAAAACACATTTTCCTCACATTTCAGTGACAGAAAGTTCTGGAATCTGAGAGGAGCCACAAATTTCCTTCCACAAGCGTTCCCCCAAGTCTCCTGATAAAAATGATACCTCACTTGTGTGGGTAGGCCTAGAGCCCCCGACAGCAAAAACGCCCCAAAACACAACGTGGACACATCCCATTTTTTGAAAGAAAACAGAGCTGTTTTTTGCAAAGTGCCTACCTGTAGATTTTGTCCTCTAGCTCAGCCAGCACCTAGGGAAACCTACCAAACCTGTGCATTTTTTAAAACTAGAGACCTAGGGGAATCCAAGATGGGGTGACTTGTGGGGCTCTGACCAGGTTCTGTTACCCAGAATCCTTTGCAACCCTCAGATTTTGGCTAAAAAAACACATTTTCCTCACATTTCAATGACAGAAAGTTCTGGAATCTGAGAGGAGCCACAAATTTCCTTCCACCCAGCGTTCCCCCAAGTCTCCTGATAAAAATTATACCTCACTTGTGTGGGTAGGCCTAGCGCCTGCGTCAGGAAACGCCCCAAAACACAACGTGGACACATCCCATTTTTTGAAAGAAAACAGAGCTGTTTTTTGCAAAGTGCCTACCTGTAGATTTTGGCCTCTAGGTCAGCCGGCACCTAGGGAAACCTACCAAACCTGTGCATTTTTTAAAAGTAGAGACCTAGGGGAATCCAAGATGGGGTGACTTGTGGGGCTCTGACCAGGTTCTGTTACCCAGAATCCTTTGCAAATCTCAAAATGTGGCTAAAGAAACATGTTTTCCTCACATTTCGGTGACAGAAAGTTCTGGAATCTGAGAGGAGGGACAAATTTCCTTCCACCCAGCGTTCCCCCAAGTCTCCCGATAAAAATGGTACCTCACTTGTGTGGGTAGGCCTAGCGCCCGCGACAGGAAACGCCCCAAAACACAACGTGGACACATCCCATTTTTTTAAAGAAAACAGAGCTGTTTTTTGCAAAGTGCCTACTTGTAGATTTTGGCCTCTAGCTCAGCCGGCACCTAGGGAAACCTACCAAACCTGTGCATTTGTGAAAACTAGAGACCTAGGGGAATCCAAGATGGGGTGACTTGTGGGGCTCTGACCAGGTTCTGTTACACAGAATCCTTTGCAAACCTCAAATTTTGGCTAAAAAAACAAATTTTCCTCACATTTCGGTGACAGAAAGTTCTGGAATCTGAGAGGAGCCACAAATTTCCTTCCACCCAGCGTTCCCCCAAGTCTCCTGATAAAAATGATACCTCACTTGTGTGGGTAGGCCTAGAGCCCCCGACAGCAAAAACGCCCCAAAACACAACGTGGACACATCCCATTTTTTGAAAGAAAACAGAGCTGTTTTTTGCAAAGTGCCTACCTGTAGATTTTGGCCTCTAGCTCAGCCGGCACCTAGGGAAACCTACCAAACCTGTGCATTTTTTAAAACTAGAGACCTAGGGGAATCCAAGATGGGGTGACTTGTGGGGCTCTGACCAGGTTCTGTTACCCAGAATCCTTTGCAAACCTCATATTTTGCCTAAAAAAACACATTTTCCTCACATTTCGGTGACAGAAAGTTCTGGAATCTGAGAGGAGCCACAAATTTCCTTCCACCCAGCGTTCCCCCAAGTCTCCCGATAAAAATGATACCTCACTTGTGTGGGTAGGCCTAGCGCCCGCGTCAGGAAACGCCCCAAAACACAACGTGGACACATCCTATTTTTTGAAAGAAAACAGAGCTGTTTTTTGCAAAGTGCATACCTGTAGATTTTGGCCTCTAGCTCAGCCTGCACCTAGGGAAACCTACCAAACCTGTGCATTTTTTTAAACTAGAGACCTAGGGGAATCCAAGATGGGGTGACTTGTGGGGCTCTGACCAGGTTCTGTTACCCAGAATCCTTTGCAAACCTCATATTTTGCCTAAAAAAACACATTTTCCTCACATTTCGGTGACAGAAAGTTCTGGAATCTGAGAGGAGCCACAAATTTCCTTCCACCCAGCGTTCCCCCAAGTCTCCCGATTAAAATGATACCTCACTTGTGTGGGTAGGCCTAGTGCCCGCGTCAGGAAACGCCCCAAAACACAACGTGGACACATCCTATTTTTTGAAAGAAAACAGAGCTGTTTTTTGCAAAGTGCCTACCTGTAGATTTTGGCCTCTAGCTCAGCCGGCACCTAGGGAAACCTACCAAACCTGTGCATTTGTGAAAACTAGAGACCTAGGGGAATCCAAGATGGGGTGACTTGTGGGGCTCTGACCAGGTTCTCTTACACAGAATCCTTTGCAAACCTCAAATTTTGGCTAAAAAAAACAAATTTTCCTCACATTTCGGTGACAGAAAGTTCTGGAATCTGAGAGGAGCCACAAATTTCCTTCCACCCAGCGTTCCCCCAAGTCTCCTGATAAAAATGATACCTCACTTGTGTGGCTATGCCTAGCGCCCCCGACAGGAAACGCCCCAAAACACAACGTGAACACATCCCATTTTTTTAAAGAAAACAGAGCTGTTTTTTGCAAAGTGCCTACATGTAGATTTTGGCCTCTAGCTCAGCCGGCACCTAGGGAAACCTACCAAACCTGTGCAGTTTTGAAAACTAGAGACCTAGGGGAATCCAAGATGGGGTGACTTGTGGGGCTCTGACCAGGTTCTGTTACACAGAATCCTTTGCAAACCTCAAATTTTGGCTAAAAAAACACATTTTCCTCACATTTCGGTGACAGAAAGTTCTGAATCTGAGAGGAGCCACAAATTTCCTTCCACCCAGCGTTCCCCCAAGTCTCCCGATAAAAATGGTACCTAACTTGTGTGGGTAGGCCTAGCGCCCGCGACAGGAAACGCCCCAAAACACAACGTGGACACATCCCATTTTTTGAAAGAAAACAGAGCTGTTTTTTGCAAAGTGCCTACCTGTAGATTTTGGCCTCTAGCTCAGCCGGCACCTAGGGAAACCTACCAAACCTGTGCATTTGTGAAAACTAGAGACCTAGGGGAATCCAAGATGGGGTGACTTGTGGGGCTCTGACCAGGTTCTGTTACACAGAATCCTTTGCAAACCTCAAATTTTGGCTAAAAAAACACATTTTCTTCACATTTCAGTGACAGAAAGTTCTGGAATCTGAGAGGAGCCACAAATTTCCTTCCACCCAGCGTTCCCCCAAGTCTCCTGATAAAAATGATACCTCACTTGTGTGGGTAGGCCTAGAGCCCCCGACAGCAAAAACGCCCCAAAACACAACGTGGACACATCCCATTTTTTGAAAGAAAACAGAGCTGTTTTTTGCAAAGTGCCTACCTGTAGATTTTGTCCTCTAGCTCAGCCGGCACCTAGGGAAACCTACCAAACCTGTGCATTTTTGAAAACTAGAGACCTAGGGGAATCCAAGATGGGGTGACTTGTGGGGCTCTGACCAGGTTCTGTTACCCAGAATCCTTTGCAACCCTCAGATTTTGGCTAAAAAAACACATTTTCCTCACATTTCGGTGACAGAAAGTTCTGGAATCTGAGAGGAGCCACAAATTTACTTCCACCCAGCGTTCCCCCAAGTCTCCTGATAAAAATTATACCTCACTTGTGTGGGTAGGCCTAGCGCCTGCGTCAGGAAACGCCCCAAAACACAACGTGGACACATCCCATTTTTTGAAAGAAAACAGAGCTGTTTTTTGCAAAGTGCCTACCTGTAGATTTTGGCCTCTAGGTCAGCCGGCACCTAGGGAAACCTACCAAACCTGTGCATTTTTTAAAAGTAGAGACCTAGGGGAATCCAAGATGGGGTGACTTGTGGGGCTCTGACCAGGTTCTGTTACCCAGAATCCTTTGCAAATCTCAAAATGTGGCTAAAGAAACATGTTTTCCTCACATTTCGGTGACAGAAAGTTCTGGAATCTGAGAGGAGGGACAAATTTCCTTCCACCCAGCGTTCCCCCAAGTCTCCCGATAAAAATGGTACCTCACTTGTGTGGGTAGGCCTAGCGCCCGCGACAGGAAACGCCCCAAAACACAACGTGGACACATCCCATTTTTTTAAAGAAAACAGAGCTGTTTTTTGCAAAGTGCCTACTTGTAGATTTTGGCCTCTAGCTCAGCCGGCACCTAGGGAAACCTACCAAACCTGTGCATTTGTGAAAACTAGAGACCTAGGGGAATCCAAGATGGGGTGACTTGTGGGGCTCTGACCAGGTTCTGTTACACAGAATCCTTTGCAAACCTCAAATTTTGGCTAAAAAAACAAATTTTACTCACATTTCGGTGACAGAAAGTTCTGGAATCTGAGAGGAGCCACAAATTTCCTTCCACCCAGCGTTCCCCCAAGTCTCCTGATAAAAATGATACCTCACTTGTGTGGGTAGGCCTAGAGCCCCCGACAGCAAAAACGCCCCAAAACACAACGTGGACACATCCCATTTTTTGAAAGAAAACAGAGCTGTTTTTTGCAAAGTGCCTACCTGTAGATTTTGGCCTCTAGCTCAGCCGGCACCTAGGGAAACCTACCAAACCTGTGCATTTTTTAAAACTAGAGACCTAGGGGAATCCAAGATGGGGTGACTTATGGGGCTCTGACCAGGTTCTGTTACCCAGAATCCTTTGCAAACCTCATATTTTGCCTAAAAAAACACATTTTCCTCACATTTCGGTGACAGAAAGTTCTGGAATCTGAGAGGAGCCACAAATTTCCTTCCACCCAGCGTTCCCCCAAGTCTCCCGATAAAAATGATACCTCACTTGTGTGGGTAGGCCTAGCGCCCGCGTCAGGAAACGCCCCAAAACACAACGTGGACACATCCTATTTTTTGAAAGAAAACAGAGCTGTTTTTTGCAAAGTGCATACCTGTAGATTTTGGCCTCTAGCTCAGCCTGCACCTAGGGAAACCTACCAAACCTGTGCATTTTTTTAAACTAGAGACCTAGGGGAATCCAAGATGGGGTGACTTGTGGGGCTCTGACCAGGTTCTGTTACCCAGAATCCTTTGCAAACCTCATATTTTGCCTAAAAAAACACATTTTCCTCACATTTCGGTGACAGAAAGTTCTGGAATCTGAGAGGAGCCACAAATTTCCTTCCACCCAGCGTTCCCCCAAGTCTCCCGATTAAAATGATACCTCACTTGTGTGGGTAGGCCTAGTGCCCGCGTCAGGAAACGCCCCAAAACACAACGTGGACACATCCTATTTTTTTAAAGAAAACAGAGCTGTTTTTTGCAAAGTGCCTACCTGTAGATTTTGGCCTCTAGCTCAGCCGGCACCTAGGGAAACCTACCAAACCTGTGCATTTGTGAAAACTAGAGACCTAGGGGAATCCAAGATGGGGTGACTTGTGGGGCTCTGACCAGGTTCTCTTACACAGAATCCTTTGCAAACCTCAAATTTTGGCTAAAAAAAACAAATTTTCCTCACATTTCGGTGACAGAAAGTTCTGGAATCTGAGAGGAGCCACAAATTTCCTTCCACCCAGCGTTCCCCCAAGTCTCCTGATAAAAATGATACCTCACTTGTGTGGCTATGCCTAGCGCCCCCGACAGGAAACGCCCCAAAACACAACGTGAACACATCCCATTTTTTTAAAGAAAACAGAGCTGTTTTTTGCAAAGTGCCTACATGTAGATTTTGGCCTCTAGCTCAGCCGGCACCTAGGGAAACCTACCAAACCTGTGCAGTTTTGAAAACTAGAGACCTAGGGGAATCCAAGATGGGGTGACTTGTGGGGCTCTGACCAGGTTCTGTTACACAGAATCCTTTGCAAACCTCAAATTTTGGCTAAAAAAACACATTTTCCTCACATTTCGGTGACAGAAAGTTCTGAATCTGAGAGGAGCCACAAATTTCCTTCCACCCAGCGTTCCCCCAAGTCTCCCGATAAAAATGGTACCTAACTTGTGTGGGTAGGCCTAGCGCCCGCGACAGGAAACGCCCCAAAACACAACGTGGACACATCCCATTTTTTGAAAGAAAACAGAGCTGTTTTTTGCAAAGTGCCTACCTGTAGATTTTGGCCTCTAGCTCAGCCGGCACCTAGGGAAACCTACCAAACCTGTGCATTTGTGAAAACTAGAGACCTAGGGGAATCCAAGATGGGGTGACTTGTGGGGCTCTGACCAGGTTCTGTTACACAGAATCCTTTGCAAACCTCAAATTTTGGCTAAAAAAACACATTTTCCTCACATTTCAGTGACAGAAAGTTCTGGAATCTGAGAGGAGCCACAAATTTCCTTCCACCCAGCGTTCCCCCAAGTCTCCTGATAAAAATGATACCTCACTTGTGTGGGTAGGCCTAGAGCCCCCGACAGCAAAAACGCCCCAAAACACAACGTGGACACATCCCATTTTTTGAAAGAAAACAGAGCTGTTTTTTGCAAAGTGCCTACCTGTAGATTTTGTCCTCTAGCTCAGCCGGCACCTAGGGAAACCTACCAAACCTGTGCATTTTTGAAAACTAGAGACCTAGGGGAATCCAAGATGGGGTGACTTGTGGGGCTCTGACCAGGTTCTGTTACCCAGAATCCTTTGCAACCCTCAGATTTTGGCTAAAAAAACACATTTTCCTCACATTTCGGTGACAGAAAGTTCTGGAATCTGAGAGGAGCCACAAATTTACTTCCACCCAGCGTTCCCCGAAGTCTCCTGATAAAAATTATACCTCACTTGTGTGGGTAGGCCTAGCGCCTGCGTCAGGAAACGCCCCAAAACACAACGTGGACACATCCCATTTTTTGAAAGAAAACAGAGCTGTTTTTTGCAAAGTGCCTACCTGTAGATTTTGGCCTCTAGGTCAGCCGGCACCTAGGGAAACCTACCAAACCTGTGCATTTTTTAAAAGTAGAGACCTAGGGGAATCCAAGATGGGGTGACTTGTGGGGCTCTGACCAGGTTCTGTTACCCAGAATCCTTTGCAAATCTCAAAATGTGGCTAAAGAAACATGTTTTCCTCACATTTCGGTGACAGAAAGTTCTGGAATCTGAGAGGAGGGACAAATTTCCTTCCACCCAGCGTTCCCCCAAGTCTCCCGATAAAAATGGTACCTCACTTGTGTGGGTAGGCCTAGCGCCCGCGACAGGAAACGCCCCAAAACACAACGTGGACACATCCCATTTTTTTAAAGAAAACAGAGCTGTTTTTTGCAAAGTGCCTACTTGTAGATTTTGGCCTCTAGCTCAGCCGGCACCTAGGGAAACCTACCAAACCTGTGCATTTTTTAAAACTAGAGACCTAGGGGAATCCAAGATGGGGTGACTTGTGGGGCTCTGACCAGGTTCTGTTACACAGAATCCTTTGCAAACCTCAAATTTTGGCTAAAAAAACAAATTTTCCTCACATTTCGGTGACAGAAAGTTCTGGAATCTGAGAGGAGCCACAAATTTCCTTCCACCCAGCGTTCCCCCAAGTCTCCTGATAAAAATGATACCTCACTTGTGTGGGTAGGCCTAGAGCCCCCGACAGCAAAAACGCCCCAAAACACAACGTGGACACATCCCATTTTTTGAAAGAAAACAGAGCTGTTTTTTGCAAAGTGCCTACCTGTAGATTTTGGCCTCTAGCTCAGCCGGCACCTAGGGAAACCTACCAAACCTGTGCATTTTTTAAAACTAGAGACCTAGGGGAATCCAAGATGGGGTGACTTGTGGAGCTCTGACCAGGTTCTGTTACCCAGAATCCTTTGCAAACCTCATATTTTGCCTAAAAAAACACATTTTCCTCACATTTCGGTGACAGAAAGTTCTGGAATCTGAGAGGAGCCACAAATTTCCTTCCACCCAGCGTTCCCCCAAGTCTCCCGATAAAAATGATACCTCACTTGTGTGGGTAGGCCTAGCGCCCGCGTCAGGAAACGCCCCAAAACACAACGTGGACACATCCTATTTTTTGAAAGAAAACAGAGCTGTTTTTTGCAAAGTGCATACCTGTAGATTTTGGCCTCTAGCTCAGCCTGCACCTAGGGAAACCTACCAAACCTGTGCATTTTTTTAAACTAGAGACCTAGGGGAATCCAAGATGGGGTGACTTGTGGGGCTCTGACCAGGTTCTGTTACCCAGAATCCTTTGCAAACCTCATATTTTGCCTAAAAAAACACATTTTCCTCACATTTCGGTGACAGAAAGTTCTGGAATCTGAGAGGAGCCACAAATTTCCTTCCACCCAGCGTTCCCCCAAGTCTCCCGATTAAAATGATACCTCACTTGTGTGGGTAGGCCTAGTGCCCGCGTCAGGAAACGCCCCAAAACACAACGTGGACACATCCTATTTTTTGAAAGAAAACAGAGCTGTTTTTTGCAAAGTGCCTACCTGTAGATTTTGGCCTCTAGCTCAGCCGGCACCTAGGGAAACCTACCAAACCTGTGCATTTGTGAAAACTAGAGACCTAGGGGAATCCAAGATGGGGTGACTTGTGGGGCTCTGACCAGGTTCTGTTACACAGAATCCTTTGCAAACCTCAAATTTTGGCTAAAAAAAACAAATTTTCCTCACATTTCGGTGACAGAAAGTTCTGGAATCTGAGAGGAGCCACAAATTTCCTTCCACCCAGCGTTCCCCCAAGTCTCCTGATAAAAATGATACCTCACTTGTGTGGCTATGCCTAGCGCCCCCGACAGGAAACGCCCCAAAACACAACGTGAACACATCCCATTTTTTTAAAGAAAACAGAGCTGTTTTTTGCAAAGTGCCTACATGTAGATTTTGGCCTCTAGCTCAGCCGGCACCTAGGGAAACCTACCAAACCTGTGCAGTTTTGAAAACTAGAGACCTAGGGGAATCCAAGATGGGGTGACTTGTGGGGCTCTGACCAGGTTCTGTTACACAGAATCCTTTGCAAACCTCAAATTTTGGCTAAAAAAACACATTTTCCTCACATTTCGGTGACAGAAAGTTCTGAATCTGAGAGGAGCCACAAATTTCCTTCCACCCAGCGTTCCCCCAAGTCTCCCGATAAAAATGATACCTCACTTGTGTGGGTAGGCCTAGCACCCGAGACAGGAAACGCCCCAAAACACAACGTGGACACATCCCATTTTTTTTAAAGAAAACAGAGCTGTTTTTTGCAAAGTGCCTACCTGTAGATTTTGGCTCTAGCTCAGCCGGCACCTAGGGAAACCTACCAAACCTGTGTATTTGTGAAAATTAGAGACCTAGGGGAATCCAAGATGGGGTGACTTGTGGGGCTCTGACCAGGTTCTGTTACCCAGAATCCTTTGCAAACCTCACATTTTGGCTAAAAAAACACATTTTCCTTACATTTCGGTGACAGAAAGTTCTGGAATCTGATAGGAGCCACAAATTTCCTTCCACCCAGCGTTCCCCCAAGTCTCCCAATAAAAATGATACCTCACTTGTGTGGGTAGGCCTAGCGCCCGCGACAGGAAACGCCCCAAAACACAACGTGGACACATCCCATTTTTTGAAAGAAAACAGAGCTGTTTTTTGCAAAGTGCCTACCTGTAGATGTTGGCCTCTAGCTCAGGTGGCACCTAGGGAAACCTACCAAACCTGTGCATTTTTGAAAACTAGAGACCTAGGGGAATCCAAGATGGGGTGACTTGTGGGGCTCTGACCAGGTTCTGTTACCCAGAATCCTTTGCAAACCTCAAATTTTGGCTAAAAAAACACATTTTCCTCACATTTCAGTGACAGAAAGTTCTGGAATCTGAGAGGAGCCACAAATTTCCTTCCACCCAGCGTTCACCCAAGTCTCCTGATAAAAATGATACCTCACTTGTGTGGGTAGGCCTAGAGCCCCCGACAGCAAAAACGCCCCAAAACACAACGTGGACACATCCCATTTTTTGAAAGAAAACAGAGCTGTTTTTTGCAAAGTGCCTACCTGTAGATTTTGTCCTCTAGCTCAGCCGGCACCTAGGGAAACCTACCAAACCTGTGCATTTTTTAAAACTAGAGACCTAGGGGAATCCAAGATGGGGTGACTAGTGGGGCTCTGTCCAGGTTCTGTTACCCAGAATCCTTTGCAACCCTCAGATTTTGGCTAAAAAAACACATTTTCCTCACATTTCAATGACAGAAAGTTCTGGAATCTGAGAGGAGCCACAAATTTCCTTCCACCCAGCGTTCCCCCAAGTCTCCTGATAAAAATTATACCTCACTTGTGTGGGTAGGCCTAGCGCCTGCGTCAGGAAACGCCCCAAAACACAACGTGGACACATCCCATTTTTTTAAAGAAAACAGAGCTGTTTTTTGCAAAGTGCCTACCTGTAGATTTTGGCCTCTAGGTCAGCCGGCACCTAGGGAAACCTACCAAACCTGTGCATTTTTTAAAAGTAGAGACCTAGGGGAATCCAAGATGGCGTGACTTGTGGGGCTCTGACCAGGTTCTGTTACCCAGAATCCTTTGCAAATCTCAAAATGTGGCTAAAGAAACATGTTTTCCTCACATTTCGGTGACAGAAAGTTCTGGAATCTGAGAGGAGGGACAAATTTCCTTCCACCCAGCGTTCCCCCAAGTCTCCCGATAAAAATGGTACCTCACTTGTGTGGGTAGGCATAGCGCCCGCGACAGGAAACGCCCCAAAACACAACGTGGACACATCCCATTTTTTTAAAGAAAACAGAGCTGTTTTTTGCAAAGTGCCTACTTGTAGATTTTGTCCTCTAGCTCAGCCGGCACCTAGGGAAACCTACCAAACCTGTGCATTTGTGAAAACTAGAGACCTAGGGGAATCCAAGATGGGGTGACTTGTGGGGCTCTGACCAGGTTCTGTTACACAGAATCCTTTGCAAACCTCAAATTTTGGCTAAAAAAACACATTTTCCTCACATTTCGGTGACAGAAAGTTCTGGAATCTGAGAGGAGCCACAAATTTCCTTCCACCCAGCGTTCCCCCAAGTCTCCTGATAAAAATGATACCTCACTTGTGTGGGTAGGCCTAGAGCCCCCGACAGCAAAAACGCCCCAAAACACAACGTGGACACATCCCATTTTTTGAAAGAAAACAGAGCTGTTTTTTGCAAAGTGCCTACCTGTAGATTTTGGCCTCTAGCTCAGCCGGCACCTAGGGAAACCTACCAAACCTGTGCATTTTTTAAAACTAGAGACCTAGGGGAATCCAAGATGGGGTGACTTGTGGGGCTCTGACCAGGTTCTGTTACCCAGAATCCTTTGCAAACCTCATATTTTGCCTAAAAAAACACATTTTCCTCACATTTCGGTGACAGAAAGTTCTGGAATCTGAGAGGAGCCACAAATTTCCTTCCACCCAGCGTTCCCCCAAGTCTCCCGATAAAAATGATACCTCACTTGTGTGGGTAGGCCTAGCGCCCGCGTCAGGAAAACACAACGTGGACACATCCTATTTTTTGAAAGAAAACAGAGCTGTTTTTTGCAAAGTGCATACCTGTAGATTTTGGCCTCTAGCTCAGCCGGCACCTAGGGAAACCTACCAAACCTGTGCATTTTTTTAAACTAGAGACCTAGGGGAATCCAAGATGGGGTGACTTGTGGGGCTCTGACCAGGTTCTGTTACCCAGAATCCTTTGCAAACCTCATATTTTGCCTAAAAAAACACATTTTCCTCACATTTCGGTGACAGAAAGTTCTGGAATCTGAGAGGAGCCACAAATTTCCTTCCACCCAGCGTTCCCCCAAGTCTCCCGATTAAAATGATACCTCACTTGTGTGGGTAGGCCTAGTGCCCGCGTCAGGAAACGCCCCAAAACACAACGTGGACACATCCTATTTTTTGAAAGAAAACAGAGCTGTTTTTTGCAAAGTGCCTACCTGTAGATTTTGGCCTCTAGCTCAGCCGGCACCTAGGGAAACCTACCAAACCTGTGCATTTGTGAAAACTAGAGACCTAGGGGAATCCAAGATGGGGTGACTTGTGGGGCTCTGACCAGGTTCTGTTACACAGAATCCTTTGCAAACCTCAAATTTTGGCTAAAAAAAACAAATTTTCCTCACATTTCGGTGACAGAAAGTTCTGGAATCTGAGAGGAGCCACAAATTTCCTTCCACCCAGCGTTCCCCCAAGTCTCCTGATAAAAATGATACCTCACTTGTGTGGCTATGCCTAGCGCCCCCGACAGGAAACGCCCCAAAACACAACGTGAACACATCCCATTTTTTTAAAGAAAACAGAGCTGTTTTTTGCAAAGTGCCTACCTGTAGATTTTGGCCTCTAGCTCAGCCGGCACCTAGGGAAACCTACCAAACCTGTGCAGTTTTGAAAACTAGAGACCTAGGGGAATCCAAGATGGGGTGACTTGTGGGGCTCTGACCAGGTTCTGTTACCCAGAATCCTTTGCAAACCTCAAATTTTGGCTAAAAAAACACATTTTCCTCACATTTCGGTGACAGAAAGTTCTGAATCTGAGAGGAGCCACAAATTTCCTTCCACCCAGCGTTCCCCCAAGTCTCCCGATAAAAATGATACCTCACTTGTGTGGGTAGGACTAGCACCCGAGACAGGAAACGCCCCAAAACACAACGTGGACACATCCCATTTTTTGAAAGAAAACAGAGCTGTTTTTTGCAAAGTGCCTACCTGTAGATTTTGGCCTCTAGCTCAGCCGGCACCTAGGGAAACCTACCAAACCTGTGCATTTGTGAAAACTAGAGACCTAGGGGAATCCAAGATGGGGTGACTTGTGGGGCTCTGACCAGGTTCTGTTACCCAGAATCCTTTGCAAACCTCAAATTTTGGCTAAAAAAAACAAATTTTCCTCACATTTCGGTGACAGAAAGTTCTGGAATCTGAGAGGAGCCACAAATTTCCTTCCACCCAGCGTTCCCCCAAGTCTCCTGATAAAAATGATACCTCACTTGTGTGGCTATGCCTAGCGCCCCCGACAGGAAACGCCCCAAAACACAACGTGAACACATCCCATTTTTTTAAAGAAAACAGAGCTGTTTTTTGCAAAGTGCCTACCTGTAGATTTTGGCTCTAGCTCAGCCGGCACCTAGGGAAACCTACCAAACCTGTGCATTTTTTAAAACTATAGAACTAGGGGAATCCAAGATGGGGTGACTTGTGGGGCTCTGACCAGGTTCTGTTACCCAGAATCCTTTGCAAACCTCACATTTTGGCTAAAAAAACACATTTTCCTTACATTTCGGTGACAGAAAGTTCTGGAATCTGATAGGAGCCACAAATGTCCTTCCACCCAGCGTTCCCCCAAGTCTCCCAATAAAAATGATACCTCACTTGTGTGGGTAGGCCTAGCGCCCGCGACAGGAAACGCCCCAAAACACAACGTGGACACATCCCATTTTTTGAAAGAAAACAGAGCTGTTTTTTGCAAAGTGCCTACCTGTAGATGTTGGCCTCTAGCTCAGGTGGCACCTAGGGAAACCTACCAAACCTGTGCATTTTTGAAAACTAGAGACCTAGGGGAATCCAAGATGGGGTGACTTGTGGGGCTCTGACCAGGTTCTGTTACCCAGAATCCTTTGCAAACCTCAAATTTTGGCTAAAAAAACACATTTTCCTCACATTTCGGTGACAGAAAGTTCCGGAATCTGAGAGGAGCCACAAATTTCCTTCCACCCAGCGTTCCCCCAAGTCTCCCAATAAAAATGATACCTCACTTGTGTGGGTAGGACTAGCGCCCGCGACAGGAAATGCCCCAAAACACAACGTGGAAACATCCCATTTTTTGAAAGAAAACAGAGCTGTTTTTTGCAAAGTGCCTACCTTTAGATTTTGGCCTCTAGCTCAGCCGGCACCTAGGGAAACCTACCAAACCTGTGCATTTTTTTAAACTAGACACCTAGGGGAATCCAAGATGGGGTGACTTGTGGGGCTCTGACCAGGTTCTGTTACCCAGAATCCTTTGCAAACCTCAAACCTTTCTCTAAAAAAACACATTTTCCTCACATTTCGGTGACAGAAAGTTCTGGAATCTGAGAGGAGCCACAAATTTCCTTCCACCCAGCGTTCCCCCAAGTCTCCCGATAAAAATGATTCCTCGCTTGTGTGGGTAGGCCTAGCGCCCGCGACAGGAAATGCCCCAAAACACAACGTGGACACATCCCATTTTTTGAAAGAAAACAGACCTGTTTTTTGCAAAGTGCCTACCTGTAGATTTTGTCTTCTAGCTCAGCCGGCACCTAGGGAAACCTACCAAACCTGTGCATTTTTGAAAACTAGAGACCTAGGGGAATCTAAGATGGGGTGACTTGTGTGGCTCTGACCAGGTTCTGTTACCCAGAATCCTTTGCAACCCTCAAATTTTGGCTAAAAAAACACATTTTCCTCACATTTCGGTGACAGAAAGTTCTGGAATCTGAGAGGAGCCACAAATTTCCTTCCACCCAGCGTTCCCCCAAGTCTCCCGATAAAAATTATTCCTCACTTGTGTGCGTAGGCCTAGCGCCTGCGACAGGAAACGCCCCAAAACACAAAGTGGACACATCCCATTTTTTGAAAGAAAACAGAGCTGTTTTTTTCAAAGTGCCTACCTGTAGATTTTGGCCACTAGGTCAGCCGGCACCTAGGGAAACCTACCAAACCTGTGCCTTTTTTAAAACTAGAGACCTAGGGGAATCCAAGATGGGGTGACTTGTGGGGCTCTGACCAGGTGCTGTTACCCAGAATCCTTTGCAAATCTCAAAATGTGGCTAAAGAAACACGTTTTCCTCACATTTCGGTGACAGAAAGTTCTGGAATCTGAGAGGAGCCACAAATTTCCTTCCACCCAGCGTTCCCCCAAGTCTCCCGATAAAAATGATACCTCACTTGTGTGGGTAGGCCTAGCGCCCGCGTCAGGAAACGCCCCAAAACACAACGTGGAAACATCCTATTTTTTGAAAGAAAACAGAGCTGTTTTTTGCAAAGTGCCTACCTGTAGATTTTGGCCTCTAGCTCAGCCGGCACCTAGGGAAACCTACCAAACCTGTGCATTTGTGAAAACTAGAGACCTAGGGGAATCCAAGATGGGGTGACTTGTGGGGCTCTGACCAGGTTCTGTTACACAGAATCCTTGGCAAACCTCAAATTTTGGCTAAAAAAATAAATTTTCTTTACATTTCGGTGACAGAAAGTTCTGGAATCTGAGAGGAGCCACAAATTTCCTTCCACCCAGCGTTCCCCCAAGTCTCCTGATAAAAATGATACCTCACTTGTGTGGGTACGCCTAGCGCCCGCGACAGAAAACGCCCCAAAACACATCGTGGACACATCCCATTTTTTTAAAGAAAACAGAGCTGTTTTTTGCAAAGTGCCTACCTGTAGATTTTGGCCTCTAGCTCAGCCGGCACCTAGGGAAACCTACCAAACATGTGAATTTTTGAAAACTAGAGACCTAGGGGAATCCAAGATGGGGTGACTTGTGGGGCTCTGACGAGGTTCTGTTACCCAGAATCCTTTGCCAACCTCAAATTTTGGCTAAAGAAACACATTTTCCACACATTTCGGTGACAGAAAGTTCTGGAATCTTAGAGGAGCCACAAATTTCATTCCACCCAGCGTTCCCCCAAGTCTCCCAATAAAAATGATACCTCACTTGTGTGGGTAGGCCTAGCGCCCGCGACAGGAAACGCCCCAAAACACAACGTGGACACATCCCATTTTTTGAAAGAAAACAGAGCTGTTTTTTGCAAAGTGCCTACCTGTAGATGTTGGCCTCTAGCTCAGGTGGCACCTAGGGAAACCTACCAAGCCTGTGCATTTTTGAAAACTAGAGACCTAGGGGAATCCAAGATGGGGTGACTTGTGGGGCTCTGACCAGGTTCTGTTACCCAGAATCCTTTGCAAACCTCAAATTTTGGCTAAAAAAACACATTTTCCTCACATTTCGGTGACAGAAAGTTCTGGAATCTGAGAGGAGCCACAAATTTCCTTCCACCCAGCGTTCCCCCAAGTCTCCCAATTAAAATGATACCTCACTTGTGTGGGTAGGCCTAGCGCCCGCGACAGGAAACTCCCCAAAACACAACGTGGAAACATCCCATTTTTTGAAAGAAAACAGAGCTGTTTTTTGCAAAGTGCCTACCTTTAGATTTTGGCCTCTAGCTCAGCCGGCACCTAGGGAAACCTACCAAACCTGTGCATTTTTTTAAACTAGACACCTAGGGGAATCCAAGATGGGGTGACTTGTGGGGCTCTGACCAGGTTCTGTTACCCAGAATCCTTTGCAAACCTCAAATTTTTCTCTAAAAAAACAAATTTTCCTCACATTTCGGTGACAGAAAGTTCTGGAATCTGAGAGGAGCCACAAATTTCCTTCCACCCAGCGTTCCCCCAAGTCTCCCGATAAAAATGATTCCTCGCTTGTGTGGGTAGGCCTAGCGCCCGCGACAGGAAATGCCCCAAAACACAACGTGGACACATCCCATTTTTTGAAAGAAAACAGACCTGTTTTTTGCAAAGTGCCTACCTGTAGATTTTGTCTTCTAGCTCAGCCGGCACCTAGGGAAACCTACCAAACCTGTGCATTTTTGAAAACTAGAGACCTAGGGGAATCCAAGATGGGGTGACTTGTGGGGCTCTGACCAGGTTCTGTTACCCAGAATCCTTTGCAACCCTCAAATTTTGGCTAAAAAAACACATTTTCCTCACATTTCGGTGACAGAAAGTTCTGGAATCTGAGAGGAGCCACAAATTTCCTTCCACCCAGCGTTCCCCCAAGTCTCCCGATAAAAATGATACCTCACTTGTGTGGGTAGGCCTAGCGCCCGCGTCAGGAAACGCCCCAAAACACAACGTGGACACATCCTATTTTTTGAAAGAAAACAGAGCTGTTTTTTGCAAAGTGCCTACCTGTAGATTTTGGCCTCTAGCTCAGCCAGCACCTAGGGAAACCTACCAAACCTGTGCATTTGTGAAAACTAGAGACCTAGGGGAATCCAAGATGGGGTGACTTGTGGGGCTCTGACCAGGTTCTGTTACACAGAATCCTTGGCAAACCTCAAATTTTGGCTAAAAAAACCACATTTTCCTCACATTTCGGTGACAGAAAGTTCTGGAATCTGAGAGGAGCCACAAATTTCCTTCCACCCAGCGTTCCCCCAAGTCTCCTGATAAAAATGATACCTCACTTGTGTGGCTATGCCTAGCGCCCCCGACAGGAAACGCCCCAAAACACAACGTGGACACATCCCATTTTTTAAAAGAAAACAGAGCTGTTTTTTGCAAAGTGCCTACCTGTAGATTTTGGCCTCTAGCTCAGCCGGCACCTAGGGAAACCTACCAAACCTGTGCAGTTTTGAAAACTAGAGACCTAGGGGAATCCAAGATGGGGTGACTTGTGGGGCTCTGACCAGGTTCTGTTACCCAGAATCCTTTGCAAACCTCAAATTTTGGCTAAAAAAACACATTTTCCTCACATTTCGGTGACAGAAAGTTCTGAATCTGAGAGGAGCCACAAATTTCCTTCCACCCAGCGTTCCCCCAAGTCTCCCGATAAAAATGATACCTCACTTGTGTGGGTAGGCCTAGCACCCGAGACAGGAAACGCCCCAAAACACAACGTGGACACATCCCATTTTTTGAAAGAAAACAGAGCTGTTTTTTGCAAAGTGCCTACCTGTAGATTTTGGCTCTAGCTCAGCCGGCACCTAGGGAAACCTACCAAACCTGTGCATTTGTGAAAACTAGAGACCTAGGGGAATCCAAGATGGGGTGACTTGTGGGGCTCTGACCAGGTTCTGTTACCCAGAAGCCTTTGCAAACCTCACATTTTGGCTAAAAAAACACATTTTCCTTACATTTCGGTGACAGAAAGTTCTGGAATCTGACAGGAGCCACAAATTTCCTTCCACCCAGCGTTCCCCCAAGTCTCCCGATAAAAATGATACCTCACTTGTGTGGGTACGCCTAGCGCCCGCGACAGAAAACGCCCCAAAACACAACGTGGACACATCCCATTTTTTGAAAGAAAACAGAGCTGTTTTTTGCAAAGTGCCTACCTGTAGATTTTGGCCTCTAGCTCAGCCGGCACCTAGGGAAACCTACCAAACCTGTGCATTTTTGAAAACTAGAGACCTAGGGGAATCCAAGATGGGGTGACTTGTGGGGCTCTGACGAGGTTCTGTTACCCAGAATCCTTTGCCAACCTCAAATTTTGGCTAAAAAAACACATTTTCCACACATTTCGGTGACAGAAAGTTCTGGAATCTTAGAGGAGCCACAAATTTCCTTCCACCCAGCGTTCCCCCAAGTCTCCCAATAAAAATGATACCTCACTTGTGTGGGTAGGCCTAGCGCCCGCGACAGGAAACGCCCCAAAACACAACGTGGACACATCCCATTTTTTGAAAGAAAACAGAGCTGTTTTTTGCAAAGTGCCTACCTGTAGATGTTGGCCTCTAGCTCAGGTGGCACCTAGGGAAACCTACCAAGCCTGTGCATTTTTGAAAACTAGAGACCTAGGGGAATCCAAGATGGGGTGACTTGTGGGGCTCTGACCAGGTTCTGTTACCCAGAATCCTTTGCAAACCTCAAATTTTGGCTAAAAAAACACATTTTCCTCACATTTCGGTGACAGAAAGTTCTGGAATCTGAGAGGAGCCACAAATTTCCTTCCACCCAGCGTTCCCCCAAGTCTCCCAATAAAAATGATACCTCACTTGTGTGGGTAGGCCTAGCGCCCGTGACAGGAAACTCCCCAAAACACAACGTGGAAACATCCCATTTTTTGAAAGAAAACAGAGCTGTTTTTTGCAAAGTGCCTACCTTTAGATTTTGGCCTCTAGCTCAGCCGGCACCTAGGGAAACCTACCAAACCTGTGCATTTTTTTAAACTAGACACCTAGGGGAATCCAAGATGGGGTGACTTGTGGGGCTCTGACCAGGTTCTGTTACCCAGAATCCTTTGCAAACCTCAAATTTTTCTCTAAAAAAACACATTTTCCTCACATTTCGGTGACAGAAAGTTCTGGAATCTGAGAGGAGCCACAAATTTCCTTCCACCCAGCGTTCCCCCAAGTCTCCCGATAAAAATGATTCCTCGCTTGTGTGGGTAGGCCTAGCGCCCGCGACAGGAAATGCCCCAAAACACAACGTGGACACATCCCATTTTTTGAAAGAAAACAGACCTGTTTTTTGCAAAGTGCCTACCTGTAGATTTTGTCTTCTAGCTCAGCCGGCACCTAGGGAAACCTACCAAACCTGTGCATTTTTGAAAACTAGAGACCTAGGGGAATCTAAGATGGGGTGACTTGTGGGGCTCTGACCAGGTTCTGTTACCCAGAATCCTTTGCAACCCTCAAATTTTGGCTAAAAAAAACACATTTTCCTCACATTTCGGTGACAGACAGTTCTGGAATCTGAGAGGAGCCACAAATTTCCTTCCACCCAGCGTTCCCCCAAGTCTCCTGATAAAAATGATACCTCACTTGTGTGGGTAGGCCTAGAGCCCCCGACAGCAAAAACGCCCCAAAACACAACGTGGACACATCCCATTTTTTTAAAGAAAACAGACCTGTTTTTTGCAAAGTGCCTACCTGTAGATTTTGTCCTCTAGCTCAGCCGGCACCTAGGGAAACCTCCAAACCTGTGCATTTTTGAAAACTAGAGACCTAGGGGAATCCAAGATGGGGTGACTTGTGGGGCTCTGACCAGGTTCTGTTACCCAGAATCCTTTGCAACCCTCAAATTTTGGCTAAAAAAACACATTTTCCTCACATTTCGGTGACAGAAAGTTCTGGAATCTGAGAGGAGCCACAAATTTCCTTCCACCCAGCGTTCCCCCAAGTCTCCCGATAAAAATGGTACCTCACTTGTGTGGGTAGGCCTAGCGCCCGCGACAGGAAACGCCCCAAAACACAACGTGGACACATCCCATTTTTTGAAAGAAAACAGAGCTGTTTTTTGCAAAGTGCCTACCTGTAGATTTTGGCCTCTAGCTCAGCCGGCACCTAGGGAAACCTACCAAACCTGTGCATTTGTGAAAACTAGAGACCTAGGGGAATCCAAGATGGGGTGACTTGTGGGGCTCTGACCAGGTTCTGTTACACAGAATCCTTTGCAAACCTCAAATTTTGGCTAAAAAAACACATTTTCCTCACATTTCAGTGACAGAAAATTCTGGAATCTGAGAGGAGCCACAAATTTCCTTCCACCCAGCGTTCCCCCAAGTCTCCTGATAAAAATGATACCTCACTTGTGTGGGTAGGCCTAGAGCCCCCGACAGCAAAAACGCCCCAAAACACAACGTGGACACATCCCATTTTTTGAAAGAAAACAGAGCTGTTTTTTGCAAAGTGCCTACCTGTAGATTTTGTCCTCTAGCTCAGCCGGCACCTAGGGAAACCTACCAAACCTGTGCATTTTTGAAAACTAGAGACCTAGGGGAATCCAAGATGGGGTGACTTGTGGGGCTCTGACCAGGTTCTGTTACCCAGAATCCTTTGCAACCCTCAGATTTTGGCTAAAAAAACACATTTTCCTCACATTTCGGTGACAGAAAGTTCTGGAATCTGAGAGGAGCCACAAATTTCCTTCCACCCAGCGTTCCCCCAAGTCTCCCGATAAAAATGGTACCTAACTTGTGTGGGTAGGCCTAGCGCCCGCGACAGGAAACGCCCCAAAACACAACGTGGACACATCCCATTTTTTGAAAGAAAACAGAGCTGTTTTTTGCAAAGTGCCTACCTGTAGATTTTGGCCTCTAGCTCAGCCGGCACCTAGGGAAACCTACCAAACCTGTGCATTTGTGAAAACTAGAGACCTAGGGGAATCCAAGATGGGGTGACTTGTGGGGCTCTGACCAGGTTCTGTTACACAGAATCCTTTGCAAACCTCAAATTTTGGCTAAAAAAACACATTTTCCTCACATTTCAGTGACAGAAAGTTCTGGAATCTGAGAGGAGCCACAAATTTCCTTCCACCCAGCGTTCCCCCAAGTCTCCTGATAAAAATGATACCTCACTTGTGTGGGTAGGCCTAGAGCCCCCGACAGCAAAAACGCCCCAAAACACAACGTGGACACATCCCATTTTTTGAAAGAAAACAGAGCTGTTTTTTGCAAAGTGCCTACCTGTAGATTTTGTCCTCTAGCTCAGCCGGCACCTAGGGAAACCTACCAAACCTGTGCATTTTTGAAAACTAGAGACCTAGGGGAATCCAAGATGGGGTGACTTGTGGGGCTCTGACCAGGTTCTGTTACCCAGAATCCTTTGCAACCCTCAGATTTTGGCTAAAAAAACACATTTTCCTCACATTTCGGTGACAGAAAGTTCTGGAATCTGAGAGGAGCCACAAATTTACTTCCACCCAGCGTTCCCCCAAGTCTCCTGATAAAAATTATACCTCACTTGTGTGGGTAGGCCTAGCGCCTGCGTCAGGAAACGCCCCAAAACACAACGTGGACACATCCCATTTTTTGAAAGAAAACAGAGCTGTTTTTTGCAAAGTGCCTACCTGTAGATTTTGGCCTCTAGGTCAGCCGGCACCTAGGGAAACCTACCAAACCTGTGCATTTTTTAAAAGTAGAGACCTAGGGGAATCCAAGATGGGGTGACTTGTGGGGCTCTGACCAGGTTCTGTTACCCAGAATCCTTTGCAAATCTCAAAATGTGGCTAAAGAAACATGTTTTCCTCACATTTCGGTGACAGAAAGTTCTGGAATCTGAGAGGAGGGACAAATTTCCTTCCACCCAGCGTTCCCCCAAGTCTCCCGATAAAAATGGTACCTCACTTGTGT
This sequence comes from Pleurodeles waltl, assembly GCF_031143425.1. Lineage (NCBI taxonomy): Eukaryota > Metazoa > Chordata > Amphibia > Caudata > Salamandridae > Pleurodeles > Pleurodeles waltl. The sequence continues at coordinate 106,254,724 of NC_090441.1, read as the reverse complement.
GGGTAGGCCTAGCGCCCGCGACAGGAAACGCCCCAAAACACAACGTGGACACATCCCATTTTTTTAAAGAAAACAGAGCTGTTTTTTGCAAAGTGCCTACTTGTAGATTTTGGCCTCTAGCTCAGCCGGCACCTAGGGAAACCTACCAAACCTGTGCATTTGTGAAAACTAGAGACCTAGGGGAATCCAAGATGGGGTGACTTGTGGGGCTCTGACCAGGTTCTGTTACACAGAATCCTTTGCAAACCTCAAATTTTGGCTAAAAAAACACATTTTCCTCACATTTCGGTGACAGAAAGTTCTGGAATCTGAGAGGAGCCACAAATTTCCTTCCACCCAGCGTTCCCCCAAGTCTCCTGATAAAAATGATACCTCACTTGTGTGGGTAGGCCTAGAGCCCCCGACAGCAAAAACGCCCCAAAACACAACGTGGACACATCCCATTTTTTGAAAGAAAACAGAGCTGTTTTTTGCAAAGTGCCTACCTGTAGATTTTGGCCTCTAGCTCAGCCGGCACCTAGGGAAACCTACCAAACCTGTGCATTTTTTAAAACTAGAGACCTAGGGGAATCCAAGATGGGGTGACTTGTGGGGCTCTGACCAGGTTCTGTTACCCAGAATCCTTTGCAAACCTCATATTTTGCCTAAAAAAACACATTTTCCTCACATTTCGGTGACAGAAAGTTCTGGAATCTGAGAGGAGCCACAAATTTCCTTCCACCCAGCGTTCCCCCAAGTCTCCCGATAAAAATGATACCTCACTTGTGTGGGTAGGCCTAGCGCCCGCGTCAGGAAACGCCCCAAAACACAACGTGGACACATCCTATTTTTTGAAAGAAAACAGAGCTGTTTTTTGCAAAGTGCATACCTGTAGATTTTGGCCTCTAGCTCAGCCGGCACCTAGGGAAACCTACCAAACCTGTGCATTTTTTAAAACTAGAGACCTAGGGGAATCCAAGATGGGGTGACTTGTGGGGCTCTGACCAGGTTCTGTTACACAGAATCCTTTGCAAACCTCAAATTTTGGCTAAAAAAAACAAATTTTCCTCACATTTCGGTGACAGAAAGTTCTGGAATCTGAGAGGAGCCACAAATTTCCTTCCACCCAGCGTTCCCCCAAGTCTCCTGATAAAAATGATACCTCACTTGTGTGGCTATGCCTAGCGCCCCCGACAGGAAACGCCCCAAAACACAACGTGAACACATCCCATTTTTTTAAAGAAAACAGAGCTGTTTTTTGCAAAGTGCCTACCTGTAGATTTTGGCCTCTAGCTCAGCCGGCACCTAGGGAAACCTACCAAACCTGTGCAGTTTTGAAAACTAGAGACCTAGGGGAATCCAAGATGGGGTGACTTGTGGGGCTCTGACCAGGTTCTGTTACCCAGAATCCTTTGCAAACCTCAAATTTTGGCTAAAAAAACACATTTTCCTCACATTTCGGTGACAGAAAGTTCTGAATCTGAGAGGAGCCACAAATTTCCTTCCACCCAGCGTTCCCCCAAGTCTCCCGATAAAAATGATACCTCACTTGTGTGGGTAGGCCTAGCACCCGAGACAGGAAACGCCCCAAAACACAACGTGGACACATCCCATTTTTTGAAAGAAAACAGAGCTGTTTTTTGCAAAGTGCCTACCTGTAGATTTTGGCTCTAGCTCAGCCGGCACCTAGGGAAACCTACCAAACCTGTGTATTTGTGAAAACTAGAGACCTAGGGGAATCCAAGATGGGGTGACTTGTGGGGCTCTGACCAGGTTCTGTTACCCAGAATCCTTTGCAAACCTCACATTTTGGCTAAAAAAACACATTTTCCTTACATTTCGGTGACAGAAAGTTCTGGAATCTGATAGGAGCCACAAATTTCCTTCCACCCAGCGTTCCCCCAAGTTTCCCAATAAAAATGATACCTCACTTGTGTGGGTAGGCCTAGCGCCCGCGACAGGAAACGCCCCAAAACACAACGTGGACACATCCCATTTTTTTAAAGAAAACAGAGCTGTTTTTTGCAAAGTGCCTACCTGTAGATGTTGGCCTCTAGCTCAGGTGGCACCTAGGGAAACCTACCAAACCTGTGCATTTTTGAAAACTAGAGACCTAGGGGAATCCAAGATGGGGTGACTTGTGGGGCTCTGACCAGGTTCTGTTACCCAGAATCCTTTGCAAACCTCAAATTTTGGCTAAAAAAACACATTTTCCTCACATTTCGGTGACAGAAAGTTCTGGAATCTGAGAGGAGCCACAAATTTCCTTCCACCCAGCGTTCCCCCAAGTCTCCCAATAAAAATGATACCTCACTTGTGTGGGTAGGCCTAGCGCCCGCGACAGGAAATGCCCCAAAATACAACGTGGAAACATCCCATTTTTTGAAAGAAAACAGAGCTGTTTTTTGCAAAGTGCCTACCTTTAGATTTTGGCCTCTAGCTCAGCCGGCACCTAGGGAAACCTACCAAACCTGTGCATTTTTTTAAACTAGACACCTAGGGGAATCCAAGATGGGGTGACTTGTGGGGCTCTGACCAGGTTCTGTTACCCAGAATCCTTTGCAAACCTCAAATCTTTCTCTAAAAAAACACATTTTCCTCACATTTCGGTGACAGAAAGTTCTGGAATCTGAGAGGAGCCACAAATTTCCTTCCACCCAGCGTTCCCCCAAGTCTCCCGATAAAAATGATTCCTCGCTTGTGTGGGTAGGCCTAGCGCCCGCGACAGGAAATGCCCCAAAACACAACGTGGACACATCCCATTTTTTGAAAGAAAACAGACCTGTTTTTTGCAAAGTGCCTACCTGTAGATTTTGTCTTCTAGCTCAGCCGGCACCTAGGGAAACCTACCAAACCTGTGCATTTTTGAAAACTAGAGACGTAGGGGAATCTAAGATGGGGTGACTTGTGGGGCTCTGACCAGGTTCTGTTACCCAGAATCCTTTGCAACCCTCAAATTTTGGCTAAAAAAACACATTTTCCTCACATTTCGGTGACAGAAAGTTCTGGAATCTGAGAGGAGCCACAAATTTCCTTCCACCCAGCGTTCCCCCAAGTCTCCCGATAAAAATTATACCTCACTTGTGTGCGTAGGCCTAGCGCCTGCGACAGGAAACGCCCCAAAACACAAAGTGGACACATCCCATTTTTTGAAAGAAAACAGAGCTGTTTTTTGCAAAGTGCCTACCTGTAGATTTTGGCCACTAGGTCAGCCGGCACCTAGGGAAACCTACCAAACCTGTGCCTTTTTTAAAACTAGAGACCTAGGGGAATCCAAGATGGGGTGACTTGTGGGGCTCTGACCAGGTGCTGTTACCCAGAATCCTTTGCAAATCTCAAAATGTGGCTAAAGAAACACGTTTTCCTCACATTTCGGTGACAGAAAGTTCTGGAATCTGAGAGGAGCCACAAATTTCCTTCCACCCAGCGTTCCCCCAAGTCTCCCGATAAAAATGATACCTCACTTGTGTGGGTAGGCCTAGCGCCCGCGTCAGGAAACGCCCCAAAACACAACGTGGACACATCCTATTTTTTTAAAGAAAACAGAGCTGTTTTTTGCAAAGTGCCTACCTGTAGATTTTGGCCTCTAGCTCAGCCGGCACCTAGGGAAACCTACCAAACCTGTGCATTTGTGAAAACTAGAGACCTAGGGGAATCCAAGATGGGGTGACTTGTGGGGCTCTGACCAGGTTCTGTTACACAGAATCCTTGGCAAACCTCAAATTTTGGCTAAAAAAAACACATTTTCCTCACATTTCGGAGACAGAAAGTTCTGGAATCTGAGAGGAGCCACAAATTTCCTTCCACCCAGCGTTCCCCCAAGTCTCCTGATAAAAATGATACCTCACTTGTGTGGCTATGCCTAGCGCCCCCGACAGGAAACGCCCCAAAACACAACGTGGACACATCCCATTTTTTTAAAGAAAACAGAGCTGTTTTTTGCAAAGTGCCTACCTGTAGATTTTGGCCTCTAGCTCAGCCGGCACCTAGGGAAACCTACCAAACCTGTGCAGTTTTGAAAACTAGAGACCTAGGGGAATCCAAGATGGGGTGACTTGTGGGGCTCTGACCAGGTTCTGTTACCCAGAATCCTTTGCAAACCTCAAATTTTGGCTAAAAAAACACATTTTCCTCACATTTCGGTGACAGAAAGTTCTGAATCTGAGAGGAGCCACAAATTTCCTTCCACCCAGCGTTCCCCCAAGTCTCCCGATAAAAATGATACCTCACTTGTGTGGGTAGGCCTAGCACCCGAGACAGGAAACGACCCAAAACACAACGTGGACACATCCCATTTTTTGAAAGAAAACAGAGCTGTTTTTTCCAAAGTGCCTACCTGTAGATTTTGGCTCTAGCTCAGCCGGCACCTAGGGAAACCTACCAAACCTGTGCATTTGTGAAAACTAGAGACCTAGGGGAATCCAAGATGGGGTGACTTGTGGGGCTCTGACCAGGTTCTGTTACCCAGAATCCTTTGCAAACGTCACATTTTGGCAAAAAAAACACATTTTCCTTACATTTCGGTGACAGAAAGTTCTGGAATCTGACAGGAGCCACAAATTTCCTTCCACCCAGCGTTCCCCCAAGTCTCCCGATAAAAATGATACCTCACTTGTGTGGGTACGCCTAGCGCCCGCGACAGAAAACGCCCCAAAACACAACGTGGACACATCCCATTTTTTTAAAGAAAACAGAGCTGTTTTTTGCAAAGTGCCTACCTGTAGATTTTGGCCTCTAGCTCAGCCGGCACCTAGGGAAACCTACCAAACCTGTGCATTTTTTTAAACTAGACACCTAGGGGAATCCAAGATGGGGTGACTTGTGGGGCTCTGACCAGGTTCTGTTACCCAGAATCCTTTGCAAACCTCAAATCTTTCTCTAAAAAAACACATTTTCCTCACATTTCGGTGACAGAAAGTTCTGGAATCTGAGAGGAGCCACAAATTTCCTTCCACCCAGCGTTCCCCCAAGTCTCCCGATAAAAATGATTCCTCGCTTGTGTGGGTAGGCCTAGCGCCCGCGACAGGAAATGCCCCAAAACACAACGTGGACACATCCCATTTTTTGAAAGAAAACAGACCTGTTTTTTGCAAAGTGCCTACCTGTAGATTTTGTCTTCTAGCTCAGCCGGCACCTACGGAAACCTACCAAACCTGTGCATTTTTGAAAACTAGAGACCTAGGGGAATCTAAGATGGGGTGACTTGTGGGGCTCTGACCAGGTTCTGTTACCCAGAATCCTTTGCAACCCTCAAATTTTGGCTAAAAAAACACATTTTCCTCACATTTCGGTGACAGAAAGTTCTGGAATCTGAGAGGAGCCACAAATTTCCTTCCACCCAGCGTTCCCCCAAGTCTCCCGATAAAAATTATACCTCACTTGTGTGCGTAGGCCTAGCGCCTGCGACAGGAAACGCCCCAAAACACAAAGTGGACACATCCCATTTTTTGAAAGAAAACAGAGCTGTTTTTTTCAAAGTGCCTACCTGTAGATTTTGGCCACTAGGTCAGCCGGCACCTAGGGAAACCTACCAAACCTGTGCCTTTTTTAAAACTAGAGACCTAGGGGAATCCAAGATGGGGTGACTTGTGGGGCTCTGACCAGGTGCTGTTACCCAGAATCCTTTGCAAATCTCAAAATGTGGCTAAAGAAACACGTTTTCCTCACATTTCGGTGACAGAAAGTTCTGGAATCTGAGAGGAGCCACAAATTTCCTTCCACCCAGCGTTCCCCCAAGTCTCCCGATAAAAATGATACCTCACTTGTGTGGGTAGGCCTAGCGCCCGCGTCAGGAAACGCCCCAAAACACAACGTGGACACATCCTATTTTTTTAAAGAAAACAGAGCTGTTTTTTGCAAAGTGCCTACCTGTAGATTTTGGCCTCTAGCTCAGCCGGCACCTAGGGAAACCTACCAAACCTGTGCATTTGTGAAAACTAGAGACCTAGGGGAATCCAAGATGGGGTGACTTGTGGGGCTCTGACCAGGTTCTGTTACACAGAATCCTTGGCAAACCTCAAATTTTGGCTAAAAAAAACACATTTTCCTCACATTTCGGTGACAGAAAGTTCTGGAATCTGAGAAGAGCCACAAATTTCCTTCCACCCAGCGTTCCCCCAAGTCTCCTGATAAAAATGATACCTCACTTGTGTGGCTATGCCTAGCGCCCCCGACAGGAAACGCCCCAAAACACAACGTGGACACATCCCATTTTTTTAAAGAAAACAGAGCTGTTTTTTGCAAAGTGCCTACCTGTAGATTTTGGCCTCTAGCTCAGCCGGCACCTAGGGAAACCTACCAAACCTGTGCAGTTTTGAAAACTAGAGACCCAGGGGAATCCAAGATGGGGTGACTTGTGGGGCTCTGACCAGGTTCTGTTACCCAGAATCCTTTGCAAACCTCAAATTTTGGCTAAAAAAACACATTTTCCTCACATTTCGGTGACAGAAAGTTCTGAATCTGAGAGGAGCCACAAATTTCCTTCCACCCAGCGTTCCCCCAAGTCTCCCGATAAAAATGATACCTCACTTGTGTGGGTAGGCCTAGCACCCGAGACAGGAAACGCCCCAAAACACAACGTGGACACATCCCATTTTTTGAAAGAAAACAGAGCTGTTTTTTGCAAAGTGCCTACCTGTAGATTTTGGCTCTAGCTCAGCCGGCACCTAGGGAAACCTACCAAACCTGTGCATTTGTGAAAACTAGAGACCTAGGGGAATCCAAGATGGGGTGACTTGTGGGGCTCTGACCAGGTTCTGTTACCCAGAATCCTTTGCAAACCTCACATTTTGGCTAAAAAAACACATTTTCCTTACATTTCGGTGACAGAAAGTTCTGGAATCTGACAGGAGCCACAAATTTCCTTCCACCCAGCGTTCCCCCAAGTCTCCCAATAAAAATGATACCTCACTTGTGTGGGTAGGCCTAGCGCCCGCGACAGGAAACGCCCCAAAACACAACGTGGACACATCCCATTTTTTGAAAGAAAACAGAGCTGTTTTTTGCAAAGTGCCTACCTGTAGATGTTGGCCTCTAGCTCAGGTGGCACCTAGGGAAACCTACCAAACCTGTGCATTTTTGAAAACTAGAGACCTAGGGGAATCCAAGATGGGGTGACTTGTGGGGCTCTGACCAGGTTCTGTTACCCAGAATCCTTTGCAAACCTCAAATTTTGGCTAAAAAAACACATTTTCCTCACATTTCGGTGACAGAAAGTTCTGGAATCTGAGAGGAGCCACAAATTTCCTTCCACCCAGCGTTCCCCCAAGTCTCCCAATAAAAATGATACCTCACTTGTGTGGGTAGGCCTAGCGCCCGCGACAGGAAACTCCCCAAAACACAATGTGGAAACATCCCATTTTTTGAAAGAAAACAGAGCTGTTTTTTGCAAAGTGCCTACCTTTAGATTTTGGCCTCTAGCTCAGCCGGCACCTAGGGAAACCTACCAAACCTGTGCATTTTTTAAAACTAGACACCTAGGGGAATCCAAGATGGGGTGACTTGTGGGTTTCTGACCAGGTTCTGTTACCCAGAATCCTTTGCAAACCTCAAATTTTTCTCTAAAAAAACACATTTTCCTCACATTTCGGTGACAGAAAGTTCTGGAATCTGAGAGGAGCCACAAATTTCCTTCCACCCAGCGTTCCCCCAAGTCTCCCGATAAAAATGATTCCTCGCTTGTGTGGGTAGGCCTAGCGCCCGCGACAGGAAATGCCCCAAAACACAACGTGGAAACATCCCATTTTTTGAAAGAAAACAGACCTGTTTTTTGCAAAGTGCCTACCTGTAGATTTTGTCTTCTAGCTCAGCCGGCACCTAGGGAAACCTACCAAACCTGTGCATTTTTGAAAACTAGAGACCTAGGGGAATCTAAGATGGGGTGACTTGTGGGGCTCTGACCAGGTTCTGTTACCCAGAATCCTTTGCAACCCTCAAATTTTGGCTAAAAAAACACATTTTCCTCACATTTCGGTGACAGAAAGTTCTGGAATCTGAGAGGAGCCACAAATTTCCTTCCACCCAGCGTTCCCCCAAGTCTCCCGATAAAAATTATACCTCACTTGTGTGCGTAGGCCTAGCGCCTGCGACAGGAAACGCCCCAAAACACAAAGTGGACACATCCCATTTTTTGAAAGAAAACAGAGCTGTTTTTTGCAAAGTGCCTACCTGTAGATTTTGGCCACTAGGTCAGCCGGCACCTAGGGAAACCTACCAAACCTGTGCATTTTTTAAAACTAGAGACCTAGGGGAATCCAAGATGGGGTGACTTGTGGGGCTCTGACCAGGTGCTGTTACCCAGAATCCTTTGCAAATCTCAAAATGTGGCTAAAGAAACACGTTTTCCTCACATTTCGGTGACAGAAAGTTCTGGAATCTGAGAGGAGGGACAAATTTCCTTCCACCCAGCGTTCCCCCAAGTCTCCCGATAAAAATGGTACCTCACTTGTGTGGGTAGGCCTAGCGCCCACAACAGGAAATGGCCCAAAACACAACGTGGACACATCCCATTTTTTTAAAGAAAACAGAGCCGTTTTTTGCAAAGTGCCTACCTTTAGTTTATAAGTACATATTCTTTTACACATCTTTAGACTGACTCTGCTTTGTGGTCCCACATAAGTGAGGTGTCATTTTACTTGGGAGACTGAGGGGAACACTGGGGAGTAGGAATGTTGTGCTGGAGTGGTGATCCTACGAAGAAAAGTCAGGAAAATATGCTTTTTTAAGCACATTTTGAGGTTTACAGAGGAGTCTGGGTAAGAAAATGTTGGGGGATTCACGCAAGCCACACCTCCCTGGACTCCTTGGGCTGTCTAGTTTAAAAAAATGTCTGGGTTTGATAGGTTTCCCTAGATGAAGGCCGCACCCAGGACCAAAAACATAGATGCCCCCTCCCCCCCCAAACACAGGTAGTTTTGTAATATATCGTTTTGATGTGTCCACATACGTCAATGATGTGCCAAACACTAAAATTGTGAAAAGAAACGCACTTAGGTTATGTGAAAAAGACCCCTCACCCACCAACCAAGTTGGTGGCATGCTTCATCATCGGGGTCCCACCTGAGGCACCTAGCGTGTCACATGTGTGCTGCGACGCCTGATTATAGCGGAGCAGGTTTTGTCATTTTTACCACACATACTGGTTGGATTTGGCACGAGGATGAGTGATGGTTCAGTGGATCAAATTTTATTAACAAGAACTTTTACAAAAATGAAATGCACTGTTAATAACTGAAAGGCAAAAAACTGAACCAATGACTCACAGCTCGTGAGCTGTAAGGCCGCGACAAGGCACCAACTGCTTTACAGTCCATTCACACAACTTTCATACATGACACGCACAAGACCATTCACACCGCCAGCCACGGGCCCAGCACATTACAACACTCACATCGACAGACAGCGCCACTCAAGGGCCCATCACTTACATACGCCCACATGCCTGATACAACAATCACACCAGCTGACGGGAGTGTGTGGACAGGTGTTTGGCTGGCAGTGTGTTGCAGTAGCCAACAGCAAGTCAATATGTACACTCTCAGCCAAGCCCCACTCCACACACAATGGCATAATTTTTTTTTTTTTTTTTTTTAAACAGAGGAACCCCTAACTAAGTAGAAAGAATTACAAAACTACAAACACAAAAGCTCTAACTAAGTACATGACAGAAATGCTAACCATGAAACTGAACACATGAAAATACAAAACAGACATGAGTTTACACTCATGGTTGTTCCCAGAAATTCTTCTGATTGTGGTAATTCTTAAAACAACCACCCGCACACAGCCCAGGCTTTGAAGGACAATCTGGGCAGTACATTTGAGTCTCCCTCCGGATACCTCTTCGAAAACACACTCTACATTTCTTAGCTGGAAAGTCTTTTTTGGGTGTGGGAGGAATGTGCTCAGCAGAGTGGCGATCTTTCAATCTAGCCACATCCTCCACCACTGCTTCTCTAGGAACTCTGGCCTGTTCCACCACAATAAGGCTCCCTATCACTGACTCCTGAAATTTCACAAATGTCATCTTTGACTCTGGACACCTATCCCTAAACACAATAAAAGCATTGAAGGTTGCTAAGTGGAAGAGGTGAATTGCTAACTTCTTATACCAAACGTAAGACTTACGAATAGCAGTATAATGTTCCAACCTCTGATCAACTCTATCTACACCTCCCATGTGCTTATTATAATCTAAAATGCACACAGGTTTGCGCTCTTCAGCAACCTGGCCCCAAACAGTCACGGGGGAAGTACTCTCATCATGGATGGTACTTAGCATGTAGACATCAGTCTTGTCTGAAAATTTCAAAGCTAGCAGCTCATCATTCCGCAAGGCACAGCACTGTCCCCTCTCAAGTTTTTTACAAACAAGCTCCCTTGGATAGCCTTTCTGGTTACAACGAATTGTGCCACAAGCAACAGTGTCCACTTTAAACAATTCCTTGAACAACTGCACTCCAGTGTAGAAGTTATCTACATACAAATGGTGACCTTTGTTGAACAGTCGTCTACCAAGATCCCACACAATTTTCTCAGTAACTCCAAAAGTGGGAGGACAACCAGGGGGTCAATATTGGAATCCCTACCAGTGTAGACATGGAAACAATACACATATCCTGTACTACTTTCAGACAGCATATACAATTTAATTCCATATCGTGCCCTTTTGCTAGGAATGTACTGCCTAAAAACCAAACGACCCTTGAAGAGGACCAAAGACTCGTCCACACTTATCTCTTTGCCTGGAACATAGACCTCCGAAAACCGATCTACAAAATGATCAAGGACAGGCCTAATCTTAAAAAGACGGTCAGAATCTGGGTGATCTCGTGGCAAGGCTAATGCATTGTCAACAAAATGCAGCATCCTAAGAAGAAGCAAATACCGATTATGACTCATGGTCGCAGGAAATATAGCTGTTGCCATCAAGGGACTAGTAGACCAATAAGAAGCCAGTGACGGCTTCCTTATCAACCCCATCAAAAAAGTCAAACCCAAAAACTTTTTTATCTCCTCCAAATTTGTAATCTCAAAAACTATACCGCTCACTTGCCTGAAAAAGCTTGATTCACCAGCAACTACTCTGCACAGACACAGCAATCACCAATAATATCCCACTAAAAAGAAAGAAAGAAAGGCAAATTAGAAATAAGACAAAACAAATATCATTGTGCACAAATCTAAGGACAATTTCACACACAATCCTGCATTTAGTACACCCCCTACAAACATGTCATTCATGCATGGCAACAATACTCCTTTGGAGTAAATTGTTTTTACTTACCTAAAACATGCAACTGTGCAAACTGCAGGTCAACCACCGCCAAAACTGCAAGGAGCCACAGCAAATAAAGCAAAAGCTTTGAACTAGAACAAAAAGGAGGAAAACATTTTTTATCACAAATGCAAATACTTCATCAGTTGGCAAACACCCCACCATCAAACATTTAGAAATTGGTGCCTAAGTGGATTCTGCCATAGGGGCAGATGGGCCTACTAAAAAAATAGGCCTGTCTGCCCCAAGGAGGCCAGAAAATACCTTTAGTAGTGTGTCCCTATGGGGAGCGACCCTTGCCAAAGGGGACAGCCCCCAAACAAAAAAAAACAAAAAAACACACACAACACTATCCCTGGTGCCTAAGTGGCTTCTGCCCCCCTTGGGGGCAGATCAGCCTAAAAATAATAGGCTGATCTGTCTCCAAGGGTTGCAGAAATGGCCTCGGTACATGTGCCCCCAAAGTGGGGGGCGACCCTTGCCCAAGGCCCCCCCCCCATCCACTAACACACACACACACTATCCCTGGTGTCTAAGTGGCTTCTGCCCCCCTTGGGGGCAGGTGGGCCTAAAACAATAGGCCCATCTGCCCCCACGGGGGGCAGAAATGGCCAACAGGTCAATGCCCCCCTTGGGGGGGCACCCTGTGCCCACGGGGACGCCCCCCCACAAAAATAAAAAAAATTTAAAAAATCCCTGGCGTTCTAGTGGTTTCTGCCCCCCTTGGGGGCAGATCAGCCTAAAAATAATAGCTGATCTGTCTCCAAGGGGTGCAGAAATGGCCTCGGTACATGTGCCCCCAAAGTGGGGGGCGACCCTTGCCCAAGGCCCCCCCCCATCCACTAACACACACACACACACACTATCCCTGGTGTCTAAGTGGCTTCTGCCCCCCTTGGGGGCAGACGGGCCTAAAAAAATAGGCCCATCTGCCCCCATGGGGGGCAGAAATGGCCAACAGGTCAATGCACCCCTTGGGGGGGCACCCCGTGCCCAAGGGGACGCCCCCCACAAATATAAACACATAAAAAAAAATCCCTGGCGTTTTAGTGGTTTCTGCCCCCCTTGGGGCAGATCAGCCTAAAAATAATAGGCTGATCTGCCCCCAAGGGGGGCATAAATGGCCCTAAAAGACATGCCCCCCAAAGGGAAGCGACCTTTGCCCAAGGGGCCGCCCCCCCATCCACTACACACACAATCCCTGGTGCCTAAGTGGCTTCTGCCCCCCCCTTGGGGGCAGATGGACCTGAAAAAAATAGGCCGATCTGCCCCCAAGGGGGGCAGAAAAGGCCAACAGTTCTATGTCCCCTTGGGGGGGCGCCCCTTGCCCAAGGGGGCACCCCCCCACATAAATACACTAATAAAACGACATCCCTGGTGATCCAGTGCTTTCTGCCCCCCTTGGGGGCAGATCCGCCTAAAATAGTAGGCCAATCTGCCCCTAAGGGGGGCAGAAATGGCGGTAATTAGTTGCCCCCCAAAAGGGGAGCGACCCTTGCCCAAGGGGCCGCTCCCCGCAAGACAAAAACACGACAAAAATAGAAAAAAAAAAATCCCTGGTGTCTAGTGGGCATTCCTGCTGCCCGATCGCAATGCGATCGGGCAGCAGGAATGCTCAAAGAGACACCGGGGGAAAGGAAAACCCTTTCCTTTCCCCCGGTGCCTCTTTCTGCAAAACCCTCCACCCACCGGGAAGAGAAACTCACCTCTTCCAAGGTCGCCGCACAGGAAGCAAATGGTTTCCTGTGCGGCAAGAACCCCATAATGAAGTCAGCGCGCGATCGTGCGCTGACGTCATTATGGGGGGGTCGGGGGTGGAAGGGGAAGGGCTTCCCCTTCCATCCCTGCCTTTGGGGGGGTGAGGGGAAGCACACAGAGGGAGCGAGAGCGCTCCCTCTGGGCTGTGTGCCGAGGACGTAATGGTTACGTCCTCGGCACAGCAGCACTGTGCCGCAGGACGTAACCATTACGTCCGCGGCACAGAACGGGTTAATGAGATCTGCGATGAAATGGGCATCCAGCATTGGAGATATGTGCCTCCTCTGCAGGAGCGGAATAAGCCCTTTGAGAAGCCATCACAATTGCAACAAACAGCTTTTGAAACACCCGAAACAGGTATAGCTAATGTATTAAACTCACCACCCCAGTTCCCTTGGCTTCCATAGTCAAAAAGTGTCACAAACACACACTCGGGGCTTGACTACATGTTGCACAGTACTAGGCTAACGGTAAATTGCATGCAATGTTATTGTTACTGTTCAGTACATTTGTGCTTGCAATTACAAGGAAAATCCTATGGAATGGCGAATTACCATGTGGGACCATTTTTTGCAGTGGGAAGACCACATAGAAGCATCAAAGCCATGGGGTTTTAATACTTACATTTAGTACGTCCTCTTAGCAGGTGGTAAATGTATGCTCGATGCAGTGTCTATTGTGTTGCGTGGGGGACAAGGAAGGAAAGTTTATTTCTGGTGTGGGGGCCAAGGTCCATTTTAGAGGCAGAGAAAATGGTACAGTCATCAAAACTGAAATAGGTATAACAATTACTTTGAAATATTCAGAAACACTCATTGATTTTGAGTCAGCTGTTTTATTCAATCCTTTATTTATGCATAAAGCCCCTCATTACAACCCTGGCAGTCGGTGATAAAGCGGCGGTAACACCGCCAACAGGCCGGCGATAAAAAAATGGAATCATGACCACAGCGGAAACCGCCAACACGGACAGCCACTTTAACACACCGACTGCCACGGCGCTAGCAACAAACACCGCAGCGGTAACTGCCAACAGCCAGGTGGAAGACAATGTACCGCCCACAGCATTACAACAGTCTTATCCGCCACCTTTTCCGGGGCGGTACCAACGCCATCAAAAGCAGGACGGAAACAGTACTCTGAAGGGAAATGACTCACCTCTCGAAACTCAAGGAAGAACAACAACGCCATGGAGCGTTGAGCTGCACTTTTTTCCGAAGCTGGTGTAGCTTCTCATACACCAGGAAAACGAATGCCGGCGAAGATGACCACGGTGAGTACCACACCCAGCACACAAGGGGGGGGGGGGGAGAGTGACACACACAAGCAACATGCAACACCTCCACCCTGAACACCATACACACAAGCAGATGCAACATTACATATACACCCTGTAACCATCAGGAATAACGCAAGGACAAAAGGAATGGAATAAAATGAGTGTAATAGTACAGTTTTAGAAATATACGTCCTTAAACAATAAACGGTATGTACAATATATACAAAAGGAGGGACAATGCCCACTCCAAAATGTCCGTGGCTCACGGGGCCATAACATATAGGCCAAGGCCACACTTGACTGCTGCCTCAGTACGGAAAGAACACTGCCGGGGCATCAGGTTGAAAACACACAGGCACCTCAGGGGGACGGGGAATGAGGGGGTACCTCAACCAGAAGATGGCACAATGCCACTGGCCTGAAAGGGGCTCCATGCCCACTGCTTGGTCCTGGGGAGTGCAAAGCCACAGTCTCTCTAGTGGGTGGGTTGCCCACTGCTTGGTCCTGGGGAGTGCAAAGCCACAGTCTCTCTAGTAGGTGGATTGCCCACTGCTTGGTCCTGGGGAGTGCAAAGCCACAGTCTCTCAAGTGGATGGCTTCTCCACTGGTTCTGGAGGGGGCTTTGTGCCCAGTGTGCTTCCTCCTGCCAAGGAGGGGCTGAGTGGATGCCTTCTTCCACTGGTGCTGGAGGGGGCCTTGTGCCCAGTGTGCTTCATCCTGCCAAGGAGGGGCTGAGTGGATGCCTTCTTCCACTGGTTCTGGAGGGGGCTTTGTGCCCAGTGTGCTTCATCCTGGCAAGGAGGGGGTGGGTGGATGCCTTCTTCCACTGGTTCTGTAGGGGGCTGTGTGCCTAGTGTGCTTCATCCTGCCAAAGAGGGGCTGAGTGGATGCCTTCTTCCACTGGTTCTGGAGGGGGTTTGTGCCCAGTGTGCTTAATTCTGCCAAGGAGGGGCTGAGTGGATGCCTTCTTCCATTGGTGCTGGAGGGGGCCTTGTGCCCAGTGTGCTTCATCCTGGATCGGGCAAGGTCACAGTCTCTCACCTGGGTGTCACACCGACAGGTGTTGCAGGGGCCAGGATGCACTACAGCCCATGCAGTCACCACTACACACTGCTCGCCGGCGGTGACGGCTGCTCAGTGGATGCCAGTTGCACTGCAGGTGGCGGTGCTGTCAGTGGTGGTGGTAGCCTCCAGGCCTTCACCTGCAACTTTGGACGGCTGCCCACTGGGGCAGCTGCTGCTGGCAGTGGTGCTGCTGGCGGGAGAGCAGTTGGTGGTGCTGGCTGCGGTGCAGGTGGTGGTGCAGGTGGCGGTGCTGTCAGTAGTGGTGGAAGCCTTCAGTCCTTCACCTGCAGCCTTGGACGGCTACCCACTGGAGCTGCTGCTGGCAGTGGTGCTGCTGGTGGCGGTGCTTGCCACGATGCAGATGGCGGTGCAGGCCGCAGTGCAGGTGGCAGTGCTGTCAGAGTTGGTGGTAGCCTCCAGGCCTTCACCTGCAGCCTTGGACAGCTGAAGTGCCATAGCTGGAGTTGTGTGCCCCTTCCTGCCCTTGGCAGATGGTGGTGCCTCCTTGCTTCTGCCAGCTGGTGTCTTTTTCTGCCCCTTGCTGGCTGGTGGTGCCTCCTTCCCCTTGCTGGCTGGTGTCCCCTTCTTGCCCTTGCTAGGTGACAGACCCTTCTTGGCCTTGGCAGGTGGGGCTGGCACACTGGCTGGGCTGACGGGTGCCTCTTTGGAGCCTCTCAGACCTGCAATAGCTGCAGAAACCACAGTGGCCGTGGACTGGGTGGCTGAGGTGCTGGGCTGGGTTCTGGCCACCCTGGCCCGAAGTGAAGGACGGGGGTGAGGGGTAGGGAATAGGTCAATGTTGGTGAGGAAAAGCTTCTTAGGGACACTGGGGTGGGAAGAGGGTGAAGGTTTGGGTGTGGAGGAAGAGGGAGTGGTTTTAGAAGGTGTTAGTCTGCTGTGTTTGGGTGCAGGTGCATGGGCTGGTTGCTGTTGTGAGGTGGATGGCTGTTGGGTGTCTGAGTGCTTGCGTTTGTGTACTTTGGGAAGAGGGGG
The DNA here is from genome assembly GCF_031143425.1 of Pleurodeles waltl. Classification (NCBI taxonomy): domain Eukaryota; kingdom Metazoa; phylum Chordata; class Amphibia; order Caudata; family Salamandridae; genus Pleurodeles; species Pleurodeles waltl. The sequence continues at coordinate 106,238,375 of NC_090441.1, read as the reverse complement.
CACAGACAAAGTAGGAGGGGACACAGGGGACGTGTGCATGGATGTGGGGGTGGTGACTGCCAGTGAGGGGCGTTTAGTGATAGGTGTGCTGGTGATAGAGGTAGTGGATGAGGATGTAGTGCATGCAGGTGTGAGTGGAGACGCTACTGGGAGGGAGGTGGATGAGGAGGAGGAGGGCGAAACAGTGGAGGCAGTGGATGTTGGTGTGTCTGCATGTGGATGGTGCTTGTGTGAGTGCCTGTGAGATGAAGTGTGGTGCTTGTGTTTGTCTGAGCCACTTCTATGTGTTGATTTGGGTGATTGCTGGTCTGAAGGTGTGCTTGGGATGGGCTGGGTTTGAGGGGATTGAGACTGGGTAGAGGAAGCTGGAAGGGGGAGGCTGGCGACAGGGACCGTGGCTGTCATCAGTGAGTTGGCCAGAGCCTGGAATGCTCTCTGTTGGGCCGCCACGCCAGAGTGAATGCCCTCCAGGTATGCATTTGTTTGTTGCAAATGCCCTGCTAGACCCTGGATGGCATTCAGTGTGGTTGACTGCCCAACAGAGAGGGATCTCAGGAGGTCAATAGCCTCCTCACTGAGGGCAGCAGGGCTGACTGGGGCAGGGCCTGAGGTGATTGGGGCGAAGGAGATGCCCACCCTCCTGGGTGAGTGGGCATGGGAAACACACTGAGGGGCTGCTGGGAGGGCAGTGCTGGTATGCTAGGGAGCTTCAATCGGAGGAGGAGTCGCTGTAGGTAGTGTCCCCTCCTGTCTCCGTCTTGGTGCTCCCCTCGCCCTCCGTCCCACTGGTGCCCTCACCGTCAGTGGATTTGGCCTCCAGGCCCATGTGCGATGTAGCTCCATCCATTGCCGGTGCCTCTGCTCCTCCGCCAGATGATGCTAATGCACACAAGGACAGGGTGGCAAAACAAAAAGGGGGGGAGAAACAGAGGATACACTTGGTCAATGCCAGCACCACACTACAGTTGGCGTCCACAACTCACAGGGAACAGCCCTATGCCCTAGGCCATGCACTACCAGTTACAATGCTAGTCACCAGGCCATGGGGTACAATGCCTAACACCATTAGCTGCACACCTGAAACCCACAGGACCCTGCCCAGTAGTAGATGCCCACTAACATTATTGGGGTTGGAGTGCATCTGAGCTTGCGCATCATTGAACATACCCTGCCATGTTCGCCCTGGCCTAGGGGCACCCACAGCCAACATCCCCCACCCAGGTAATACCTTAACGCGCGCAAAGTCATGATTCTGAATATGTACTCACCCCCTTGTGGCTGCTGTGATGCCTTCCAGCGCCCATCCAACTCCAGATAGGCCACCGCCAGGATGCGGAACATCAGGATGCGGTACCCCTTCCTCGTTGGGAGGCCAGCCCCAGCTGGACCTCCACCGTCTTACTTGCCCAGTGGCGCAGGTCCTCCCACCGTTTGCGGCAGTGGGTGCTCCGCCTGACAAAGACTCCCAGGGTCCGCACCTCCTTGGCGATGGCACGCCAAATACCCTTTTTCTGATGGGTGCCTGGGGACAGAAGGATGGGCCTGCTGGGTGGGTGCTGTGGTGGTGTTTCCTGAGGGGAGGGGCTCTGTGGTGGGTTGGGACTGTACCTGGGTAACCAGTTGTCCAGAGGTCCCTGATGGGCCAGGTTGGTCATCGTGATCCAGGTGTGCAGAGCTGCTGTCATCACTGTGGGCCTCTTTTGGGGGGGACTGGATGTGGCTGGCACCTCCTCTCCGGTGACGTTGAGTGGGGGTCCTGTGGGGATGTAAATGCAGTGTTATTGTTTCTGCGTGTGACATCTTGTGCATGGGTATGTTTCCCTCTATGGTTGTTATTAGCAAGGCAGCTTTGGCTTGTGTGAGTTGTGATTTGGTTGGCTAAGTGATTGTCACTAGTGTGCATGCTGTGTTGATGGGGTTCCATGCAGGGATGTGATGGTGGTCCATGCATTGGTGTTGCATGCAGGGCTTGGTATTGGGATGGATGGGTTGTGATGGTGGGGTATATGTGAGGTGGTCGGGTGATGGGGTGAGGGTAGGGGTTGTTGTTTGTAATGGCATGCAGGTAGGGGGGTGATAAAGTAGTAGAGAGTTGACTTACCAGAGTTCAGTCCTCCTGCTACTCTTGGCCCTCAGGATGCATGATCACCAAGACTTCCTCCTACAATGTTGTTAGTTGTAGGGGAGGTGGTGGGGGTCCACCGCCAGTCGTCTGTACAGCTATCTGGTGTCTTGCAACCACGGAACGTACCTTCCCCCGTAGGTCGTTCCACCTCTCCCTGATGTCATCCCTTGTTCTGGGGTGCTGTCCCACGGCATTGACCCTGTCCACGACTCTCCGCCATAGTTCCATCTTCCTTGCAATAGATGTCTGCTGCACCTGTTATCCGAATAGCTGTAGCTCTACCCGGATGATTTCCTCTACCATGACCCTTAGCTCCTCCTCTGAGAACCTGGGGTGTCTTTTTGGTGCCATGGGTGTAGTGTGAGTGGTGTGTGTGAGGGTGTGTGGGGCGATGTGTTGGGGGGTGTGCTGTGAGGTGCATGGATGGTGTATGGGTGATGGTGTTTTGTGGCTCAGGATCAGTGGGTGCTCCTGGCTTGTGTCTCTCTCACTTGCCAAAATCTTTGGGTCATAAAGGGTTGGGGGTAGTGTGTGTGTGTGTGTGTTTTATATTGGTGTGGGTGTGGTGTGTTTATGGGTGCCAGGTATGTGTATTTTGAATTGTCCAATGTGGTGTTTTTTTTGTATGTGTGTGGGTATTTTGAGCATGGCAGTCTGTACCGCCAATGGTTTACCACGGTTGAATGACCGCTGTGGTGATTCGTGGGCCATGATGCTGTGGGTGTATTTCTGTTGGGCTGGCGGACTTGTGTGTGTGTCTGTATAGTGGCGGATTTCTATGTGTGGGTCATAATACGGGTAGCAGCATACCGCCACGGTTGCGGTATGTTGGTGGCAGCCAGCATGGCGGTAAGCGGCACTTACCGCCAATGTTGTAATGAGGGCCAAAGTGTTAGCAGCTTTACCCAATCAGATCCAAAACCATGAAAATAACAGCTATCCCATTTACCTCCTGGCAGTTACAGCTCACCACTGGGTGAAAAATGATACCACCCCTATGAAATGTGGCCCAACATTTTCAATACAAACAAAGAAGTTTGTTCTCCCAGGGAGATCAGGTCCATTCTGGGCGTGAGTAACGTCCTGGTTTACCAACATGCCCATAGGGAAGTCCAAAGCCCCTAAGTGTATGGTCCTAGAGAAATATTATGGCAGTGGGGAGGGGCATGCATGTAGCCCCCTCCCCAGGGTTCTTCCACTCCTGAGTTCCCCCATCCCCTGGGAGCCAATAAGGAGAAAAGAACAATGAATGCCACCATGCTTCAATAGAGAATAGGTCTTCAAAGACCTCCAATTCCCAGAGACCAAAGAGCATGCCAGCAGATGGGAGAATAGAGAGTGACGGCAACCTCCATGTGTCATGAGTTTATTTTAGAAAGCTTTTTATGGGCACTTTATTTTAGCCATAGGCCTGCCGCTTGTGCCCTCTAGCCCAATAACAATTTATTTTATTAATTTTAATTTCTGAGCAGAAGCCTCCTTGCTGCCGTGATGTTTTATTTCTTTTATCACATAAATTTTTAGCCTAAGGACTGTTTTCATTCTTCTTAGTAGAACATTTTCGTTCTGTGCTCTGCTCAAGGCTGTGTCCAATATTGTTGTCAATATAAAGTGCAACACCACAATCTTTTCCACTTCACAAGAAACAAACATATTCTTACATTAGGGGCAGTTTTCTAAGAACATCAGCTGTTTTATTATGAAACATCCCTATGCCCCCTATATATTAAAGAGGGAGTTCCAGCCAGAAGAGTTCCCACTGCATGCTGTCGCTTCACTGCAGCTGTCTGCTGAGACTTGACATCTTTCATGCTTACATGGAAAAGGACTCTCAGTAGAAGAACAGCCCTTTTCGCTATTACCATATTCAGATATAGGGGATGGTGTCTTCATAGGGATTCTGAAGGGCGGATTAGGGCTAACACTGCTGTGTCCTGGTAGTACCTTAGTAGCGTAGGTAGGAATTCCAATCCTTTGCATTCTGACTCTATGGTGGCACTTTTCTTATGTTTCTTTTCTTTGGCACCACATTGCTATTATTTTGTTTTATCATCCTAATCATTGCAGTACATGCCATTTTATCTAGAAAGCAGTTGATTAAATAAAATTTATTGAACCAATTCTTGCTTCTGTTTGTCTTTACATGTGTGAGACGAATGTAACTGAGAGAAAAATGAGATCTGTTAGGCCACAATTTCCCTGGGAAATCAGAATGTCATGCGCACAGCTGCCACAAATCACCACCACTTTCAGCTGCTGGTGAGGTACTGCTAGCTGCCCGCAAGGGTTAGGCCACCTGTTGTCACACTGTGTGGAACTGGACTCAGTTCCCCACAACCTGGTGGTGCTGCCACCCAAATCCAGCAATCTCATTGGTAGAATGAGAGCCAACATGACATGGCACCACCGTTTGGTCAGACACTGAATTATGGAGCTCCCTGAGTATCTCTGTCTTACTACGTGCTAAAGGCACCCCAGTACTATATATGGATACATCCATGGCATTGAGGATTTCCTCCTCAGCTAGATAGGTAGAACCTATTTTAGGCTGAAGGTTGTTCAAGCTTGAACTTTAAAAGGATTCATCTCCAATTGGTGTCCTTATCTCTGAACTACTACATTTACTATGGCAAAGCCGGCAAACCCACAGCAGGTGGCAATTGCAGTAAATATTAGCTCCCCCCTTCACTAATCATTTATTAAATAATGACCTTACAGCCCAAGGGGGTGGTGTTACATTTCTGGTTGAGGCTCATCCAGCTCATATAACAGAAATGTTATCCTCTTGTGTTAATTTTCCGGCAGTTGATGGGAACACTAATACATTTCATCATTATACACATGCTAATGCACCTGCACAATACAGAGCATACGAATACAGAGAGATACCTCTATCTTTTCAAGACCAACAGAACTGGCTTGATGACGCCCTACCCCATTCAACACTACATGTTACACTAGGTCCTCTGAGTAATGATGGCCCTACTTGCCTCAATTGGCCACATATACACCGCATCCTGATGAAGGCACTTTGGCGGTAGCTGAGGTTCACCACTTATACAATGAGCTTGTTGTAATATATAGACTCTTAGAGCAGTTTGTAATGCAAACATTAAATACTAATCCAGCACGGGCTGCTCAGGCATAACCAAGCGCAGTCACACCAAGTCTTAACCCTGCAATGGTGCATTCAATCATGAGTAAAGTACCCGCCAAACATGACGAAATTCTGTTTTGGTTAGCTACAAAAATAAATGTCTGGAAGCTGTGTTTCTCCACACGGCACCTCAAGATAAACACAGAATTCTCACTATGTGCTTGCCATTTGGTACATGTCCCGCAGTGAATAACTACAACACTTGGGGGACAGTATTTGCCACACTCTACACTATGCACACGGTACACCAACACTTGCCAATCTTCCAGAGGTGTTTAAACAAATTCAAGAGGAATCTGGGGCTGCCCCAGCCCTTGATTTGGGGATGTGATTAATGGGCAATTTTGCTTCAGAGTCCTCAATAATATTAAGTAACCTTAAAGGGGAAGCAGTAGCACAAGCAGTGTGCGTGCGGCTCCGGAATGTTCCTGCATAGTTTCAAGAATGTGAGCTGCCTAAAATTATTGCCAAAACATATTCAAGTATAGATCGGGGTAGTTTGGGAGCTAGACCTAGTAAACCACAATTACAAGGTTAATTCAATAAGGATTCTATCAAGCAGGCCACTGAGGGTTCTAAAAAACACTGGAATAAACCAAAATGCACATTTAACAAATACAGGGGAGAATCTCTACATTCAGAGACCCCTTAGAAACTTTGGGGGTCATTCTGACCCTGGCGGCCGGTGACCGCCAGGGTCACCGACCACGGGAGCACCGCCAACAGGCTGGCGGTGCTCCCTCGAGCATTCTGACCGCAGCGGTTCAGCCGCGGTCAGAAGCAGAAAGTCGGCGGTCTCCCGCCGACTTTCCGCTGCTCGGGGGAATCCTCCATGGCGGCGGAGCGCGCTCCGCCGCCATGGGGATTCTGACACCCCCTACAGCCATCCTGTTCCTGGCGGGTCTCCCGCCAGGAACAGGATGGCGGTAGGGGGTGCCGCGGGGCCCCTGGGGGCCCCTGCAGTGCCCATGCCAATGGCATGGGCACTGCAGGGGCCCCCGTAAGAGGGCCCCGCATAGTATTTCAGTGTCTGCAAAGCAGACACTGAAATACGCGACGGGTGCAGCTGCACCCGTCGCACCCCTGCAACTCGCCGGCTCCATTCGGAGCCGGCATCCTCGTTGCAGGGGCATTTCCGCTGGGCCGGCGGGCGCTCTTTTGGTGAGCGCCCGCCGGCCCAGCGGAAATGTGAGAATGGCCGCCGCGGTCTTTTGACCGCGGTGCGGTCATTTGTCGGCGGGAGGCCGCCCGCCACAGTCAGAATCAGCCCCTTTATAACTTAAGAAATAGGGATAATATAAAATCTCCTGATAGAATTCAATATACTGATACACACCAATATCGTTCCTTTCAGGACTCACCAGATAAATGTAGAGAGAGTGAGGTGGGCAATCGGAACAATGAACAGAGTACGTGAAGCCAAAAAAAGATTTACAATGCTCAACAAAAGTTTCAATTAAAAAATAAGAGAAATTTCCACAACAAAATCCCCAACTCAAAAAAGAAGAAGGTGGCAGCTATTTCTGCACAAAATGCCATGCAAGATGAGATCTTTATTGAAGAAAAGGAACTGGCTCTGCTAGACAGCGCAGCAGAGGTCACAACAATTTGCCTGAATCTTCTAAAGCATCTGGAGGTTAAAACAACTGACGACTTTATCGAAGTCAAGCTTGCGGACATACACACCCTCCCAATAGGGTGTATAAAATGAAAATACAATTAGAGGGAGACGAGCGTACAATTGACATTATATTTTAAAAATGAAGAACTGGCATTTATGACATTTTGCTGGCCGAAAAAGATTGGCCACCAGAATTTGTTTTGTGAAGTCCAGTGGGGGAAAGAGATCATTAAGCCTTCTTTCTTGCCCCTGGTTCCTACAGAATTAAAAGAGTCATACTCATTTGATTGAGCATTGGCAGAAGCCCCCACACTGTATTGCAATCATGTTGGGTGGGACAAAGATTCTTCATACCACATAATACCAATCAGGTCACAAGCACATCCTCAACCTCAATATCCTATTAAGCATGAGACTAACACAACTGTGAGAGACATACTAACACAATTAGAATACCAGGATGTAATTGAGCCCCATGTCTCACCAATGAACAATCCTCTATTTCCTGTTGCTAAACTGAACCATTCATATAGAATAGTATTAGATTACAGACATTTAAACAGTCAGATACATAAATTTGCTACTCAAAATGCACATAGCACATCACTCATTAACAACATTGTGCACAAAAAATACAAAACAACGTTGGATATTTCCAATGGCTTCTTCTGCCAAACTATAGCGCCTGAAAGCAGGGGTTTAACAACATTTAAATAATGCTTCATAACCACCATATCCTAACAGCAATGAACTTCATATGCCTGTGTTGATAAATATTTTAAATCTGATTATGTGTATATTCTAGATATGTTTAGTTCTTTAAGAAATATGTACAGTTACTATTTCATAATGATAAATTTTACACATACACTTTAAGCATGTTTATCAAATGTATATTCACTCACAGTTAAATATATATATGTGTGTATGCATGCGTGTGCATGTGTGTATATAGATGTGTATATGTATATACATATACATGTGTATATTATTCTATGTTTCACAGGTTCATAGGTCATTGCATAGCTCCTAGATATGTTGTTATATTAGATACTTATGATCCCTGCTTTCTTATTTATATCACAATGAGCAAATGTTATCTAAACTATTTAACAGCCAGCATTTCGCTATTGAAAAATTGAGGAAAGATAAGTGAATGTTAGAAAAGTAAACTTATTAATTAATATCAAATATTAAAAATCTCGAAAGTCTGTGTTTATGTAATACAACTTCACTTCTCTCATTATTATACCCATTATTATTTTCCTTGCACTTTTATTCACTTACTATGTATTTACATATCTATTTATTTATTGCTCTAGTCCTACTGTACTAAAGAAAAAAACACACATTCAATTCATATATAAATTAAAAAAACAAAAATAATTAAATAAAAAATAAATAAATAAAAAATAAAATACAATTTACTCTCGCATAAGCTTTACTCTGTCTCCCCATCACCCTATGTCTCTATCAATCCATCCTCCATTTCCACTCTCACTCATCCCAACCCATTTTACTACTTTGATCTCCAAAATAACCCTGCTTAAGCTCTTCCCTCCTCTACCACTCCTGGCTGACCCCACACCACAGTTTAATACTAAGATCTCCCAAACAACCCTACTAAATTCTCCCTCATTTATCTCACCTTTGACTCACCCAAAACCCATTCTTCTACTATGATTTCCCTAACCCCTTTCCACAGACTCCTCCCTCCTCCATCTCTCCTTTACTCATCCCAAGCCTCATCGTATTACTATAAACTCTCAATTAATGCTTCTGGATTCTTCCCTCCTCTATCCCTCCATTACTCTGGTCAATCCAACTAACAAACTCACATGTCCTTCGCTCAGATTTACTCATACTAATACTAATACTGTTCTCACTTTTCCCTATACTAATCCACCACTAATTCCTCTTGGGTTCCAGAGAAGTGTGCTACTCACCAAAAAGCAATTTGACACATTGTCAGTGGCATTAAGCGCTATATAAATACAATTACAATAGCAATTTCGTGCTTTAGGCTTGCAGAAAACAAATTGTAGGCTCCCACAGGGGTATAACAACATCCATTTTACACAACATTGATCCTGAGACGTTGACCTCTGTTGATGACATCTACCTATGGATAATGATCTCATTCACCACCTGAAACGGCTGGCCCACATTGGTATGGAATTTTCCGATTTTGGCCACAAATTCAATTTTAAGAAAACAAAAATTGCCTTTCTCAGTGTCCTATTTTTGGGATACGAGTTATCAGATGAAGGCAAGAGACTAGTGCCCCACTTTCTAGAAAAGTGCGCAAAGTTGCAACCACCAAATACTTTAAAAAGCTCAAATTTTTGTTGGGCTTTTTAAACTTTGGCAGAACTTCCATTCCATATTATGCACAATGCATAAAACTGTTAATTGATTTAATACACATGACTTTTCAAGCACATTTTGCACAGTCAAACACACACCCATTCTCAGACCATTGCAACAAGACATGCTTGCAGCAAAACATTTACACCCAAGGATCAACAAGACATATTTGGTCATATGAGCAATTGCTGGTGCCATCGGTTTCACCTATGTAACATTTAATAGGGGTGATACCGTCCCTACTGAATACAAATCACACTTGTACTCCACAGCTTAACAATGCATTGTTCCCACAGAAAAAAGTCTGACTGCTGTTCAGATGGCTGTCATTAAAGACAGACCTCTGGCTCAGTGGAAAAGCATTACTGTCATCTCTCCGATCCCAGCCCTTGAGGCTGTTACAAAGACTAACATACTGAACAGTATGGCATTACATCCACATTGGATCAAATGGGCAACGTTTTAGACAGCAACTGATGTTGACTACATTTTCGACCCAAATTTACAAACTCAAGAATTCCTTCAATACGAAATGGAATATCCAATACCAGCAAAAAGGTTGCCAATTCATCAATATTGAACAATTATTTACACTGATGGATCAGCCCAACCAGCCATAGGCACAAAACATCAATACCCCGCCGCTTGCGCGGCTGTGAGTGGCTACATGAAAGATGGTGAATTCCATCCACAGAACACTTACTCGCAGACCTCAGTGTCTTGCACTGCACAACTAGCAGAACTTAAGTCGTGGCATTGGAACACACGGATCCAGAACAGCTAACGTTGAAAGTCTATGACTCATACTACTGTGTCCAGTCCTTCAATGAATGTCTCCATTACTGGTGTCAAAATGGGTTCAGAGATTTAAAAGGCAACGCCATCAAACACAGGTTACTGTTGGGGAAATGAGTGGATCTAAAGGAAATGCTACCTAATACCCATGTAGTTCATACATTGGGACATTACCATGTAGGAGTACACGTTACAGGCAAAACCTTGCCAAGTCAGCAGTAGCCACAGCTTCTGTTGGTGCAATAACTCGTTCATGAACAAGGTTGGATGATGAAACTCTTGCTGCCGTGAGTGCTTCGGCTGATGGCAAGCCATTACCAAAGGCATATCCTGCCAAAATTCCTACCACATAATTACCCTCAATATTGCATTCTTAACAATACCTGTGGTGGGTGATCTTGTGATCCCCAACCAAGATCAAAGATCTTAGTTGATAAAACGCAGGTGTGGCCGTGACTATTTCTTTACTTCAAAAGCGCTATTGGTGACCAGGTCTATACAAACAAAGAAAACAATATGTCCTTTGCTGTGACATCTGTCAGCAAATAAAAGGGTCCACAGACACCCCTTTTAATTTCAAACAAACCACTACAATGTGTGTACCTGGACCATTGTGGTCCACTGACACCTGATGGTGCATACAAATACATTCTATTCACTGTTGACTCATGCTCATGATTCTATGTGTCTGGCCACAATGATCAGGTGATGCTGTAACTGTTATTAAAGATTTGCAAGTCTTTATTGGTGCATATGCAGTTGCTGCTTTCCACCTGGACCAGGGCCCTGCTTTTGCTTCAACAGGATTCAGAGACACCATGGCTTCATTAGAGGTCCAACTACATCGTCCCCATTCTATCCCGAAGGTAACAGTGGAGTGGAGTGAAAGAATGGAGACTTAACAGCGAGAGTATTAGGCATGGGTCAAAGTTGGCTTAGTCGTCTGTATGGAGTCCAGAGTGCACTTAATAATCTTGTCAGGATTCGCCTTTCCCATACTGCCTCTGTCGAATGTAGGTGGAGTACAGCTTTGGATCTTGTACGTCCTGGTCTGACTGAGATAAGGATGACCACTTCTAGTAGACACGTTGCTGCTGGCAAGATGAAAGCCGAAGCAGTCCGTGACTTCCAGAAGGATCTCCAGAGGAAAAACCACCAGGGAAAAAACCTCCAGAAAGGAGCTCCAGAAAATCAGAAAAGGTAGAGTAGAACTCAAGACTCTAGGTACTGGAACATCAGGAAGCTGCAGGGAAAATCAAGCAGAAAGCAATCCACAGCAGGAACAGAGAGGAGTGAGGACCACCAAACCAGAGTGTTGCAATGCAAAGAAGAAAGAAACTCAAGCCCCTTATATACCATACAACAGGAAGTGAACAAACAGGAAAAGAAAAACTGTCATATTAAGTTGGGAAAGTGTCATAGTATAAGATAGGAGAAACACCATCTCGGAAAGGCCCTAGTAAAAGGAAAGAGCAGTGCATGCTGGAATAGAAATGCATTCTGGGACCAAGAAAGCATGGCCCCCATGAGCAAAAGGACAGACAGCCAAAAGCCAAGAAAACAGATAAGTATTATATATGCGTCACAGGTGTCCTGCGACGCAATGGTAGAGCTCTCTGGGACCACAGCAAGATCCATGGCCCGACCTTGGGCCGTCCAACCCTGCCGCTGCGCAAGTATTGGACACTGCAGGTGAACAAACATCCCGCGACAGGCCCGGCATGCCAAATTGCAGACTGCGGGCCTCCCCATGTGACGAGAATCGGGTGCCACGGGTGGATTACCGACCCGTGGTGTAACAGTAAGTTCCCCCCAGAGCCCCAGGCTTAGCAGAAAAATGCCCCAAAAAATTTCAATCCAGAAGTGGAATATGAACAGAAGAAGCATCTTCCCAAGAACAGTCACATAGAGGCTAACCCTTCCAATGCATCTGAAATTGAAGACGGTTCCAAAAACAACGTGAATCACATATCTCTTGTACCTCATACTCAGGCTGATTATCCACCAACAGCGAAGGGGGACAAGCACGGTGTCTATGAAAAGGATCAGTAACATATGGTTTCAGTTGTGAAACAGGAAACACTGGGGTATCTTCCATGTCCGAGGCAACTGCAGATGGAAGGACACCAGATTCACCATATGTACGATCTTAAAAGGACCATAATATTGAGGTTGCCTCAGCAGATTCAGTCCAACAGAATCCATTCCAAAGATTTTCTTTCTTCAAAGTGCCTGTGAAAAAATGTGTTTGCTGACCCAAGTCTGTATTGAATTGCTGATAAAAATAGGCTAATCCTATGAAACATTGTGGGGGTCATTACAACATTGGCGGTAAAAGCTGCTTACCGCCGTGCAGAAGACCGCCAACACACCGCCGCGTCCGCGGAATTCCGCCACAGCTATTATGACCCACATCTCGGAAACTGCCAAAATTCAGACACCCACACAAGTTCGCCACACCAAAGGTCAGTGATAAACTGGCGAAAACAAAACCTCCACCGTCACGCCAACAGAAACACGCCCATGCTATCACGACCCACGAATCCACGTGGCGGTCTTTCAAACGCGGTATTCCATTGGCGGTACACACCGCCGCGCTCAAAATACACACACATCTCCAAAACACCGCAACATTGGACAATTCCAAATACACACACCTGAGACACATACACATACCACTCCCACACAATCAGTACTATATAAAACACACACCCACATCACCCACAAACCCCTACGACCAAAAATTTAAACGAAGGCCAGAGAGACAGCACAGCATAGACAACCACACCATACAGAGGCACACAACACCATCACCCACACTACTTCCACGCACAAAACACCACACACCACTACATATCACCACACTCATCACCACATACACCACCCCACACATCACCTACACCACCCCATGGCACGGCAAAGACACCCCAGGTTCTCGGAGGAGGAGCTCAGGGTCATGGTGGAGGAAATCGTACGTGTAGAGCCACAGCTATTTGGATCACAGGTGCAGCACACCTCCATAGCTAGGAAGATGGAGCTATGGCGAAGAATAGTCGACAGGGTAAACGCAGTGGGACAGCACCCAAGAAATTGGGACGACATCAGGAAGAGGTGGAACGACCTACGGGGGAAGGTGCGTTCCGTGGTCTCCAGGCACAACATCGCGGTACAGCGGACTGGCGGCGGATCCCCACCTCCTCCCCCACAACTAACAACATGGGAGGAGCAGGTCTTGACTATTATGCATCCTGAGGGCCTCGGAGGAGTCGGTGGCGGAATGGACTCTGGTAAGTCAAATCTTAACTATCATATCCCCCACCCTACCTGCATGCTATCACAGACCCCCACCCTCACCCCCTCCCCTATCACTCCAATTCCTCACTAATGTACTAATAACACAAACCACACATCCCAACACCAAGCCCTACATGCAGCAACAAAGCATGGACACCCATCACTAAAGCATGACCACTACACATACCCATAACACCCCCCTCAACCATCATCACACAAGCTCCCACACAGGAATGCTAGCACTGGGGTACACGCTCACCCACCCATTGCACACCATGACACACACAGATGCAATAATCATGCTTTTATACCCCTGCAGGACCCCTACCCAACGTCACCAGACAGGAGGGTCCAGACATCTCCACCCCACCCACAGAAGAGGCCCACAGTGATGACAGCAGCTCTGTCCAACTGGATCCAGATGACCAGCCCGGACCATCGTGGGCCTCGGGACAGTCGGTTCCCCACACCCAGTCACAGGCCACCACAGACCTTCCACCCTCTGGTAACACCAGCACAGCACCCACCCAGCGGGCCCATACCTCCGTACCCAGAACACGTCAATCAGCTGTGTGTCCACCACTACAGGGAACCCAGGATAACCCACCACCCCAACAACAACAGGGACCTGGGGGCAGTGGTAGTGGGCACACGGTCCAGGGGACGGAGGGACAGGAACACAGGGGAACTGGGAGGGCTGCTGTGCGACAGGGGGTGGACAGGCCTAGGGAACCCACTCTCCGCGAGGCCCTCTCCTCCATCATGGGAGCATACCACCACTCCCAGGAGACGATGGCAACGGTCCTGGCCAAGTTTCAGGAGACCCAGCGCATGCAGGAGGAACAGTATTTTTGGGTTCAGGGAGGAACTCAGAACCATCAGCTCCGCCCTGGGCACCATCGTAGGGGTGCTGAAGGACATACTTAACACTAGGAGGGACACAGTGGCACTCCAAGGGGCCGCTGACACTAGCATGGACGAAGAACTGCCCACCACCTCCGCCGGCGCTAGTGGACAGGAGGCACCGCCACAGGACCACTACACCAGCACCCCACCCCCTGCAGACGGAGAACCACCCCGCAAGCGGTCCCTGAGATCCAGGAACAGGACTGAACACGATGCCAGACCCCCGCCAAGAAATGAGACCCTTTGATTGTCACCCCACTGTCCCACTTTGTAACCCTGTCCATATTGGAACTGCCCCAGCTCCACTTCCTATGCCCATATGGGCAGTGCACCTGTGAGACTAATAGACTGGACTCTGCCATGGACATTCCTCCACCATCACCCATCACCATTTTACCACCCCCCTCCAATATTTAGCACTTTAATAAACACCCTTGAAGCACAAAACAATCTGGAGTCAGTGTGTGATTATGAAAATGTGTATTAGCAATGACAGTGAAAATATCCGTCCTCAAATGTAATGTCAACATACCTATGTCACACATCTCAAGTCCATGAGGAATCTAAGCAGATGACACACGTTGGTAATCACACCTGTGAAACCGTAATGGAAATGTACAACTCAGTTACCACATACTGGTTGAAATCGACAGACAGGATAGAGGTAGAAGTGTGAAAATACTTGTAGTAGGCAGGAATGTGTTCTCACCTGTGTGTCACTGGAAATATTGCTGGATAACTGAGTCCCTGTTGTCAATGTCTTCTTCCTCTGCTTCCTCCTCATCACTGTCCACAGGCTCCACAGCTGCCACAACACCGTCATCTGGACCATCCTCCTGCAGAAAAGGCACCTGTCGTCGCAAAGCCAGATTGTGCAGCATACAGCAGGCCACAATGATCTGGCACACCTTCCTTGGTGAGTAGAATAGGGAACCACCTGTCATATGGAGGCACCTGAACCTGGCCTTCAGGAGGCCGAAGGTGCGTTCAATCACGCTCCTAGTCCGCCCATGGGCCTCATTGTAGCGTTCCTCTGCCCTGGTCCTGGGATTCCTCACTGGGGTCAGTAGCCATGACAGGTTGGGGTAACCAGAGTCCCCTAATAGCCACACCCGGTGCCTCTGGAGTTGACCCATCACATAAGGGATGCTGCTGTTCCGCAGGATGTAGGCATCATGCACAGAGCCAGGGAACATAGCATTTACCTGGGAGATGTACTGGTCTGCCAAACAGACCATCTGTACATTCATCGAATGATAACTCTTCTGGTTCCTGTACACCTGTTCTCTCCTGTGGGGGGGGACCAGAGCTACATGGGTCCCATCAATGGCACCTATGAGGTTAGGGATAAGTCCAAGGGCATAGAAGTCACCTTTAACTGTAGCCAAATCCTCCACCTGAGGGAAAACGATGTAGCTCCACATGTGTTTCAGCAGGGCAGACAACACTCTGGACAACACAATGGAAAACATAGGCTGGGACATCCCTGATGCCATGGCCACTGTTGTTTGAAATGACCCACTTGCAAGGAAATGGAGCACTGATAGCACCTGCACTTGAGGGGGGATCCCTGTGGGATTGCTGACATCAGGTCAGGCTCCAACTGGGTACACAGTTCCTGGATTGTGGCACGGTCAAACCTGTAGGTGATGATTAAATGTCGCTCCTCCATTGTCAACAGGTTCACCAGCGGTCGGTACACCGGAGGATTCCGCCATCTCCTCACATGTCCCAGCGGACGGTGCCAAGGAAGGACCACAGCGACCACAGAGTCAAACAATTCAGAGGTATGTACCCACAGTCTACAAAGAACGCAAAACATAATCCAAAAAGTTGCCTGTATGTGTGTTGAGTCTAGGCCTAGGTATGTGTGACGCAGTTGAAAATGAAGCCATGTGGGCCCCAGAAATGGTGGCTGCCTGACCTCTAAAGTGGGACATTGGGATGTGTGGTAACTGCGCTGGCGTTGTACACCGTCGCGGTAGGCGGACGAAGACCGCGGCGCAATACTGCATTGGTTAACATTGGACCCTATGGGTCCCAGGAGCCAATGACGAAGTGCGCCGGCGGTGATGATACGCACCGCCGTGGACGTCACCGCCGCGGACGTCACCACCATTTTCTATCTGTTGAATCACTCGATACCTGATCTTCAACAGGAGAGGACCTACACTGCAAGTGCTGCTGTGACCTCGGTCTGGAAGAGACAATGGCTCGTGCGTCTGGAGAAAGGGCCCCTGCCTTCACTGCACAGGAGTTGGAGAAGCTCGTGGACGGGGTCCTCCCCCAGTACACGCTACTCTACGATCCTCCAGACCAACAGGTAAGTACACAGGGAGCACGTTGTATGGGCTATGCCTGAGTGTAGAGTGCTAGTTGTAAGAAGGAAGGGGCCACAGTTCTGCGTGCATGAAGGACTGTGAATGCATGTGCCACATGGCAAGGCTTGGGATGTGGGCCACTCACTTCGATGGTGCAGTTGCTAATGACTTCTCTTCTTCCCCTGTACATTTCATGTAGGTCAGCGCCTACCAGAAGAAGGATATTTGGCGTGCCATCGCCAAGGACGTCTGGCACCCTGGGGGTCCACCACAGACGGAGCACCCACTGCCGTAAAAGATGGGAGGACATTCGCCGCTGGAGCAAGAAGACGGCGGAGGCTCAGCTGGGGATGGCCTCCCAACGTGGGAGGGGTGCCCGTCGCACCATGACCCCCCTGATGTTCCGGATCCTGGAGGTGGCCTACCCTGAGTTGGATGGGTGCTTGAGGGCATCACAGCAGACACAAGGGGGTGAGTACCACATCATTCTGCGGACTTCGCGCGCACCAGTGAAGGTGTCTGGGTGGGGGAGGAGGGCTGTGGGTTCCCCTAGGCCAGGGCGAGTTCCGTAGGCTAGGCCCCTCCGTAATGCAGGCCATGTGGCACTCCACCCCACCTCTGTAGAGTGCCAAGTTCAGGTATACATGCCCCTGTGATATCTATGTGTGCAGATGTCCACCATAGCCATGTAGGCCATATCCCAGGTACTGCATCTGTAGAGCCCATGAGCGCGGCGTAGTGCAAGGGGGCTGCTGTGTCTGTATTCTCCGCCAACGGTAGCGGTGAGCCATGCACTCAACCTATCTTTCTTCTGTCGTTCCCCCCCCCTTTTTTTGGTCTCCCTGTTCTTGTGTGCATCAGCACCATCAGGCGGAGGTACAGTGGCACCAGAGCACGAGGGAGCTGCATCCCACATGGCCATGGAGGGCCACACCACGGACTCTGAATACACCAGTGGGACGGGGAGAGGGGAGCTTCACGGCAGTCACAGGATCTGCAACCAGCGACACGGACTCGTCCTCCGATGGAAGCTCCCTTGTGGTGGCGGCAAAATCTGTGCCCCCCACTTCTACAGGTACTGCTGCCACCGCACCTACCAGCACCGCCCTCCCAGCAGCCCCTCAGCCTTCGCCCCGTGCCCGCTCACCCAGGAGGGTGGACATCACCTTTGCCCCAGGCACCTCAGCCCCTGCCCCTGCCACCTCTGCTGCCCTCAGTGAGGAGGCCATTGACCTCCTCAGGTCACTCACTGTTGGGCACTCTACCATTTTGAATGCCATCCAGGGTGTAGAAAGGGAGTTGCAACACACAAATGCATTCCTGGAGGGCATTCATTCTGGTCAGGCTGCCCTTCATCGAACCCTGCAAACTCTGGCCTCAGCACAGATGGCAGCCATTGCCCCTGTGTCTAGCCTCCCCCCTCCAACTTCCTCCACCCAGACCCAATCCCCTGTACCCCAGCCTATCCCAAGCACACCTACAGACCAGCCTGCACACACGTCAACACACAAGGGAAGCTCAGGCAAACATAAGCACCACACATCCCACAGGCACTCACGCAAGCATCACACACATACAGACACAGCAACATCCACTGCCTCCATTGTGTCCCCCTCCTCGTCGTCTCCCTCCTCCCTCCCAGTCTCGTCTACACTCTCACCTGCATGCACTACCACTACAGCCACTAGGTCCCGCACCAGCACACCCACCAGCACACCCCACTCACCTGCACTCGCCACCCCCACTACCATTTACACGTCCCCTGTGTCCTCTCCCAGTGTGTCTGTGACGCCCCCTCCCAAAGTACACAAACGCAGGCACACACCCACCCAACATACATCCACCTCACGACAGCCTCCAGCGCATGCACCCAAAGCCACAAAGGTTACACCTCCTACAACCACCTCCTCTTCCTCCTCTCCCAGACCCCCTCCAGCTACCCATCCCAGTGTTCCTAAGAAACTGTTCCTGACCAAGCTTGACCTCTTTCCCACCCCCCCTCCAATTCATAGGTCCCGTGCTAGCACCTCAGCCATAAAATCGCCACACCAGTGTTGTCTGTTGTTAGAGGTATGTGGAGTGCACCGGGCACCAGGGCAGCCAGTGTGACACGGAGCCACAGCACAGCCAGTCCCCCCACTGTGAAGCACCAGAAGTTGGACAGTGCCCGGCGGGAGTGGGGGAAAACTCCAGCTAGCAAAGCTGCTCACAAGGGTCCCGGGGGGAGTGTCCACTCAGCTGTGACTCCACCCAAGGTGTGGAAGAGGCAGAAGAAATCGCCAAAGTCTGGGGTGAGCAGCACGGCGGAGAAGACCGCCATCATCCCCGATGCCCAGGAGGGCACCGCCAGCCCCAGGAGGCCACCGCCAGAGTCAGTGCCCAGGAGGGCAGCCCCATCGTCACTGGCCAGGAGGCCACCGCCAGAGTCAGTGCCCAGGAGGGCAGCACGATCATCAGTGGCCAGGAGGCCACCGCCAGCCACAGCCCAGCTGCCCAGGAGGGCCCCGGAAGCCACAGCCCAGCTGCACAATGAAGGACCGCCAGCCCCAGCCCAGCTGGGCAATGAAGGACCGCCATGGCAAGCACAGCTGAACAGGTCAAGGACCGCTGAACAGGTCAGAAACTGCAAACTCAAGCACCGCTGAACAGGGCAAAGACCGCCATGGCAAGCACCGCTGAACAGGGCAAAGCACCGCTGAACAGGGCAAAGACCGCTGAACAGGTCAGAAACTGCAAACTCAAGCACCGCTGAACAGGGCAAGCACCGCTGGACAGGGCAAGCACCGCCAACTGAAGCACCGGTAGCCCATGATCGGCAGGGGCAGTGACGCAACTGGGACCGTCACGGGGATAGTGATGCACTCTGGGCACCAGTCCCCCTCCAGAACCAGTGGAGACATGCATCCACTCCGTCTGTCCTTAACAGGATGAATCACTCTGGGCACCAGTCCCCCTCCAGAACCAGTGGAGACATGCATCCACTCTGTCTGTCCTTAACAGGATGAAGCACTCTGGGCACCAGTCCCCCTCCAGAACCAGTGGAGACTGTTATCTACGTGAGAGACTGTGGCTTTGCATTCCCCAGGATGGTACAGTGGGCAAACCAACCACTGTAGAGACTTGAAAGACTGTGGCTTTGCTCTCCCCAGGATGGTACAGTGGGCAAACCAACCACTGTAGAGACTTGAGAGACTGTGGCTTTGCACTCCCCAGGATGGTACAGTGGGCAAACCACCCACTGTAGAGACTTGAGAGACTGTGGCTTTGCACTCCCCAGGATGGTACAGTGGGCAAACCAATCACCGTAGAGACTTGAGAGACTGTGGCTTTGCACTCCCCAGGATGGTACAGTGGGCAACCCAACCACTGTAGAGACTTAAGAGACTGTGGCTTTGCACTCCCCAGGATACATCAATGGGCATGGAGCCCCCTCGTGGATCTGGCGTGGTGCACTCATCCGGCTGAGGGCCCCCCCCTTTCCTTCCCCCTGAGGTGCCTGTTGTATTTCTATCTGATGCCCCGGCAGTGTTCTCTCTGTTTTGATCAGGTATCTGATGTGGGCCTCGTCCATGCATTTTGGGCCCAGTGGTCCACAGACAATGAATGGTGCATTACCTGCACTACTAATCGTGATGTATATTTTGTTGAATGTACATTGGCTTCTGCCTGTCTGTTGCCGGTGACCGCCAAGCTGTTTGTCTGTACTGCCGTGGCGGTCGGAGTGTTAAAGTGGCTGTCTTTGTTGGCGGTTTCCGCCACGGTCATAATTGCAAAATTTTTACCGTCGGCCTGTTGGCGGTCTTACCGCCGCTTTAACACCGTCCGCCAGGGTTGTAATGACCCCCTGTGTCTCTTTTATCGTGGAAGGAGATGGCCAATCCAGGATGGCTTGAACCTTTCCAGGATCCATGGCGATACCAGTCCTGTCAATACGATAACCCAGATACTCCACTTCAGTCTTATCAAACTCACACTTTTCTGGTTTACAAAATATCTGATGCCTTTTGGAGTCTTTCAAGGACTTGATTGATATGTGATTTATATTGTTCTAGTTGAATGGAGTACACTAAGATGTCATCTAGATATATGACAACTATTTGTTTTAAAAGATCAGAAAATACAGAATCCATGAATCTTAGAAATATAGAAGGAGCGTTCGTTAGACCAAAAGGCATCACTCGATATTCAAAATGGCTAAAGGGGTCCTAAAATCGGTCTTCCACTCATCTCCTTCCTTTATTCGGAGGAGGCGAGAAGCACCCCGTAAATAAAACTTAGTGAATCTCTGTGCTTCTTTGACGGCTCCCAATATATCCATTATAAGAGGTAAAGGATATCTGTCTTTTATAGTTATCTTGTTGAGACTGTGAAAGTCTATGCAGGGACATAAATCTTTTGTCTTCTTTGGTACAAAGTAAGGAGGAGCTCCTGCAGGCGAAGAAGACCGTGTGATCAAACCGCTCATTATATTCTCATCCAGATTTGCCCTAAGTGTTTCTTTTTCAGGTTCAGAAAGAGAATATATTTACCCAAAAGAAACAACCATTCTGGGTTCCAGTGGAATGGCAGAATCATATTCTCAAAGTGGTGGTAAAACAGGACTTACAGGCTTTTGGAATACATCTAGATATGCAGTGTATTGTTTAGGTACCCCTTGAATGAAATTAATAGAACAATCTGCCTCTTTGTTTTCAAATGGTATAGTTCTAGGAGACCAATACGTATCTGAAGAATAATAGTTATGTTCACAAAACTGAGAAGATAAAGAAATGGTTCTGGTTACCCAATTAATGTAAGGATTGTATTGTATCAGCCAAGGTATAACTAATATGATCGCATGATTAGGAGAAGCAATCAGATCAAAAGCAAGATATTCCTGGTTTTTCCCAAACTTCAAACACAAAGAAGGAGTAGTTTCTGCTACAGGTCCTGATGAAAGAAGTGTACCATCTACAGTGTGAACCTGTTCAGCTGTTTCCTTGAGTACACCAGGTATCTTCTTTTCCTTGGCCCATTCCTTATCAAGATAGATACCACTGGCACCACAATCCAATAAGGCAAGGACTCTTTCTTCTCTTCCATCCGTTAATTGTAACAACATAGACAATAGAAAAAGAGATGATGTGTCCATCTTAGAAGAACACATAGAAGGGATCTCTAACCAGCCCTTCGTCTCCCTTCTTACAGAGGATGGGAATTTGGATTTCCCATAGCCTTTGAGGGACGAGTAGGACAGGCATGAATCAAATGTCCTGAATTGCCACCGTAAAAACACAGTCCTTTCTTTTGTCTATGTTCACGTTTTGCTTCAAGTAGCGGGCAACGGGTCATGTCTATTTGCATCGGTTCTTCTCCAGCGACAACGGGTGCTTGGGTTTCCTCTTGACAGGTGCTTGTGTTTCCTCTTGATGGTGAGTCACTGTACATGAAGTTCCCATATGGGATTGAATACAACCTTTCAGTTTTTCCAAACAACGTTCCTGAAGGCGGCATTCTATAGCTAATGCTACATCCATAAGTTCTTTCATGTTGTATATTAGAGCAGAATACACCAATTCATCCTTTATTTCATCACGTAACCCTCTACGAAAAAGGGTAATGAGGGTGCGTTCTACCCAAGTGGTCTCTGCCACCAAATGACAAAACCTGGCTATACATTGCAAGACATCCTGATTACCCTGCTGAATGTCACATAAGGCCTCTTCTGCTGAAGGCACTCATCCATGACGCTCGAATATTTGTCCATGAATTCAATATAATTAGAAAAAAGGGAATCATTTGCGGTCACCAATGGAGTAGCCCATGCTAAAGCCGGACCTGACAGGGCACTTATCAAGTAACGAACCTTCATCTTCTCCTGAAGAAATTGTGATGGATAAAATGCAAAAAATACTGTCAAGGAATCAAGGAATTCTTTCAACTTATTGGGATCCCCAGAAAAATGTGGCATAGTAATAGAGACGGAAGGAACATCCATTGTATTAGATGCCAAGGCTTGTCGTAATGTATTTTCAAACCGTAATTGTTGTAGCTCTTGAGCCTGTTCTTGCACAGAATGTACTAATGATTGAGCTGTCTCCACCATCTCACCCGGAGGATCCGCCATTATCTTTTGGCCACGATAGGTTGTTGAGCGTTGCAATCTGTCATGATTCACCTTTCCCTTGCTGCCTCTGTCAGATGTAGGTGGAGTACAGCTTTGGATCTTGTATGTCCTTGTCTGGCCAAGATAAGGATGACCCCTTCCGGTAGCCAAGGTGCTGCTGGCAAGATGAAAGCCCAAGCAGTCCGTGCCCTCAGAAGGAGCTCCAAAGGAAAAACCACCAGGGAAAAAACCTCCAGAAAAGAGCTCCACGTAATCAGAAAAGGCACAGCAGAACTCAGGACTCCAAGGACTGGAACATCAGGAAGCTGCAGGGAAAACCAAGCAGAAAGCAATCCACAGCAGGGGCAGACAGGAGCGAAGACCACCAAACCAGAATGCTCCAATAACATCTACCGGCTAGATTCCAAAAGTTGGCCCATCATATCATGTACCGGTTCCAGTCCTGGGAATACACAGTACCACAACTGCTATAGTACCATTGCTGCCTGGATCAAAAGAAAATAGCTTTATCTTCATTGATAATGTCATACTACACCAGATGGCCAATCCTCCACAGCAGACCTAGTGAACTCCTGGGTAGTTCCTGAATGCCTCTCACTACAAACTACTGGGTAGTTCCTGAATGCCTCTCACTACAGACCAGGAAGTTCCTCTGTAGGTTTTGAGCAGCAATATTGACACTTCCCCGAGCTTGGGGAAAGTGGAAAATTTACTTTCATTAGTACCAACATCTTCATCTGCAACAAGAAGTGAACAAGATAACGAGCACCATTACTCAAATACAACTCAAACGGATGTCACCGTCTACTACGAACCACAGAGGGAGACTTCTGCTAGTTCTCCACTTCCTAACATGGCTCCAGCTTTTGCACTAAATGCTTCTGGATATTTTGCCGATCAAGATAACTCCTCAGACTCATCCACTTCTTCTGTGAAACGTAAGCTGATAAATTGACTTAAAGAAATTTATTTCATTCATCCATGGAACTATCTGTGGCCTTTCTTCTTTCGATTGGGTTTGTTATCATCTTTTTCTTACTGATACATGGTCCTTTACCTTCCTGAATGCTCTGCAGCCGAACTGATAGATGAGGTCCTAAACTACATTTTTTTTCACACAAGGTCCATCGAAACTTGTCCCTAGTGAACATTTCAGCTATACCAGTTCCTGGTGGGATTGTTTGGGATAAAGTAGCCTTTGACATATTTGGCCCGGCGGAGGTTCTTCAAATTCCATATGTTTTCAAATTTTTCTTTAAATTATGTAGTAATACCTGGGGTTGTTTCTGATGACTGGGATGTAAAAACAGTTGATGACATGCTATCTGAATCAGAGTATTTTACTTTATTTGAAAGTGAAGACATTTACCAAACAAGGGCCACTACGTAACAGTTCAAGGATCACTTTATGATCATCCAGTATTGATACTAAGGCGGTCATTAAGTCCCAGGCGGTAGAAAGCGCCTACCGCCATGTCGACGGCCGCCAAAAGACCGTCACCGCAGCTACCAGCCGTCCGCCGGATTATGACCACAGCCGGATTTCCGCCAGAAGGATGGCGGAAATCTGGCTGTTGCCATGCAGGCGGATGGCGGTAAGATGGCGCTGCTGCCAGCAGCACCACTATGCCAGTAGACCGCCGCCGGTCACATTATGAGAATTATATGGCCTGGAGGTTTTCTGCTGGCGGACACTGCTGCTGGCAGCAGCGCCCCGTCCGTCTCCAGCCAGAGGACCCCATGACTACAGGTAAATCGGGTGCTCCGACAGGGGAGGAGAGTGGGAGGTGTTGTGTGTGTGTATGGGGGGTGTGTGTATGTCTGTGTGTGCATGTGTGCGGGTGTGTGTTGTGTGTGTGTGCATGTATTGATGTGTGAGTGCATGTATGTAGAGTTGTGTGAATGCATGTCTGCGTGTATGTATGTAAGTGTGTGATTGGATGTATGCATGCGTGGATGAATTTTGGACTGGGTGTGTGTATGCGTGTGTGCGTGTGTGAAGAGAGGGGTGTGTATGGGAGTCTGGAGAGGAAGGGGAGATGGGGTAAACCTGTGGATGGGAAGTGGGTGGGGAAGACCCCTATCAGTGACAGGGAAGGGATTCCCTGTCACTGATAGTGCCTACCGCCATGGTTTTCATGGCGGTAAGGATGCCATAAAAACCATGGCGGTAGGCAGGGTCATAATCCTGCAGGCGGGCAAGTGACGCCCGCTGGGCTGGAGAGTCAAGTCTCCAGCCCGGCGGTCATTATCGCTGTGGCGGTCGGTGTGGTACATTGGCAGTTTGGCTTTAGCCAAACCGCCAGTGTCATAATATGGAGAAAAGTACAGCCAGCCTGTTGGCAGTACTTTCCTTCATATTAACGCCGACCGCCGGGGTCATAATGACCCCCTAAATGTCTACAGCCCAAACAATGATGATAATGTGCCATTTGCAGAAATTACTGAAATATGTCACCGAAACACCAACTGTATAATTCTCTAAGGTGGAGATTTTAATCTAGTGCTTGATGAAACCCTGATTTATGAGCACTTCCTCTAGGGTAATGTCAGATGCATGATGCTATAACCTTGAACTACTATATATGTATGACACCTGGTCAACCAAAAATGGCAGAGCACATGCACACTCTTACAAACCCATGGTTCAAGGCTCTCACTCAGGAATTGACTTTTCGTGTGCTCCGATGGTGCTTTGGCCTGAGTTGAGGAACAATGGTATCTCCTGTGGTTCCTCTTCAACCATTCACTGGTGCAGCTGCGTGTAATGATCCCCACAGTTGGGTGTCGCTAACTGCCCTAGGAGTTTCCTTTGTGAGCATTTCTAAACCTTGCCTTCAAGGTAGAAGTGCCTGTGGCTATTCAAGATGATTTTTGTATTAATTCTGTCTATGTTGACTCTCATCCGAGTGTGTAGGAAGCCTTTAAGCTGGTTATTTGAGGGGTCTGCATATCAAAACAGGTGTGCATATTGAATTTGCTCTGAGTCCAGCTTGAGCATCATGAGAAGATCAAGGAGCTCAAGGGTTGCCATCTGGAAGGCATTACTGTAGTGGAAGACAGTGAGTTATGTGAAACCCTGATAGCCTTCAGGGATATGACAGAGAGGGAGGCAAAGACAGGAGTCATGCCCCCTTGCCCAATGGTCATTGGGCACAGTGGCATGTAGGGGGGCCCAAATTAGGCCCCCCATGCCACTTTAAAAAAATAAGAAAAAATTCTTATCTCAACTTACTTGTACTTACCTGGGATGGGTCCCCCCATCCATGGGTGTCCCCCAGGGGTGGGCGAGGGTGGCAGGGGGTATCCCTGGGGGCAGGGAAGGGCACCTCTGGACTCCTTCCATGGTCAGAGACCATGGACGTGAGCCCACAGGTCCCTTAACGCCTGCCCTGACCCAGGCGTTAAAAAATGGCGCACATCCGGCTGTGCGCCATTTTTTAAGGCCAGCCCCCTGCTGTGCATCAAAATGACGCAGGAGTATAAATATGGCACACAGGCCTCAAAGTCATTTTTTGAGCGGGAACGCCTACCTTGCATGTCATTAATGCAAGGCAGTTTCCCGCATCCAAAAAATGACGCACACAGAGGAATTTTGACGTCCGCGGGCTCGGGCGTCAAAATTAAATATGGTGCACGGTTTGCGCCGAATTTGCGTCAAAATTTTTGACGCACATTCGGCGCAAACAGAGTATAAATATGCCCCTTAATGTTTTATAATAGAGTATATTTTCACATGTTTTTAATTGGATTTTAACTTCTGGAATTGAATGCTTTTATCACGCGTCATTAGCTACTAAACTTTAAATACTTTTTAATCGTTTTATTAGAAACGATACTTTGTGTGTTGTAAATTTAAATTACACAATAATGTTAATTATGTAAACATGCTTATAGTATAATAATGTGTTATATTATAGTAGTTGTAGCGGGGAAATGCCAGATGCTGAGGTAGTTAGTAGGTCGGCCCCATCTCTCAAGAGAAAAGCTGCCTTGCCCCACCCCCGAGAAATAACTCCCCCGAGAGAGAGATACTGCACCACTCCTTTCTGTACACATGGGTAGCTGAACCAAGGTAAGGTTTTATCGTATTCTCAAAGGAGGTTTTTAAATCCAAGGAATGTTTTTTGGTGTGTTTGTCAGAATTTCGAAAAGAATTAGAAGAACGCGAAGCAGATACTACTGGAATTAAATGTAAACAGTATATCATAAAAACATAACTATTCACATTATGATGTAGCCTACAACATGGTTGTTCTAAAGCCGTGTATAGCTGCATCAGTGTGTCTACTGGGTACTAGGTTCTCTTTGCTATGTGAAATGTTTTGCTGCACTTTGGGGCTAGATCCACGGTACAATAACAAAATTAATACAAATTATGTATCTAGAATCTTAAGTGAAATATCTGCTCCGTTCGCCGATTTCATATTACAGCATTCAGTTATTAAATGGAGTAGGGGGTGAGCTCTTCCATTTTCTATTTCTGTAAAGCACAGGCAGTTCTGAATTGCCTCACTTTGATATCACCATCCTGAACATTATTAGCCAGAATGGCCTCATTTAAGGAAAGAAACTCTAAACACCTCTTGATGTCTCATGCTGTATTCCTCCATGGCACCTAACTAGCACCTCATTAACACACGCAGTGAAACCCATGCGCTGGTATGACGTGTAGCACATATATATGCCTATAGGAATGTTAAATTTGGATCTGCTGTTCAGAGCCTCTTGCTTCAATAGACACAGACTTAGAGACCGACAAAGGGCTTTGGGGCAGATTTATCATTACTTCATGCAGTATAGCAAGCTACCTTGCTGCGCTGAACCGCATGAAATGGAAAAAGCAGAAATCATGATATGACACATTCCTGTCCTTCCCTAGTGCTGGTGCACAATGTGCTGCCTTGCGTCAACCAAAGCACCCTTGCATCTTGGTGCAAGTGTGCGTGCCTTGCAGGCAGCATTGTGTTTTATGTGGGAAGGGGCACTTTCTTGCACAAAAGCAATCCTCAGAGGCAATTATCCCTTTCTAACTGCTGCAGAATGCAGCACACCTAGAAAGTGGAAACAACAAGGATGAATTGAGATATTTCTTCTCGTTGCACCTTCCCTGGGTAGGTGAAGCATTTTGGTGCATTCTCAGGTTTACTAGTGTTAGGAAATCTGGAAATGCAACAAAATCAATGGGTGTATGCATGGGAACACCCATGCTCCAGCCATGGAACGCCTCCTTTGGGCAGAGTAAAGCCAGTCGATGATTTGCGCTGCCTTACGTTACTTCAGATTTATCAAGCCACTTAGAGCCATATAAGGTGGCCTTGCGTGGCTTGATAAACTTGACTTAGGTTTTGCATCCTTCTTGTGCCCCCTTGAGTGGTCGAAATGTGATGCAAAATTATGATAAAAATGCCTCAGGTTCCAGCAGTGAGATTATTTAAAATGGGATTTTGCCTCTTGGTGGTGTTTTTTTGTTGAATTTAATGCTACAGCATGTTATTCTGTTGAGTCTAATTTATAAAAAATCCGGCACATTAGCTGTCACTAGGAGAAAGCGTACTCTTTCAATAAGGAATTCAGCTAACACTCTTTAAGTTGAAGTCGCAACTGAATAACTCCTGTCGGAGTCATTACAAGAACACAGGCTTACTTATTGGATTTTACAGTAGGGAGCCATGATTCTGCTGCGGTCTCTAACCTTTTCACAGTTGCTAAGGCAGTCACAGTACACAGAATGGTTTCTTGGGAGTTTTGGGCAATAATCACAGAAGTATGCTAAAGAAAAGAAAAACAATATCAAGAAAAGGAATACAACGACACTGCAATTCATAAATCATGTGGCATATCAACGGAACAATGTTTGAAGAGTGAAAGCATTTCTTGTTATGCCCTCCTCTGGCTATATAGGCAAGGGATTACATCCTCGTCTCTATGTATAGGCTTTGGTTCCAAGAGATGATCAACAGTCTCTCTATTAAAATCATTGGTAAAGTCAATAGGTCTCAAAGGCTTAGCCATTGGCTTCGAGAATGCTATTTGCTTTTCACATGTGACCTGTTGCTCCAAGATGCATGCACTCACATGGCCAGCAATCTTACAATAGGTTTTATATCAATACATTTATTTTTCAGAATAGCATCAGTATGTCATGACACTTGTGCAAGGATTCATTGATCTCCTACAAAGGTGTACCTTTTAATGCTTACACATATGAGCACCATGAGACATGCACCAATGCGATTTGTAACAAATGCATCAAAAAATACAGCAGTCTGTTTTAATTACCACTTTAACATGGTGGTTGTTCATTCAAATCTAAACAAAAAAGAAAACACTTTACCTAATGATTTACAGTGCAGCTATGGCCAACACAACTACATTTTGGTGCCAGTCCTATAGTGAAGTTTTGTATTCTCCTCAAAACAGCATCCTGCTGTCAGAGATACACTGCCACAAGTGTAGAAAATAAACATGGATCCACCCTGCGAGGCACCTAAGTGTTTTGAACAGTTCAAACACAGTAAACCTTAGGTTTTTCACCACATTTCTTTATTTTTTACATTTTTGTTTAAAAACAACCAAACAAGCAACACGTTTTGTCCTTAAAGAATTGTTTCAGGTCTCTAAGTGATATAAACACAATAGAATCACAAATCTTAACATTCTTTTGAACTATAAACAGGTTAATGGAAATAACATTGAAAATGTTTGGTCATAATGCTCAGTGTTTGGCCCAACAATCTGCTGAGACACAAGTAGATTGGAACACCTGCAAAGATTGAAATACATTGTTTGATCAATATCTGTAAATGTAATTAATAAACTCTAATTGTATGAGGGTTTGTACACATCACCAAGACCTGAGAATATGGTTAGGGCACTTATATATTTGCGTTATGAAGTAAATATTGATTTCATTTTGATTTCAAAGACAAACACATACTGATCTGTTCATGTTTCAAGGTAATATCCAGAAAACCTGTCAATAAAAGGTTTTTCATAATCAAATTCAGCAGGTAAGGTGCACGATGTTTGCACTCCTAGTAATTTCAATGTAGCATTTAGATACACTGGGGGTCATTCTGACCTCGGCGGTAAAAGGCCCTTACCGCCGGTCAGAAGTCCGCCATTCTACCGCCGCGGCCGCGGTAAACCGCCACGGTCATTCTGACCTCCAACTGTGAAACCGCCAAAAACCCGACATCCACGGAAGCCCGCCTCATCAGCGGGCAGCGATAAACTGGAGATGACCAAACCTCCACCGCCACGCCAACACAAACACGCCCAGGCCATTCTGACCCACGAATCCACGCGGCGGTCTTTTAACCGCGGTATTCTATTGGCGGTACACACCGCCGCGGTCAAAATACACACACATATACAAAACACAGCCACATTGGACAATTTGAAATACATACACCTGATACACATACAAACAACACTCCCACACACCCAATTAAATATAAAACACACACCCACATCACCCACAAACCCCTACGACCACAAATATCTGAGAGAAGGCGCAATACACTGAGAGAGAGCACAGGGAACGCAAAGCACAACACACACAGGAACAAAACATCATCACCCACACCACATCTACGCACACATCACCACGCACATAACCACAAACACCACCCCACACCTCATCCACACCACCCCATGGCACCCCAAAGACACCCCAGGTTCTCGGACCAAGAACTCAGGGTCATGGTGGAGGAAATAATTAGGGTAGAGCCCCAGCTCTTCGGCACACAGGTGCAACACACCACAATAGCCAGGAAGGCAGAGCTATGGCAAAGGATCGTAGACAGGGTCAACGCTGTGGGACAGCATCCGAGAAATCGGGAAGACATCCGAAAGTGATGGAACGACCTACGGGGGAAGGTGCGCTCGATGGTGTCAAGACACTACATCGCTGTGCAGAAGACTGGCGGCGGACCCCCACCCACTCCACCCCAATTCACAGCATGGGAGCAAGAGGTAGTAAACATCCTGCATCCTGATGGCCTCGCTGGAGTACCCGGAGGAATGGACTCTGGTAAGTCGATTCTCAACTACTTCACCCCCCCCCAGCATGCCAACCCACACCCCCACCCTCACCCCCAATCTCAACCCCCCAGCACACATCCTCCCTGCCAATGTCTCACCAGCACAACCCACCCTATACAACACCAACCCCTGAATGCCAACACAAACCATAGACACCCATCACCTATGCATGACCACTGCACATACCCATCCACCCCCCCCCAACCACCCTCACAACACCTCCCACAAGGGAATGCCATCACTGGTGGACAAGGGCACTCACAAAATGCACGCCATGGCACACACAAAAGCAATAACCATACTCTTTTACCCCTGCAGGGCCCGAACGCCAACACACCGCCACGGAGGGTCCAGATTTGTCCATCCCACCCCCAGAACAGGCCCCCAGTGAGGACAGCAGCTCTGTCGACCTAGAACCTGATGACCAGCCCGGACCATCGGGGACCTCTGGACAGTCGGTTCCCCACACACAGATACAGGCCACAGCAGACCCAACCCCCTCTGGGAATATCAGCACAGCCCCCACCCAGCGGGCCCATGCCTCTGTCTCCAGGACGCGTCAATCAGCGGTGTGTCCGCCACTACAGGGCACCCAGGCTGACCCAACACCCCAACAACATGGGCCTGGGGGCAGTGGTAGTGGGCACACCTTCCAGGGGACAGAGGCCCGGGGAAACAGGGCAACTGGGAGGGCTGCAGTGCGACAGGGGGGGGGGAGGACAGGCCCAGGGAACCCACTCTCCAAGAGGCCCTCACCACCATCATGGGAGCATACCACCACTCCCAGGAGACGATGGCGACGGTACTGGCCAGGTTCACGGAGATCCAGGCACAGCAGGAGGAACGCTACATTGGGTTCAGCAATGAACTCAGGAACATCGGTACCGCTATGGGGACCATAGTCCAGGCCCTCAACCGGATAGAAAACACATTGCGGGACCATGTGGCACCACAAAGGGCCCCTGTCACTAGCCAGGACCAGGAACAGCCTAACACCTCCGCCGGCGCTAGCGGACAGGAGGCCCCACCACAACGACAGGCCACCAGAACCCCACCTCCTGCTGAAGAACAACCACCCCGCAAGCGGAACCTGAGATCTCACAGGAAGACAGAGTAGGATGCCAAGACACCCGCCAGCATAAGATATCCCCTGATGTCATCCCACTGTCCCACATTGTCACCCTGTCCAACCTTAAACAGCCCCTGCTCCATCCTTCCACAGGCATATGGACAATGCACCTGTGAAACTGAGAACTTTACTCTGCCATGGACATTACTCCACCATCACCCATCACCGTTTTAATATCATGTACCAATATCTAGCACTATAAATAAATCACTCATTGCACTGAAATTATTCAGGAGTCAGCCTGTATTTTTTACAAATGTATTACACATTACTGTTCAATAATGTTCAGTCAATTTGTGATGACAACATACCGATGTCAATAAGCTTTAGTCCATGGGCTAACCAAGCAGAAGTCACGCAGTGGGTCATACAGCACTGAAAAGGGAAGGGAAAATCAAAAATCAGTTAAAAAGAACTGTGGGGAAATACACAAAGTAGAGATGCAGGAGGCTTTAAGTAAATGTTAAATGGCGTGGGTGATTCTTACCTGTGTGCTACTGAAAATACTGTTGTATAACTGTGTCCCTGTTGTCTGTGTCGTCCCCGTCGTCTTCCTCCTCTTCACTCTCCACAGGCTCCACAGCTGCTACAACACCACCATCTGGACCATCCTCCTGCAGGAAAGGCACCTGCCGTCGCAATGCTAGATTGTGCAGCATACAGCAGGCCACGATGATCTGGCACACCTTCTTTGGTGAGTACATCAGGGATCCACCTGTCATATGCAGGCACCTAAACCTGGCCTTCAGAAGGCCGAAGGTTCTTTCTATGATCCTCCTAGTTCGACCATGGGCCTCATTGTACCGTTCCTCTGCCCTGGTCCGGGGATTCCTCACTGGGGTCAATAGCCAAGGCAGGTTGGAGTAACCAGAGTCACCAATTAGCCACACACGTTGTCTCTGTAGCTGTTCCATCACATAAGGGATGCTGCTATTACGCATAACATACGCGTCATGCACTGACCCAGGGAACTTGGCATTTACATGGGAGATGTACTGGTCAGCCAAACAGACCACCTGGACATTCATAGAATGGTAATTTTTCCTGTTTCTGTACACCTGCTCATCGTCTTTTGGGGGTACTAAAGCCACATGGGTCCCATCAATGGCACCAATGATGTTGGGGATATGTCCAAGGGCATAGAAATCACCCTTCACAGTGGCCAAATCAGCCTCCTCAGGGAAAACAATGTAGCTCCGCATGTGTTTCATCAGGGCAGACAACACTCTGGACAAAATCTTTGAAAACATAGGCTGAGACATTCCAGATGACATGGCCACTGTTGTCTGGAATGAGCCACTTGCCAAAAAATGGAGGACTGACAGAACCTGCACTAGAGGGGGAATTCCTGTGGGTTGGAGGATGGGGGACATCAGGGCTGGCTCCAGCTGGGCACACAGTTCATGTATAGTGGCACGGTCAAGTCGGTAACGTAGTAGAATATGGCGTTCTTCCATTGTCGACAGGTCCACCAGCGGTCGGTACATGCGAGGATTCATCCTTCCCCTCGCAAGTCCCAGCGGACGGTGCCTAGGAAGGACAACATGGAGTATGGAGTCAAGCAAATCACAGGTACGTTCACCACAGCTTGCATAGCACATGGTTATCTATGTATTGAAAGGCGTGTATGTGTGGCAATGCAATGCCTAGGCCTGTGTGACGCAGTTGAAATTAAGCCATGTGGGCCCTTGAAATGGCGGCTGCCTGACCTGTGAAGTGGGACAATGGGATGTGAGGTCAATGCGCTGGCGTGGCACACCGTGGCGGTAGGCGGTCGAAGACCGCTGTACGAAGCCGCATTGGTTAACATTGAAGCCTATGGGTTTCAGGAGCCAATGAGGATGTGCGCCGGCGGTCGCGGTACGCACCGCCGCGGTACGCACCGCCGCGGGCGTGACCGCCATTTTCTATCAGATTAATCACTCGAGACCTGATCATCCACAGGAGAGGACCTATACTGCAAGTGCTGCTGTGACCTCGGTCTGGAAGAGACAATGGCTGCTGCGACTGGGGAAAGGGCCCCTGCCTTCACGTCTGAAGAGTTGGAGAAACTTGTGGATGGGGTCCTCCCCCAGTATGCGTTACTCTACGGTCCCCCAGACCAACAGGTAAGTACACTGGGTGCACATTGAATGGGCTATGCCTGTGTTGAGTGGGGTGGATGTAAGATGGTGGGGTGGGGAGCGAATGAGGAGTGCAACGCACGACAGATGAGAGCATGTGCCACATGGCAAAGTTGGGGAGGGGGGGGCAATCACATCTAAGATGCAGATAAATGATGATATTTACTTTCCCACCCTGTACATGTCAAATAGGTCAGCGCCCATCAGAAAGTCGACATTTGGCGTGCCATCGCCAAGGAAGTCCAGGCCCTGGGGGTCCACATCAGATGGGGCACCCACTGCCGCAAGAGGTGGGAGGACATCCGCCGCGGGACCAGGAAGACCGCCGAGTCACTGCTGGGGATGGCCTCCCAACCTAGGAGGGGTGCCAGTCGTACCCTGACCCCCCTGATGTCCCGGATCCTGGCGGTGGCCTACCCTGATTTGGATGGGCGCTTGAGGACATCACAGCAGACACAAGGGGGTGAGTATCAGCACATTCTGCTATCTTTATGCGAAGTGGAGGCGTCTGGGTGGGGGAGGAGGGTTGTGGGTGACATTAGGCCAGGGCGCTTTCTGTAGTGTAGTCCTCTCCTTTAGGCATGGCCCAGTGCCCCCGCCCCCCACCTCTGTAGGGTGCCAAGTACAGCTATCCATGATCCTGCATCATCCATGTGTGTATTTGTTGTGCATAGACCTGTAGGCCTGGTCACAAGTACTGAGTAGTATACCCCGATTGCGCAGCGTAGTGCATGAGGCTCCTGTGTCTGTCCTCTCCGCCAACGGTGTTGACATTGCATGCACTCAACCTGTTTTATTTTTTCTCCCCCCACCCTTTTTCTTAATCTTCTTGTGCATGTGTGCATTAGCATCATCAGGTGGAGGAGAATTGGCATCGGAGCACGAGGGAGCTGCAATTCACAAGGACCCGGTGGGCCGTGGTACAGACACCGAGGGCACCAGTGATACGGAGGGCGAGGGGAGCACCACAACGGGGACCGGTGGTGACACCAGCGACACCGACACGTCCTCGGATGGGAGCTCCCTAGCGGTGGCGGCAACATCCGGGCCCCCCGCCTCTACAGGTACAGCCGCCACCCAGCGCACCAGCCCCGCCCTCCCAGCAGCCCCTCAGCCTACGCTCCGTGCCCGCTCGCCCAAGAAGGCGGGCATCTCCTTTGCCCCAGGCACCTCAGGCCCTGCCCCTGTTACCCCTGCTGCCCTCAGTGAGGAGGTCATTGACCTCCTTCAGACCATCATTGTTGGGCAGACTACCCTTTTGAATGCCATCCAGGGGGTAGAAAGGGAGGTGCATCGGAGCAATGCCTACCTGGAGGGCATTCATTCGGGTCAGGCTGCCCATCAACGATCGTTCAATGCTCTGGCCTCAGCACTGACGGCAGCCATTGTCCCTGTTTCCAGCCTCCCTCTTCTAACTGCCTCCACCCTGTCTCTGTCTCCTGTTCCTCAGCCTATCCCATCCACACCATCAGACCAGCCTGCACACACCTCAACACCAAAGGGCAGCTCATCCAGACACAAGCACCACAGATCCCACAAACAGTCACCCAAGCAACACCCAGATGCAGACATGCCAACAGTCACTACCACCTCTGTGTCCCCCTCCTCCTCGTCTCCCTCCTCCCTCCCTGTGACGTCTACACTCACACCTGCATGTACACCACCATCAGCCAGTGCTTCCATCACCACCACACCCTCCAGTACAGTCCGCACACGTGCAGTCACCACCCCCACTGCCATTTAGACGTCCCCTGTGTCCTCTCCCACTGTGTCTGTCACTCCCTCTTCCAAGACACACAAACGCAGGCAGCCACCCACCCAACAGCCATCCACCTCACGACAGCCTACGTCACAATCACCTGCACCCAAACACAGCACACCTGACTCTCCTACAACCACATCCTCTTCCTCCACTCCCATCACCACTACTCCCACCCTTTACCTTGGTCCTAAAAAACTTTACCTCTCCAATCTTAACCTCTTTCCCTCCCCTGACCCACCCCCTCCATCTGCTAAAAGTCCCAAGAGCACCTCAGCCACCACCAGCCCAGCTACAAGTGTCACTGTAGTGCATGGGTTCTGGAGTCCACCCTTTGGCAGCAGTGACACATCTGTCAGCAGCAAGGGGACAGCCAGCCCCCCCCCGGCAAGAGGACCCGGAAACTCAAGGGCCGCCGTGAGAAGACTGACACGGCTGCCCCCAAGGACCAAAGTTCGGCCACTTCACCTGCCACAACATCCAGGGGAGGCAAGGCCCAGAGAGCCTCATCTAAGGAGCGAGAGGGCAGCAGGGCGGAGAAGTCAGCCAGCAGGAGCGCGGAGCAGGAGGGCCCCACAAGCCCAATCCCGGGTGTAAGGGAGGACACCCAAGGGCCCAGGACTCCGTCACCGAAGGGTCCAGCAACTGCACGGTCGGAGGGCGACTGAGCAGGGAGTCCAGGCCAGGTCTGGCTCCCTTGAATTACTGGACAAGCACCGCTGAACAGGGCCCCGCCGTGCAGAAGAGCACCGCTGAACAGGGCCCCGCCGTGCAGAAGAGCACCGCTGAACAGGGCCCCGCCGTGCAGAAGAGCACCGCTGAACAGGGCCCCGCCGTGCAGAAGAGCACCGCTGAACAGGGCCCCGCCGCGCAGAAGAGCACCGCTGAACAGGGCCCCGCCGTGCAGAAGAGCACCGCTGAACAGGGCCCCGCCTTCTCAAGCACCGCTCCGCTGGGCCCCGCCGTCTCAAGCACCGCTCCGCTGGGCCCCGCCGTCTCAAGCATCGCTCCGCTGGGCCCTTCCTGTCAAGCACCGCTCCGCTGGGCCCGCCGTCTCAAGCACCGCTCCGCTGGGCCCCGCCGTCTCAAGCACCGCTCCGCTGGGCCCCGCCGTCTCAAGCACCGCTCCGCTGGCCCCCGCCGTCTCAAGCACCGCTACGCTGGGCCCTTCCTGTCAAGCACCGCTCTGCTGGGCCCTTCCTGTCAAGCACCGCTCCGCTGGGCCCCGCCGTCTCAAGCACCGCTCCGCTGGGCCCTTCCTGTCAAGCACCGCTCCGCTGGGCCCCGCCGTCTCAAGCACCGCTCCGCTGGGCCCTTCCTGTCAAGCACCGCTCCGCTGGGCCCCGCCGTCTCAAGCACCGCTCCGCTGGACCCCGCCGTCTCAAGCACCGCTCCGCTGGGCCCCGCCGTCTCAAGCACCGCTCCGCTGGGCCCTTCCTGTCAAGCACCGCTCCGCTGGGCCCTTCCTGTCAAGCACCGCTCCGCTGGGCCCCGCCGTCTCAAGCACCGCTCCGCTGGGCCATTCCTGTCAAGCACCGCTCCGCTGGGCCCCGCCGTCTCAAGCACCGCTGGCACAATGACAGTGCCGGTTCTGTGTCGAGCTACTGTTCACGGTTCACTGTGCCCACCATGCCTCCTCCATGACCAGTGGTCTCTGTAATCCACCTGATGGACTGTGGCTTTGCACTCCCCAGGATGGCACAGTGGGCAAACCACCCACTGTAGAGACATTGAGAGACTGTAGCTTTGCACTCCCCAGGATGGCACAGTGGGCAAACCACCCACTGTAGAGACATTGAGAGACTGTGGCTTTGCACTCCCCAGGATGGCACAGTGGGCAAACCACCCACTGTAGAGACATTGAGAGACTGTGGCTTTGCACTCCCCAGGATGGCACAGTGGGCAAACCACCCACTGTAGAGACATTGAGAGACTGTGGCTTTGCACTCCCCAGGATGGCACAGTGGGCAAACCACCCACTGTAGAGACATTGAGAGACTGTGGCTTTGCACTCCTCAGGATGGCACAGTGGGCATGGTGGCCCCTTCGTGGATCTGGCGTCGTGGACTCATGTGGCTGTGGTGACCCCCCTTCCCTTCCCCCTGAGGTGCCTGTAGTTTTATCATCAGATGCCCCAGCAGTGTTCTCTCCAACGGACTCAGGTCTCCTGTGTGGGCTTTGCCCTTGTGTTGATACACTTTGGCCCACGGACACTTGGAATTTCGTTAAATGTGCAGGACTAATTGCCTCGGTTTATCGATTGCACAAAATATTTATTTTCTTTTGTATCATTTTTATTGCTATTTGACCATGACTTAACAGAGGCTATTTTTTACATAAATTTTGTTTCTCTATTTAATTATGTCTTTGCATTTTTCCGGGGGGTTTGGGTGGTGTCACTGTGACTTGTTGCTCTGCATTGGTGTGTACATAGTTTGGGGGGGGTGGGGGTCGCATATGTGTGTGCCGTAACCTTTCCTCCTCCCCCCTCCCCTGTGTCGTAGGTGCAGTACTCACCGTTGTCATCTGCGCCGGCGTTCGTACTCGTGGTAGATGAGCAGGTAGACAAGAGCAGGTAGGATGTTTAATTCGGGTTCCATGCTGTCCTCCTTACTCGTGGAGTGTATAGAGGTGAGCGTTTTCCCGTTCGTAGTCTGTTTCCGCCGTGTTTTTATCGGCGGGGCTCCCGTCCCGGAAAAGGTGGCGGATTGGTGAGTTGTGATAGGGTGGGCGGTACATTGTCTCCCGCCTGTCTGTTGGCGGTGACCGCCAACCTGTTTGTTTGTCCCGCCGTGGCGGTCGGAGTGTTAAAGTGGCGGGCTGTGTTGGCGGTTCCCGCCAGGGTCAGAATTCCATTTTTTGGACCGCCGGCCTGTTGGCGGGTTGGCCGCCGCTTTATCACCGACCGCCAGGGTTAGAATCACCCCCACTGTCTCTAAAAAAGACAAACATCCATCTAAAGTAAACTTTTGATTAGAAACATTGTGTTTGTTTGTGCTAAATGTACACTGGTTGAGTTTTTACATTCGTAATATTTGTAAGGACACCTGAATATTTGTATCAAGGTGGTGGTGCCCATCATATCCATATTTACACAGTAAAATCATTTAATGCTCATAATATTAGATAGAGAGTTAAGTTAGCAATAAGTAAGTTAAGATTTAAAAAATAAAATAACATGTGATAACCACAAGCATCAGCCTAATCATGATGAATTGTTCATACACCTTTGATAACAAACGTTATTATAATTTAAGAAGATAAAATTGTAAAACTTCAGTTAAAAAGAAGTGCAGCATACAAAAAAATCTGCACATAAAAGCATGAGCTATAAAATGATTTCCTAAACCATTCTTAGGGGGTCATTCTGACCCTGGCGGTCTTGGACTGCCAGGGCGCAGAATGACGGAAGCTCCGCCAACAGGCTGGCGGTGCTTCCAAGCCCATTCTGACCGCGGCGGTAAAGCCGCAGTCGGAAAACCGGGGCCGGCGGTTTCCCGCCGTTTTTGCCCCGGCTGGGCGAATCCGCCAGGGCAGCGCTGCAAGCAGCGGTGCCCTGGGGATTCTGACCCCCTTACCGCCAGCCTGTTTCTGGCGGTTTTCACCACCAGGAAGAGGCTGGCGGTAAGGGGTGTCCTGGGGCCCCTGGGGGCCCCTGCACTTCCCATGACACTGGCATGGGCAGTGCAGGGGTCCCCTAACAGGGCCCCGGCCAGCTTTTCACTGTCTGCCTAGCAGACAGCAACTGCACCCGTCGCACGGCCGCAACACCGCTGGCTCCATTCGGAGCCGGCTTCTGTGTTGCGGCCTCATTCCCGCTGGGCCGGCGGGCGTTAACTTGGTTAGCGCCCGCCGGCCCAGCGGGAATGTTGGAATGCCGGCAGCGGTCTTTTGGCCGCATGGCGGGTGATTGGCGGTTCCCGCCTGGCGGGCGGCTACCGCCTTAATGTGCTATTGCATCATCATTATTTGAATCAAATTTGTGAGCAACACACACAATTTCATATCAGTAGATCAATGCAGTATGGTCCAAAATAAGCCAGTGGTCGTCACAGATATTAAGATCCAAAATAATATAATACATCATATTGAGCCATCACGTCTAGGGTCACTGACTTTGAATAATTTAACATTGATATAGCGTTTCATCAGAACAGTTTGACACTACTTAAATATTATGCAACATTTACCTCATTGAGGTAAGTTACACTAACCACAATGTCCACATAAATGACAAATGTTATCACTGACTAAATGAGGATGGATGTTCACAGCTAATGTTATTTCCCACTGCGTCTATTTCAGAATATGCTGTATTTATTGTCAAATGAGCCCTGTTTCCCAGCTCTAGTGTAGTCACATATTCAACAGTGATACTATTGGTTAACAGCAGAACTTTTGATATTGATGCAATCAATGTGGGCACATATTATTGCATATAATCCTAGAAGCATATTGTACTAACAGTAATGTTCATTTAGTGGCCAGGTTTATGTTCAAACATGTAGATAAAAAAAGTGTGCACTATAAGCATTATTCCTCATTATAGATGCATTGGCAGCCAACCTTGGGTAATATATTGTAAAATACAACAGTCGGTGATAGATTCAAAAGCAGGGAATCAGTGTTGTGTGGCATGTTGAATGTTGGCAAGAATGAGCGTGAAGGGGGAGCCCCAGACATCGGAGTATACTTATAATTTTATCTCAGAAAGAAATATTTCTTAATGGGAGATGCAATCAGGTGTTATATAAAACAAGGGGCACAGAACTAGTGTGAGATCACATCCTCCTATGCATGTATTGGCATCCCATTTATAGTCACCATTTTGGCTTGGTTAATATGTCCAGAAAAAGAAGAAGTAAAGACAAAAAATGTCGCATGGCCATCTTGGAATAGCTAAGCTACATCTCAATAGCTATAAAAGTGATTCTACTTGTATAAGAGAAACTAATGGTAGCAGTATGTCATAAACAGATGCCATATTATCCCGGGTAACTTTT
Source organism: Pleurodeles waltl (assembly GCF_031143425.1). Taxonomy (NCBI): domain Eukaryota; kingdom Metazoa; phylum Chordata; class Amphibia; order Caudata; family Salamandridae; genus Pleurodeles; species Pleurodeles waltl. The sequence goes on along the minus strand of NC_090441.1, from coordinate 106,197,620 downwards.
AACTGTAGTTGTTCTAGCTATATAAGACAGAAAAAAATAAAAGTAATGAAAAAGAATGAAGTGATACGCAATATGGAAAATGGACCAGAAACTCTGTGTTTATAAAATGTATGGTTTGTTAAACATACAAGCGAGGGGGGAGGATAGACAAAGAGAGAATGAAGGTACTCTTGCAAAGAAAACTAGAAATAAGGTGTACACTATACCCAATGGTACATACCTCCTAATGCTGTTGACCACCCACGAGCTTGGGTTCAAATTTTAAAACCAGAATCACGTGTCAAGTAAACCCAAAATATACATATGCAACCTTGCTTTGGCATATTGGTACCATAATAAGAAGAAAAGAGAACCTGGTTTTGTAAATGGCATAGATCCTAACAGCTAACTTTAAAGCAAACTTGTAAGCGAAATGTGATATGGATAAATGAAACAACCAAAGGAACATAGGTCACCAGTGCGTACTTGCATGTCATAGTAAAAAGAAGCAGGAGACCTGGCAGCCATTTGCAACTGCAGGGCCCTTATTATATTCACCCGAGAGATACCAGTGGATTCTCCTGTGGATTCAGCATAGCATTCTCAAATTGGAGAGTTTTCTGTTACAACCCAACTCTAAATTTGGTATTTAACACTAGAACCCCTTTGACTAGGAAATAATAATTTAAAATGCTATGTATGGGGCTACCTGATTTGAAGCAATGTTAGGGAATATTCTAAAAAGACTGATACCTTGAGAACAAGACTAAAAAATATCCTAGATATTGTGAAGGAAAGTTTCAGTTCTTTTAAGGAAATGGGGTTGAAGATTACGCTTTAACTTCCTTTACTGAAACTCAGAGCTGGTAAACACTCAGATTACCAAACACATCAAAAGGAAGAACATCCTCCATCCATCTCACTCAGGCTATCGATCTGGTTTTAGCAGTGTCACCTCTTGTGGAGGTTCAATCTTGACATAGGAAAGAAAATCAGCAGTCATTCTTATGAATCTGTCTGTCGCATTTCATACAGTGTCCCACGAAATACTCTTACAGAGGCTTGAGGAGCCTGAGATAGTAGACAAAGCCTTGAACATGTTCAATTCTTATCTCTCTGTTAGGTATTAAGCATTTTGTATCACCTTTCACCTCGCAGTTCAGATAAATGCGTTGTGGGGTACCTCAGGACTCAGCTTTGAGCCCTACTTTGTATAACATCTATATGGCCCCACTTGCCCCATTGCCCAAGCCTGGGGATTTAACATTGCCCCACATGGTGGCCATATGAAGCTTATGTCATCATTTCAACAGCTCGATGACGGCATGGTTGGTAACTTCTAGGGGTGTCTCTCAACAGTAACCTGCTGGATGCACAGCAGCTGCTTAAAGTTAAATTTGGTAAAATCTGAAATTCTAGTCTTTGGTACATCTCCTCTTTAGACACTACAAGGCTATGACCTTTGGAGCTGGAGCTCCCCAAAAATCTAGGGGTTCAACTGGATATGTCTTTCTCATTTAAATCACATGTGGAGGATATTTCTATTACATGTTTTTTACTTCTTAAATATCTAAGGAAGACTTTAACATATCTCCCTTGGGTTACTCGGAAAGACATCGTGCAGGCTTTAGTTACATCCTGATTGATTATGGCATCACAACCTATGAGGTCTGCAACACTAAGTGACATCGACAAGAGTACATCACTCATTTCGCAAAGTATTATATTATGGAGTAGACTTTAGAATAAACCAAACTCATCAGAAAACATTGGCCCTCATTTCAACATTGGCGTGCGGAAAATGCCGCCCGCCAAGTTAAATCTGTCGCGCGTCCGCCAATGCGGCCGCACTCCTGCGGTGGCTATTTGGAGATCCCCGCTGCGGGGATCTCGGCCGGAAAACTGGAGCTGGCTCCAAATGGAGCCGGCGGTGTTGCGGCGGTGCGACGGGTGCAGTTGCACCCGTCGCGCATTTCACTGTCTGCTATGCAGACAGTGCAAAGCTCCATGGGGCCACGGCAGGAGGCTCCTGCACTGCCCATGCCAGAGGCCCACAGGGGGCCCGCGACTCCCCTTTCCGCCAGCCTTTTCATGGCGGTTCCTACCGCCATGAAAAGGCTGGTGGGAGGGGTACTCGTAATCCCCTGGGCAGCGCTGCTCCGGGGGATTACAACCGCCGGGACCAATTTGGCGGGAAACCGCCGGGCCCGACAGTGCGTCCGGAGCGCTTCCACAACAATAGTAATCCCATGGGAAGCACCGCCAGCCTGTTAGCGGTGCTTCCGTCGAAACCGCCCCGGCGGTCTTTGACCGCCAGGGTTGTAATGAGGGCCATTTTGTATCGTGACTGAAGAGAGGGCAGGAGGAATCCAGGCTAGATAATCTTGACATCCATGTCCTTAATAGAACTGAAACTTTCCTTAATGATAGATAGGATATTTTTATATTCATGACAGGACAGAGGCTTGGATTATGCTTCTGAAAAACTTAACCTCAACACTGCTACCTCTGAGATTGGGTTAAAGTAAAACTTTTTCACAGTAGAGTCAGAAGATAGTCTGTTGTCCTGCGAATATTCTTCAATCTAGCGCTCATTTGAAAAGCATTACTGATTAACCTGGCATCCTTGATGTAGTCTCCCCTGTCTTTTTGCCTCTTCTACCTGTGTTTTAGACTGTGTGCTGGACTCTGTTTTTGCTGTTTTTTGTACTCTGGATAGTTTACCACTGCTGACCAGTGCTAATGTGCAAGTGATCTCTGTGTAAACTGTATGTGTAATTGGCTTTCCCATGATTGGCATATTTTATTTACTAGTAAGTCCCTAGTAAAGTGCACTAGAGGTGCCCAGGGCCAGTTAATCAAATGCTACTAGTGGGCCTTCAGCACTGATTGTGCCACCCATATGAGTAGCCCTGTAAATAAGACAAAGATCTGCCACTGCAGTGTCTGTGCGTGCAAATTTAAACTGCAAATTCGACCTGGCAAGTGTACCCACTTGCCAGGCCCAAACCTTCCCTTTTTATACAAGTAAGGCACCCCTAAGATAGGCCCTGGGTAGCCTCATGGGCAGGGTGCAGTGTATGTTAAAGGTAGGACATGTGCTGGTGTATTTTTACATGTCCTAACAGCGAAATACTACCAAATTCGTTTTTCACTGTTGCAAGGCCTATCTCTCTCATAGGTTAACATGGGGGCTGCGTGTAAATATATTTTAAGTGCAGTTTTCCTTTCGTAGCAAATAGAGAAGTGGAGTTTGGGGTCTCCGAAATCACAATTTAAAAATACATCTTTTGGTAAAGTTCATTTTTTGATTGCCAGTTTGAAAATGCCACTTTTAGAAAGTGGGCATTTTTCTTGCTTAACCCATTCTGTGGCTCTGCCTGCCTGTGTATTCCCTGCCTGGGTCAGACTGACATTTGGGCTGTTTTTGAATCTCTAAGAGACAGTGACACAAAGGGAGCTGGAATGTAACCTGCATATCCTGATGAGTCATTTGGGTTAGAGTGGAGAGAGGAGCTGACACTTACACCTGAATGGGCTGTGCCTGCCCTCACACAATGCCGTCTCCAACCCCGTGATGTGTGTCTGGGGCCAGGCCCTTGCAAGGCAGGATCTTGTGAACAACAGAGACTTTCCTTGAAGTTTGCTTAGTTCAATGGCAGAAAGGGGTATAAGTAGTGGACCCAAACCCTGAGATTTTTAGATCACTTTTGGACTCAAAAGGAACCTCTGCCAAGCCTAGTAGAAGAGCTGAAGAGTTGGAGTACTGCCCCTTTGCCTGGGACTGTGCTTTTCTGGTTGCCCTGCAGTTACTGCGTCTGCTGCAAGAGGACAAAGACTGGACTTTGTGGTAAATTCCTGCTTGTGAACCATCTCCAATGGATTGGACTGGGCTTTCCTTCTGTTTTGAAATCTCAGGGCCATCAAAAACTTCCCCTGCCAAGTGGTGCCCTATACAGTCCCTGGGCCCTTGAAAGGTGAAGCTGGTGGAACTGGTGGAACCAAGGTGGAAATCACACCCAGGAGCCATGCAGAGAAAAAATTGAAGCACCACCTGCAACGCGGCTGTAAAAACGACACACCACCTGCATTGCAGCTGAGAAATTGACACACCACCTGCATCGCGGCTGGAGAATTGACGCAACACCCTCTTGCAGCTGCTGAAATCGACACAAGCCCCAAACTGCATGGTTCATCACCACTGTGTGGCCAGATTTCACACGCATCCTCGCTGGGCATCAAAATCAATGTGAAACTACCCGGATCTAAGGTGCCCGTCTGGAAATCGATGCACTGCTCTCTTGTGGGAGAGAAAAATTATGCATTGCCTACCTGACCGGTAAAGAAATAATGTACGACCTCACTTGCGAGGAAGGAATTGATGCATCGCTGATTTTTCCGAAGCACTCTCGCCTGTGCAGTTTTATTTTTGACGCAAACCAGGTACTTTGTGTAACATCAAAGCATCCATTGTTTTCTATGGAGTAAGACTCTTTTTAATTTAAAAATGTATAGCTTTACTTGCGCATGTAGGTTTCTTGTCATTTTGGTCTTGTTTGATTAAGATAAATATTGGCTATTTTTTAAAACTGGTGTGATGTCTATTTTGTAGTGTTTTCACTGTATTATTGTGTGTCGTGGTACAAATACTTTACACATTGCCTTTAAGATAAGCCTGACTGCTTGTGCCAAGCTACCAAGGGGTTGAGCAAGGGTTATCTTATGTCTGTATGTCCATTGCCCTGACTAGAGTGAGGGTCCTTGCTTTGACAGAGTGCATATTGACTGCCAACCAGAGACCCCATTTCTAACATTGGTAATCAGCGATTGGGATAGGACTTGTATTTGTACTTGACATACAGGGGGTGATTCTAACTTTGGAGGAAGTGTTAATCCGGCCCAAAAGTGACGGAAAAGTGACGGATTTACCACCAGCCGTATTACGAGTCCATTGTATCCTATGGAACTCGTAATACGGCTGGTGGTATATCCGTCACTTTACCGTCACTTTTGGGCCGGATTAACACTCCTCCAAAATTAGAATCACCCCCACAGTGATTAAGTGTGCACTACTGTTTTCAGTGCAGACCATTACGTGACCACATAGTACTTGTTTTTGCTTTTTCTCTTTTTGGACTTTTTTCTGCTTCTTTTCTTGTTTTTTCTTGGGAACTCTCTTCTTTTTGGAACTTTTGCATTTTTATTGAACCTCACATGCATGTCTCAATCTGGGGATGCACCTGCTGTGGCTACAAAAGCTGTGTTTGATTGGAGAAACTGGAGGAGTACAGAGTGGCCCAGCTAAAGCAATTTTGTAAGGATCTTGCCTGCCCAATCAGAAGCTCCGCCAGGACAGAGGAGATGCAAAAGGCATTGAGGGCCTGGGTGGCAGCCAAGGAGGCTGGGAGGCACACAGAGGAGGAGGAGGAGGGTAAGGAGGTGCAGAGTATTCATGAAGCTGTGTTGGTTAACACTGTTCTGCCTGGGGAGAGGGTCTTCAGGGCAGGTAGTAGTGTTTCATCCAAAGGTCTGACCCCTGAGAAGTTGCAGGACAGACAAGCAGAGGGGGTGCACCAGTTGGAGTTAGAAAAACCTAAAATGGAGATGGAGGAGAGAAGGTTGGCTATAGAAGAGACAAAGATGCTCTTAGCTCATGAATGAAGTTTAAGGAAGCTGGACCAAAGGAGCCAGTCCAGCAGAGATAGTGGCAGCAGTACCTGAATGCAGCCTGGAAGGAGGGTACACATTTCAAAGGACTTTGTAAAGAATTACAAGAGGTTGGATGACATCTCTCTGTTGTTTAAGCAGTATGAGTCTTCTCTCCATATGAACATGGTCCCTGGAGCACATAGGGGGGAGTGGGTCTGTGGAAGCTCTTTGAGGTAGAGGGGAGGGACACTCTGACATCCTCAGAGGATCCTCAGGGACTCACCTACTCTATCATGAAAGACGCCCTACTTAACAGATATGGTCTTACTCCGGAGCAGAATAAGGAAGAGTTTAGCTCCTATAAGAAGAAGGAATCGCAAACTTGGCTGTAGTGTGTAGACTGTTTTTGCAGGTCACTAGATGGTTGGGTGAAGGGCAGTAAGGTGACAACTTATGAGGGGCTTACAATTTGATTGCTTGGGAGCACTTGTATAGTTTCTGTTTTCCAGAGCTGTGCCAGCACCTAATTGACAGCAAGCTGACTGACCACAGAAAGCTTGCTCAGGAAGAGCACTGGTGGGAAAGCACCAGGGTCCAAAGGAGGTATGAGGGAGACTCTGCCAAGGTTGGGCAGGGTCCCACTCAGAAGAAGTGGGGGGAGTTAAGGGTAAACAGGGGGAGTTCTCTAAAGGGCCCCAACCTAGTTCCCAGGGTAAGGATTCCCGGCCCCCAGCTGAAAAGAAACCATGGGTCTCTACAGGGAAACCGGCAGAGAGGGGTCCCCACAAGTGCTATACATGTAATCAGGTGGGTCACATGAGGGGAGACCCCAAATGTTCCAAGTGGAGACAGACAACCACTGGTGCTCAGCCACAGGGTCTGGCCAGTGTATCTCTTGGGGAGGAGTTGGTTCCAGGAGAAGGGTGGAGACCAGATGAGATTACCTTTGTCTCGCTAGTGGACAGTTAGAAGGTCCAGAGGACCCTCATGCCTGAGAACACTAAGAAATACAGGCAGTGGATGACCATCAATAGACAGAGGGTGGAGCCAGTGTGACTACTGTGAGAAGTTACCTGGTGTCTGAAGAGCAGTTAGTTTCCCATGCACTTCATCAAGAGTTGCAGTAGACAACTTTGAGAGCCTGTGCAAAGTGCCACAGGTTTCCTTTAAGTGTGGGGGTGTCTCAGGTTCCTTGAGGGTAGCAGTGAGTCCAATCATGCCTGTTGATTGTCTGTTAGGCAGTGTCCTGGAGGATGCCCCTTAGAGTGAGGTAGAACACAGGTCACACTTAGATGTGTGACCACCCAGTCAATTGTAACCCGTCAGGGTGATCAAGAGACCCTGGAGCCTGAAAGAGTGGCCCAGGTGCCTGCCAGAAATAGGAAGGGCAAGGGGCATAGGAAACCCGCCCCAGAAGTTCCCATGGTCAGGGAGGAGGCCGAACCTAAGGATGCCCCAGAGCCTACAGAGGAACAAGGGGCTGAACTGGTGGAGGTGCCCAAGCTGACCCATTGGCAGCAGGAAGGGGTCCCACCAGGGAGGAATTCTGTGAGGCCCTACCCTGGAGGGTTTGCAGCACCAGGCATCTGGCAAGAAGTCTGGATCACACTGTATTTATTGGGTGGATCGCCTCTCGTATAGTGAGCCTAAGGTTTCTGAGCCTGGGGCAGCACGTGTAGTGGTGGTACCTCAGTGCTTTAGAGCCTTCCTACAAGGGTTGGCTCATGATGTCCCTCTAGTAGGACATTTGGGGCAGCACAAGACATTCAAAATGGTTGCCTGACGCATATTGTAGGCCTTGACAAACTTGTCAAGCAAGTGGCAAGAGTGGGGAGAAATGTATGCCTCCCCTCCAACATTTCCCTGTGGTTGGCATCCCTTTTGAAAGGGAGGGTATTGATATTGTGGGGCCTCTGGATCCCAAGACAGCCATGGGTAACAAGTTTATCCTGGTCGTGGTGGACAATGCCGCCCGGTGCCAAAAAGATATCCCTCTTAGATCAATCACAGTCCCTGTGATGGGTCGGGGATTGATGGATGTTTTTACCCACATGAAGTTCTCCTAGGAGGTGGTATCTAACAGGGTACCAACTCCATATCTACTTATATGATGTCTCTGTGGCAGGAGTGTGGGGTGACCTACAAGTTCACCACTTGTTACCACCCCTAAGGAAATGGTTTGGTTGAGAGATTCAATCAAACCGTGAAGGGCATGATAATGGGCCTTTCAGAGCCCATGAGGATAAGTGTGATCTAGAGTGGGTCTAGCATCAAAATATTGGAGTTAGCACCATGTTTAGGATGTGTACAACCACCTTTCATTAATGAGATGCAAGTTAGGTGTTCCCGTCCTAAACACAACGCTAACCCCCTAGCGTCATATTTCTACCCAGATGCAAAAACAGCACTAACAAAGGAAGCAAACTCAAAAAATGGTGCAAAGTCCGATTAGCGCCAGAAATTAACACGTGGTCAGACCCAGGTCTCGCACACCACCACTCATAGAAGAAACCCAGAAGGAGCCTTGAAAACTGCCAGGACAACATGTAAGTGTTACTGTTCCAGCTTGGCACACACGAAAGACATCTGCAAAGACAGCAGATTCAACCACAACCATGGCAGCAAAGACAAACCCCACCACAACAGCTACAGAGGTAGTGCAGAAGGATGGAGCGAATTTTCCAACAGCGAATCTTAGGAATGAGGGAACAGGATGTGGTCCGGATGTACAGGCTCAACACGGAGTCCATCATACGCCTGCTGCACTTGATAGCGCCACACATCACAACAAGGTTGCAATCTCCCCATAACATCCAACCCATTACAAAACTCCTCGCTATCCTTCACATGATGGCGCCTGGATCATTCCAGACAACGGGTGCTCTAGTGGCTGGTATCTCCCAGTCATACTTCTACGTCTACCTACCAAAGGTCCTTGATGCAATTCTACCCCTCATGCCACAACACATCCGCTTCCCAAGCACACAGCAGCTGCAGCATGAGACCAATCAATGTTTCTATCAGATAGCTGAGTTTCCACATATGATGGGTGCAATGGACTGTACCCATGTCCAGCTGGTGCCACCTGCAGCTGTGGAACAGCTCTACAGGAACCGCAAGCACACACATTCCATCAATGTGCAGGCTCTTCACAAAGATCCTGGCTAAATATCCTGGCAGCGTCCATGAGGCATACATCTTTTGCCACTGCATCATCAACCAGCGGTTCCAGGATGGCAAATATGGCAATGGCCTACTCATAGATAAGTCACCATACCAGTCATACCACATAACACACCAACCATCAAGGACAAACAAGACAAACTCAAAAAGGAATACACATGGACAAGGCCACAGAGATGTACAGGTAACAACACATAAGCCACATGCCACACCACACTGCACACATTGCACGTCACAAGAGCATGCACCCTAATCTACATAACACAGCAAGTCCCTGACTGGCAAACCACGTGGGGACAGGTGGAGCCACGTTTCCTTTGCATGCAGAAGCTGCTCACAAATCACTACAACTGTCCACAGGTTGACAAATAAATACAGATCACAAACAAACATCACACCAAACAAAGAAGCACACAGGTATGTCAATGGCATGGGCTTTTGTCATATAGAAGAAGTCACACATAGGTACAGTCCCACGTAACTCATGGTGGGTAAGCTTGGGGCAGAACCTAATTCCAATGCCACCCAAGTGCCGCCATAACCAAGTATACATCAGCTACAAATACCTGACATACCTGTAGTGCACACATACACCTGTCTGCTGCATTGTGTCCCACACATATGTCTACAAAGATATTTGCCATTGAAGACCATGGGTTTGGACCATGAGAAATGGGGCAGCACCTCCTCCAGTGTCATCTCACATGTGCCCCTAGTGCCCACTAAGAACACCATGTCTGTTCCAACCACTAGAAAGGCTCCACCATGGTCTTGTGTCTGTGAAAAGATCACTAACATTCACGGATGACGTAGTCAGATGTCTTAGGTGTATAGTGGAGATACCTGACCTGATATGCACCATACTAAGGGACACGTGTGAAAAATAGCTGTGCCCCTCCCAAAGCCAGCACTGTTTGCACACTGCATGTGTTAAATGTGTCTGTCAGAAATCATGTAATAGAAGGCATGTGAAACTACTGCAACAAATTACCTCATCCTAACAATGTAGGGGACACACTCATGTATACTTCATGGCTGGCACAACCATCATCTGCCACAAAAGGTCTCTAGTGCACATTAATTTAAGGGAAATGACAGAGTGCAGCACTGTGCTAAAATAGGCTGTGCAGCCGACTCTCATGTATACAAGGCAGGGATGCACATAGGGTAATAGTATTTAGCACACCCCTGTGTTGTTGCCAGTGCCTGCGCAAAAATTAGCTACCAGAAACAACCCATATATCCTTGCACCATTGTGCAAGGATATCTGCATTGAGGGCTGTGATTGTACATGTGTGGGAAGGGACACCTTCCAGCACATAAACTACCATGTCTAGCATTTTGCTCCTACTAAGCGTTCTGCAGTATGCAGCATATACCAAATTTGCTAAAACATGAGGAGGAATCAAAGTATTCCTTCCCGTTGTGCTTTGCTAACGCCACCCTTGGGGTAGGGTGGGGTATTGCTGCTGCCTCAGGTTAACAAAAAATCTCAAATCAGAGTCAGCTAGAAAATGCTATGGGTGTTGCTGTTGAACACACACAGCAACACCCACTGCACGCCCCTTCCACTCAAAAGGTTGTGTGTGAAGGGGCCGTAGTCACAAGGTGGCACCAAGCAAGAGAAAATGGTATAATGCCACCTTGAAATACAGGGCAGGGCATAGCGCCACCAAAGCTTCTTTAGAAGTGAAGCTCTGGTGGCGCTAGGTGCTCAAAATTATGGTCCTAAGTGTCATACTGCATGCATAGTGCAACATGTTAAAAAGGACGGCACAATCTTGCTTTTTAGGGCAACAATGCTGTATCAACATCTGACACCATTGTGCTGCTAGGAAGTGGTATGCGCCATATAAGACTAGTACACTGCTGCAAATATGGACTACACAACGCAAGGCCTAAATCATGACCATCACTTCAGGGAACAACATGATAAATTTTGAGGCCATTGAGCCACTACCCAAGTTTGTCATGTCCATCAACATAGTTCAAAGAAATCATTTAACAAGAAGAGGAAAATACCATAGGTACCCACCACACACCAGGCCAGCCTTCTACAATGATGTTCCAGCGAGGATGAGGATGATGATGGAGCAGATCATGTGGAGGGGGGACTAATTAACACTGCAGCCAGAGTTCATAGGAGACTCCATATTGTGCAGAACTTCTACACAAGAGCACAATACTTTATACATCATCTTGAAATAGCACTAATAAATCACTTAGCACATGAATCTCGTTGGTCTACTCATTCTTGACTACATACTCCATTGGAACAAGATTCTAAACACAGTGAGCAGGTAGGTAACACAAAGGTGCCCAGTATGGTTGCAACAACGTTTGTGACATGAGTGGGTTTACTGCCACCACATCAAATGTTAGTGACACGCAAATTGTGGGCAGTGAAATCCTGAAGATCTAGATCTGTGCACCACTAGATATATTGTACCATCAAGTGGTAAAGGTGCCAATACCTAGACCATTCACCACAAAGACACCATGCATAACAGGATTAATGCAAGGGGGACACACAAGATGTAGGGACTGTCAAATGGATAACAAGTCATGTAGGAACAGTACACGGTCAAAACCCATGGTAACAGTAGCATTTCCTGCATGGTAAATGTGTGACAAGGTTGGTACATCATTCTGAACCGTGGTCCCTCAGTTTTGCCCAGGGATGTAACCAATGCGCTATGCTGAGCCTGAACAGTGTAACCATGGAAATGTGTCCCAGCACTGCCAATGTGCACGACCCAGGCACATGGTGGGCTGTACCTCATGTATGGCAAACACACGTTGGCTGTGGAGTGAGCAATGGCTTGCCTTGACTACATAAACAGCTATGGGTTCAGAATCACTATCCAAACACGTGATCCTGTGTGACAATCCATGGATATTTTGAGACAATGCACCTCCACATATTCAACTGGGTTGAGTGTAATCGCAGTGGCAAATTATCACAATGTACCTGAGGTGCTAACTTTTCTCAGAAATCTCCTGTACTGATGCAAGGTTGTATGTTCTATGAAGCAACGGTTTTGCCAGGATTAACAATGCTTGATGTAACAGCATGTATAACTAGTATGTTGTGTACAACTGCATCACACAGCACAAAGCAATACACACTATCCATTGTTACTCACATGACAGGACAAGTGCAGGATGGCAATATGGTCAATTACTCTTCAATTACATCGCAATCAGGTGTGGGATGTACTACTCTGTCCAGCATTGCTGAAATCTGTCTGAGACACGACGCCAAACAGAGTGGGAGTAGACTTAGCCAGATATGTTAAGATTGGCTAATAAGATCTCTAGCACTGAGATGATGTGATACCTCAATATCAGTTAGTCATGGTAAGAGTTACCTAAGCTGTTCCATGCTAGAAGAAATGCTAACACATGTACAATGGACATACTGGATGAACTGCTACCAGACACCCACACATACTTATACATACAACATGGGATGTCAAATAGAGACAACAGAAGTGGTGTGGCAGGAGTGATGTCATGTGTGTGTGAAACACATGACAACTCACAAATACAGACAATGTAACTGTACCTATGAAGTTGTCAGGAGAAGGAGATTTGAACATCTTCCATGAACACAAGGCACATGCAGCATCATGTCCATGTATTGACTTACCTCCTCACACGCACCATGATTTTGTCAAATATAGAAACACACACTGTTGTGATGATGAGTAGGCTGGCAGCTATGTCAGACTGCAGCACCGTGACACACTGGTATGCCATTGTTTGTGACAGTCATTACTAACCTGATGGGGACAAATACGGGTGCCTAGTTGATGGCATGCACACATATTTCAGCACACATGGACCACTGTATTGGTTCAGCCATGGACATGTGTATGGATTGAGACCAAAAGGCAACCTAGCACAAAAGAAGGACATAGGTGTCCACAAGATCAGTGACTGACAGAAATGAGATGCACATGTGTTCCAACATACAAAAACATGGGTGGCACTGATGTGACAACATATGCATTTGTCAAGTGGCAACATGTGTCCATGCAGGTATAATGTAATGTCAGTTTTTGACATCCCGTGAACACACCACTGTCGTCACATGTGACAGAAATCACAAAACATATGTCCACGTACACAGACGGCAGATACCAATCTTACACAACCCATGTGTACATGACATCTCCTGCACTACGGTGCATGGGGACACAAATGGCACACATGTAGCAGACCAACATGAAGGGAAATCCAACTATTCAGCACAAAGTGAACACACATACACAGGCTAATTGGCTGGGTTGTTGAGATGTTAATGCAGTCCAAGTCCACTGAGTACTGTGCGCAGAAGTTTACATGGTTGTCACATGCATTACCATGTGTTGAACATAGGCCATCAAACATGTTTGGTGTCCTAGGTATGTGAACATCTGTATCTCAGACATGACAATGTAGTCTACACCAAAATTAGATTACGTACACATGCACACACACATAACACACATGTGCCAACATGTCTGTGAACACAGTGTAGCTACACATGCACATGTGCACGATGTATTCAGTAATCGCATGCAGCACACTCATAAAAGAACCCATAGGTCCAACATCCTATTGTCACTGTAATGACAGTACTGGACATACACCCACATGTTGCCATTACACATATACACCATAGTTGTACACCCCATGTAACATCTCAAGTCACTCAGGGTGCACTCAAGGGTCACAATGCAAAAATCCATGCAATACCGACATGCATGAAAATATATTCACGCCTATGCATTTGCCAAACAATTCCCCGAAGCTAATAGACACAAAGCCCCTGTACGTCTATTACAAGTCCACAGGCATTTTTCATGCTAATGTGAAAATACAGCGCAAAACCGTCATGTGTAAAAAAAAAAACGCATGACTAAAAAACGTAATGCACACACCCAGGAAGTGATGTGCCAGGACATCCTGCCTGCAAACATGCTACAGTGAGAGTACTTTCACTTTCACTTTGCAGTCTGTTTCTCTGTGACTATGTGAGGTTGTACTTTTGTTGAATCTGAATTTGTAGAGTGTTTGCAGTGTGCGTTGTGTACCTTGTGCTGTGTCCTGTGTAAAATGTGTCACTACTCGTATTTTGTCTATTGAGTGTACTGTAATTGTTTCTGTATTGTTGGGAGTACGTTTAGACTACTGAAGTAGTTTGGGTAGTTTAGATGGTAGGGGTAGGAGTAGGGGTTAAGTTTCATTTAATTTTTTATTTGTGTGAACTCCTTTCACCCCTGGTAATGTCTGGGAAAGGGAGGATGAGCTGGATGTCTGCTGATGAGCTGGGGGAGTTCATCTAGCTAGCGGCACACTACTTCCAGATGATGCTGCAATTGGGTGGCCGGGTGGTCCATGGCTACCCCACAGATGCAAGGCATGTGTGGTGGGGCACTATCATCTGACCCAGATTTTAAAAACTGGAAGGAATGACCACCAAATCAAGCACCGCTGGGCAGATCTGGTGTTGAGGGAGCAGGATCGGCTCGACCATCTGGGAGTAGAGATTGGTGAAACAGTTGGTAAGTTATCCATTGCCATACAACCAAAATTTGTTACCATATGCATGACAGTTGCTGTTAAATTTGAGTGCTGCCTGCAATGCATGTGGACATGTCTTATACGAGCTGTATGAAGAGTCAATGCCCCACATTAGGGCAGCATTTCAATTGTAGAACAAGGAAGCAAATGCAGGACAGATGTAAAAATTACCATGCACAACCATCTCCAAGTGCTGTAATGAATGCATATTGTAAATGGGTAATGAGCAGCTACAAATCAGTCCTGCACCATGCATTAAAGGGGGCCCAAAACATTGTTGCGATTCCAATTATTCATCCACTGAGTCAGTAGACAATTTCCTAGGTATCATTTTCCAGCACTCAGAACGGCTGCTGTAAGAAGCTATGTAATGTGGGCATACACATGTATGAAAAAGGCCCCCATTTACTTAGCAGCAGTTTTGATGATCTGTTGCATCTCCTGCTTTGTGCATCATTGACCTTCACATGAATAGATGATGTTGGATGACACACGCAACAGTCTGTGACATATTTCTGACTACGCATACACATGGCAGTGACTAAGTGGTCCACTGAGGGCCACGAAGACAGTACAGATGGAACTGGTAATGCACCACTGTAGTCCTATCGGGCCCTTTGTGTAAATAGCCATGGCCATGTAAGGGTGCTTGAACATGCAATGGTCCAGACTATTGGCAGTTCCATGTTCCAGTTCATTGTGTATCAAAGACAGCCTATGCAATGTCAAAAACCAGACACATGTGCTGAGTCAATTCCACAGGCCTGCCGCTTGTCACTGACAGTATGGGGCTGCCCTGCATCAGCTCCATCACTGGCATACCACTCACTAAACTGCACCATCAGATGCATCCTCTGACCACTGAGCAAGTGTGTCCGTGTTGAGGCGTATTCATGTGCCCATGTACTAATTCCTCAATGGACTGATAACAGCATACTATGGAAGCAATGGCAGGCCACACACTATTGGCACTGCATCCATGAGTTCATCCAGTCAATGTGCAGGTAGGTACCTCAACATCATATTTGTACATTCCCATAGCTATTTTGAAAGTATGTGTGCCTTGAGATGGCACACAGATTACTTACTTGGCTCAAGGATGTATGATGCCATTCCTCAAGACCTTGGAATACCCACACAACCTCAGGGTAGTAGTTTGTCAGTTAGTTGTGACAATGATGTAGATGTTTACAACATCAGATGCAGGCTTAAAAGCCATGGGTGTTACAATGGGCCAGGCACTGCGACAACCATCACATGCCCCTCAGATGGAAAAAACATTATCAAGCAGTCCCATCTGGTAATGGAGGTGTTGTGCTATCAGACAGCTACATGACAATGTCATGTATACATGGTGCAGTGAGAGGCACAACAGGAGTGTCAGGGAC
Source organism: Pleurodeles waltl (assembly GCF_031143425.1). Taxonomy (NCBI): domain Eukaryota; kingdom Metazoa; phylum Chordata; class Amphibia; order Caudata; family Salamandridae; genus Pleurodeles; species Pleurodeles waltl. Next base: position 106,181,850 of record NC_090441.1, on the reverse strand, counting down.
ATTGATGGTTTGGATATGCGAAGTTCTACCTTAACTGAGAGTATGTGTGATAGAGTGATCAAAGAAGTTGGTGTGATGATGTACCACTAGGTCGACTATCTCATTCAGCCTAACACGTTTACACTGTAAAATGGTGTCCATGTACTGCAAATTGCCTTTTACACTAAGCAGTGTTTTCCATTCATATCTTGCAGGTGGACCAGCCACCTACACCATTGGAGAGGTGGTGTGTATTCAAGACCCCAAGGCATCTAGTAAGTGTCACATTATGCATCCTGTGAGCCAATCCAGGGAATGCTGTGAGTCAGTCAGAGGTGTGGAATGCAATGACAGTAGTATTTGGTCCTGACCAATAATCTGATATCATAGGAGGATAGATAGTGACATCATGTATGTTGCAATGTTATACAGTGAGGATGGGCTGCATGTAGTTCACGGGCCAACATGTGCTGACATGGAATTGTGTGTAATGGGAACAGGTATGGATGACCACATATTCATTGCTGTCTTCCATTATGGGTCACAGAGCAGCTGGACATGTACATAGCATGCCTGTTGACAACCACTATGTCACAGAACCATTGTCAGCACTGTATCCCACACACAGCATACACTTATTGACATGATGGTACAGATGTGGGTTCTAGCTGCAGAAGTCACTAGGAGAATTAGGTAGGACACACACACACCACAGTTGCCTAAGTTACCTTCAGACCTAATGTGTTTGTAGGACAGCATGGGGCCATAATATGCTGCACAACAGGCAGTTGTGTGCACAATTAGTGGACAACTCCACTCCAGATGGTTGTGGGAACAGTCTATGATTCTCCCACAGCAGGGGCCAGATGTAAGAGCCTCTAGCACCGCTGGAGCATCACTTAATGTGATGCTCCAGTCGCGCTACCTGAGCTCCATTTTTAGAAAAAGTTGTGACACATTTTCAGTGGCGTTTCGCCTCCTTGTAAAAATGGACCCCTTTGACGCAGTGTTTGACATTAGAGGGGCGTGCAATGGGTGTTGATGTGGGTGTGCCACAGCAACACCCATTGCATTTTGATGCTGCCTCAGATCTACGAGACTCCATAAACCTGAGGCAGCATCAAAATCAATTGCCACCCCAGGGATGGCGTTAGTAAGGTGCTAAAAGGAGGAATTCTGTTGTCCTCCTCATTCTTCCCTTTTCCTATGCATGCTCCATTCTGCAGCACGCAGAGAAAGAACAAAATTGCCAGCAATGATTGCTTATGTGCTGAAAGAGACACCTTCCTGCACATAAACCATAACAGCCGTCAACACAGACATCCATGCACGATGTTGCAAGGATGCCTGTGCTGGTGCAGACAGATACATTTATGGCCAATGCAGGGGACAAAACAGGTGTGCGCCTTATCCAATTAAATAAGATGCATCCCTGCATGGTGAAATTGAGGGAGCCCAGCACATCAAATTTTGGGGGTGCATTGTGCTCCTTCATTTTCACATGAATGTGGGCCCAGATGTCTGCAGTTCTCACACCATGGTCCTGCCACGATATTAAGGCCACATCATATATGCAAAATATGTGATTGGTGTGTGTGTAGCTGGTACCTTGATTATGTATGAGATGTATGTGCTAATGATGTAACACCTTTCAGGATACAGTTGCACCAACCAATGCTGTGACAATATCACTGTGAGTTTAAGGCCATCCATACAGCCACCTTGTATGTCCTGTTGTACATGTGGAGGACTACATAGCACAGCGTAGGGGGGTTCAGTTCTGTAATGTGCTGACAACTGTAATGTGCAGCTTAAGCTTTGCTCAACCATTCTTATGCCAACATTCCATCAGTTTTACATGTGGGCACATAATGGGATATGAGGTGGCCCCTTGTAACATAAACTCAGGGCAGGTCTTAAACCAGGACACATGAATGTAGATTTACCTGACCTCAGAATAGCAGGTTGTTAGTTAGCAGCCCCACAATGATATGGGCCACACCTTGACTCCATAATGGGTGATCAGGTCATGATGTACCACCAGGAGTGTTGAGGAGATGGATAGCATGCCCACGCCCCCCAGTGGCCAGGGAGAAAGTTAATTCAGACCTGTAGAGCATGTGATCATCACTAGTTAGATGACGCAAATGTTGATGAGGGTTGTATTAGTTCCTGTCAGCCTGCACCCTTTTGCTTACTATGGTTTGCTGTCATCTCACTGACATGTACATGATACCGGGGATGTCTGGTTGGTTTTGGACATAGATGAGGATTAAGTCAGTGTTTTGGAATGTGTGTGGGACTGTATGTGTTATTTTCTGTTGCAGTGTAAATTTTGACTCTGTACAAACTCCACCAAATGCTAATACTGATGCTTGCTTGTCCTCATATTTCAGCTGCCAACATGTCTCTTGAGCAGCAGCGTGTGTTCATGAAGAAGGCAGACCGGTATCGCCACATCCTAGAAGAGGAAGCAGGATACCGCAGGATGGGCAGGTGTTACAGGCATGAGAGAGCCTCTAGGGAATGGCATGCCTTTCCACATGGTTGTCCCACGATGCAGGCACCAAGGGACACAGGAGCCAGCACCTCAAAAATGCAGGGGATCCCTGTTCCACTGACACCCTCAACATCAGCACCACCTGTCAGCACAAAGCCACAGGTACAGCCACTACCAGACAGTGCCCTGACCCACTTTGAGCTGGACCCCAGGAGGGACTTGAATGCTATCCTCAAGTGCCTGGACAAAATGGAAGAGGAAAAAGCTCCAACCATAAAAAGTTGACGATCATTAAGATGAAGATCAAGAAATAGAAAAAATGAACTTTAGGACAATTTGGACTACACTCAGTTCCCTCCCCTCCCTATTGCGTTTTTGTTAGTTTTGGGTTGGGTTTTAGATAGTTAGTAGTAGGTTAGTGTAGGGTAGGCATTAGTTAGGTTACGTATGTTGGGATGGGTTTTTATTCTAATGTTTTTATTAGTGGGGGTTGGGTGGGGTAATGTTGGGGTATGTGTATTTATATCATTATGTTTTTTTAAATGTAAAAACAATATATATATATATATATATATATATATATATTTGTATAGTAAATAGGATGCGTTAGTACATGTGTAATTTAATAATTGTTGTCCTACTTGTATCTTGTCTCTTAAGGAGGGGCGTGGGGCCAATGTTTAGAGTGTGGTGTTCCATGTGTACGCTATGTCGAGATTAGGTTTCATAAATGTAGTTGTCTTATGACTATAGTTAGTATAGGTTAGCTTAGGATAGGGTAGGTTTTAGTTACTATATAGTTTGTTGTTTTAATAATAAATCCTCTTAATACTAGCATTCATTTAGTGTCAGTTGACTGAGTATCTTGGTCTTCTCATGAGTGCACTGGGCAATTTGGGGGAATGGCTAATGGAAACCTTACTGTCTTGTAATTAGTGATTGATCATGTGCTTCCCCTCTTGACAAAGGAGCTTTCACTTTGTCTGCAACATCACATCTACTGGTCCATGCATTTGCCATCCAGTGTACCTGCCATTCACAATGTCCATGTGTAATTTGTCTTGGACAAGTAAGTCTGGTACTTCAGCTGTTATTGGTGGGGTCCTGTAGTTTCTATATTGAGAACTGTGACACATCTGACAACAGGCACAATTCGAACTGTATCCCGCAACACTGACAGGTGCCTATCACTGATGAGGTTAGCTACCTCTGTACCACACAAATGAGTTGTTCTGGGACTCCCAGCTGTCTGTATTGGCATTGACTTGGTTCTTAGTCATACCTGCTGTATATCAGTAGTAAATGATGAAAGCAAACATTTCAGTTATTGTACTCAGTGAATTGGTTGTACCAGACAACACCATCTTACAGCTTTTTCATGAAAACAACCTTGAGTGGACCTTGATGTCCCACAGACCTGCAGTCATGTACTGCTATACTGTAATCATTGCAATAGATTCACACAATTCAATAATTTCGCTGAGTAGTTGGTTCACAGAAAACGTAGACATGCTAAATGTGTACAAGGTGTTTGTATACAGGTGGAAGTGTGAAAGTGATTTATTTACAATGCCCAGGTCTGAGACCCCATTAGTATAACTTATGTATATGTGACACAATCAGAGTCCAGGGTAGAGGGACATGTAATGAGTCATGCTCAGGAGTAGTGTCCATTAGTGAGGAGGAACAAAAATTGGCAATTGGTCTGTCAGAGACAGTACATAGTAGACAAGTCAACAGTGGGTGGGTGAAGAGAGCACATATCCTACTATCACAACACTGGCATGAGCTTGAGGCCAGAACAAAGGAGAATTGTCCATGTGGCACATACTGGTGCTACCGGGTACTCTTCCTACTGAAAGTAATTTGTCCCACATCTTCATTCTCTGATATGTGTGGTGCCTCTTGTGCCATTAGTGGCACTGCTGTTGAGGTAGAGGAGGCCACACAGGCTTCAGGAGATAAAGATGTGGAGTCCAAGTTCCCAGCAGCTGCCATTTGTTGTAAGGCATAAGGCATAACTGCAACAAGGGGGAACTGCTGATTTCTCAATATAGCTGCAACATCGCGGTGGTAGGCAGCCATGTCTCCCCTGAGGGAAGTCACTTCCTGCTAAATGGACTCCAGCCTGTTGTCTGCTATGCTCCTGCCAGTTTAGGAGGGGAATTGTTGTGGCCTCTCCCTCATGTCAGTAGCTATGCCTGCCAGGGACTGCTGAACTCCACGCAGTGGGAAGTGTGTGCCTTGGATGGCAGCTATGTTTTCCTTACCTGTTATGAGGCACATCTGCACTTCCTCTAGGCTGCCTGCCACGGTCTCCATCCCCACCTGCACCTGCTTGGACAGCCCCCACTGGACTCCTACCACTGTCCTCTGAAAGGTGAACTCTGGGTCCTCAGTGTCCAGGGCTGTGTGAGTATAGGCAGGTGGGATATTTTGGTGTTTGGGTGGTTCATGTGGAGAACCTGCAATGCTGTGTGTTCTCCTTGCAACTGGAGGCGGTGTCTGGAGGCAGTGTCTGGAAGGATCCTAGGACCTCCTGGAGAGTTGGTTCATTGATGATTGTCAGCTGGTCATCCAGGTCATCATTGAAATCCAGGACAGGCAGGTCGGCAGGAAGGAAGCCATCATCCTCTGCAATTAAATATTTTGAAATCAATCCTAGATTGTTATGGCAGTTGACATGGCACATAATGTATATGGTAGTGGAGGCTTAGTGACTAGTTGAAGCCCCAAAGTTGTTATTGTACATTATGTGGCATGTATTTTTAGCCCCAAGTGCCACTGGAGTGTCATATGAAGGGACACTGCAGTGGGGCTATGTGCTGCATCATATTTACTATGTGGCATTAAACCACTTCTTGGCCTTGACGCCACCATGTAAATATCCACCTCTTCCTATGCTGCACTTTGGCCCTGATTATGACCTTGGCGGACGGCGGAGGCCGTCCGCCAAGGTACCGCCGCCAAATGACCGCACCGCGGTCAGAAGACCGCGGCGGCCATTCAGACATTTCCTCTGGGCCGGCGGGCGCTCTCCAAAAGAGCGCCCGCCGGCCCAGAGGAAATGCCCCTGCAACGAGGACGCCGGCTCAGAATTGAGCCGGCGTAGTTGCAGAGGTGCGACGGGTGCAGTTGCACCCGTCGCGTATTTCAGTGTCTGCTTTGCAGACACTGAAATACTTTGCGGGGCCCTCTTACGGGGGCCCCTGCAGTGCCCAGGGCATGGGCACTGCAGGGGCCCCCTGGGGCCCCGCGGCACCCCCTACCGTCATCCTGTTCCTGGCGGGAGACCCGCCAGGAACAGGATGGCGGTAGGGGGTGTCAGAATCCCCATGGCTGCGGAGCGCGCTCCGCAGCCATGGAGGATTCTGTAGGGCAGTGGTAAACCGGCGGGAGACCGCCGGTTTACCCTTTCTGACCGCGGCTGAACCGCCGCGGTCAGAATGCCCTCGGGAGCACCGCCAGCCTGTTGGCGGTGCTCCCGTGGTCGGTGACCATGGCGGTCACTGGCCGCCAGGGTCAGAATGACCCCCTTTGTGTGGAAGGGGAGTGCATCGGCTGTTGCTGTGGGTGGCCCACGCCAACACCCATTCCATTTCTACACAGCCCAAATGTACGTGTTATTGTAGACCTGAGCCTGTGCCAATATCAATCACCACCCCATGGGTGAAATTAGCAGGGCCCAGTGTCGGCGTAAACTTTATTTCCTCCTCATGTTTACCTTTGTCAATGTGTGCTGCATTACACTGCACACATGGACCAAACAGATTGCCATATCAGGTCCTCCTTCCTACACAACAATTTTCTCCCCCTCAACGCTACCTTCCTTGTCCTATTGTGCACGTGATGCGGCATTGGTGCTGGACAGCTAATGTACCACTGGCACAGGGGTGGACAAAGGGATGGCCCATAAGCTTTACATGTTTGGTCAACAATGCATTTACTGAATGTCAGTGTATGATCCAGCCTAAGTTGGTACACAGGCACCCACCTTCATTTCCAGCTTGATCAGTGCCTCTATCTTGTTTGATGGTGTAATTCCAGATGCATGTACTACTGTACACATGGGCCCTCATGACAAGTCTGGTGGTCCTCTGACCACCTGCCTTGCAGTGGTGATCGGACTACCTCCAACAGCAGCGGTCCAATAGGCACATTGGGACCATGGTGTAAGCTCCACCATCCAAAGGCCTGGCACTGCCAGGTTGCCGTCAGCCTATGGGCTGGCGGTGCCACCGGTCTTGATCCTCCAGGCCAGCACTGCAATCAGCGCTGCCCTCCAGATTATTATCCCACTATCTCACCAGCCTTTGCATGGCAGTCTGTCCACCATGCATCAGCTGGTGGTAATGGGGTGTGAGGTGCACCTGGGTGCCCCTGCACTGCCCATGTACTTGGCATGGGCAGTGCAGGGGCACCCTGGTCAGCCTCTGTGCGCTTTCCACTGCCCAATTTACAGGCAGTGATGAGCACACCCCAACATTGGCCCTGGCTACATTATTTTTTTTTAGGGTGCCCCTAGTGCCCACCCGGGCTGCACAGCCCCATCCATATTCCCAGCTAGCACCCACTGTGGAGGTGGTAGTAGCCAGCATTTTTCTTTTATAGTGGGTGCCCGATGCCCTCCAGGGGCACCTATATGCAGTCTTCGTTGGGGGCCATAGGGGAGTCCCAAGACCCCCATCACCCTTTCCCTAAAAAAAGATTCTGCCCTTGGGGATGGAGTCCTCAGAACATAGAAAGACTCAGGGAGGGGGATCACGCACCCTATCCTAACGTTATAAAATGTGCCCCAAGGGATGGGGTCCCTGGAGCCTACGAAGGCTAAGGAGGGGGCCAGGCCTCCCTAATAAATTAAAACCACTGACCCTCTGGGCCCTGGCTAGCCCCAGAAGTCTGAGTTTAAAATGAATGGGAGTCCCTCTGGGCTCCCCACCAGGCCTGGGGGGGCAGGGGATCTATAGGACAGGAGCACTGATTCCCTGAGTCCTAAATAGCTGCTTTCACATCATTGTTGATATGGTGGCCACTTATCAGATTAAGGCCCTCATTACAACCCTGGTGGTAAATCCCGCTTTCTGCTGTGCTGAAGACCGCCAACATACTGTTGCGGCAGCGGAATTCCGCTACAGGTATAACAACCCACATCTCGGAATCCGCCACAATACAGACACCCACAAGTACGCCACACCAAAGGTCAGTGATAAACTGGCGATACCAAAACCCACACCATCATGCCAACAGGAATACGCCCACACTATCACGACCCACGAATATACAAATACACACACACTTACAAAACACAACTACATTGGACAATTCGAAATACACACACCTGATACACATACACACACCACACCCACACACTCATACCACTATAAAACACACACCCATATTACCCACAAACCCTTACAATGTAAATTTTGGAAGAAGGCCAGAAAGAGATTAGCAAACACAACACCAGCATCCACAGACACACAACACCATCACTTATACAACATCCACGTACCTCAAACAACACACACCAACACATCCCCCCACACATCACAACAAACAGCACCTCACACATCACCCACACCACATCATGGCACCTCAAAGACACCCCAGGTTTTCAGAGGAGAAGCTCAGTGTCATGGTGAAGGACATCATCCAGGTAGAGCCACAGCTTTTCGGATCACAGGTGCAGCACACCTCCATTGCGAGAAAGATGGAGCTATGGTGGAGATCGTCGACAGGGTAAACACAGTGGGAAAGCATCCAAGAACACGGGATGACATCAGGAAGAGGTGGAACGACCTACGGGGGAAGGTGCGTTCCGTGGTTTCAAGACACCAGATTGCTGTACAGAGGACTGACAGTGGACCCCCACCTCCTCCCCCACAACTAACAACATGGGAGGAGCAAGTCTTAGCAATACTGCATCCTGAGGGCCTCGCAGGAGTAGCATGAGTACTGGACTCTGGTAAGTCAAATCTTTACTACCATATCCCCCACACCCAACCTGCATGCCATCACATACTCCCACCCTTACCCTCACTCCCATCACTCCATCATCTCACATATGTCCCAATATCACAACCCACACATCTCAATACCAAGGCCCTGCATGGAACACCGGGCCAGATGTAGCAAAATCCGTTTTTGCGACTTGCAAATTGCGAGTCTGAGCGACACGCAATTTGCAAGTCGCAAAAACAGATGCAGAATGGTGTCTCAGACACCTTCTGGGACTTGCTATGGGGTCACAAAGACCCACCTCATCAATATTCATGAGGTGGGTCGCATTTTGCGACCCCATAGTGAGTCCCTGCACTCACAGGGATGGTGGCCTGCTGTAGTCAGCAGACCTCCATGTCTGTGACTGCTTTGTAAATAAAGCAGTTTTTTTTTTCATTTTGCAGCCCATTTTCCTTAAAGGAAAACGAGTTGCAAAATGAAAAAAATACCAAAACCATTTGGTTTCGGTTTTTTCAGAGTAGGCAGTGGTCCATAGGATCACTGCCTGCTCTGAAAAAATATTTTTGTCCACATTCGCAAAGGGGAAGGGGTCTCATGGGGCCCCCTTCCCTTTTGCGAATGAGTTACCACCAGTGTGACATTGGTGGTAACTGCGAGTTGGTTTGTGACCGCATTTGCGGTCGCAAAGCAACTCTGAATTGCGATGCGAGTCGCAAATAGAAAGGAACACCCGACTCGCAATTTGTGAAAGAGCATCGCAAAAGGCTTTTTGCATGGCGCAAACTGTGATTTTCGCAGTTTGCACCATGCAAAAAGCTTTCTACATCTGGCCCACCGTCACCAAAGCATGGCCAGTACAGATACCCACACAGACCCCAAATCAACTATCATAACAGGGCAAACGCAATGATGCAAGCATAGGAGTAGAGGGTACCTCACCCAATGCACAAGATGGCACACACAGATACTAAAACTATGCATTTACACCCCAACAGGACCCATACCCAACGTCACCGGAGAGGAGGTGCCAGACATATCTAGTCCCTCCACAGAAGAGGCCCATAGTGATGACAGCAGCTCTGCATGACTGGATCAAGATGACCAGCCCGGCCCATCAGGGACCTCGGGACAGTCGGTTCCCCTGACACAGTCCTAAACCACCACAGAACCTCCCACCTCAGGAAACACCACCACAGCACCCACCCAGCAGGCCCATCCCTCTGTCTCCAGCACACATCAATCAGCAGTGTGTCCACCACTACAGGGAACCCAGGCAAACGCACCAACCCAAGAAAATCAGGGACCTGGGGTCAGTGGCAGTGGGCACACGGTTCAGGGGACAGAGGCACAGCATAACAGGGAAGCTGGGAGGACTGCTGTGCGACAGGGGGAGGACAGGCCCAGAGAACCGACACTCCACGAGGCACGCTCTAACATCATGGGAGCTTACCACCATTCCCCGGAGACCATGGGTACAGTACTGGCCAAGTTTCAGGAGACCCAGCGGCTGCAGGAGCAACACTACCTGGGGATCAGGGAGGACTTGAACTCCATTAACACCACCCTGGTCACCATTGCAGGGGTGCTGGCAGACCTTGTCAACACCATGAGGGACACAGTGGCACACCAACGGGCCCCTGACACTAGCCTGGATGATGAACAGCCCTCCACCTCCGCCAGCGCTAGTGGACAGGAGGCACCACCACAGGACCAACAGGCCACCAGCTCCCCACCCCCTGGAGAAGGAGAACCACCCCGCAAATGATCACTGAGATCCAGGAACAAGACAGAGAACATTGCCAAGACCCCCGCAAGGAAATAACACCCTCCTGAATGTCACCCTTCTGTCCCACTTTGTCACCCTGTCCACCTTAAACTGCCATTGCTCCCCTTCCTATGCCCCATTGGACAATGCACCTGTGAGACCAAGAGACTGGACTCTGCCATGGACATTCCTCCACCATCACCCCAGCCTATTTCACACCCTCCCTCCACTTATTAGCACAAAAATAAACACCCTTGAATCACCAAACAATTTGGAGACAGTTTGGGCTTTCACAAATGTGTAATTGCAAAATCTCTGGAATATAGCAATGTCAATGTACTTGTTCACATACCAATGTTACACAGCTCTAGGCCAGGAGTAAACCTAGCAGAGGGCACAAATTGGGACCCAGATCTGTTAAATGGAAGCCAAAGTGACATGTCAGGGTCCATACACAGAGGTAAAAAGGCAGACTATTGCTAGGTCTTACAATAGTATGAGATGTGGGAAGCAGTTCCATCTTCTTACCTGTGTCTCACTGGAAGTATTGCATGATGATGTTGTTTCAGCTGTCTACATCTTCTTATTCTGCCTCCTCTTCTTCACAGTCCACAGGCTCCACAGCTGCCACAAGACCAGCATCAGGCCCATCCGCCTGCAGAAAAGGCACCTGCCGTCGCAAAGCCAGGTTATGCAACATACAGCAGGCCACGATGATCTGGCACACCTTCTTCAGTGAGAAGTATAGGGAGCCGCCTGCCAGATGGAGGCACCGGAATCTGGCCTTCAGGAGGCCGAAGGTGTGTTCTATTATCCTCCTAGTTCACCCATGTGCCTCATTGTAGCGTTCCTCTGCCCTTGTCCTGGGATTCCTCACTGGGGTCAGTAGCCATGACAGGTTGGGGTAACCAGAGTCACCCATAAATATCGTGGAACAACTGTTAGACATACTCCAAACATTAGTGAATCTCCCATACCCAGACAGCAAATGAAACTGTGTGGAGACTGTAGGCTCACTTATTAGCCACACACAGTGCCTCTGGAGTTGCCCCATTACATTAGGGATGCTGCTATTTCTCAAAATGTAAGCGTCATGCACTGAGCCAGGATACTTGGCATTCACATTGGAGATGTACTGGTCTGCCAAACACACCATCTGCACATTCATAGAATGGTAGCTTTTCTGGTTTCTGTACACCTGTTCATTCCTGCGGTTTGAGGACAAATGCCACATGTGTACCATCAGTGGCACCAATGATGTTGGGGATATGTCCCAGGGCATAAAAGTCACCTTTCACTGTGGGCAAATCCTCCACTTGAGGGAAAACGATGTAGCTGTGCATGTGTTTCAGCAGGGCAGACAACACTCTGGACAACACGTTAGAGAACATTGGCTGGGACATCCCTGATGCCATGGCTACTGTTGTTTAAAAAGACTCCCTGGCCAGGAAATGGAGTACAGACAGGACCTGCACTAGAGGGGGTATTCCTGTGGGATGACGGATAGCTGACATCAGGTCAGGCTCCAACTGGGCACACAGTTCTTGGATTGTTGCACGATCAAGTCTGTAAGTGATAATTATGTGTCTGTCCTCCATTGTCAACAGGTCCACCAGGGTTCTGTACACCAGAGGATGCCTCCATCTCATCACCTGCCCCAGCGGACGTGCCCTATGGAGGAGAACGGTGAGCAAAGGGTCATTCAACACTTAAGTATCACAAGGCTGTTTAGCAAAAACGTAAATTTTCTCTGTGTGCCTTTGTCTGTCCGTATTCCTGGCCTAAATAGGTGTGACACATTTATTTGGCCTGCCATGTGGCTCCCTGAAATAGTGGCTGCCTGACGTGTAAGGTGGGACAAGGGGAAATGAGGTAACTGCGCTGGCGTTGTACACCGTCGTGGTAAGCGGTCGAAGACCGCAGCGCTGTTCAGCATTGGTTATCATTGGGCCCTATGGGTTCCAGGAGCCAATGACGATGTACACCGGTGGTGACGGTACTCACCGCCGCGGACGTGACCGCCATTTTCTATCAGTTCCCTCACTTGATACCTGTCCTTCAACAGGAGAGGACCTACACTGCAAGTGCTGCTGTGACCTGTGTCTGGAAGCGACAATGGCTACAGTGTCTGGGGAAAGGGCCACTGCCTTCACTTCGGAGGAGTTAGAGAAACTGGTGGATGGGGTCCTCCCCCAGTACACGCAACTGTACGGTCCTCCAGACAAACAGGTGAGTACACTGTGAGCATGGTGGATGGCATATGATTGTACGGAGTGTCATGGATGGAAGAGGGAGGGGGGGACAGGCCAGCATGTGAGGATGGTGTGAGTATGTATGTCTGGGCCAGGGTGGGAGGTTTGTGGGCAATGTGTGAGAAGAACTGTATGGGAGAGTAACATCCATTCTAACTTCACTTTTCCTCTAGGTCAGCGCCCACCAGAAGACGGGTATTTGACGTGCCATTGCCAAGGGAGTGCGGATCATGGGGGTCTACCATAGACGGAGCACCCACTGCCGGAAAAGATGGGAGGACCTGTGCCGCTGGAGCAAGAAGACAGCAGAGGCCCAGCTGGGGATGGGCTCCCAGCGTGAAAGGGGAGCCTGTTGCACCATGACCCCCCTGATGTACCAAATCCTGGCAGTGGCATATCCGGAGTTGGATGGGTGCTTCAGGGCATCACAGCAGCCACAAGGGGGTGAGTACACTCTCATTCAGCTGACTCTGCACGCTTGACGAGGTGTCTGGGGGGGGGGGGGTGTTGGGCTGTGGTTTCCCCTAGGCCAGGGCAGATGTGCAAAGGTAGATCCATCGATTTGCAGGCTCATTCCCAGTCCAACCCCAAAGATGGTATTTGCCCTCTACCCCTTGTCAGGCTCCAATGGGTTCCAGCTGTGCATGAAATGGGTCTAGACAGAGTCCCCCTTGGGCATGTGCTTTTCCCCTGCACTGTTAGTGCATGGCTTAGTGCATAGGGCTGCTCCCTGTGTGTTGTGTCTGCCAACGGTAGTGGTGTTGCATGCATTGACCATGTGTCTCTTCTGTCTCCCCCCCCCTTTTTGTTTTGTCACCCTGTTCTTGCGTGCATTATCATCATCTGGTGGAGGAGCAGTGGCACCGGAGCAGGAGGGAGCTGCATCACACATGGCCCTGGAGGGTGAAGTAACGGAGTCTGAAGGCACCAGTGGGACGGAGGGCGAGGGGAGCTCCACAACGGGGTCAGGAGTATACACCAGCAACAGCGACTCCTCCTCTGATGGGAGCTCCCTTGCGGTGGCGGGCATCTCTGTGCCCACTGCATCAACAAGTACAGCCGCCAACCCCCCTACCAGCACCGCCCTCCCAGCAGCCCCTCAGCGTGTTTCCGGTGCCTGCTCACCCAGGAGGGTGGGCATCTCCTTTGCCCCAGGCACCACAGGCCCTGCCCAGTCAGCCCTGCTGCCCTCAGGGAGGAGGCTATTGACCTCCTGAGATCCCTCACTGTTGAGCAATCTACCATTTTAAATGCCATCCAGGGTGTTGAGAGGCAGTTGCAGCAGACAAATGCAAACCTGGAGGGCATTCATTCTGGTCAGGCGGCCCAACAGAGAGTATTTCAGGCTCTGGCCTCAGCCTGTGTCCAGCCTCCCCCCTCCAACTTCCTCCACCCAGACCCAATCCCCTGTACCTCAGCTTATCCCAAGCACACCATCAGACCAGCATGCACACTCATTAACACACAAGAGTGGACATGGCAAACATAAGCACCACACATCCCACCGGCACTCACACAAGAACCATCCCCATGCAGACACACCAACATCCACTGCCTCCACTGTGTCCCCCTCCTCCACGTCCTCCTCCTCCCTACCTGTCTTGTCTCCACTCACACCTGCATGCACTACATCCTCAGCCACTACTTCCATCACCAGCACGCCCATCACCACACACCGCTCACGTGCAATCACCACCCCCACTACCATTCACACATCCCGTGTCCTCTCCCAGTGTGTCTGTGAGGCCTCCCCACAAAGTACACAAACGCAGGCCCACACCCACCCAACAGCCATCCACCTCACAACAGCCTCCGGCCCATGCACCTTCACCCAAATTCAGCAAACGTACACCTCCTACAACCACTACCTCTTCCTCCACTCCCAAACCCCCTCCATCTTCCCATCCCACTGTGTCTAAGAAACTCTTCCTCGCAAACTTTGACCTCTTCCCTACACCTCCCCCCCCCCGTCCTTCCCCTAGGGCCAGGCTTTCGAGGTCCCAGCCCAGCACCTCGGCCACCAAATCCTCAAGCACAGTGGTCCCAGAAACTCCAGTCTCATCGCGGGTGCCACCCATCAGGGCTGCCAGTGTGCCACCTAGCGAGGCCAAGGAGCAGTCCATTCCGCCACCTGCCAATGTGAAGAAGGTGCCCACATGCCGGAGGGAGAAGCCGCACCTACCAGCAAGCAAGGGATCCTCCAAGCCAAAAGGGGACAGTGGCAAGGCACCAGCAGCGACATCAAAGGTGGGGAAGGGGCACAAGCCGAAGAGCAGGTCAGAACAGGGCACGGTGGCTCCGGATGAGGGACCAGAGTCACCCCTTCTGTCAACCACAACAGCAACCTGTACGGCGGTTGCTCCCCAGGATACAGCAGTGGGCAAAATACCCACCGGAAAGACTTGTGAGACTGTGGCTTTGCACTCCTCAGGATACAGCAGTGGGCAAACCACCCACTGGAAAGACTTGTGAGACTGTGGCTTTGCACTCCCCAGGATACAGCAGTGGGCAAACCACCCACTAGGAAGACTTGTGAGACTGTGGCTTTGCACTCCCCAGGATACAGCAGTGGGCAAACCACCCACTGGAAAGACTTGAGAGATTGTGGCTTTGCACTCCCCAGGATAAAGCAGTGGGCTTGAGCTTGAGCACGTGAAACGGGTGTGGTGGTGGGTGTGCTGGTGACGGACGTAGTGGCTAAAGATGTAGTGCGTGCAGGTCTGAGTGGAGATAAGACAGGGTGGGATGAGGGAGACGAGGAGGAGGGGGACACAGTGAAGGCAGTGGATGTTGGTGTGTCTGCATGTGTGTGATGCTTGCGTGAGTGCCTGTGGGATGTGTGGTGCTTATGTTTGCCAGAGCTTCCTTTGTGTGTTGAGGTGTATGCATGCTGGCCTGATGGTGTGCTTGGGATAGGCTGAGGTATAGGGGTGTGGGTCCGGGTGGAGGAAGTTGGAGGGGGGAGGCTAGAGACAGGGACAATGGCTGCCATCAGTGCTGAGGCCAGATTCTGAAAAGCTTGCAGAAGGGCTGCCTGACCAGAATGAATGCCCTTCAGGAATGCATTGGTTTGTTGCAACTGCCTCCCTACACCCTGGATGGCATTCAAAATAGTAGACTGCCCAACAGTGAGGGACCTGAGAAGGTCAATGGCCTCCTCACTGAGGGCAGCAGGGGTGACAGGGGCAGGGGCTGAGGTGCCTGGGGCAAAGGGGATGCCCACCCTCCGGGGTGAGCAGGCACCGGAAACACGCTGAGACCTCAGAGTTGGTTGACTCTGTGCTCGCTGTTCTCCTCCATAGGCACCGTCCGCTGGGGCATGTGATGAGATGGTGGCTTCCTCCGTTGTACAGACAGCTGGTGGACCTGTCGACAATGGAGGAAAGACATGTGATCATCACCTACAAGCTTGATCGGGCCACAATCCTGGAACTGTGTGCCCAGTTGGAGCCAGACCTTATGTCAGCTATCCGCCATACCACAGGAATCCCCCCTCAAGTGCAGGTGCTGTCAGTACTCCATTTCCTAGCAAGTGGGTCATTTCAAACAACAGTGGCCATAGCATCAGGGATTTCCCAGCCTATGTTTTCCAATGTGTTGTCCAGAGTGTTGTCTGCCCTGCTGAAACACATGCGCAGCTACATCGTTTTCCCTCAGGTAGAGGATTTGCCTACAGTGAAAGGTTATTTCCATGCCCTGGGACATATCCCCAACATCATAGGTGCCATTGATGGGACACATGTGGCCTTGGTCCCCCGCAGGAGTGAACAGGTGTACAGAAACCGGAAGAGTTACCATTCGATGAATGTGCAGATGGTGTGTTTGGCAGACCAGTACATATCCCATGTTAATGCCAAATTCCCTGGCTCAGTGCATGACGCTTACATCCTGCGGAATAGCAGCATCCCTTATGTGATGGGGCAACTCCAGAGGCACCGTGTGTGGCTATTAGGTGAGCACCTGGAACCAAATCAGTGGGAATAGTTGTCTGGGGGTATCCCTCAGAGTTAGTGTGTGTCTATCAGTTGTCCCTCGCCATTTGCAGGTGACTCTGGTTACCCCAACCTGTCATGGCTACTGACCCTAATGAGGAATCCCAGGACAAGGACAGAGGAAAGCTACAATGAGGCCAATGGACGAACTAGGAGGATTATAGAGCGGACCTTTGGCCTCCTGAAGGCCAGGTTCCAGTGCCTCCATATGACAGGTGGCTCCCTATTCTACTCACCAAAGAAGGTGTGCCAGATCATCGTGGCCTGCTGTATGCTTCACAACTTGGCTTTGCAACAACAGGTGCCTTTTCTGCAGGAGGATGGTGCAAATGGAGGTGTTGTGGCAGCTGTGGAGCCTGTGGACAGTGAAGACGAGGAAGCAGAAGAAGAGGACATCGACAACAGGAACTCGGTGATCCTACAATACTTCCAGTGAGACACAGGTAAGAAGACAAACCTGCCTGCTACAAGTACTTTAACACTACTACCTCTCTACTGTCTGTCCTTTCACCCAGTGTATGGTCACTGAGTTGTCACTTTACCTTACGATTTCACAGATGTGGCTCCCACTGTGTGACATCTGCTTTGCTTCCTCATGGCCTAGAGCTGTGTGACATACGTATGTTGACATTACATTTGAAAGAGCATTTTGTCACTGTAATTGCTAATACACTAATTCGAAATCACAGACAGACCCCAGATTGTTTTGTGCTTTAAGGGTGTTTATTTAAGTGCTCAATATTGGAGGGGGTTGTAAAATGGTGAGGGGTGATGGTGGAGGAATGTCCATGGCAGAGTCCAAGCTATTCGTCTCACAGGTGCATTGTCCATAGGGGCATAGGAAGTGGAGCTGCAGCAGTTTGAGGATGGACAGGGTGACAAGGTGGGACAAAAGGATGACAATCAGGGTGGTCTCATTTCTTGGCTGGGGTCTTGGCATCGTTCTCTGTCTTTGTCCTGGATCTCAGGGACCGTTTGAGGGGTGGTTCTCCATCTGCAGGGGGTGGGGTGCTGGTGTGGTGGTCCTGTGGTGGTGCCTCCTATTCACTAGCGCCGGCGGAGGTGGTGGGCAGTTCATCGTCCAGGCTAGTGTCAGGGGACCCTTGTTGTGCCACAGTGTCCCTCCTGGTGTTGAGGACTTCCTTCAGCACCCCTACGATGGTGCCCAGGGTGGAATTGATGGATCTGAGTTCCTCCCTGAACCCCAAATACTGTTCCTCCTGCAGCCGCTGGGTCTCCTGAAACTTGGCCACTACCGTTACCATCGTCTCCTGGGAATGATGGTAGGCTCCCATGATGTTGAGAGGGCCTCGTGGAGAGTGGGTTCCCTGGGCCTGTCCTCCCCCTGTCGCTCAGCAGCCGTCCCAGTTCCCCTGTTTCCCTGGGCCTCTGTCCCCTGAACCATGTGCCAACTGCCACTGCCCCCAGGTCCCTGTTGTTGTTGGGGTGGTTGGTTAGCCTGGGTTCCATGTAGTGATGAACACACTGCTGCTTGACGTGTCCTGGGGACAGAGGTATGGGCCCGCTGGGTGGGTGCTGTGCTGGTGTTTCCAGAGGAGGGAAGCTCTGTGGTGGCCTGTGCCAGTGTGAGGGGAACTGACTGTCCCGAGGTCCCAGATGGGCCGGGCTGGTCGTCTAGATCCAGTTGGACAGAGCTGCTGTCATCACTGTGGGCCTCTTCTGTTGGTGGTGTGGGTACGTCTGGACCCTCCTGTCCGGTGACGTTGGGTAGTGGTCCTGCAGGGGTGTAAAAGCATGATTATTGCATGTGTGTGTGCCATGGTGTGCAATGGGTGGGTGACACTGTAACCCAGTGCTTGCATTCCTGTGTGGGACCTTGTGTGATGATGGTTTAGGGGGGTGTATGGGTATGTGCAGTGGCCATGCTTTGGTGATGGGTGTCCATGCTTTGTTGTTGCAAGCAGGGCTTGGTGTTAGGATGGGTGGTTTGTGATATTGGGACATTTGTGAGGAGTTGGAGTGAAGGGGTGAGGGCGAGGGTGGGGGTAGGTCATGGCATGCAGGTAGGGTGGGGTATGTAATAGTAAAGGTTTGACTTACCAGAGTCCATTCCTCTAGCTACTCCTGCGAGGCCCTCAGAATGCAGAATAGCCAAGACTTGCTCCTCCCATGTTGTTAGTTGTGGGGGAGGAGGTGGGGGTCCGCCGCCATTCCTCTGTACCGCGATGTGGTGTCTTGAGACCACAGAACGCACCTTCCCCCGTAGGTCGTTCCACATCTTCCTGATGTCATCCCTATTTCTTGGGTGCTGTCCCACTGCGTTGACCCTGTCCACTATTCTTTCCCATAGCTCCATCTTCCTAGCTATGGAGATGTGCTGCACCTGTGCTCCGAATAGCTGTGGCTCTACCCGGATGATTTCCTCCACCATGACCCTGAGCTCCTCCTCAGAAAACCTGGGGTGTCTTTGCCGTGCCATGGGATGGTGTGGGTGATGTGTGGGTTGGTGTGTGTTGTGATGTGTGGGGTGATATTTAGTGGTGTGTTGTGTGAGGTGCCTGGATATTATGTGGGTGATGGTGTTGATGGCCTGTGGATGCTTGTTTGTAGATTGTGGTGTCTCTCTCTGGCCTTCTTTCGGAACTTTTGGTAGTAGGGGTTTGTGAGTGATGTGGGTGTGTGTTTTATATTGTATTGGGTGTGTGGGAGTGGTGTGTGTATGTGTATTAGGTGTGTGTATTTGGAATTGTCCAATGTGGATGTGTTTTGTAAGAGTGTGTGTATTTTGAGCGCGGCAGTGTGTACCGGCAATGGAATACCGCGGTTGAAAGACCGCCGCGTGGATTCGTGGGTCGTGATAGTGTGGGCGTATTCCTGTTGGCGTGACAGTGGAGGTTTTGTTTCCGCCAGTTTATCACTGACCTTTGGTGTGGCAGACTTGTGTGGGTGTCTTAATTTTGGCGGATTCCGAGCTGTGGGTCATAATAACCGTGGAGGAATTTCACGGCCGCAGCGGTGTGTTTGCAGGTCTTCTGCACGGCGGTAAGCGGCTTTTACCGCCAATGTTGTAATGACCCTTATTGTGACAATTAGGAAGTTGTTTCAAGTAATTGTAAAATGTAACCTGTAAAGTCGTAAACAGTGCTTTACTCTTGTCCGGAGCACTTTACTGTGGCAATAATCTGGAATTTGATCTTTACACTGTAAAAATAAATGCGCGTAAACCAGCATTTATTATTATATTGAGTATATGCTATTCACAAAAAAACTAATGTTTAAACTTAGTTGTAATTAGTGGTTATTACATTACTACAACAACACATTTAAAGTACATAAACATTAGTAGTACCATAGTTGTAGTTTTCTATTTAAGGCTTTCACTTAATATTTTAATAAGTAAGGTATACTAAGCTCCATATTTTCAGATTACATATAAATGTCAGTGATACAGTTGAAGAACTATAACTGGCCAGTGTTACTTTTATTGTTTATAACATTAAACAAGGGTTTCTCAAAACATTATAAAGGTACAGGTCATATATGAAAAGTAATATGGATATGGATGTGCAAGTGTTTTATTTTACCACTTTCTCAATATATGGCGAGTTATAGTTCTTGGGTTTCTTTTGTGAATTTGTTGGATTTTTCGATGAGAACAGTTTCTAAAGTTGCGTCCATAAATAATATATAGTTTTGATTGTAATATTAAAATATGAATGTAATTTTTTTTTTAGTATTGGGCCATAGTGTAGTTCAAATTAATTTATGTGTGCTTTTAATGCAAAAGTGTTAGACCAGTTACATTATTTTGGTTGTGTTGCGAAAATAGGCAGTGGTTTCCATTTTCTTTTCAGTGTTTCACCAGGACTGTGGCACTGTTTCAGGAGTACCGCTGTACTCTGTGAGTGTAACACACAATCTGGTAGGCTGAAAGGAGATCTTTGCAGCTAATAGGAATGTGGTTTTTATTTTGGATTCTTTCTGTCGTGTTTTGAGCTGTTCACAACTCTACTGGGCCTGCTGCTTTTTCTACTTCTGTTTTGCTGGAGCTTTCAGTGATATGACTCAAGAAGGTAAATTGGTGCAGTTGCTCCATGTTCATTTGAGGAGCAAGAGGAGGAGATTGCAATGGAGGGGCAGGAGTTGGAGTACTGGAATAAACTCAAAGAGTCGGTTGTGTGGCAGTTCTTCTCCATTCTACCTGGTGAAAAGAAAGTCAAAGCATGACAGGTGACTTGTTGCTTATTCAATAAAGTCATCTTGTGTGGCATCAGGCATCAGAACTCCCTAGGAACAACAAGAATGAGTAAGTACCTGTGTGCCATGCATGTGACTCATTTGGGGTGAAAGGAAGGAGGAGTTAGAATTGGGCCATCATGATGAGGTAACATTTGGTACACCTTGGGACGTAACACCTGCTACTATACTGTCCACTTGTGTTGTTGATATTCAAGCCTGACCACAACCTTCCACGTTTCTTCCACCCACTGTTCCTGCAGCTGGTTCCCAAGTTGCTTGTTAGAAATGGGGTCTTTGGTTGACAGTCATGTTACCCCCTGTTCAAGCAAGGACCCTCACTCTAATCAGGGTAAAAGAGAATCACCCTCAGCTAACCCTTGCTTACCCTCTTGGTAGCTTGGCAGAGCAGTAGGCTTAACTTCAGAGTGCTAGGTGTAAAGTATTTGTACCAACACACACAGTAACTTAATGAAAGCACTACAAAATGACACAACACCAGGTTAGAAAATAGGAAATATTCATCTATACAAAACAAGACCAAAACGACAAACATCCGACATACACAAGTCAAGTTATGAATTTTTAAAGATTAAACTCAAAAATAGCGCTTAGTAACAAAAAATGCTTCAATGAGGTGTTAACACGGCAACAAGCCGACACCAGCGGCACCAGACACGCGTAGACCCCCAAGTACAGTACCTTTGGTGAAGAGTGAAACAAGCCGATGCACGAAGTCGGGGATCGCGACATCTGTGTGAAATGTTGAATCCGCGCACTTCGAGCGGTGTCGGTCACGACTTGGTGCAGCGACTTCCATGGAGTCGCGTACTTCAGCGGGGCTGCAGTGGCGTTGGGCCTGCGAAGGTCGTCGCGTTCCAGCGAAGATCACGGAGTCGGTTGCAGGCGGCGTCACTGAATTCAGCAGCGGCGTCGGTCCGAAGTCGATTTCCTTGGATTTCCACCAGAACTGGATAGGGCACCACTTGTCAGAGCAGGAGTCTCTCCAGAGATTCCAGGTGCTGGCAGAAAGAAGTCTTTGCTGTCCCTGAGACTTCAAACAACAGGAGGCAAGCTCTAGATCAAGCCCTTAAAGATTTCTTCACAAGATGGAAGGCACACAAAGTCCAGTCTTTGCCCTCTTACTCTGGCAGAAGCAGCAACTGCAGGATAGCTCCATAAAGCACAGTCACAGGCAGGGCAGCACTTCTCCTCAGCTCTTCAGCTCTTCTCCAGGCAGAGGTTGCTCTTGATGTCCAGAAGTGATCTAAAGTCTGTGGTTTTGGGTGCCATTCTTATACCCAATTTCTCCTTTGAAGTAGGCCTATTTCAAAGTAAAGTCTCTTTTGAATGTGAAATCCTGCCTTGCCCAGGCCAGGCCCAGACACTCACCAGGGGGTCGGAGACTGCATTGTGTGAGGACAGGTACAGTCCTTTCAGGTGTAAGTGACCACTCCTACCTCCTAGCACAGATGGCTCATCAGGAAATGCAGACTACATCCCAGCTCCGTTTGTTTCACTGTCTAGTGTGAGGTGCAACCAGCCCAACTGTCAAACTGACCCAGACAGGGAATCCACAAACAGGCAGTCACAGAAATAGTATAAGCAAGAAAATGCACACTTTCTAAAAGTAGTATTTTCAAACACACAATCTTAAAATCAACTTTACTAAAACATGTATTTTTAAATTGTGAGCTCAGAGACCCCAAACTCTGTGTCCATCCGCTCCCAAAGGGAATCTACACTTTAATCAGATTTAAGGGTAGCCCCCATGTTAACCTATGGGAGGGACAGGCCTTGCAACAGTGAAAAACGATTTTAGCAATATTTCACTGCCAGGACATATAAAACACATGATTATATGTCTGACCTTAACCATACACTGCACCCTGCCCTTGGGGCTACCTAGGGGTGCCTTACATGTAAGAAAAGGGAAGGTTTAGGCCTGGCAAGTGGGTACACTTGCCAAGTCGAATTTACAGTTAAAACTGCACACACAGACACTGCAATGGCAAGTTCAAGACATGACTACAGAGCTACTTATGTGGGTGGCACAACCAGTGCTGTAGGCCCACTAGTAGCATTTGATTTACAGGCCCTGGCATCTCCGGTGCACTTTACTAGGGACTTGCTAGTAAGTCAAATATGCCAATCATGGATTAACCAATTACATACAATTTTACACAGAGAGCATATGCACTTTAGCACTAGTTAGCAGTGATAAAGTGCTCAGATTTCAAAAGCCAACTGCAACAGGTCAGAAAAAATAGGAGGCAGGAGGCAAAAAGATTGGGGATGACCCTGTATAAGAAAAAAAGTCCAACATTGCTGTCTACTGCTTCGGCAGCAGCAGCACATAATTTAGCCATATGTGGGGACCACACCCTACTGTCTACTGCCAGACAGCTATGGTGTACAAACTTCAACTATCACTGACACCACATGTAAATTGGCATGATTGTCTGTTGTACTAAAGTACATCATACAAGTTAATTCAGTCTTACAAAAAGGCTTATCTGTGTTTTCCAAAAGTGAGTCTTTCACTAAAGGTAAATATAAAAGCAAATTGACACTGACATTACTATTGCAGTTAATCTCATTACCATTACTAAACTGAAAGCCTATAATTTCAAGGTTGTTTTCCTTCTTTATTTTTACACAGCTGAACATTTTTCAAAGCCTCACCAGTTCTGAAGCTTTCTTTTCTTTTCATATATATTTTATGTTTACATATTCCTGGATATTCACCAAGTGAAGGAGCATATAACTGTTATGAGTGCTTATTTTCACATACACAAGAAGGGCCTGCATTAATTCTGGTGTCATCCACATGTATGATATATAGTTCTTGTAATGTTTTCACTTGAGATAAAGCAACGTATGCCATACCCTGTTTACAAACAGTTGATCAAATGTTAATTAATGCATAATACAAGCTTGGACCGTGAGATTTAAGTATTGTCACAGCATAAGCTAAAGATAATGGAAATTGTTCTCTTTTGAATATATATCTTTGATAGATAAATATACCGGTGCTCTTGCAATCTGTTTCTGGTACTTAGTATTGTCAAGTTTGTCAACAACAAATTCAATGTCATCATTACTTTTGTATTGTATAAATATAACTAAATGTCCAATTGCTCCATTGACAAGTCCTTGTTCCAACTCCAAATTGCATTGTAAAATAACACAACTATTTTTGCACATAAATAAGTCTCTTTATAATCCAGTTGTTTGTGACACAGATTTGTTCATGTTTCATAATATAGTAGATAATCTTTCAGTTACAGGAATAATTGCTCCATTAGTTTCAAATGGAACTTTGCACGGTAAATGTATGATTTCTGATTTTTCTTTGAAAACATTTCTGTATTGAAATCAATGCCTTCTTTTAGGATTGGCATGAAACAAACAACAGGTAGTGCGTTTTAAAGAAGGGAATGCATAACATCTCTTGCACTTTTCAAATGTGGGACTAAAGTGAATATCATTGTCTAAAGTTTCTTTTTGGCACTGTCTGTAACAATTCATAGCCTAATATCTTTCAAAATGTTCCCATATTCTGTATCATCTGCTTGATTCATATTTCTTTCATTGTGCAAAAAATGTAACTAAATGTAATGAACTATTAACATTACCTATAACACCTAAGGAGTTTTTGCTTTCTTTAGATGCCACAGTTCTAAAAATGGTATCCTCTTTAACTGGAGTAAGTTGAAGTATATCACCAACAACAATGACATGTTTACAACCAAACAGATTATCATGTTCACATTTAAGTACTTCTGTTAACTGTAAGTGAACAAAAGCCAAGATACCATATTAACCTCATCTATAATAAAAATGTGTAGGTTTTTCAGAACTATATAAAGTTCTTGTGAAGTATCAAGTTTTTTATTGTGCTTCACTGGATACTAATAGTAGTCTTTGTAATGTTATTCCTTTAATTTTGTGTGTGGCTAATCAAGTTGGCGCTGTAATTACACAAGATGAGGTTGAATTGGTAAGTTTTATAAGGTAAGTTGTTAGAAATTTTAAAAGGTAACTTTTACTGTTACCAGCTTGGCATGATTAATATTTTAATATAAGCTCATATTCAAAACATATACATAAACCATTTTCATGATGTAGATCATGACCAGCACTTGTTTTAATTTCCTCAAATATTGCATGTTTATCACAATTTAATTGTGATAAGATGTACTCAAAGATTTCTCCTTCCTTTTTTTATTTTTTTTGCATTTCTCTCATAACAAGTTCTACCTCACACAAAGCAATTGTCCTTTATTTTACCATATTTGGTACTTCAAGCGTGTCTGCAGCACTTGTATGAAAAAGTTTATTTGCATTTGTAGTATCACATAATATTTCTGATTCAATGTTGTTCATCTAAAATTACTTGGTCCAACATATCAACATAAATCGTGAACTATTGTTATTGTGATATTAGGTTTGTAGTTAGAAAAAGCTTCCTCATAAAATGTACATGTTCCATTCAATTCTTCCTCTTTTCACCAGGATTTAAAACACTATAACAGTGCTAAAAATTAAAATTCCTCATTTGCAGGATTACAATATATAAGTCTGCAGTGATTAATTAGTGTAGGTTTTGAATGGCGTATTAAGCAGCCATCTGTTCCCTGCACATGAACTTTTACACTGTGAACATCCTCAACAACATTATTTCTGTAAGTATAAAATTGAGCAACTGCATATAATGGCAGGACTTCCAATAAGGGGCTTCTGTTAGGATAGCATGTGTCTAGTAAATCTGTTTTCGCAATGTCCTTGTTTTTAGGATCAAAGTGACCAAGACATTCAATTTTGGGCAAACCTTTTAAAACTCATCTTCACAAGGATGCTAACCCTAAAATAAGTCATGTAATGGAGTGAAAATTAGCACATAAACTGGAAGAGCTTAAATAGTTACATGCCTCCTAACTGCTAACCTCTCTATGAGATAGCTTTTCAAGCATTTGTGTTAAGGATTGCTCTGCAGAAATGTCTTCCCATACTTCATATCAGTTTTCTCAGCTTTAGTAGTATATGGAGTCACATATAAGGCAACAGAAGGTGAATTATCAGAAACCAATTGAATATCAATATTAGCATTCCAAATATGTAGTGTTAAAGGACTGTAGTCATTGATCCACTGTGATGCATGTCTTCTTTTAAAATTGTATGTGTTTTGGGGGACTTTCCTTTTACAACCCTAACAGAAGACATACCATTATTCACACTTCCTTTTTTTTAATTGGCCTTGGGAATTCCAAGCTGACATTTAGTATACTGTTTTCATCTAGTGAAAAAAAAATTAAACATTATTTTCCACATTTGTGAGTTTGAAATTTAATAACTTGCTCAAACAATTGTTTGTTTGTTTATTCGGCATGTTACAAGTTACAATATTATTAAAAAAACTGAAGAACTGATTCATCAGAGTAATAACTAAATTGTGGTGCATTTAGTTGCTCATAATGGCATATGAATATGAGGTCCACCACTCGTGTGGTACTATTTTCTCGAAAATAAATCAACCACCTCCCCTAGGTTTTTTTTGTTAGGAACCTAAGCATAGTTTGAATTTGTGATTAAACAATCTACAAACATTTGCTTGATTTAAAGGACATAATTCTGGTGTGTTCATAGCTATATCTCTCAAATTACTCTTTGCTTCTAATAGGAAAGCATATAAAGTAAGCCCATAGGTATTCAGCACAGCTTAAAGTGATAATCCAAGTTGGTGGTCCCAAATTCATCAACATACATTTTAGTACTCCATGTCTTCTAAACCAGTACTCATTTGTACCTTGTTGACATGCTATGTTATGAATTAAGTTATGTTCCAGGATATCATTATTGCTTTCAACTTTATATAGGAATTTTTTACCTCTTATGTTATTGGGGATAAGAGGTAACCGATAATTCACTTTCTATAAGTAAAGTGTAAAGTATGTTTTGCCTACAATGAAGGTCTTCTGATTATAGTCTTATAGAATGATGTTCGGGTGCAGAAATTGGTATTGGATGATCATCATATCGCCGCCCTTTCCCTGTTGGAAATAAAACTGGAGAGCATCAAACCTGTATAGTTTTTTTCCCAAATACTAAACAGGATTTCCTCTAGACTCTCTCAGTTGATAGAGTTCTGAGGCATCACCTATTAAATCTTTCAAATGCAATGAGTGTACACAATAGTGCTAATATATTTTTTCAGACTGTTCTTTATGAATTTTCTGAAACTGGCCCACATTAGTTTCTTCTGGAAGTAGTAGGTAACTGATGGCTATGAAGTCATTCATTTGAAAAGTGTGGTAGTGTATGTTATTTTGTTACAAGTATGAAATAGCATCTTGTTTTTTGGAAATGCTTATCTATTCTTTTCATTGTTTGTAGCTTTGTTGGAACACCATTAACTAATACAATTAAAGGCCCTTCTAATTTGTGCTTTGCTCTCACAGTGTCAATTTGTTTTAAATGTACCAGATTTTGGTTGCATTCTAATATTAGTTTAAAAAAGTTAGAAAGTTTGAATTTAGATACTTTCAAATAAATTCAAATGTTGCAATTCAGCAGGTAAGTTCTCAAGTGCTTCCAAATTGCATGTGAAGGCATAAAGTTGTGGTCAAGTTTACCAAGGCAATAATAACATATATTTTGATCAGAACAAACATCATATCTGTTTTCCACAATAAGATACATACATTTTCAGAGCAACTCTTCTACAGAGTCTGTCTCCATTTTGCATATTGAGGTGCAATTCCAATGGTAAACAGGATTTTAACTTCTTTTTTCGTCAAAATCCTATTGTGAGTGCTCCATGACATTGGTCACTTTTTTCTCTAAGCCAACAATGGATTCATGCATAACTCCATAGCAATGTCCTTCTTCGTTTGCAGATAGGAACTAATTAGCATGTATATTGTAACCTTCTTCATGAAAGTATGGTACTGAACGCATGTCTCCACTAACCTCCAAATATGTTTGAGAAATTTAGCAATTGAAGGTTTCTTTTGCCTAACTTATATAATTTAAAAGTTCAAATTAAATGTGTAAGTGTTTTCAGGCAATTCGTTGTTAAATAAATGTTATTCTTCTTACTGCAAAGGCATTTTCCACAATTAACTGAACGTATTAAAATATTGTTCATTTTGAAGTTTTGCAGTATGGTTTTTGTAGGAGGATTACTTCTTAGTAAATTTCCAAGTACTCTGTTTTTAAACTATGTACAGATAATATTTCTAATGGTCTCCCTCCTTGTACGACTATACAAAAAAGAGCAATTCACCTGTTTGTAGGTTTGCTCTTTACAAATACTAGCATGTTTGGGTTCATTTTTGCATGCAAGGCATAATATCAGAGCAAACCTGTCTCCTATTTTGTAAACATGCAACAGTATTCTTACCATTCTACTTTTTGGATCATCCACCTTGTCCTTTTGGAGGTATAGGTACCTTTTCTCTAATACATTTGTGTTAGACCTGACAGCCTTAGGGTGGTCCCCCCTAACTTTTTGCCTGCCTCCCTCCACTTTTTGGACACTGTTTATGCTGGTTTTTAGGCTCTGCGCACTTTACCACTGCTAACCAGTGCTAAAGTGCATATGCTCTCTCCCTTTAAACATGGTCATCTTGGATCATAGCTGATTGGACTATTTAATTTACTTATAAGTCCCTAGTAATGTGCACTATATGTGCCTAGGGCCGGTAGATTAAATGCTTCTAGTGGGCCTGCAGCACTGGTTGTGCCACCCACTTAAATAGCCCCTTTTCCTTGTCTCAGGCCTGCCATTGCATGGCCTGTGTGTGCAGTTTCACTGACACCTCGACTTGGCAATTAAAAGTACTTGCCAAGCCTAAACCTCCCCTTTCTCCGCATATAAGTCACCTCTAATGTGTGCCCTAGGTAACCCCTAGAGCAGGGTGCTGTGTGGGGGAAGGCAGGACATGTACCTATGTAGTTTACATGTCCTGGTAGTGTAAAACTCCTAAATTCGTTTTGCACTACTGTGAGGCCAGCTCCCTTCATAGGCTAACATTGGGGCTGCCCTCATACAGTATTGAAGTGGTAGCTGTTGATCTGAAAGGAGTAGGAAGGTCATATTTAGTATGGCCAGAATGGTAATACCAAATCCTGCTGACTGGTGAAGTTGGATTTAATATCACTATTCTAGAAATGCCACTTTTAGAAAGTGAGCATTTCTTTGCACTTAAATCTTTCTGTGACTTACAATCCACGTCTGGCTGGGCTTGGTTGACAGTTCCTTGTGCATTCACTCAGACACACCCCAAACACAGGGTACTCAGCCTCACTTTCATACATCTGCATTTTGAATGGGTCTTCCGGGGCTGGGAGGGTGGAGGGCCTGCTCTCCCACAAAGGACTGCCACACCCCCTACTGGGACCCTGGCAGACAGGATTGAACTGAAAGGGGACCTGGTGCACTTCTTAGCCACTCTTTGAAGTCTCCCCCACTTCAAAGGCACATTTGGGTAACAAACCGGGCCTCTGCCCTACCTCATCAGACACTTGCTGGAGAAGAAACCTGAACCAGAAGCTGCATCCTGCCAAGAAGAACTGCCTCGCTGCTCAAAGGACTCACCTGACTGCTTTCTACAAAGGACTGCTGCCTTGCTGTTGGCCTGCTGCCTTTCTGAACTCTTGTCTGGCTGCAAAAGTGCTCTCCAAGGGCTTGGATAGAGCTTGCCTCCTGTTCCCTGAAGTCTCAGGACCAAAAAGACTTCTCTTTTTAATTTGTACTCTTCGCGCGTCTAAAATTTCGCCACACAGCTTGTTCCGCGGCGAGAAAAACGCCGCACACAGACGCTGATCGACACAACGCCTTCTGGGCGACCGGAACTTCGACGCACGGCCTCGCAAGGACAACGCCGCCCATCTTCCAGAGGGGAAATCGACGCGACGCCTGCCGTGAGAGCGAAACTTCGACGCACAGCCCCACGGAATGACACGCAGCCGGAAAACAAGCAGGAGAATCCACGCACAGACCCGGGACATCTGGTAATCCCCGCGACCCACAGAAAGAGACGGTACGCGCGGTGGAAAATGACGCACGACTTCCCCGTGTGAAAAATAACTACGCAAGTCCGTGTGTGCTGGGTAGAAATCGACGCACACACCATTTTTCCACGTATCTCTACTTCTGCGGCCCTCTGCAGAGATTTTCCACTCCAAACCAGGTACTTTGTACTTGAAATAGACTTTGTTTGCTTTTTAAAGACTTAAGACACTTTGGGGGTGATTCTAAGTCTGGCGGGCGGCGGAGGCCTACAATTATCCTGATAAATATTATATATTTTTCTAAACACTGTGTGGTGTATTTTTGTGGTGCTATACTGTGGTATTGTGTGATTTATTGCACAAATACTTTACACATTGCCTTCCAAGTTAAGCCTGACTGCTCGTGCCAGGCTTCCAGAGGGTGGGAACAGGCTAATTTTGGATTGTGTGTGACTTACCCTGACTAGAGTGAGGGTTCTTGCTTGGACAGAGGGTAACCTGACTGCCAACCAAAAACCCAATTTCTAACATTGGTGATCAGTGGTGAGGATAGGACTTGTATTTGTGCAGTGACATACAGTAGCTAAGTATTTCACTACCTACCCACAGTTGAAGGTCAACTTGATTTTTATCTCTTTTTTGCAAATTTTTTTTTTCTTGACAATTTTCAAAAACTAAATCCTCACTCAACATGTCTCTGACGGGGTCTCAAATAGGAGACTTTGACCTAGTCCTGTTGGATACATATACCGTCAAACAGCTAAGAGGGTTCTGCAGGGCAATGAGGGTACCCACCCAAGGGGCCTCCAAAAAGGAGGACTTTCAAGTGGCGCTGAGGGCATGGGCAGAAGCCCATTTAGAGGAGGATGATGAGGAAGAGGAGCCAGAAAATGGCACCTCAGAGGATTTTTTGCTCTCAGTGGATGATGTTGCCACTGCAATTATGCCCCCTTCCAGACCAGGGAGCAGTGGGGGTCATTACAACATTGGCGGTAAAAGCCGCTTACCGTCGTGCAGAAGACCGCCAACACACCGCTGCGGCCGCGGAATTCCGCCACAGCTATCATGACCCACATCTCGGATCCAGCCGAAATTCAGACACCCACACAAGTCCGCCACACCAAAGGTCAGTGATAAACTGGCGAAAACAAAATCTCCACCGTCACGCCAACAGAAACACGCCCATGCTATCACGACCCACGAATCCACGCGGCGGTCTTTCAACCACGGTATTCCATTGGCGGTACACACCACTGCGCTCAAAATACACACACATCTCCAAAACACCGCCACATTGGACAATTCCAAATACACACACCTGATACACATACAAACACCACTCCCACACACCCAACACTATATAAAACACACACCCACATCACCCACAAACCCCTACGACCAAAACTTATAGACGAAGGCGACAGACAGAGAGCACAGCAATAGACAACCCTACCACACAGAGGCACACAACACCATCACCCATACAGCATCCACGCACAAAACACCCCACACCACCACACATCACCACACTCATCAACACATACACCACCCCACACATCACCTACACCACCCCATGTCACGCCAAAGACACCCCAGGTTTTCCGAGGAGGAGCTCAGGGTCATGGTGGAGGAAATCGTACGGGTAGAGCCACAGCTATTTGGTCTCAGGCACAACATCCCAATTCAGCGGACTGGCGTCGGACCCCCACCTCCTCCCCCACAACTAACAACATGGGAGGAGCAGGTCTTGACCATCATGCATCCAGAGGGCCTCAGGGGAGTCGGTGGAGGAATGGACACTGGTAAGTCAAATCTTAACTATCATATTCCCCACCCTACCTGCTTGCTATCACACACCTCCACCCTCACCCCCTCCCCTATCACTCCAAGTCCTCACTAATGTACTAATAACACAAACCACACATCCCAACACCAAGCCCTGCATGACACAACTAAGCATGGACACCCATCACTAAAGCATGCTCACTGCACATATCCATAACACCCCCCCCCCAACCATCATCAAACAAGCCCCCACACAGGAATGCTTGCACTGGGGTACACGCACACACACCCATTGCACACCATGACACACACACATGCAATAATCATGCTCTTATACCCCTGCAGGACCACTACGTAACGTCATCAGACAGGAGGGTCCGGACATCTCCACCCCACCCACAGAAGAGGCCCACAGTGATGACAGCAGCTCTGGCCAACTGGATCCAGATGACCAGCCCGGACCATCGTGGGCCTCGGGACAGTCGGTTCCCCTCGCACAGGCACAGCCCAACACTGATCTTCCACCCTCTGGAAACACCAGCACAGCACCCACCCAGCGGGCCCATACCTCCGTCCCCAGGACACGTCAATCAGCTGTGTGTCCACCACTACAGGGAACCCAGGATAACCCACCACCCCAACAACAACTGGGACCTGGGGGCAGTGGTAGTGGGCACACGGTCCAGGGGACGGAGGCACAGGAACACAGGGGAACTGGGAGGGCTGCTGTGTGCGACAGGGGGCGGACAGGCCAAGGGAACCCACTCTCTACGAGGCCCTCTCCTCCATCATGGGAGCATACCACCACTCCCAGGAGACGATGGCTACGGTCCTGGCCAAGTTTCAGGAGACCCAGCGCATGCAGGAGGAACAGTATTTGGGCTTCAGGGAGGAGCTCAGAACCATCAGCTCCGCCCTGGGCACCATCGTAGGGGTGCTGAAGGACATACAAAAGACCATGAGGGACACCGTGGCGCTCCAAGGAGCCCCTGACACTAGCCTGGATGATGAACTGCCCACCACCTCCGCCGGCGCTAGTGGACAGGACGCCCCACCACAGGACCACCACACCAGCACCCCACCCCCTGCAGACGGAGAACCACCCCGCAAGCGGTCCCTGAGATCCAGGAACAGGACAGAGTAAGATGGCAAGACACCCGCCAGGAAATGAGACTACCCTGATTGTCATCCCACTGTCCCACTTTGTCACCCTGTCCATACTTAAACTGCCCCAGCTCCACTTCTTATGCCCATATGGGCAGTGCACCTGTGAGACTAATAGACTGGACTCTGCCATGGACATTCCTCCACCATTACCCATCACCATTTTGCCACCCCCTCCAATAATTAGCACTTCAATAAACACCCCTGAACCACAAAACAATCTGGAGTCAGTCTGTGATTTAGAAAATGTGTATTAGCTATGACAGTGACAAAATGCGTTTTCAAATGTAATGCCAACATACCTATGTCACACATCACAAGTCCATGAAGGATGCAAGCAGATGACACACGTTGGTAACCACACCTGTGAAACCGTAATGGAAATGTACAACTCAGTTACCAAATACTGCTTCAAATTGACAGACAGGATAGAGGTAGAAGTGTGAAAGTGAAGGTAATAGTAAAAAAATTGTTCTCACCTGTGTGTCACTGGAAATATTGCTGGATGACTGACTCCCTGTTGTCTATGTATTCTTCCTCAGCTTCCTCCTCATCACTGTCCACAGGCTCCACAGCAGCCACAACACCGTCATCCTTACCATCCTCCTGCAGAAAAGGCACCTGGCGTCGCAAAGCAAGATTGTGAAGCATCGAGCAGGTGATGATGATCTGGCACACCTTCCTTGGTGAGTAGAATAGGGAACCACCTGTCATATGGAGGCACATGAACCTGGCCTTCAGGAGGCCGAATGTGCGTTTGATCACCCTCCTAGTCCGCCCATGGGCCTCATTGTAGCGTTCCTCTGCCCTGGTCCTGGGATTCCTCACTGGGGTCAATAGCCATGACAGGTTGGGGTAACCAGGGTCCCCTAATAGCCACACACGGTGCCTCTGGAGTTGACCCATCACATACAGGATGCTGCTATTCCGCAGGATGTAGGCGTCATGCACTGAGCCAGGGAACATAGCATTTACCTGCGAGATGTACTTGTCTGCCAAACATACCATCTGTACATTCATGGAATGATAACTCTTCCGGTTCCTGTGCACCTGTTCACTCCTGCGGGGGGGACCAGAGCTACATGGGTGCCATCAATAGCACCTATAATGTTGCGGATATGTCCCAGGGCATAAAAGTCGCCTTTAATTGTAGCCAAATCCTCCACCTGAGGGAAAACGATGTAGCTCCTCACGTGTTTCAGCAGGGCAGACAACACTCTGGACAACACGTTGGAAAACATAGGCTGGGACATCCCTGATGCCATGGCCACTGTTGTTTGAAATGATCCACTTGCAAGGAAATAGAGCACTGATAGCACCTGCACTTCTGGGGGTATTCCTGTGGGATGGCGGATTGGTGAGGTCAGGTCTGGCTCCATCTGGGTACACAGTTCCTGGATTGTGGCACGGTCAAACCTGTAGGTGATGATAAAATGTCGCTCCTCCATTGTTAACAGGTCCACCAGCGGTCGGTACACCGGAGGATTCCGCCATCTCCTCATATGTCCCAGCTGACGGTGCCTAAGAAGGACAACAGCGACCACAGAGTCAACAAATTCTCAGGTATGTACCCACAGCTACACAGAACACGACACCAAATACAATACTCTTCCTGTATGTGTGTTGAGTGTAGGCCTAGGTATGTGTGACACAGTAGTAAATGAAGCCATGTGGGCCCCTGAAATGGCGGCTGCCTGACCTCTAAAGTGGGACAATCGGATGTGAGGTAACTGCGCTGGCATTGTACACCGTCGTGGTAGGTGGTCGTAGACCGCGTCGCAATGCTGCATTGGTTAACATTGGACCCTATGGGTCCCAGGAGCCAATGATGAATTGCGCCGGCGTTGATGATACGCACCGCCGCGGACGTGACCGCCATTTTCTATCAGTTCAATCACTCGATACCTGAGCTTCGACAGGAGAGGACCTACACTGCAAGTGCTGCTGTGACCTCGGTCTGGAAGAGACAATGGCTGCTGCGTCTGGGGAAAGGGCCCCTGCCTTCACTGCTCAGGAGTTGGAGAAGCTTGTGGACGGGGTCCTCCCCCAGTACACGCTACTCTACGGTCCTCCAGACCAACAGGTAAGTACACAGGGAGCACGTTGTATGGGCTATGCTGGGTGGAGAGGGCTGGATGTCAGTAGGAAGGGGGCAGAGTTCTGCGACCATGAAGGACTGTGAATGCATGTGCCACATGGCACGGGTAGGGATGGGGGCCACTCACTTTGACGGTGCAGTTGGTAATGACTTCTCCTCTTCCCCTGTACATGTCATGTAGGTCAGCGTCCACCAGAAGAAGGACATTTGGCGTGCCATCGCCAAGGACGTCCGGACCCTGGGGGCCCACCAGAGAAGGGGCAACCACTGCCGTAAAAGATGGGAGGACATTCGCCGTTGGAGCAAGAAGACGGCGGAGGCTCAGCTGGGGATGGCCTCCCAACGTGGGAGGGGTGCCCGTCGCACCATGACCCCCCTGATGTTCCGGATCCTGGCGGTGGCCTACCCTGAGTTGGATGGGCGCTTGAGGGCATCACAGCAGACACAAGGGGGTGAGTACACTCTCATTCTGCGGACTTAGCGCGCAGTGGAGGGGTCTGGGTGGGGGAGGAGGACTGTGGGTTTCCCTAGGCCAGGGCGAGTTCCGTAGGCTAGGCCCCTTCTTAAGGCATGGCCCTGTGGCATCCCACCCCACCTCTGTAGAGTGCCAAGTACAGGTATACATGCCCCTGTGTCCTCTATGTGGACAGAGGACACTTATAGCCATGTAATCCATATCCCAGAAATTGCATCTGTAGGGGCCAAGAGCACGGCGTAGTGCAGGGGGCTGCTGTGTCTGTATTGTCCGCCAACGGTAGCGGTAAGCCATGCACTCAACCTGTCTTTCTTCTGTTTCCCCACCCCTTTTTGTGCTCTCCCTGTTCTTTTGTGCATCAGCATCATCAGGCGGAGGTACAGTGGCACCGGAGCACGAGGGAACTGCATCCCACATGGCCATGGAGGGCCACACCACAGACTCTGAATACACCAGTGGGACGGAGGGTGAGGGGAGCTTCACGTCAGTCACCGGATCATCAAACAGTGACACGGACTCGTCCGCCGATGGGAGCTCCCTTGTGGTGGCGGCACCATCTGTGCCCCCCACTTCTACAGGTACAGCCGCCACCCCCCCACCAGCACCGCCCTCGCAGCAGCCCCTCAGCCTTCGCTCCGTGCCCGCTCACCCAGGAGGGTGGGCATCACCTTCGCCCCAGGCACCTCAGGCCCTCCCCTGTCACCCCTGCTGCCCTCAGTGAGGAGGCCATTGACCTCCTCAGGTCACTCACTGTTGGGCAGTCTACCATTGTGAATGCCATCCAGGGTGTAGAAAGGGAGTTGCAACACACTAATGCATTCCTGGAGGGCATTCATTCTGGTCAGGCTGCCCATCATCGAACCCTGCAATCTCTGGCCTCAGCACTGATGGCAGCCATTGTCCCTGTCTCTAGTCTCCCCCCTCCAACTTCCTCCACCCAGACCCAATCCCCTGTACCCCAGCCTATCCCAACCACACCATCAGACAAGCATGCACACACCTCAACACACAAAAGTAGCTCAGGCAAACATAGGTACCACACATCCCACAGGCACTCACACAAGCATCACCCACATACAGACACACCAACATCCACTGCCTCCACTGTGTCCCCCTCCTCCTCGTCTCCCTCCTCCCTCCCAGTGTCATCTACACTCTCACCTGCATGCACTACATCTACAGCCACTAGGACTCGCACCAGAACACCCAGCACCACACCCAGCTCACCTGCACTCACCACCCCCACTACCATTTACACGTCCCCTGTGTCCACTCCCAGTGTGTCTGTGATGCCCCCTCCCAAAGTACACAAACGCGGGCACCCACACACCCAACATCCATCCACCTCACGACAGCCTCCAGTACTTGCACCTGCACCCAAATCACCTAAAGTTACACCTCCTACAACCACCTCCTCTTCCTCCACTCCCAGACCCCCTCCAGCTACCCATCCCAGTGTTCGTCAGAAACTCTTCCTGAGCAACGTTGACCTCTTTCCCACCACCCCCACCCCTCCAATTCATAGGTCCCGTAGTAGCACCTCAGCCAAAAAAAGTCCGGTACCAGTGGTGCGTGTTAAAGGTCTGTGGTGTGCACCGGCCACCAGGGCAGCCAGTGTGACACGGAGCCAAAGCACTGCCAGTCCACCCCCTGTAAAGCACCTTAAGTTGGAAAGTGCCCGACGGGAGAGGGTGAAGACTCCTGCCGGCAAAACAGCTCACAAGGGTCCCAGGGGGAGTGCTGAGTCAGCTGTAACTCCTCCCAAGGTGGTGAAAGGGCAGAAGAGGTCTCCAAGGTCTGGTAAGAGCAGCACGGCGGAGAAGGCCGCCATCCTCCCCGCCGGCCGGGACGCCACCGCCAGCAGTATCGTCACTGATCCGGAGACCACCGCCAGAGTCAGTGCCCTGGAAGGCAGCAGTATAGTCACTGGTCCGGAGACCACGGCCAGAGTCAGTGCCCTGGAGGGCAGCAGTATCGTCACTGGTCCGGAGACCACCGCCAGCATCAGTGCCCTGGAGGGCCCCGGCAGCCACAGCTCCGCTGGGCACTGACGGACCGTCATGCCACACACCGCTGCACAGGTCAGAGACAGCAAAGGCAAGCACCGCTGAACAGGGCAAAGACCGCCATGGTGAAGACCGCTGAACAGGGCAAAGCACCGCTGAACAGGGCAAAGACCATCATGGCAATGCACCGCTGAACAGGGAAAAGACCGCCATGGTGAAGACCGCTGAACAGGTCAGAGACAGCAAAGGCAAGCACCGCTGAACAGGTCAAAGACCGCCATGGCGAAGACCGCTGAACAGGGCAAAGCACCGCTGAACAGGGCAAAGACCGCCATGGCAATGCACCGCTGAACAGGGCAAAGACCGCCATGGTGAAGACCGCTGAACAGGGCAAAGCACCGCTGAACAGGGGAAAGACCGCCATGGCAATGCACCGCTGAACAGGTCAGAGACAGCAAAGGCAAGCACCGCTGAACAGGGCAAAGACCGCCATGGTGAAGACCGCTGAACAGGGCAAAGCAACGCTGAACAGGGTAAAGACCTCCACGGCAATGCACCGCTGAACAGGTCAGAGACAGCAAAGGCAAGCACCGCTGAACATGGCAAAGACCGCCATTGTGAAGACCGCTGAACAGGGCAAAGACCGCCAAATCAAGCATCGTTAGCCCATGTGCAGCTGGGACAGTGACGGAACTGGGACCGTCACGGGGAGCGTGATGCACTCTGAGCACCAGTCCCCCTCCAGAACCAGTGGAGACCTCCATCCACTCCGTCTGTCCTGCACAGGATGAAGCACTCTGGGCACTAGTCCCCCTCCAGAACCAGTGGAGACCTCCATCCACTCCGTCTGTCCTGCACAGGATGAAGCACTCTGGGCACCAGTCCCCCTCCAGAACCAGTGGAGACTGTTATCCACTTGAGAGACTGTGGCTTTGCACTACCCAGGATGGTACAGTGGGCAACCCACCCACTGTAGAGACTTGTGAGACTGTGGCTTTGCACTCCCCAGGATAAAGCAGTGGGCAAACCACCCACTGGAGTGACTTGTGAGACTGTGGCTTTGCACTCCCCAGGATAAAGCAGTGGGCAAACCACCCACTGGAGTGACTTGAGAGACTGTGGCTTTGCACTCCCCAGGATGGTACAGTGGGCAAGCCACCCACTGTAGAGACTTGTGAGACTGTGGCTTTGCACTCCCCAGGATAAAGCAGTGGGCAGACCACCCACTAGAGTGACTTGAGAGACTGTGGCTTTGCACTCCCCAGGATAAAGCAGTGGGCAAACCACCCACTGGAATGACTTGAGAGACTGTGGCTTTGCACTCCCCAGGATAAAGCAGTGGGCAAACCACCCACTGGAAAGATTTGAGAGACTGTGGCTTTGCACTCCCCAGGATGGTACAGTGGGCAACCTACCCACTGTAGAGACTTGTGAGACTGTGGCTTTGCACTCCCCAGGATACATCAATGGGCATGGAGCCCCGTCGTGGATCTGGCGTGGTGCAGTCATCCGGCTGAGGTGCCCCCCCTTCGCTTCCCCCTGAGGTGCCTGTTGTATTTCTATCTGATGCCCCTGCAGTGTTCTCTCCGTTTGTGGACAGGTATCTAGTGTGGGCCTCGCCCATGCATTGTGGGCCCAGTGATCCACGGACATTGATATGTGCATACCTGCAGTACTAATCGTGATGTATGATTTTTACAATGTTTATATATTTCTGTATATCATTGATTACTGTATTTGATACATTACAAAGTTTGAACTGATTTCCTTTTGTCTTTGCATTCATCCGGGGGGGTTGTGGGTTGTTACTGTGCTGTTTGGAAATGCATTGGTGTGTGTGTTGTAGTGGGTGAAGGTTGGGGTGGGGGTGGGGGTGTTGCATGTGTGTGTCCGTGACTTTTGCCTCCCCTATGTCGTAGGTGCAGTACTCACCGTTGTCTTCGGCGCCTACGTGGCTGGTGTTCATAGAGGAGCAGGAAGACAAGAGCAGGGAGTATTTGTAGTTCTGGCTCCATGGTGGCCTCCTTCCTCGCGGAGTGTGTAGAGGTGAGCGTTTTCCCTTTGTAATGGCTGTTTCTGCAGTGTTTTTATCCACTGTGAATCCGCCCCGGAAAAGGTGGCAGATTGGCGGGTTGTGATACTGTGGGCGGTACATTGTCTTCTGCCTGTCTGTTGGCGGTGACCGCCGCACTGTTTGTCTGTACCGCCGTGGTGGTCAGAGTGTTAAAGTGGCTGTCTATGTTGGCGGTTTCCGCCACGTCATAATTCCCTTTTTTTGTCCGCCGGCCTGTTTGCGGTATTACCGCAGCTTTAACACCGTCCGCCAGGGTTGTAATGACCACTAGTGTCTCTGTGCAAAGCCTGACCGCAGAGGAAAGGAGAGAGGAAAGGGAGTTCTAATTGCAAATGGCAAAACTGAAAATTGAGGCCCAACAGGAGGAAAGAAGGGCAGAGAGAGAAGCCAAGCAAGCTGAGAGAGCCTTGGCTGAAAAGAAACTGTTATTGGCTCATGAACTGAGTCTCAAGGAGCTGGATCTCAAGGCAAAGCAGTCTGAATCCAGCAATAATGGTGGCAGCATACAGACAGGACCTGCTGGAGAGAAGAAGGTTCGTACACCCAAAAATGTGGTGCCCAGTTTTGTGGTGGGAGATGACATAGATAAATGGTTAGCTGCTTATGAAGTTGCACTAAGGGCTCATTAGGTTCCTGAAGGGCAATGAGGGGTAGCTATGTGGGGTTATGTGCCGCCATTGGGGAGGGACACACTTCTCACATTGGATCAACCTGATCAAAACACATACCCACTTCAGAAAGCCACTTTACTTGCCAAGTTTGGGCTGACCCCTGAGGGATACCGTCAGAGGTTCAGGAACAGCACCAAACAAACCACACAAACATGGGTAGATTTCATTGACTTTTCCAGTAAGGCACTGAATGGATGGGTGCGAAGCAACAAAGTAGATATTTATAAAGGGTTATATGACTTGATTCTGAGAGAGCATATACTCAATGTTACCTATACAGAGTTGCGCCAGCACTTGGTAGATAGTAAGCTGGCTGATCCCAGGAAGCTTGCTGAGGAGGCGGACCTCTGGGTTAGCACCAGAGTGTCCAAAAAGGTACCTGGGGGGGACACCCACAAAGGTGGTCAGGGTTCCCCACAAAAGAAAGAGGGGGAGATAAACTTACAGATAAGGAACTCTCAAAAGGCCCCCAAAAGAATTCCCAGGGAGGGGGTGGCAACCATTCCTTTTCCAGATTTGGGAAAAAGCCAGGGTCAGGGAAATCCAACCCCAAATGCATGGAGTGTTACCAGTATGGTCACTATAAAGGTGACCCCCAGTGCTCCAAGAGGGCACCGTCCACTACCGGACAGACACCTGGGTTGACTAGTGTAGCGCTTGGGGGGGGGGGAGATGGACCCAGATAGCTTTGGGGAGCAGGTAGAGATTTCCCTAGTGTCCCTGGGAGAAAGAGAAATGGTGCCCAAAGCCCACATGCCCCGAAATACTTCCAAGTACAGGCAGTGGGTCAAAATTAATGGGCAGAAGGTGGAGGCTCTACGTGACACAGGAGCCAGTATGACTACTATCCAGAGTCAGCTGGTGTCAACAGAGCAGATAGTCCCTAATACATTCCACCAGGTCATAGTCGCTGACAATCGTGAGAGTCACCTACCGGTGGCTCTGGTTCCCTTTGAGTGGGGGGGGGGGTCTCTGGTACTCTGAAAGTAGCTGTGAGTCCTGCCATGCCTGTAGATTGTCTGTTAGGCA
Organism: Pleurodeles waltl; assembly: GCF_031143425.1. NCBI lineage: Eukaryota > Metazoa > Chordata > Amphibia > Caudata > Salamandridae > Pleurodeles > Pleurodeles waltl. Next base: position 106,140,884 of record NC_090441.1, on the reverse strand, counting down.
GTGATCTTGAGCATACTGCTTGGAAAGAAGTAGAGCTCAGATCTCAGCTGGAGATGTTAGGGTTACCTGAGTGGGTCTGCATGACCACACGGTCCATGGCTGCCCGGGAAGGGAGTCAAGGGCGTCTGGAGCCTGGAAAGATGGCCTAGACAGCTGCCAAAAGGGAGGGCCAGGGGCGCGGGAAACCCACCCCCAATGTTCCCACAGTGGTAGACGAGGCCCCTGAGGAGGAGGAGGAGGCCCCTGAGCCAACTGGGGAGGACATAGCTGACCTGGGTAACCTACCTGAACTTGCTGGCTGGCAAGTAGAGGGGGGGGGCAACCAAAGAAGCATTCTGAAAGGCGCAGAAAGAATGCCCCACCCTTGAGGGTCTGAGGAAGCAGGCCACAGCCCACGCAGCAGGTGACGCCTATGGTGCTCACCATATTTACTGGGAGAATGATCTCCTTTACAGTGAGCGTAGTATTCCAAGTTCTGGGGCACCCTGTGTGCTGGTGGTCCCCCAGTGTTTCCGGACATTCCTACTTGGCCTGGCTCACGACATTCCCCTGGCAGGACACCTGGGCCAAGACAAGACCTTTGACAGGCTTGACACCCACTTTCACTGGCCCAGAATGAGGAAAGCCTCAGATAACTTCTGCAGAGCTTGCCCCACCTGCCAGGATAGTGGGAAGGCAGGGAAACGGCTTAAAGCTCCCCTGCTCCCACTCCCAGTCGTTGCCACCCCCTTTGAAAGGGTGGGCATCGACATTGTTGGTCCCTTGGACCCCAAAACTGCCTTGGGCAACAGGTTTATCCTGGTTTTGGTGGACCATGCCACCCGCTATCCAGAGGCAATCCCTCTGAGAACAGTGACTGCACAGGTGGTGACCAGAGCCCTGTTGGGAATATTTACCCGTGTGGGATTCCCTAAGGAGGCCGTGTCTGACCGGGGCACAAACTTCATGTCTGCATACATGAAGACCATGTGGGATGAGTGTGGGGTGACCTACCGTTTTACCACCCCTTATCATCCTTAATCCAATGGGCTTGTTGAGAGATTCAACCAGGCCCTGAAAGGCATGATTGGTGGCCTGACTGAGGCCATGAGGCGTAAGTGGGACGTCCTCTTACCCTGCCTGTTGTTTGCTTATAGAGAGGTGCCCCAGAAAGGGGTGGAGTTCAGCCCCTTTGAGCTTCTCTATGGTCACCCTGTCAGGGGACCCCTAAGCATTGTTAAGGAGGGCTGGGAGAAAGCTCCCCAGGCACCTCCCTAGGATGTGGTCAGCTACATGCTGGCCCTCCGCAAACAAACCCAACGCTTCTGGAAGCAGGCCCAGAGTAACCTCGAGGCCAGTCAAGAGGTGATGAAGGAGTGGTATGACCAGAAGGCCACTCTAGTTGAGTTCTCACATGGAGACAAAGTTTGGGTGATGGAGCCAGTAGAGCCCAGGGCTCTCCAGGATCCTTTGAGATCAAGGAGCGTAAAGGGGAGGCCACTTACCTAGTGGACCTCAAGACCCCTAGGCACCCCCTAAGGGTCCTCCATCACAACCGGCTCAAACCTCACTTTGAGAGGTCTGAGGTCAGTATGCTCCTGGTCACAGATGAGGGCATGGAAGAGGAGAGTGAACCTCTCCCCGACCTCCTCGCTGTCAAAGAAGGGGATGGGTCAGTAGGGGGTGTCATTCTCTCTGACTCCCTGACTCCAACCCAGAGAGGGGACTGCTATGAGCTGTTAGAGCAGTTCTCCCCCCTGTTCTCCCTTACTCCTGGACTAACCCACCTCTGTGTGCATGACATTGACACAGGTGACAGTCCCCCTGTAAAGAACAACATTTACAGGTTGACGGATAAGGTGAAGGCCAGCATCAAGGAGGAGGTCTCCAAGATGTTGACTTTGGGGGTTATTTAGAAATCCAGTAGTCCCTGGGCCAGCCCTGTGGTATTGGTTCCCAAGGCTACTGCCCCAGGTGCGAAGCCAGAACTCCGGTTCTGTGTGGACTACCGGGGTCTCAATTCAGTCACCCGGACTGATGCTCACCCCATCCCCCGAGCTGATGAGCTCGTTGACAGGCTAGGCGCTGCCAAGTTCCTGAGTACGTTTGATCTTACTTCCGGGTACTGGCAGATTGGCCTGACTGAGGGGGCGAAAGAAGGATCCGCTTTTTCCACCCCTGATGGCCATTACCAATTCCGGGTGATGCCATTTGGGCTGAAAAATGCCCCCGCTACCTTCCAACGGTTGGTTAACGGGGTCCTAGCTGGTAAAGATGCCTTCTGTGCAGCTTACCTGGACGACATAGCTGTCTACAGTTCCAGCTGGGAGGAACACCTGCTCCACTTCAAGGAGGTGCTTCAGGCTCTGCAACAGGCAGGCCTGACTATCAAGGCTAGTAAGTGCCAGATTGGGCAGGGTTCCGTGGTGTACTTGGGACACCTAGTAGGTGGTGGCAAGGTGCAGCCACTCCAGGCCAAGATTGAAACTATCAAGGCCTGGCAACCACCTGGAACACAGACTGAGGTGAGAGCCTTTTTGGGCCTCACTGGATACTACCGCAGGTTCCTCAAGGGCTATGGTACCATTGTGCCCCCCTTGACAGAACTCACTTCCAAGAAACAACCTAGGTTGGTAAATTGGACAGAGGCCTGTCAGAAAGCCTTTGATTCTCTGAAGGAAGCCATGTGCAGGAATTTATTGTGCAGACAGACGCTTCAGAGCATGGCATAGGGGCTGTTCTAGCACAGCTGAATGAGGAGGGCTCAGACCAACCAGTAGCCTTTATTAGCAGAAGACTATTACCACGGGAACAAAGGTGGAGTGCTATTGAGAGAGAAGCATTTGCTGTGGTCTGGGCTCTGAAGAAGCTAAGACCCTAACTGTTTGGGACTCACTTCCGGGTTCAGACAGACCACAGGCCCCTCGGATGGCTCATGCAGATGAGGGGTGAGAATCCAAAACTCTTGAGGTGGTCCATTTCCCTACAGGGGATGGACTTTATGGTGGAGCAACGCCCAGGAGTTGACCACGCCAATGCTGATGGTCTCTCCATATACTTCCGCCTTAGCGATGAGAGCTCCCAGGAGGTCGGGTAGCTCTCCCCACTTTCAGCTGGGGGGGACACATGTTAGACCTGACAGCCTTAGGGTGGTCACCCCTAACTTTTTGCCTGCCTCCCTCCACTTGTTGGACACTGTTTTTGCTGGTTTTTAGACTCTGCCCACTTTACCACTACTAACCAGTGCTAAAGTGCATATGCTCTCTTCCTTTAAACATGGTAATCTTGGATCATACCTGATTGGACTATTTAATTTACTTATAAGTCCCTAGTAATGTGCACTATATGTGCCTAGGGCCGGTAGATTAAATGCTACTAGTGGGCCTGCAGCACTGGTTGTGCCACCCACTTAAGTAGCCCCTTTTCCTTGTCTCAGGCCTGCCATTGCATGGCCTGTGTGTGCAGTTTCACTGACACCTCGACTTGGCAATTAAAAGTACTTGCCAAGCCTAAACCTCCCCTTTCTCCGCATATAAGTCACCTCTAATGTATGCCCTAGGTAACCCCTAGAGCAGGGTGCTGTGTGGGGGAAGGCAGGACATGTACCTATGTAGTTTACATGACCTGGTAGTGTAAAACTCCTAAATTCGTTTTGCACTACTGTGAGGCCTGCTCCCTTCATAGGCTAACATTGGGGCTGCCCTCATACAGTATTGAAGTGGTAGCTGATGATCTGAAAGGAGTAGAAAGGTCATATTTAGTATGGCCAGAATGGTAATACCAAATTCTGTTGACTGGTGAAGTTGGATTTAATATCACTATTCTAGAAATGCCACTTTTAGAAAGTGAGCATTTCTTTGCACTTAAATTTTTCTGTGTCTTACAATCCACGTCTGGCTGGGCTTGGTTGACAGCTCCTTGTGCATTCACTCAGACACGCCCCAAACACAGGGTACTCAGCCTCACTTGCATACATCTGCATTTTGAATGGGTCTTCCTGGGCTGGGAGGGTGGAGGGCCTGCTCTCACACAAAGGACTGCCACACCCCCTACTGGGACCCTAGCAGACAGGATTGAACTGAAAAGGGACCTGGTGCACTTCTTAGCCACTCTTTGAAGTCTCCCCCACTTTAAAGGCACATTTGGGTATAAAACCGGGCTTCTGCCCTACCTCATCAGACACTTGCTGGAGAAGAAACCTGAACCAGAAGCTGCATCCTGCCAAGAAGAACTGCCTGGGTGCTCAAAGGACTCACCTGACTGCTTTCTACAAAGGACTGCTGCCTTGCTGTTGGCCTGCTGCCTTGCTGAACTCTTGTCTGGCTGCAAATGTGCTCTCCAAGGGCTTGGATAGAGCTTGCCTCCTGTTCCCTGAAGTCTCAGGACCAAAAAGACTTCTCTTTTTCATTTGGACTCTTCGTGCGCCGAACACCGACGCGACGCCTTCGGGGCGACCGGAACTTCGACACACGGCCTCGCAAGGAGAACGCCGCCCGACTTCCAGAGGGAAAATCGACGCGACGCCTGCCGTGAGAGTGAAACTTTGATGCACAGCCCCGTGGAACGACGCGCAGCCGAAAAACAAGCAGGAGAATCCACGCACAGACCCGGGACATCTGGTAATCCCCGCGACCCACAGAAAGAGACTGTCCGCATGCCGGAAAACGACACACAACTTCCCCGCGTGAAAAATAATGACGCAATTCCGTGTGTGCTGGGGAGAAATCGACGCACACACCATTTTTCCACGTATCTCTACTTCTGCGGCCCTCTGCAAAGATTTTCCACTCCAAACCAGGTACTTTGTGCTTGAAAGAGACTTTGGGGGTCATTACAACCCTGGCGGACGGTGTTAAAGCTGCGGTAATACCGCAAACAGTCCGGCGGACAAAAAAAGGGAATTATGACCCTAGCGGAAACCGGCAACAAAGACAGCCACTTTAATACACCGACCGCCACGGCGGTGCAAACAAGCAGCGCGACGGTCACCGCCAACAGACAGGCAGAAGACAATGTACCGCCCACAGTATTACAACCCGCCAATCCACCACCTTTTCCGGGGCGGATTCACTGTGGATAAAAACACGGCAGAAACAGCTTTTGCTATGGGAAAACGCTCACCTGAACACATCCCACGAGGAACGATGACTCCATGGAGCCGGAACTCCAAATACTCCCTGCCCTGGTGTTTCTGCTCCTCTACGACCAACAGCTACGTAGGCGCCGAAGACAACGGTGAGTACTGCACCTACGACACGGGGAGGGGGGAGGCAAAAGTTAGGGGGACACCCACCAAACACCCCCACCCTCGCATATTACAACATACACACCAATGCATTCACAAAAATCACAGTAACAACCCACAATCCCCCCGGAAGAATGAAAAGACAATGCGAAATTCGGTCAAACCTTGTAATGTGGCAATATACATGTCATACAAAATATTCAGATATATCTTTGAAAATCAGTCATAAATATATACAATACGAGAAGTGGTGCAGATATGTAAATTACAATGTCCGTGCACCAACAGTCCAAAAATGCATGCTCGAGGCACACAAAGGATACCTGACCAAAATCGGAGAGAACACTGCTGGGGCATCAGATTGAAATACTACAGGCACCTCAGGGGGAAGGGAAGGGGGGGCACCTCAGCCGGATGACTGCAAAGCCAGATCCACAACGGGACTCCATGCCCATTGATGTATCCTGGGGAGTGCAAAGCCACAGTCTCACAAGGCTCTACAGTGGGTGACTTGCCCACTGTGCCATCCTGGGGAGTGCAAAGCCACAGTCTCACAAGTCTCTACAGTGGGTGACTTGCCCACTGTGCCATCCTGGGGAGTGCAAAGCCACAGTCTCACAAGTCTCTACAGTGGGTGGCTTGCCCACTGTGCCATCCTGGGGAGTGCAAAGCCACAGTCTCACAAGTCTCTACAGTGGGTGGGTTGCCCACTGTTACATCCTGGGGAGTGCAAAGCCACAGTCTCTCAAGTAGATGCAGGTCTCTACTGGTACTGGGGGGGACTGGTGCCCAGACTGGATGAGTCTCCCCGTGATAGTTCCTGTCCTGTCACTGTCCCAGCTGCACATGGGATAAGAATGCCTGATGTGGCGGCCATTGATTCCTACCCGGTGCTTGCCCTGTTCAGCGGTGCTTTGCCATGGCGGTCTTTGCCCTGTTCAGCAGTGCCTTGACATGGCGGTCTTTGCCCTGTTCAGCGGTGCCTTGCCATGGCGGTCTTTGCCCTGTTCATCGGTGCCTTGACATGGCGGTTCTGGACTGTTCAGCGGTGCCTTGCCATGGCGGTCTTTGCCCTGTTCAGCGGTGCTTTGCCATGGCGGTCTTTGCCCTGTTCAGCGGTGCCTTGACATGGCGGTTCTGGACTGTTTAGCGGTGCCTTGCCATGGCGGTCTTTGCCCTGTTAAGCGGTGCTTTGCCATGGCGGTCTTTGCCCTGTTCAGCGGTGCCTTGCCATGGCGGTCTTTGCCCTGTTCAGCGGTGCCTTGACATGGCGGTCTTTGCCCTGTTCAGCAGTGCCTTGCCATGGCGGTCTTTGCCCTGTTCAGCGGTGTCTTGACATAGCGGTTCTGGACTGTTCAGCGGTGCCCTGCCATGGCGGTCTTTGCCCTGTTCAGCGGTGCTTTGCAATGGCGGTCTTTGCCCAGTTCAGCGGTGCTTTGCCATGGCGGTCCTTGCCCTGTTCAGCGGTACTGTGACATGGCGGTTCTCATACAGACATTGATGTGTGACATGACGTTCTCTACACTGGGCATTGGTGTGTGGCATGACGTTCTCTACACTGGGCATTGGTGTGTGGCATGACGTTCCATCATTGCCCAGTGGGGCTGTGGCAGCCGGGGCCCTCCAGGGCACTGACTCCGGCGGTGGTCTCCTGACCAGTGACGATACTTGGGCCCTCCTGGGCACTGACTCCGGCGGTGGCGGTGGTCTCCTGACCAGTGACGATACTTGAGCCCTCCTGGGCACTGACTCTGGCGGTGGTCTCCTGACCAGTGACGATACTCGGGCCCTCCTGGGCACTGACTCTGGCGGTGGTCTCCTGACCAGTGACGATACTCGGGCCCTCCTGGGCACTGACTCCGGCAGTGGTCTCTGGACCAGTGATGATACTTGGGCCCTCCTGGGCTGTGACTCCGGCGGTGGTCTCTGGACCAGTGACGATACTCGGGCCCTCCTGGGCACTGACTCCGGCAGTGGTCTCTGGACCAGTGACGATACTCGGGCCCTCCTTGGCTGTGACTCCGGCGGTGGTCTCTGGACCAGTGACGATACTCGGGCCCTCCTGGGCTGTGACTCTGGCGGTGGTCTCTGGACCAATGACAATACTCGGGCCCTCCTGGGCTGTGACTCCGGCGGTGGTCTCTGGACCAGTGACGATACTCGGGCCCTCCTGGGCTGTGACTCCGGCGGTGGTCTCTGGACCAGTGACGACGGTGCTGGCAGTTGTGTGTCGACCGCCGGAAATGATGGCGCACTTCTCCGCCGTGATACTCACAACAGGCTGGGCAGACTTCCTCAGGCCCTTCCCCACCTTTGGTGGAGTCACAGCTAACTCTCCAATCCCCTTGGAACCCATGACAGTTGTTTTCCCACCAGGAGTCTTCACACGGTCCCGTCGTCCACTCCCAATTTCAGAGCCTTTACAGGGGGTGGGCTGCCAGTGCCTTGGCTCCGGGTCCTACTGCCTGCCCTGGTGGCCGGTGCACTCCAAAAACCTTGAACAGGCACCACTGGTATTGGAGGCTTTTTGGCTGAGGAGCTACGACGGGACTGATGAATTGGAGGGGGTGGGGTGGGGCCAAAAAGGTCAACGTTACAGAGGGACAGTTTCTGACGAACACTGGGATGGATAGCTGGAGGGGGTCTGGGAGTGGAGGAAGAGGAGGTGGTTGTAGGAGGTGTCACTTTGGGTGTTTTGGGTGCAGGTACAGGTACTGGAGGCTGTCGTGAGGTGGATGGATGTTGGGTGAGTGATTGCCGGCGTTTGTGTACTTTGGGAGGGGGTGTCACAGACACACTGGGAGAGGACACAGGGGACGTGTAAATGGCAGTGGGGGTGGTGAGTGCAGGTGAGCGGCGTGTGGTGCTGGGTGTCCTTGTGCGATTCATGGTGCCTGTAGATGTGGTGCATGCAGGTATGTGTGTAGACAAGACTGGGAGGGAGTAGGGAGGAGAGGAGGAGGGGGACACAGTGGAGGCAGTGGATGTTGCTGTGTCTGTATGTGGGTGAGGCTTGTGTGAGTGCCTGTGGTGTGTGTGGTGCCTATGTTTGCTTGAGCTACTTGTGTGTGTTGACTTGTGTGCATGCTGGTCTGTAGGTGTGCTTGGGATGGGCTGGGGTACAGGAGATTGGGTGTGGGTGGAGGAAGTTGGAGGGGGGAGGCTAGACACAGGGACAATGGCTGCCATCAGTGCTGAGGCCAGAGATTGCAGGGTTCGCTGAAGGACAGCCTGACCAGAATGAATGACCTCCAGGAATGCATTACCGTGTTGCAACTCTCGTTCTACACCCTGGATGGCATTCACAATGGTAGACTGCCCAACAGTGAGTGACCTGAGGAGGTCAATGGCCTCCTCACTGAGGGCAGCAGGGGTGACTGGGGCAGGGCCTGAGGAGCCTGGGGCGATGGTGATGCCCACCCTCTTGAGTGAGCGGGCACGGGGAGAACGCTGAGGGGCTGCTGGGAGGGCGGTGCTGGTAGGGGAGGTGGCGGCTGTACCTGTAGAGGTGGGGGGCACAGATGGTGCCGTAACCACAAGGGAGCCCCCATTGGCGGACGAGTCCGTGTCGCTGCTTGGTGATCCGGTGGCCGACGTGAAGCTCACCTCGCCCTCCGTCCCACTGGTGCATTTAGAGTCTGTGGTGTGGCCCTCCATGGCCATGTGGGATGCAGCTCCCTCGTGCTCCGGTGCCACTGTACCTCCGCCTGTTGATGCTGATGTACAAAAGGACAGGGAGAGCAGAAAAAGGGGGGGAGACAGAAGAAAGAGAGTTTTAGTGCATGGATTACCGCTACCGTTGGCGGACAAGACAGACGCAGCAGCCCCCTGCATTACGCCGTGCTCCTGCCCTCTGCACATGCAATTTCTGGGATATGGCCTACATGGCAATGGTGGACATCTGCGCACATGTATGCCACAGGGACAACTTTACCTCAACTTGGCACTCTGCTGAGGTGGGGTAGAGTGCCACATGGCCTACATTACGGAGGGGCCTTGCCTACCTAACTCACCCTGGCCTAGGGACACCCACAGCCCACCTCCCCCACCCAGACACCTCCACTGCACGCAAAGTCAGCAGAATGATGTTGTACTCACCCCCTTGTGTCTACTGTGATGCCCTCAAGCGCCCATCCAACTCCGGGAAGGCCACCGCCAGGATCCGGAACATCAGGGGGGTCATGGTGCGACGGGCACCCCTCCCACGTTGGGAGGCCATCCCCAGCTGAGCCTCCGCCGTCTTCTTGCTGCAGCGGCGAATGTCCTCCCATCTCTTACGGCAGTGGGTGCCCCGTCTCTGGTGGGCCCCCAGGGTCCGGACCTCCTTGGCGATGGCACGCCATATGTCCCTCTTCTGGTGGGCGCTGCCCTACATGACATGCACAAGGGAAGAGGAACAGTCATTACCAAATGCACCGTCGTTGTGAGTGGCCCCCTCCCTACTCTGGCCATGTTGCCCTTTCATTCCCATGCATTGTTGTTCTATGAACTCTGCCCTCTTCCCTCTTCCAACCAGCCCTCTCCACCCAGGCCTAGCCCACACAACGTGCTCCCTGGTCTGGAGGACCGTAGAGTAGCGTGTACTGGGGGAGGACCCCGTCTACCAGTTTCTCCAACTCCTGTGCAGTGAAGGCAGGGGCCCTTTCCCCAGACGCAGCAGCCATCGTCGCTTCCAGACCGAGGTCACAGCAGCACTAGCAGTGTAGGTCCTCTCCTGTCGAACGTCAGGTATCTAGTGATTGAACAGATAGAAAATGGCGGTCACGTCCGCCGCGGTGACGTCCGCGGCGGTGCGCATCATCACCGCCAGCGCACATGTTCATTGGCTCCTGGGACCCATAGGGTCCAATGTTAACCAATGCAGAATTGCGCCGCGGTCTACGACCGCCTACCGCGACAGTGTGCAACGCCAGCGCAGTTACCCAACAATCCCATTGTCCCAGTTTAGAGGTCAGGCAGCCGCCATTTCAGGGGCCCACATGGCTTCAGTTACCTCTGCGTCGCACATAGCTAGGCCTACACTCAACACACATACAGGAAGGGTTTTGTGAGTGGTGTAGTCTTGTGTGTAACTGTGGGTACATACCTGGAGGAATTATGACTGGTTCTTCGCTGTTGTCCTTCGTAGACACCGTCAGCTGGGACATATGAGAAGATGGTGGAATCCTCCGGTGTAGCGACCGCTGGTGGACCTGTTGACAATGGAAGAGAGACATGTCATCGTCACCTACCGGTTTGACCGTGCCACAATCCAGGAACTATGTACCCAGTTGGAGCCTGACCTGATGTCACCAATCGGCAATCCGACTGGAATCCCCCCTGATGTGCAGGTGCTCTCAGTGCTCCATTTCCTTGCAAGTGGTTCTTTTGAGACAACAGTGGCCATGGCATCAGGGATGTCCCAGCCTATGTTTTCCAACGTGTTGTCCAGAGTGTTGTCTGCCCTGCTGAAACACGTAAGGAGATACATAATTTTCCCGGAGGTGGAGGATTTGCCTACAGTGAAAGGTGACTTCTATGCCCTTGGACATATCCCCAACGTCATAGGTGCCATTGATGGGACCCATGTAGCTCTGGTCCCCCCCCACAGGAGTGAACAGGTGTACAGGAACAGGAAGAGTTATCATTCAATGAATGTCCAGATGGTCTGTTTGGCAGACCAGTACATCTCGTAGGTAAATGCTATATTCCCTGGCTCAGTGCATGACGCCTACATCCTGCGGAATAGCAGCATCCCTGATATGATGGGTCAACTCCAGAGGCACCGTGTATGGCTATTGGGGGACTCTGGTTACCCCAGCCTTTCCTGGCTATTGACCCCAGTGAGGAATCCCAGGACCAGGGCAGAGGAACGCTACAATGAGGCCCATGGGTGGACTAGGAGGTTGATCGAACGCACCTTCAGCCTCCTGAAGGCCAGGTTCAGGTGCCTCCATATGACAGGTGGTTCCCTATTCTACTCACCGAAGAAGGTGTGCGACATCATCATCGCCTGCTCCATAATTTGGCTTTGCGACGCCAGGTGCCTTTTCTGCAGGAGGATGATCCAGATGACGGTGTTGTAGCAGCTGTGCAGTCTGTGGAGCCTGTGGACAGTGATGAGGATGAAGCTGAGGAAGAAGGAACGACAACAGGGAGTCAGTCATACAGCAATATTTCCAGTGAGACACAGGTGAGAATATTTTCATTTTTAGCATTACCTTAACTTTCACGCGACTACCTCTGTCCTGTTTCTCGATTTAAATCACTATTTGGTAACTGAGTTGTACCCTTCCATTACGGTTTCACAGGTGTGGTTACCTACGTGTCAACTGCTTGCATCCTTCAAGGGCTTGTGATGTGTGACATAGGTATGTTAGCCTTACAATGGTAAACCCATTATGACACTGTCATTGATAATACATATTTTCTAAATCACAGACTGACTCCAGATTGTCTTGTGTTTCAAGGGTGTTTATTGAAGTGCTCTGAAATGTGAGGGGTTTGTAAAATGGTGAGGGGTGATGGCAGAGGAATGTCCATGGCAGAGTCCAGTCTATTAGTCTCACAGGTGCACTGCCCATCTGGGCATAGGAAGTGGAGCCGGGGCAGTTTAAGTATGGACAGGGTAACAAAGTGGGACAGTGGGATGACAATCAGGGTGGTCTCATTTCCTGGCGGGGGTCTTGCCATCTTGCTCTGTCCTGTTCCTGGATCTCAGGGACCGCTTGCGTGGTGGTTGTCCGTCTGCAGGGGGTGGGGTGCTGGTGTGTTGGTCCTGTGGCGGGGCGTCCTGTCCACTAGCGCCGGCGGAGGTGGTGGGCATTTCATCGTCCATGCTAGTGTCAGGGGCCCATTGGAGTGCCACGGTGTCCCTCAAGGTCTGCTGTATTTCCTTCAGCACCCCTACGATGGTGCCCAGGGCGTAGCTGATGGTCCTGAGCTCCTCCCTGAACCCCAAATACAGTTCGTCCTGCAGGCGCAGGGTCTCCTGCAACTTGTCCAGAACCGTCGCCATCGTCTCCTGGGAGTGGTGGTATGCTCCCATGATGGAGGATAGGGCCTCGTGGAGAGTTGGTTCCCTTGGCCTGTCCGCCCCCTGTCGCACAGCAGCCCTCCCAGTTCCCCTGTGTTCCTGTGCCTCCATCCCCTGGACGTGTGCCCACTACCACTGCCCCCAGGTCCCTGTTGTTGTTGGGGTGGTGGGTTAGCCTGGGTTCCCTGTAGTGGTGGACACACCGATGATTGACCTGTCCTGGGTAGGGAGGTTTGGGCCCGCTGGGTGGGTGCTGTGCTGGTGTTACCAGAGGGTCGAAGGTCGGTGTTGGGCTGTGCCTGTGCAAGGGGAACCGACTGTCCCGAGGCCCACGATGGTCCGGGCTGGTCATCAGGATCCAGTAGGGCAGAGCTGCTCTCGTCACTGTGGGCCTCTTCTGGGGGTGGAGTGGTGTTGTCTGGTCCCTCTGGTGTGGTGACGGTCCTTCGTGTTCCTGCAGGGGCATAAGAGCATGATTATTGCAGGTGTGTGTGTAATGGTGTGCAATGGGTGGGTGTTTGTGTACCCCAGTGCAAGCATTCCTGTGTGTGGGTTTGTGTGATGATGGTTGGGGGGTGTTCTGGGTATGTGCAGTGGGCATGCTTTAGTGAGGGGTGTCCATGCTTAGTTGTGTCATGCAGGGCTTGGTGTTGGGATGTGTGGTTTGTGTTATGGGTAGATTAGTGAGGATTTGGAGTGATAGGGGAGGGTGTGAGGGTGGGGGTGTGTGATAGCATGCAGGTAGGGTGGGGGATATGATAGTTATGATGTCACTTACCAGTGTCCCATCCTCCACCGACTCCTCTGAGGCCCTCTGGATGCATGATGGTCAAGACTTGCTCCTCCCATGTTATTAGTGGTGGGGGAGGAGGTGGGGGTCCGCCGCCAGTCCGCTGTACCGCGATGTTGTGCCTGGAGACCGTTGAACGCACCTTCCCCCGTAGGTCGTTCCACCTCTTCCTGATGTCCTCCCTATTTCTTGGGTGCTGTCCCACAGCGTTGACCCTGTCCACTATTCTGCGCCACAGCTCCATCTTCCTGGCTATTGATGTGTGCTGTACCTGTGAGCCAAATAGCTGTGGCTCTACCCGTACGATTTCCTCCACCATGACCCTCAGCTCCTCCTCGGAGAAGCGGGGGTGTCTTTGGCGTGACATGGGGTGGTGTAGGTGATGTGTGGGGTGGTATATGTGGTGATGAGTGTGGTGAGTGTAGTGTTGTGTGGTGTTTTGTGCGTGGATGTTGTGTGGGTGATGGTGTTGTTTGCCTCTGTGTGATGGAGTTGTACAACCCCCTCCCATATCTGAGCACTTCAATAAACACCCTTGAAACACAAAACAATCTGGAGTCAGTCTGTGATTTAGTAAAATTGTATTATCAATGACAGTGTCATAATGGGTGTACCATTCTAAAGCTAACATACCTATGTCACACATCACAAGCCCTTGAAGGATGCAAGCAGTTGACACGTAGGTAACCACACCTGTGAAACCGTAAGGGAAGGGTACAACTCAGTTACCAAATGTTGACTTAAATCGAAAAACAGGATAGAGGTAGACGTGTGAAAGTTAATGTAATGCTAAAAATGAAAATGTGCTCACCTGTGTGTCACTGGAAATATTGCTGTATGACTGACTCCCTGTTGTCGTTGTCTTCTTCATCAGCTTCATCCTCATCACTGTCCACAGGCTCCACAGACTCCACAGCTGCTACAACACCGTCATCTGGATCATCCTCCTGCAGAAAAGGCACCTGGCGTCGCAATGCCAAATTATGGAGCATGGAGGCACCTGAACCTGGTCTTCAGGAGGCCGAAGGTGCGTTCGATCACCCTCCTAGTCCGCCCATGGGCCTCATTGTAGCGTTCCTCTGCCCTGGTCCTGGGATTCCTCACTGGGGTCAATAGCCACGAAAGGTTGGGGTAACCTGAGTCCCCCAAAAGCCATACACGGTGCCTCAGGAGTTGACCCATCATATCAGGGATGCTGCTATTCCGCAGGATGTAGGCATCATGCACTGAGCCAGGGAACATAGCATTTACCTGCGAGATGTACTGGTCTGCCAAACATACCATCTGTACATTCATGGAATGATAACTCTTCCTGTTCCTGTACACCTGTTCACTCCTGTGGGGGGGGACCAGAGCTACATGGGTCCCATCAATAGCACCTATGACGTTGGGGATATGTCCAAGGGCATAGAAGTCACCTTTCACTGTAGGCAAATCCTCCACCTCAGGGAAAATGATGTATCTCCTTACGTGTTTCAGCAGAGCAGACAACACTCTGGACAAGACGTTGGAAAACATAGGCTGGGACATCCCTGATGCCATGGCCACTGTTGTCTGAAAAGACCCACTTGCAAGGAAATGGAGCACTGACAGCACCTGCACATCAGGGGGGATTCCAGTCGGATGGCGGATTGGTGACATCAGGTATGCCTCCAACTGGGTACATAGTTCCTGGATTGTGGCACGGTCAAACTGGTAGGTTACGATGACATGTCGCTCTTCCATTGTCAACAGGTCCACCAGCGGTCGGTACACCGGAGGATTCCGCCATCTTCTTATATGTCCCAGCAGACGGTGCCTACTAAGGACAGCAGCGAAGAACCAGTCATTAGTCCTCCAGGTATGTACCTACAGTCACACACAAGACTACACCACTCACATAACCCTTCTTGTATGTGTGTTGAGTGTAGGCCTAGCTATGTGTGACGCAGTATGAAATGAAGCCATGTGGGCCCCTGAAATGGCAGCTGCCTGACCTCTAAACTGGGACAATGGGATTGTGGGGTAACTGCGCTGGCGTTACACACCGTTGCGGTAGGCGGTCGTAGACCGCGGTGCAATGCTGCATTGGTTAATATTGGACCCTATGGGTCCCAGGAGCCAATGAACAGGTGCGCCGGCGGTGATGATGCGCACCGCCGCGGACGTCACCGCCATTTTCTATCTGTTCAATCACTACATACCTGACCTTCGACAGGAGAGGACCTACACTGCAAGTGCTGCTGTGACCTCGGTCTGGAAGCGACGATGGCTGCTGCGTCTGGGGAAACGGCCCCTGCCTTCACTGCACAGGAGTTGGAGAAACTGGTAGATGGGGTCCTCCCCCAGTACACGCTACTCTACGGTACCCCAGACCAACAGGTTAGTACACAGGGAGCACATTGTATGGGCTAGGCCTGGGTGGAGAGGGCTGGGTGGAAGAGGGAAGGGGGCAGAGTCCATAGAACATTAATGCATGGGAATGAATGCGCCACATGGCCAGAGTAGGGAGGGGGCCATCACAACGACGGTTCATTTGGTAATGACTGTTCCTCTTCCTTGTGCATGTCATGTAGGTCAGCGCCCACCAGAAGAGGGACATGTGGCGTGCCATCGCCAAGGAGGTCCGAACCCTGGGGGCCCACCAGAGACGGGGCACCCACTGCCGTAAGAGATGGGAGGACATTCGCCGCTGCAGCAAGAAGACGGCGGAGGCTCAGCTGGGGATGGCCTCCCAACGTGGGAGGGGTGCCCGTCGCACCATGACCCCCCTGATGTTCCGGATCCTGACGGTGGCCTACCCGGAGTTGGATGGGCGCTTGAGGGCCTCACAGCAGACACAAGGGGGTGAGTACAACCTCATTCTGCGGACTTTGCGTGCAGTGGAGGTGTCTGGGTGGGGGAGGTGGGCTGTGGGTGTCCCTAGGCCAGGGCGACTTAGGTAGGCAAGGCCCCTCCGTAATGTAGGCCATGTGGCACTCTACCCCACCTCAGCAGAGTGCCAAATCGAGGTATAGTTGCCCCTGTGGCATCCATGTGCGCCGATGTCCACCATTGCCATATAGGCCATATCCCAGAAATTGCATGTGCAGAGGGCAGGAGCATGGCGTAATGCAGGGAGCATCTGCATTTGTCTTGTCCGCCAACGGTAGTGGTATGCCATGCACTAAAACCCTCTTTCTTCTGTCTCCCCCCCTTTGTCTGCTCTCCTTGTCCTTTTGTACATCAGCATCAACAGGCGGAGGTACAGTGGCACCGGAGCACGAGGGAGCTGCATCCCACATGGCCATGGAGGGCCACACCACAGACTCTGAATGCACCAGTGGGACGGAGGGCGAGGGGAGCTTCAGGTCAGCCACCGGATCACCAAGCAGCGACACGGACTCGTTCGACGATGGGAGCTCCCTTGTGGTGGCGGCACCATTTGTGCCCCCCACCTCTACAGGTACAGCCGCCACCTCCCCTACCAGCACCGCCCTCCCAGCAGCCCCTCAGCGTTCGCCCTGTGCCCGCTCACCCAGGAGGGTGGGCATCACCTTCGCCCCAGGCACCTCAGGCCCTGCCCCAGTCACCCCTGCTGCCCTCAGTGAGGAGGCCATTGACCTCCTCAGGTCACTCACTGTTGGGCAGTCTACCATTGTGAATGCCATCCAGGGTGTAGAACGAGAGTTGCAACAAGGTAATGCATTCCTGGAGGGCATTCATTCTGGTCAGGCTGTCCTTCAACGAACCCTGCAATCTTTGGCCTCAGCACTGATGGCAGCAATTGCCCCTGTGTCTAGCCTCCCCCCTCCAACTTCCTCCACCCAGACCCAATCTCCTGTACCCCAGCCCATCCCAAGCACACCTACAGACCAGCATGCACACAAGTCAACACACCCAAGTAGCTCAAGCAAACATAGGCACCACACACACCACAAGCACTCATGCAAGCCTCACCCACATACAGACACAACAACATCCACTGCCTCCACTGTGTCCCCCTCCTCCTCTTCTCCCTCCTCCCTCCCAGTGTCGTCTACACTCTCACCTGCATGCACTACATCTACAGCCACTATGACTCGCACCAGTACACCCAGCACCACACCCCGCTCACCTGCACTCACCACCTCCACTGCCATTTACACATCCCCTGTGTCCTCTCCCAGTGTGTCTGTGACGCCCCCTCCCAAAGTCCACAAACGCCGGCAATCACTCACCCAACATCCATCCACCTCACGACAGCCTCCAGTACCTGCACCTGCACCCAAAACACCTAAAGTGACACCTCCGACAACCATCTCCTCTTCCTCCACTCCCAGACCCCCTCCAGCTACCCATCCCAGTGTTCGTCAGAAACTGTCCCTCTGTAAAGTTGACCTTTTTGCCCCCATCCCCCCCCCCCTCCAATTCATCAGTCCCATCGTAGCGCCTCAGCCAAAAAGCCTCCAATACCAGTGGTGCCTGTTCAAGGTTTTTGGAGTGCACCGGCCACCAGGGCAGGCAGTAGGACCCGGAGCCAAGGCACTGGCAGCCCACCCCCTGTAAAGGCAATAAAATTGGAGAGTGGACGACGGGACCGTGTTAAGACTCCAGGTGGGAAAACAACTGACATGGGTTCCAAGGGGATTGGAGAGTCAGCTGTGACTCCACCAAAGGTGGGGAAGGGCCAGAGGAAGTCTGCCCAGCCTGTTGTGAGTGTCACGGCGGAGAAGTGCGCCATCCTTTCCGGAGGTCGAGACACAACCACCAGCACCGTCGGTACTGGTCCAGAGACCACCGCCAGAGTCACAGCCCAGGAGGGCCCCACTATCGTCAGTGGTCAGGAGACCACCGCCAGAGTCACAGCCCAGGAGGGCCCAAGTATCATCACTGGTCAGGAGACCACCGCCACCGCCGGAGTCAGTGCCCAGGAGGGCCCCACTATCGTCACTGGTCCAGAGACCACTGCCAGAGTCACAGCCCAGGAGGGCCCCACTATCGTCACTGGTCCAGAGACCACTGCCAGAGTCACAGCCCAGGAGGGCCCAAGTATCGTCACTGGTCAGGAGACCACCGCCACCGCCGGAGTCAGTGCCCAGGAGGGCCCCACTATCGTCACTGGTCAGGAGGCCACCGCCGGAGTCAGTGCCCAGGACGGCCCCACTATCGTCACTGGTCAGGAGACCACCACCGGAGTCAGTGCCCTGGAGGGCTCTGGCTGCCACAGCCCCGCTGGGCAATGATGAAATGTCATGCCACACACCAATGTCCAGTGTATAGAACGTCATGCCACACACCAATGTCCTTATCAGAACCACCATGGCAAAGCACCGCTGAACTGTCCTGAACCGCCATGGCAAAGCACCGCTGAACAGGGCAAAGACCGCCATGTCAATGCACTGCTGAACAGGGCACAGACCGCCATGGCAAAGCACCGCTGAACTGTCCTGAACCGCCATGGCAAAGCACCGCTGAACTGTCCTGAACTGCCATGGCAAAGCACCGCTGAACAGGGCAAAGACCGCCATGGCAAAGCACCGCTGAACAGGGCAATGCACCGGGTAGGAATGAATGGCCCGCCACATCAGGCATCCTTATCCCATGTGCAGCTGGGACAGTGACAGGACACGACCTTTCACGGGGAGACTCATCCAGTCTGGGCACCAGTCCCCCCCAGTACCAGTAGAGACCTGCATCAACTTGAGAGACTGTGGCTTTGCACTCCCCAGGATGGCACAGTGGGCAAACCACCCACTGTATAGACTTGAGAGACTGTGGCTTTGCACTCCCCAGGAGGGCATGAATGGGCATGGAGCCCCGTCGTGGATCTGGCTTTTCAGTCATCCAGCTGAGGTGCCCCCCCCTTCCCTTCCCCCTGAGGTGCCTGTAGAATTTCTATCTGATGCCCCGGCAGTGTTCTCTCCGATTGTGGTCAGGTATCGTTTGTGGGCCTCGCCCATGTATTTTTGGACTGATGGTGCACGGACATTGTTATGTACATATCTGCACTACTTCTCGTCTTGTATATAATTCTGACTTATTTTCAAATATATATCTGTATATTTTTGTATGACATGTATATTGGCACATTACATTGTTTGACCGATTTTCGCTTTGTGTATTCATTCTTCCTGGGAGATAGTGGGTTGTTACTGTGATTTTTGTGAATGCATTGGTGTGTATGTTGTAATATGCGAGGGTGGGGGTGGGGGTGTTTGGTGTGTGTCCCCCTAACTTTTGCCTGCCCGCTCCCCCATGTCGTAGGTGCAGTACTCACCGTTGTCTGCGGCGCCTACGTAGCTGTTGGTCGTAGAAGAGCAGAAACACAAGGGCAGGGAGTATTTGGAGTTCCGGCTCCATGGATTCCTCGTTCCTCGTGGGATATGTTCAGGTGAGCGTTTTCCCATAGCAAAAGCTGTTTCTGCCATGTTTTTATCCACGGTGAATCCGCCCCGGAAAAGGTGGCGGATTGGCGGGTTGCAATAGTGTGGTCGGTATATTGTCTTCCGCCACGCTGCTTGTCTGTACCGCCGTGGCGGGCGAAGTGTTAAAGTGGCTGTCTTTGTTGGCGGTTTCCGCCAGGGTCATAATTCCCTTTTTTTGTCCTCCGGACTGTTTGCGGTATTTCTGCTGCTTTGACACTGTCTGCCAGGGTTGTAATGACCCTCTTTATATCCCTTTCCAGTGATATCACTACAATTTCACATTGCAACTTTATTTGTTTTGACCTACAATTATCCTGATAAATATTATGGGGCTAAAATGACGGAAGCATCGCCAACAGGCTGGCGGTGCTTCCAGGCGTATTACCGTGGTCGCACCGCCAGGGCTGGCGCTATTTCGCCACTTTTGCCCCGGCGGAGATAGCGCTGCCCAGAGGTTTACGAGTCCCCGACCGCCAGCCTTTTTCTGGCGGTTTGCACCACCAGGAAAAGGCTGGCAGAACGGGGAGTCATGGGGCCCCCTGGCAGGGCCCCATGCAGCTTTTCACTGTCTGCTATGCAGACAGTGAAAAGCGCGACGGGTGCAACTGCACCCGTCGCACGGCCGCAACACCGCCGGCTCCATTTGGAGCCGGCTCCTATGTTGCGGCCGTGATCCCCGCTGGACCGGCGGGCGGAAACCGCCCGCGGGCCTAGCGGGGATCTCCAAATGGACGCGGCGGGGGTGCGGCCGCATTGGCGGCTGCATGGTGGTCAGGTCTTGGTGGGCGACCTGATGCCGCCCGCCAAGGTCGTAATAACCCCCTATATATTTTTCTAAACACTGTGTGGTGTATTTTTGTGGTGCTATATTGTGGTATTGTATGATTTCTTGCACAAATACTTTACACATTGCCTTCTAAGTTAAGCCTGACTGCTCGTGCCAAGCTACCAGCGGGTGGGCACAGGCTAATTTTGGATTGTGTGTGACTTACCCTGACTAGAGTGAGGGTTCTTGCTTGGACAGAGGGTAACCTGACTGCCAACCAAAAACCCAATTTCTAACAATTTGGAGTATATTTTCATTTTTTTCAGGTAATATTTTGGAGGCATAGAGGTAACTTTGTTTGTACTGGTATATAAAAATGGGAAACAAAAGGGACTGTGCCACTACTAATAATTACAGTGACGTGTAAGTAAGACATTAATTGTAAATGTAACATCAGTTTTATAATAAATATCATACCACTTTATTGTTATATACCTTTGATGCAAATGAACACTCCTCTTCTTTCCCTAACAACGAAACATTTTGAAACAAATAAGTGTATCTCCAAGCTTCCTTTAACTACAGTTTTAGTACAGCAAAAAAAGTAATGCTGAGACTGTTTGCAGAACCCTACTAGTATTGGGCTATGTTTGTAGTCTACTTGTGAATGCAATGCAATAGATCCAAATGTTATTTATAACAAACCATTTTATTGGGTATCTTTCTCATGTGAGTAAAGTTAGTTTTAGTTTAACTTTATTTTTCAATAAACCATCAAGTTCAGCACAAATAGTTTGTGCGCTACGTTTGTAATAGAATAGTCGATTGGTTTACATGGTCATATAATCTTCAATTGTAGTGAAATAGTTGTATCTACTCTGTATTATGTTAAAGTTTAAAGTCCAGTCTTTTTAGGAATGAATGGGTTTCTCTAGTACTCTTTGGGCTATACTATTAGCGCAATATCATATTGAACTAGCCAGCCTGTATCTTTCTCATCTATAATATGTTACATACAAGGTTATTGGCCAGTGTTGTAGGCCAGTTCAGGCAACTTTCACTTTACTGCATTCACTGACTGCTTCTTGAAGATATTTGGTTGTGTTCAAAGAAGATGCTTTGCGTGTGCATAATTGGACAGAGTCATACATTTTGGGCTAGAGTATATGCCAAGTAAAGAAGAATTGAGCATAATTTTATGCATGGGAAATGTTTAGATCACATGGGTGACAAAAAGAGGTTTAAGGTGGAATAACATCCTACCTCTGATTTCATCATTTACTAATTATGAGCATCCCGACTTTATAAGTATTCCTTTTGGATGCAATATTGGTCTCCTCACCAGTCTAAAAATTGAAACTGAAATGAAAGCAACTTTCACATTTTTTATGAATTTATTTCCTAATGCCCATTTTGTCTATTCTGATTTTGCCAAAGGAAAAAATGGAAGAACTCAGTTCAAAATGCAGCAAAGTATGAAAAAATGTGTAGACATACCAACAAAACTGCGTCAGCATTCCTAATGGATCACAACCCCACCATGCACAGTATACACAGATGATGCCCAAATCAACTCGGCAGTTCACCACCAGCAGCAGCGCTGACTGGAATTAGTCGGCTAAGCTTTGTCCAGCTTGCTTTTTTTTATTTTATGTCCTAGTTAGAAGGGGTCTTTTCTTCTTAGTATGAACTCTGAATCCTGATGATGGTCTCATCGATGGTTAAAACTGGGACTAAATCGTTGATGCGCGACCCAACTCATTTCCCATATTTTTATGGACAGGTATATAAGGGTCTGTATGGTTATGTGAGTGGGTATCAGAGTGTCTGTACACTTTTAAGTGTGGGTGTGAAAGTATATGTATGGGTATGTAAGTGGATTCGGGAGTCTCCGTATCGGTGTAACTATGGGTGTGAGAATGTCAGTATAGGTATGTCTTTGGGTGTGAGAGAGTGAGTATGAGTGTAAGTGTGGCTGAGAGAATGCCTCTAAGGGTGTGTGAGTGGGTGTGAGAGTGAGTGTATGGAGTCCATTGAAATAGACACATATACAAAAATTACATCCATTTGATCAGCAACAAACTGTAAGAAAATCTTGGAAGTGTTCAAAGCAGCTGAAATGCAAGGGCTCTAAACTACTGTCCAGTGATTTAAAGCAGTAATCTACTGACTTATAAACATTAAATACATTTCAGTGATATGCAGGTACACTTGCTTTCATGCAGACATGGTAAGGTCTCTGTGTTAGTTTATGAGGAGCCAAAACTATCTGCTCAAAACTGCAATCTCTTTACAACAGAAACCTACTGAGCTTTACACATATTATGGGAGGTAAGCATTCTTTGCAGCAGGTGCATTACCCCTCTGTGCTACTTTATTGCGACTGCCACTAGACTTAAGTCGAAACATTATTAATGGTACTTTTATAGCACCTACTACTCACTCAGTCAGGTGCGTTGCTTGGAAAAATAAGGAGTGCCTCAGACTAATGGTATTGCTGCAGCAAGCAGTGGACTCCTACTTGCGTAAAGGTGCTCAGGTCGTTTGCTGATGAAGATAGGAGAGGTGCTTATGTTCCTTAGTGTCTGCAGCACTGTATAAGTTATTCTGAGAGGTGATGAATACGTTTTATTTTATTTATTTAATTTTTGAGTTCCGCTGTTCCTCGGTGGCACCGCAAACATATATGGCCGTGATCGGAATAAGCCTGCGGTTCCAATCCATGGTTTCGCCAAATTATTTTTGCCTTCAAGTATATACTGTAGGAGTCACTGTTTGTAAATGTAGCATAAGGCTGGGCATATATAAAGCTGAAAATTCCTCCTGTATATTTACTTTTTAATAATTTTGTGCTTTTTTACGTGAATCTGCATGTCCTGATCCGCGTATAGGCTTGATGTGAAAAGAGGATTCTCCCATATTATTTGTTAATATTGGAGCACACCTATTTTTGAGTATGACCACTTGACAAAAACAGTTATTCTGGTTCTAGGCGTTGTGGGGAAACATCTCCTTGGATATCTTCCACAAACAGTGCTTTTGGCAAAGGATGAAAGGAGTGCTATACCTCCAACTACAGAACCTGTGCTAGTTACAGAACAAAAAGAAGATGAACAGCTGCCTTCAACATTAATAAAGGAGAGTGTGGTCTGGCCGTTGGTAAACTACAGTCACTTGTGAAAAGAAAGTCTCTGCACGAATTGTAAAATTTAAGCTGTATGGAAAGGCATTGCGATGAGACATCAAGCCTGAGGAAACATGGAGGCATGGCCAGGCACCAATGAAGTAGGATGGGAGTTGTGGCACTCCTGAATGAACTCTGACACCTGGGGATATGCCGACAAAACATCTTGCCTGACCTGGCAACCGAGTTCGGGATAAACCACAGCAGCCAGGTGACCTAAATTTAAGTAACGGAAATGATACAGGGTGTAAAATTAGTGAGAAACAGCTCACCACTTGGCCACAAGGCAGCTCTCCAAAATGAAGAACCAGTGAAAGTGCTGGAGCACTAGCGCAGCCTGTTGTGGCTGGTGAGATGGGAAATCCATGCCCTGGTTCACAGCAGAGCACACCGTTGCTGAAGCACTACTGAATACTAAAGGTGGTGTGAAGGACCAAGAGTGGTGGTGTGGGTGGCCGATCAAGTGACAGACGGACGCCCAATGACTCAGCCTAGGAAAATCATGATCTGATGGGAGTAGTGGCAGTGGCCAACATGACACCCGTATTTACTTCTGTGTGGACTTTCGATGCACAGGTCAGAGGGGAGCTGTTGCTGCACCGGCCTATACTTGATGAGGCACTGAGATACCACAGCAGTGGGAAGTGGGAGGATGGGCCTGCTTGGGAAAATCCGGAAACCTGATGGGCGAGCCTGACTGTGCTCTGCGCCAGACCTGGCGTTTGCCCAGAGCCCTGGAGATGGATGACCTGGCCAAGAACAGGTGCTGTATAACCTCCCACAAATGAAAGCCTAAGCAGGAGCAGCACATGCCCTGACCTTAGGCCAGAGATAAGCAGTGAGGAGTTGCCAGCAATATATAAGAGGAACATAATTGAACGTTGCCTGCAGCTGGGAGATCAATAAAGATGCTGACAGTCTCCAGGTGGGGGCCCATACCCCTAAGGAATATCAGTAATGGCCACGACCCACCTGGGGGCCCAGCCAACACCAGTGAGCATTTCAAACAGCCTGGTGGACACAGAGGGATCACTGTCTGGGTACATTGCTACACTAAAGAGAGAAGGAGGCCCCCCGGGTGCAACTAGGCCTCGTACATACCGCTGAACTTTGAATAAGGGAACGAAGAGGGGTCCCCTTCCCTCTCATCCATGAGATGTAGCATGGACTTGTGCAGATGTCCAGTAAACAACACAAGTGATTTCCATACCTCCCAGCTCCACTGACCTGCACATTGCATTGCACCACTGGACTACTTAGGACATGGATATTACTACTGGGGTGCCTGTAAGCTGAACTCCATTAAACTAGCCACCTCATTGGCTCCTATTTAACCTAGGGCCAATTGACTCTGATGAAGAACCATAAAAAACCATGAGTGGAGCACTGACTGACCAACAAGTATGGGCAAATACTCCAAAAAACGGGACCAGGCCAATGCAGTCTTCCCCTGGGGGCTAACCACTGCAACTGCGAACACGTAGCTCATGAACACTGCCTCGCACCAAATAGAATCACTAAGTGCAACCCTGGACACAGTATTCCAGGGCATCGCTGCCTCCCGTGAGGTGCTAAAATTAAAAATAGACACCATGGCCACTGACATAGGACTCTTACAAGATGACCAAAGAAGGCTGGTAGAAAGATCCAGAGTGGACGCTGGACACCATTACTCCTGGGATGTCGATGGGGGAGGAAAGAGTCAAAGCATTGGAGAAAAAAGCGAAAGATTCCGAAAATATGGCAAGACAGAACAACATTCGGATCATTGGTCTTCCAGAAAAAATTAGGGTGCATCCAGGGACATGGTCGCCTTCCTGGAGAGGTGGCTCTGCAATGAGGTGGCACCAGAAAGCTTGTCCCAAGATTATGGGGGTCATTACGAACCTGGCGGCCGGCGGTATGTTGGCGGTAACACCGCCAACAGGCTGGCGGTGTTCCACCAGCAATTATGGCCGTGGCGGAATTGCCACGGCCATACCGCCGGCCCCTCCATTATACCGCCAGGATTCCGCCTGGCGGTCATGATCCCCAGGGCAGCGGTGCCCTGGGGATTATGAGTCCCCGACCGCCGGCCTGTCCGTGGCGGTACACACCGCCATTGAAAGGCCGGCGGTAAGGGGACTTGGCGTGCCCCTGGGGGCCCCTGCACTGCCCATGCTCTTGGCATGGGCAGTGCAGGGGCCCCCAGGCATAGCCCCGTCGCGCATTTCACTGCCCGAATTTCGGGCAGTGAAATGCGCGACGGGTGCTACTGCACCCGCTGCACATCAGCATTGCCGCCGGCTCTATTACGAGCCGGCTGCAATGTTGATGACATTTCCGCTGGGCCAGCAGACGGTAACACTGTTACCGTCCGCTGGCCCAGCGGAAATGTCATAATAGGGAGACATGAATACCACCGCCAATGGCGGTATTCTGTCTCCCGTGGCCTCGGCGGTCTTTTGAAAAGACCGCCGAGAAAAGACCGTAATGACCCCCTATGTCTTGAATATGCACACCACCTACTGGCACCACAACCACTACCTGGAGTAGCTCTGCAGCCAGTTGTGGCCAAACGTCTGTACTAACGTGACCGAGGCCAAGGTGCGAATCACAGGAGACATGCTAGTGAACAACCAAAGAGTGATGATTTTCCCTGACTATACCAGGGAGGTCCAAAAAATGTGGGTCTCTTTCATCAAAGCTACGAAAAGACTTAGGGCCCTCAACGACAGTTGCGCCATGTTGTTTCTGACCAGACTACATGTGGCATATGGAGATGGAGTGTAGCTCTTCACCACGCCCACTGCAGTATGGGACTGGATCAACAGGTCCCCTGAGAGAACAGTTGCCCTGCACCAATCATCTCCAAACCAAGGCAGAAATCAACCAAGAAGAATATGACTGAGAAGATGGAAGCCCATCTGTCCCCCT
This sequence comes from Pleurodeles waltl, assembly GCF_031143425.1. NCBI lineage: Eukaryota > Metazoa > Chordata > Amphibia > Caudata > Salamandridae > Pleurodeles > Pleurodeles waltl. The sequence continues at coordinate 106,114,624 of NC_090441.1, read as the reverse complement.
AATAGGCCATACAGGAACGCCGGAGGATGGTGGAGGCAATTAGCACAGCAGAGGCCAGTCCCCCCCCCCTGGAAGTAGCAACAGATTTGGTGATTGTGACTCAGAGCAAGCATCAATGACTTCTCACGACTCTGGCACCTCAATGCCACTGTTCACCCCGGGCACATCAGATGAAATCACCTAATAGAACTACCCCGAATAATGGAATGCTGTGTGGTATTAACCTGTGGCTATGATTGTATGTCATGTCTGTATGAAAGTTGGCTAACAACAGCTGACCCATAACTGTTGTCACTGATACTTACTTCCTCCCAGCAGTGTGAAGCGAGGTTGGGAGGTGCTGTGACTGATGCGACCCCTCGACCCCCCTGTGGACGTTGTATGGATGACGACTGGGCATGATTTGAATGTTAAATGACAAGTTTGGATTCTGAGTCTGTTTCTTCTTATCCTGGGTTGGGGAGTTCGGAAGTTTGCTTTCAGTTATTAGGGGTTACATATTGGTTTTCCCCTGTCCGCCAGGTGCCCCACCACCAAGACCTCAGTTGAAATATAACCAATGTAAGGAGTAAGGCCCTTCACCGCTGACCTACGTACATTTCCACAGTACACAGACATGGTGATGCCCTTAACATATACATTAATCAGCTAGAATGAGAGGGTGCTCAACAACATGGCTAAAGGATATAAGGTACAAGCACAGCTAGAGTGGAGGGGAGCACAATTTACCGTATTGCAGGAAACTCACCTAACTACAATGCCAAGGGAGGCACTGCACAAACGATGGCAGGGACAAGAATATGCCACCTCCTATTCGGCATTTACCAGAGGGGTACTGGTGTGGGTCCACCAAAGGGTCCCCTTTCAAAAAATGAGTACTCTTATAGACCATGATGGGAGATATGTAATGGTGTCAGGAAAACCAGCTGGTTGAGACCTGTCAATAGTAGGGATTCATGACCCCATCAATGACCAACGGAAGTTCCTGGCTGAAATGTCCGGACTCCTAGCACCCTACATGACTAAAGCTATCCGACTGGGGGGGCAAATACAATTGCATAGCAGACCCAATACAGGACAGGTCCCACCCACCATTATTGGATTCCCCTGTACACCACCTTGCCTCCATGTTCATGGACTAGTAACTGAGATGTGGACTAATAGGCATGTGGTGGAACACATATCCCAATGATTCTCATTCTACTCAGGAATGCACAACTTACAAGTACGCCTAGACACCTTTCTGTGTTCCGCCGGAGTACATAGAGCAACCTGGATTATAGAATACCTATGCCGGACGTGGTCCGACTACAATCTAGTGCTAATATCCCTGGAATGGCTCTGTGAGGGTCCTTGTATCCAAGACTGGCAACTACAATTGGAGACATTGGAAGACCTGGTCTTTTTGGCCACCATTGGGAAGGTTATTTAGACCTACTTTATAGACAACACGGCCACGGCCACTTCTCCCTTAATTGAATGGGGTGCCTTCAAGGCAGTTATCAGAGGGTGCTGCATAACAGAAATAGCAGGAGTGTGGCGTACCATAGGTAATCGACATCCCACAAGCCATTCTTGAGGGAGCTGGAAATTACAAGGTCAGGGAACCCAGACCTAAAACAACAACTGTTAACAAGCCAGAGAGAATTTGGCAGTACGCACAGAGAAACTTTGGTGCGTCGACTACTGCAAATACTTGATCCGTGCTCATACGGAACATGATAAACTAGAGACCCTACTGGTCTGGCTGCATGTCCTTCCTCTAGAAGGTCTGTCATCCTTGAGGTAGATTCAGATGCAGGGAGCCATAAATAGCAGATTTGATGAATACTACACCATACTATACACTTCCACAGCAGACCTACCCCCCAACTAATGAACAACTTCCTGGACCCAGTGGCGCTCCCAAACCTTATGCAGGAAGAAGAGGAGATAGTTCAGCAAGATATCACAAATTAGGAGGTGAGGACAGTGTGCAAGGCTCTGGCTCAGGACAAAACTCCTGGGACAGATGGCTTCCCAGTTGTGGCATACTTAGGTGACCTAGCACTTACACTAGTGGCTCTCTATGCAAGAGCTTGTGAATCAGAACATCTGCCTACCACTACAAGTGAGACATTAGTGCCCACCACTCAAACCAGGCCACCCATCCAAAGACATGTGGGTGTACCGCTCATTGTCAATTCCCAACATTGGTTACAAGATCTTTAATAGAATATTGGCAACCCAGCTCCTCCCACTAATGCCCAAACTGATCTAGATGGATCAGGCTGGATTTATCCAGGGACGCAGCATGGCGCATAACATTCAAAGGATTCACAGGATTATGGATGCAGAACTACTAGATAAACACAAAGCGACTACAGTAGCAATAGATATTGAAAAGACCTTTGACAGCATAAGATGGGATTTCCTATTACAAACAAATGTGAAGATGGGTTTGGGACTGGGATTTCAACAATGGGTTAGACTCCTGTACCCGACACCCACAGCCAGGGTTCAGACTGTAAAGCACATCTCAGAGGTGTATGCAGTAGGGCGGGGAACGATGCAAGGTTGCTCACTTTCCCCATTTACATTTGCCATTGCTGCTGAGCCACTGGCTAGTAGTGCATGCTCGCGCATGGTATACCAAGTACTAGATGTTTGGGGCACAGAGCATCCCATCACCCTTCACACAGATGACATGCTCCTGTTCTTGCAAGAAGTAGATACCAAACAACTTAGAGCAATAGCCCTACTAGAACTCTTTGGGGGAACATCTGGCTTGCATATTAATTTAATTAATTTAAATCCCATCTTTTCTCGATTAGCAGCACAGACCCCAGCCCTTTGACCTGTGAGGCCTTACTTGGGAATGGATTTACCTCAAATACCTGGGGGTCTAGATATACCATGATCATTTAGCTCGTCTGGAAGGCAACATTGGAGTAGAGTCAGAAGCTTACAGTTCAGTATACACATTTGGAAGATGTTGGCCTTATTAGTAGCAGGTATAATCTTGCTAACAACTATGGTAGCACTCCCAGACTACTATACTACTTCTCCACACTGCCCCTCATTATTACGCAACAGATTTTCAGGGAACTGGTCTCCCTACTGACTGAGCTCATATGGGGAAAGTAACGATGAAAGGGTTGCATTGTCAAATCTGCAGTGCCCAACTGCAGAGGGGGGACTAGCGACCCCAGACAAGGAGGCTACCACCTGGCGGCTCAACAACAGTGGTTCACCAGGTGGATCAATTTCAGGAAACAGCCTGGGGGCACTTCGATCGAGACTCCACCGAGTCCTCAAACATTACATTGGAGCCTTCTGAAACCCAGGGGCTGCTGATTTGCGGGTTGTTCACCACTGCTGGAGGTGAGCCCTTGGGCGTACACGTACTGGGATGCCATATTCTCCTGATTTGCCACTGCAGGGGTTACCGTTTATGGAGCAGGGTGACGCTCAATTGAGTATCACAGAGTGGGACAGATATGGAGTAACCCAAATAGGGAACCCTTAAAGGGATAGAGAACATTTGAGGACTTCTTCTCAACTTTTGAAGTGCAGAGGGAACAGTTCCTATTACATAGCTCTGATCATCGCAAAAAGGAAGATCACGATGAACTGGAAGAATACCAGAGGCCCTAGACTGACAAAGTGGAGAAAATAACTGATCCGATGGGTAGGGTATGAAAGAGCGACACTAGTTAGAGAGATGAAATGGGCCATGGTACACTGGATGGGCCAAGGTGTGAGAACACTTAGTGGACTGACTCAAAAACCCTGAGACACACACCCAACCTGGATCCCCAGCACAGGCCAATGAAACAAATAACGATTAGCCATAGTTGCCTTCCGTTACTAACAGAACGAAGCTGAGGAGCAACCAGACTTTACACACCATGGCCTAAACAAAGGATAAACTCAGTTACATAACAATTAATAAAACACTAAAGGGGAGACCTAGGTGAGCAAGGGGCAGATAGGGGCAGATAGGGGGAGGGAGTTACTGTTTTTGCCTAACAGGGCCCAGGCACGGTATGGGTGAAATACTGTGGATTCTTCAAAATTGAAAATTACTGTTGCAGTAACTGTTTAATTCAGATAATATGTAAATGCTTTGAGTCTATCCGGTGACACTGTGCCCCTGGGACTTGTATTTCTATTGTCTATCAGTGCAATATGATTTGTTTAAAAAAAAAGAACATGTGGAAACATATCCGCATAATTCACGAGTGGGCATATGTGTGCAGGATCAGGGACAGGGAAGAAAGAAGCTCAGATGCCGCAGCTGGATCATCATCAACAGCCTGTGGCACTCCTGCAGAGATCACCAGCTCCTACACCGAACTGGATGGCATGGTTACCCACTGTGCCACCTGCCACAAACTTCTGGCAGCAAAGGTGAAGAAGGTCACTTATTTTTGGTACAGGTGAAAAAGCACCTCTGTTAGTGTTATTTCCCATTTTATTTTCCTATAACTGTTCTACAGCATCATTGTGTTTTGGAAATGCAAAGGTTCTGCACTTACATTTTCACTAAAGTTTGTTTCAAACTTTTTGATAGAAAGAAAAAAACAAAAAAAAGAAAAAAATGTACAAAATCAGACTACAAAAACAGTTCTTTTTAGAACCACCATTGAATCAAACTCTGTCAGACTCTTTATTAATCTTGTGTATTTTTGTCTGTATGTTGATAAGTGTATGAATAACCGTGTCTATGGGTGTGTTAGTGTATGTATTAGTGAGTTCCCTGGTGTCTCAGTGTGTAAATGAGTGACTGTGTGAGTGTTTCAGTGAATGCATCAGTGTGTCCATGGGTGTCAGTGTATATAACAGTGAGTTGTAGAGTGTCTCAGTGTATATATGAGTATGTCAGTGAGTGTGTTAGTGAATGGATTGGTGTGTGCATGGGTCTGTCAGTGTATGTATCAGTGAGTCCCAGGGTGTCTAAGTGCGTACAAGAGTGAATGTGTCAGTGAATGCATCAGTGTGCTAGGGGTGTGTCAGTGAATGTGTCAGTGTGCCCCAGAGTGTCTGAGTGTATGTATAAGTGAGTGTGTTAGTGAAGGCATCTGTGTGTACATGGGCGTCTTAGTGCATGTATCAATGTGTCCCAGGGTGTCTGACTGTATGTATGAGTGAGTGTCTGAGTCGGACAGTGAATGCTTCAGTGTGTGCATGAGTGTTCCAGTGTATGTATGAGTGTGTCCTGGGGTGTGTTAGTGTCTATACAGGTGAGTGGCTGAGTGACTCAGTGAATGAATCAGTGCATTTGCTTGGCTGTATCAGTATATGTATGAGTGTTTCCTGGGTTGTCTGAGTCTACGAGGGTGTGAGTGTATGCATCAGTGTGTCTGGGCGTGTTAGTCTTTGCATCAGTGTATGTCTGGGTGTTTTATTGTATGCATGAGAGTGTATCTGGATGTGCTAGTGTATTCATGAGTGTGTGCCTGGTTGTGTCACTGTATGCATCCATTAGTGACTGGGTGTGTCAGTGTATCCATCAGTGTGTGTCTGGGTGTGTTATGGTATGCTTCAGTGTGTACTTGGGTGGGTTGGTGTATGCATGAGTGTTTGCCTGGGTATGTGAGGTTATGCATGAGTGTGTCCTGGTTGTGTAAGTATACGCATATGTGTTATGTCTGGATGTGTTTTCAATAGTGTGTCTTAGTGTATCACTATAATTATCTATGTCTATTTGGGTATATTTATGGATGTTATATGACTGGAGATATATGTAATTAGTTACCTACATTGCCACAATAAATAGGTCATTTAATCTGTGTAACAATAGAGAAACAATAAATAGAAGTTAAAGTTTTATAATATAAATTTGTCTTTTAATGTTTCAGAATAAATAATAAAAAAGCGATTGTTATTAATAAAAAGCAAGAAATGTATATCTTTGTATAGCAATTATACATATTATTTCAGCATCTTAGGTTCTCTGTTCCACTGTTCTCAGCTTCCATATGTTTACTCTATAAATGAAGTGTGTATAGATACTCATCACATAACAGTGGGGGGGGGGGAGATCATATAGACTGTAAAAGAAAAATAAGTACATTGAACATTAATTTAAATTAACATTGCTATGTATCACACTCACAATAAATATTTACATAACTGTTTTACATACACTAGATTTGTTAAGCAATTAAATATTTATTGGGTTAATATAAGTATGTTTCTGTATTGAGTGTTATAATACAATTAACGTGTATCAATGATAGCAGTAGATGAAAAGGCATATAAAAACATCTCCCTTGGTAGTGCTCATGATGTCATAAAATCTGATACTCCATTAAACAGGAGTGAAGTGTATCCGTAGTTAAATTATTTACATAGTTTTGCAGGTGTTCTTGAAACATGTGTTTGATTATGATGTTCTTCTTATAACATTTTATGTATCCAGTTTAAGTTTTAAAAGAAAAATCCAATGTCCAAAAATATTCTTTAGTTTAATAATTTTAGCAGTATTCCTTTTTCCATAAAATAGATTTTTTTATCCTGGTTGTAGTTTGTGATGTGTTTCAAGTTTAGTGCTATCTGTGATGTTTTGCCCTAAGAGTACGTGCTTTTCAAGATTTGGAATCTCTTATGGAGACATCACCCTTGTTAGACTGTATGATGTCTTACCTTGTTGTATTAGAAGGCCCAGAAGTTTACTACTCCACTTTTCAGAAGAAATACTCGTTGAACTTATATTCATGAAAGAGAAGGTAAGAATTTGGTAGCTTGTAAGGTAATCTCTGCTTGAGTGTAAGGTTTGTGTCATTACACTCTGTCCATTCAATGGTATTTTTTAAATAGATGGTGTAGTGTCCAGATGTAATAGTTAGTCATTCTTCAAAAATAATGGTTTTCCAGAAATAGATATTAGTCCAGCTTTAAAATTTGTAATTTGTGTTTCCAATTTAGTTCCAGCTGCACTGCATCTCTGTAGCATTAGGATTATATACTTGCCAGTTCTTCTTATACTCAAAGTTTATAGAAGTAAGATCCAAGATTTCTTCTTTCTCCAGTTGTTTCAATTGCTCATTAAAACAGGTACATTCTTGAAGAGTAGGCATAAGACACACAATACATTTTTGTTGTTGAATAAATGCAGACATTAGCTGTACTTTTTTGGAAGGAACTATGGCCCTCATTTTGACTTTGGCGGTCTTCTAAGAAGACCACCGAAATCCCGCCAGTCCGAAGACCGCCATGGAGGGGGTGAGTAAGTACGTGCATGAATGCAGGGGGTGTGGTGTGTGTCAGGGGTGTATTGTGTATGTGTGCGTTCATGTGTGCATGTGTGTGCACGTGTATATGTGGTATGTGCATGCGTGGGTGGGGGTATGTATGGGGGGCCCATTGTGTTCAGGGGAGGGAGCCCTATCAGCTTTGGGGTGTGGTAGAGGGGCTGTGGCTGTTGGGGGAGGACTCTGGGGAGGGGAGTGGGGGAGACCTCTATCAGTGCCAGGGAAAGAATTCCCAGGCACTGATAGTGCCTACCACCATGCTTTTCGTGGCAGTACAGAAGCCACGAAAATCATGGCAGTAAGCGGGGTCATTATCCCGCAGACAGGCTAGTGATGGCTGCCAGGCTGGAGAGTGATGTCTCTAGCCTGGCGGTCGTTACCGCCGTGGCGGATGGTGTGGTACATTGTCATAATTTGGCGGTAGTTACCGCCAGCCTGTTGGCTGTCGCGCACTTGAGAAAGCCTGGCGCAAGGACCGCACCGCTGACAACATGACCGCCCTCAAGAACGCTACCCGCAAACACCACCACCTGATCCGCACTGCCAAAAGGAATTTTTTCACCGACAGACTGGACAAAAACAGCCACAACAGCAGAGAACTCTTCAGCATCGTCAAGGAGTTCTCCAACCCCAGCGCCAACGCCAACGCGTCACGCCCTCACAGGATCTATGCGAATCCCTCGCCACTTTCTTCCATCGCAAGATCAGCGACCTCCACGACAGCTTCGGACACCAGACCCAACCTAACACCACCGAACCCACATCCCCGACCATCACCCTCAACAACTGGACCCACATCAGCACGGAAGAAACCAAATCCATCATGAACTCTATCCACTCCGGCGCCCCTTCGGACCCCTGCCCGCACTTCATCTTTAACAAAGCCGACAACATCATCGCCCCGCACCTCCAGACCGTCATCAACTCTTCTTTTTCTTCTGCTACCTTCCCCGAATGCTGGAAACACGCCGAAGTCAACGCCCTACTAAAGAAACCTACGGCTGACCCGAGCGACCTGAAAAACTTCCGCCCCATCTCCCTTCTGCCTTTCCCAGCCAAAGTATTAGAGAAGACCGTCAACAAACAGCTGACCACCTTCCTGGAAGACAACAACCTGCTCGACCCCTCACAGACCGGATTCCGAACCAACCACAGCACTGAAACCGCCCTCATCTCAGTCACAGACGACATCAGAACCCTGATGGACAACGGTGAAACAGTCGCCCTCATTCTTCTTGACCTCTCGGCTGCCTTTGACACCGTCTGTCACCGTACCCTAATCACCCGCCTCCGCTCCACCGGGATCCAAGACCAGGCCCTGGACTGGATCGCCTCCTTCCTCGTAAACCGCTCCCAAAGAGTCTACCTCCCTCCGTTTCGCTCAGAACCCACTGAGATAATCTGCGGCGTACCTCAAGGCTCATCACTCAGCCCGACACTCTTCAATGTCTACATGAGCCCCCTCGCTAACATCGTACGCAAGCACGACATCATCATCACCTCCTACGCCGACGACACCCAACTTATACTCTCCCTCACCAAGGACCCCGCCAGCGCCAAGACCAACCTACAAGAGGGTATGAAGGACGTCGCAGATTGGATGAGGCTCAGCCGCCTAAAGCTGAACTCTGAAAAAACTGAAGTCCTCATCCTCGGCAACACCCCGTCCGCCTGGGACGACTCCTGGTGGCCCACGGCCCTCGGCACCGCACCGACCCCCGCAGACCACGCCCGCAACCTCGGCTTCATCTTGGACCCCCTTCTCACCATGACCAAGCAAGTCAACGCCGTGTCCTCCGCCTGCTTCCTCACCCTCCGCATGCTCCGCAAGATCTTCCGCTGGATCCCCGCCGACATCAGAAAAACCGTGACCCACGCCCTCGTCACGAGCCGCCTGGACTACGGCAACACCCTCTACGCTGGGACCACCGCCAAACTCCAAAATCGCCTGCAACGCATTCAAAACGCCTCAGCCCGCCTCATCCTCGACGTACCCCGCAACAGCCACATCTCCGCACACCTGAGACACCTGCATTGGCTCCCAGTCAGCAAAAGGATCACCTTCCGACTTCTCACCCACGCACACAAAGCCCTCCACGACAAGGGACCGGAATACCTCAACAGACGGCTCAACTTCTACGTCCCCACCCGCCCCCTCCGCTCCTCTGGCCTCGCACTCGCCGCCGTCCCTCGTATCCGACGCTCTACGGCGGGTGGGAGATCTTTCTCCTTCCTGGCGGCCAAGACCTGGAACTCCCTCCCCACCAGCCTCAGGACCACCCAGGACCACTCCGCTTTCCGGAGACTCCTAAAGACCTGGCTGTTCGAGCAGCGATAACCACCCCCTTTGTCCCTAGCGCCTTGAGACCCGCACGGGTGAGTAGCGCGCTTTATAAATGCTAATGATTTGATTTGATTTGTGCTACAGCCAATTTAACACCGTCCGCCGGGGTCATAATAACCCCCTATTTTCTTTATAAGTCGAGTTTGCTAGCAATGATTTCCTTCTTTTAATGGTATTCCTACTCTAATATCCTTCAGGATATTTCATATCACATGAATTGATACATGTTTCTAATTAGTTCTTTTGTACTGGAAATACAACCAAATGTTTACATTTCCAATGCTTCCTAAAGAATTTTAGATTTCTTCATGTAAAAGTGTCTTAAACACATGCTGTCCTAACACGGGGGTAAGTTGCAATAAATCACCGAAAACAATTACAAGCTTTCCTCCGAAAAGTACACCATACTCTGTCTTCAATATCTATTGCATTCTAAAATGCACAAAGGTGAGCATTAAGTTTAAGACCATGCTCACCTCATCAATGTTTGAACGTTTTATTTTTTCAAAACTCTGGAATCTTTGGGAGACGCTTCACCAGATAATTTTTGGTATTCCAGTTTGTTATTGTGTTCAAGAGGTAGCAAAAATAGATGGTGCAACAAAATTATTTTTATATTGTGTGCAGCTAATCCTGTAGATGCTGTTCATACACACAACATAATGGAGTCTGCAGTCCACTGTAAATAAGTGGTTCAAACTTGGATTAAAACACTTTTCTCAATTCCAGCTTGTCTGCTGACATACAAAAGAATTGTCTTAAAACTTGAACACTTACAATGATTGTTTCATTGAGGAATATGTGCTCTATTTTGCTTTGACCTCCATATATATTTCTTTTTGCTCAGCATTCAGCTGTTCTACTAACTGTTTCCAAGTCAACATTTTCTTCTCTTGCTTATTGTATTGCTGTTGCCATCTCATTCATTGCTATGGCGGCTTCATTTTCGATTATTGGCTGTCCAAGAGGATCTTGCCTGAGATTTCCAGAACTCTGGCTGCTTTGTGAACTATCCTTTTCTATGCCAGTAGCAATTGTTTCCTCTAATTTAACATGTTCATTTAACATTTTTAGGTAGTTGGGAAGTATTAGACACTCAATGCTAACTTTTACAGCATTAAAAGAGACTGTGTAGTAGTCATATTGTCCAAGTAACTCTGTTTCAGAACACAAGGGTTTGAATAGCTGGAGAAGTGCTAAATAGAAAAAAAAGAAATTCTCTGCAGTTTGACAATTACGTTTTCTATGATTTATTAAGTTACAGTTAGCATGTCAAGCAAAACAACTGTGGCAACCAACTTAGGCATGTTTGCCTTCATCAATGTTTTCTGTTACATTGTTTCTGTACCTATAGAGTTGCAGAAATTCGTAAAGACAAATATTTTTTACGTGTGGACTTCGTCTTCGAAAGTAGGTATCGAAACTATTTGTTTTTACAATATCTGTACTCTCCGGATCAAACTCTGCTAGGTACTGAATTTCTGGGAAAGACTACAAGACTTTTGTTTCGCGTGTTGCCAACGCATAGACTAACCCAAAAAATCCCCCAGACTTAAAGTACAAGCTAGCTGAACTCAACCAGTCACATCACTCAAAGGAACTTATCTCCCTATGCGAAAGCATTTTCATGCAAGACTGTGCAATTACTTGGATAACACTTTTTCTGCAGACATCTCCTCCCAGGTTTCCTTCACCTCTGTTTTCTCTGATTTTGTGATGTATGAAGTGACATAGCGAGCAACAGCAATTTAGCTGTCTGCAACAAACTGTATATTCATATTTGCATTCCATAATTTTAGAATGACAGGATTATAATCATTCATATATTTGGAGGCCTGTGATCTTCCCTTGTTATATGCAGTTTTGGGTATTTTCTTTTCAGTGTATGCCTGACTGCAGACAAAAAGCTGTTCATTCTTCCTCTGGAGTGAAAGACCTTGGAAACCCAAAACAACACCTTGTATGACATTTTCCGTTACATCTGTATCTTAGTCGACAATACTTGCCACATCTATGTGTTTGCAAACCTAGAACTTGCTGTTTTAGGATTTTTTATTATTCTCATATGGGATGGTTCATGTAGCATACTGTACTATGAAAGACAGTACACACTCATTGCTATAGTTTCAAATTGTAGTGCATCCTTTATATATAAGAGCATGTGTATATGAGGAGCACCTCTTTCTTGGTATTCTTTTCACCAAAAAAGAAATCTGCAACTTCTCCAAAAGGAGGATTTGTTTACTGCATGTAAAACCCAGCATCACTTTAAACTTGTGATTAAAATACCTACAACCATTAGAAAGATCCAAACAGCAAAGTTATCCTGCTGTCTTCAAGTTAATATCCTTAATGTTAGAGTTTGCTTCTCCTAGAAATTCTAGTAAATCAACCTATGCATACTCTGCGCAATGAAGTGTCATAAACCAAGTAGGTGGGCCTAAGTTTCAGAGCATACATTTAGGTTTTCTATGACGATGCAACCAGTATTCATTAATTACACATTGACATGCCATCAAATTAATTAAGTTGTACTCTTCATCCTTACCTTGTATTTTATCAACAAACTTCTTTGCAGAAAGATTCGGCAGATTAACTCCTGTCTTTAAAATATGGTTCACAGCATAAGACAGTCCTGATAACTCAAAATAATATATAGGGAATACACTGGGGAAACCTAGGGTCCTCTGAATATGGTCTTGTTGACCTGCATTCAGCTGCTGGTATTTGTACAGGTCGGTCCTGTGGGAAACAGCTGTGGAAAGCAGCGACCTTCTAAATTATTTTCCCACTCTCTCATTGGAGGTCTTCTGGCTTGTTTAATTAAAAACAGATCAATGGCATACCCAACAAAATCTTTTGAATGAAGTGGATGAATGCTGTAGTGCTGGTATATTTCTTCTGACTTCTGCTTATCCACCTTTTCTATGTGTCCACTTGATTGTTGTGCATCAGCATTGATACAACATACATTTCCAATAATAACAACATTTTTGTAAAATACACAATAGCCCTGATTTAAGAAAAATGGCACTGCACCCAGTGCAGTGCCATTTTTTGTGTGCCCCTAAGCACCCCCCCTAATGCCATCATGTGTGGGCCTCTGAGCAGGCATTAAAAGTGACAAAATAAAATATGCAAAGAAATCTTTTAGATTTTTTTGCACCATTTTTTCGCCCCCCTCTAACGGGGGAATGCTCCCTTTGCATACATTATGCCTGGAACAGGCATAATACAGTGTAAATGGCTACAAAGTGCACAATGAATCAATTGCACCACTTTGTACATTTGGCACAGCGATTTTGGCCTTGTTGGGCCATATTAGCATAAAATAAAAGGAGGCAACAGGGGGACTCTTAAATCAGCCCCTATTTTCTTTCAGGTATTATGAGCCTTTTTTTTTACTTTATTCACACCCACTAACTCTTGCCGGATTTTTTTCCCTTTTGGCGGGCACTCCATTTATTAGAATAATAAGTGGTTCATCTGCATTTTTCTCAACACCCACATTGTGAACATTTTTAAAAAAAATCTAAAGGTCAATAAACAACTCTTCCTTTAAGTCCTTTCTGTAGTTCTGTTGCTGATACTTTTCCTGTCTTCGGCTCTATTCAAACTATTGCTCAAAATGAATAGACAGTTTGTATTAGAATTGATTCATACACATTTAATTGTTCAAGTTCTTGTGGGATTGGTACCAACCTATTATGAATTGCTTTAGCTGGCATTTTATTATCCTCTAATTTATCATAACAATACTTATATATTGTTTGTTTTGTGGCTAAATCCAAGCATTCTTCTACAAACAGATATGCACCAAATTTCTGCCATTCATATCTGTTATCTTGCTCAGTTTTAGAACATACAACTATATTACAAGTTTGTTTTTTGTAGTGAGTGTGCGACAACAAATACAAACATTCTCAGGTTTCTCAGAAGATAGTGCATCGAACTTGCCTATCTCATTTTCAGTTTTGTCAGTACTAATCTCTGTGTCCTGTTGCTCTACACTTGTAGTCACTTCCTCCTCATTTTCCCAATACTCTTCTTCAGGACCAAAGAAATTGAACTGTATGTTTCCACAAACCTTTGCAACCTCTGTCATAGTACCATGTGCTGGAGCTCTATTTATATCTCCTAAACATAAAGCTGGAGTTTTTACATAATAAAGACTTCTTACTAAATTTCACATTTTTGAATGATGTACAGCTAACATTCTAAAGTGATGAAAAGTACTTTTACGCACTTTCTTTGAAAGACATGCCAGTGAATAGCCTTGTAAGTTACTGTATTTTCTAACTTTCCATCGATCTAATCCTTAATGCATTATACTTTTCTGTTACAGACTTCTCAGTGAAAATTCTCTTAGCAAAGTTTTCAATTCATCAATTGATTCCTGACGGACAGTAAAAATACTACTACACTTTCACTTGTGCACAGGAGCCTATGTAGGCCTTCCTTATACTTCTTCAGTTATCACTTCTGCTACATTCCTAGGAACTGTCTCCTCTTTTTCTGTGGGAGTACCATCTTTTATTTCATAGCAATGACCATTTGTATCAACTGCATGCACTAGTGTATTATCTTGCAAGTAACTGTTCTGTACTAAATGTGTGCATCCATTTACCTTGAAAACTTTATGAAAAATACTTTTGTTAATAAGCCTTTTCCTTAATATTCTTTTCCTCATGCACAGTACTGTTTTGTCTCGTGTGCTCATTCTGTTCAATATTAAGATGAAAAGTTTCCTCTTCAGAGAAAATTCTTTGTCCACTATATTCTCAAAACCTTGCTTTTGTTTAGCTATAGCACTTCTCCTCTTATACTTCTTTATCTTCTTAAGTAAATTTTGTATTACTCTGGGTTGCAACATTTTCACTCTTACTTCTTTAAACTGTTTCTGGCTTCAAGTCATATTCTGTCTTTCCTTATTACACTATCTACTTTTAGAAGCATGCAGTCATTCCTGTTTCTCTTTTGATTTAAAACTCCTGTTTTTACTGGACACATTTTTTTTCAGTTTGCAATTTTAGGCATACTTTCTTCAGAAAGTCCTTAGTGCTCTTACCAGCTGTTCTTTTTCTTGTCCACATTCTCCACCTTATCTGTCTTTTTACTGTCAGTTTGATATAGGTAGTATTGTTTCATCTGTTTCTTTCTTCTTTGTCCTTTATCAGGCACTCTGGCTTTTCTTTTCTCTATACAAGTAGATTTCTACAAATCAAATAAAAAATAAATTTAGCTCTACAGAAAATGCTATTAAACTATTAAACTACATTCTACAAAAAACCAGGTCCCTCATTATGACAATGGTAGTCTTTTGCCAAGACCGCAGCTCATAATGCTACCACCATATCGCCAGTGCTGGTAGTGCAGTGACCGCCGTATTTGTTGTCATCCACGGTTTTCTGCTCATTCACAGGGGGAAATCCAACAACGTCGACCTGACCAATGGCGGGTGAGAGGCTGTTCCACTGCCAGGCTGCAAGGACTCTGCCCAATGTATTGCAATAAGTAATACGGCACGGCAAACCCTGCAGGGCATAGTGGGGCTGGCAGAAGAACAGCCAATACCCATCCCCTCCCAGACTCCTGGATGACCACCTCACCCAGACAGGTAGGTGGACTGACCGAAAGGGGGGGAGGGTGTGCGGATACATGGAGGGAGTGTGAATGAATGTGGAGGGGGGAGTGTGTGTTTATGAATGTGGAGGGGGTGCATTTGTGTGAGAGCGAGGGGGGTATTTGTATGTATGAGTGCGATCAGGTGGGGTGTCTGCAAGTGTGGGGTCAGTAGGGTGGTGTTGTGTGCATGTGTGTGGTATTTGTGCATATGTGTAGCGGTATGGGTGTACATGAGTGCGTGTGTGTATGCTTGTGTGCATGAAGGATGTGTGTGTCTGCATGTATATGGAGGGGAGAGGCGTGTGTTGGGGTGCGAGTGAGTATGTATGTGTATTGGGATGTATGCGAGTGGGGGTGCATGTGTGCAAGTCTGCAAAGGAGTGGGGGTGTCTGTGTGGATGCGTGCAAGTGAGTGGGGGTGTCTGTGTGGATGCGTGCAAGTCAGTGGGGGTGTCTGTGTGGATAAGTGTGGTCTGGTGGGGGTGTTTGTATGGAAGTGTGCGGATGGGGGTGTATGCAAAGGTGCAGATAAAGGGTGTGTGTGTGTGTGCAAGTGTGCGGATGAAGGGAGGTGTGTGTGAATGTATGCGTTGGTGAAGAGGGTGGGGATGTACATGAATACAGAGGGGTAGAGGTGTGAATGATTGCGGTGGGGTGAGGGTACGAATTGTTGCGGAAGTGGGTTCATATGTGTGAGTCGTGGTGTGTGTATATCAGTGTGAGAGCAGGTGGGGTGTTAGTATGGATGTGTGCAGTTGGGTGGGAGAGTGTTTGAAAGTGTGTGGATGGGTGGGGGGTGTCTGCATATGTGTGGACGTGTGGTGCATGTGCCAGCAACAGGCATGAGGATTCCTGTTGCCGGGTGCGCTTCTCCCAGGGTTTTTGTTGGGGGCGACAACTGCAAAATGCCTGGAGGTTCGCTGCCTCCTAATATGGCCTGTGGCCTTAGGCCTGCCGCTGGCCCGGAGGAGCTCACCGCCATCTGTGGCAGTCTGACTGGACCGGTGGGACAAGTGGTGTTGTGGAGGTTTGGCTTTGGCAAAACCGCACAACTCGTAATGCGGCAGTCTTTACCACCGGGTCTGCAGCAGTTAGACCGCCACCACAAGTTTGGCGGTCTCATGACCGCCAAACTCGGAATGAGGGCCTAGGTGTGTGAGTGTGTTCACTCCCATGTACATGTGTGTCACAGGCTGTCTAGGTGGTGGGTGAGTTATTTGTATTTTAAGTGGAGTTTAATATTTGGCCATAGGATGTTCAATGACTAGTGACAATATCAGTAAAACTGCATAAAAAGGCTCTGTAGTAGTAGTAGGCTTGATCCTGGTTTAAAGTCTTACTTCTGTGGATACAAGAGTTGGTTGTGTCACTATTTGACTACATATTTGACTGATTCTATCAATACCTCTATCAGTGTCCCACCACATACTTAAGTAAATATGGTGAGTACAGGGGTATGTAACTGTGTGTGCAACTGCATCCACTACTGTTGAAAACATAACCACTGTCTGGCTGTGTACATGAATATATAAACAACACTCTCAGTGTCTCAGTTGGTGGGTGTATCAGTGGTTCTTTCATTTTCATGATAGGGATATGAGTTGCAGTATGGGCAGGACACTGCACAAATAAGTGAGCATAGGAATCTGCAAATGTATGTCTACGTCACTAAAACTTAAAAGGTCATGTTTCATCTTATAACCAGAAAGCACCCTGCACTATCACCTCCCGACATCCTAGCTGAGTGCTCAATTTTCTGTAGCAAAAGGAATGTTTAAGGACCATCAACCAGCCTTTCTAATGGCAAATCGAGCTGACAGTAAAACTGCACACTAAGACTCTGTAGTAGTAGGCCAGAGTCATGTTTAAAGTAGTACTTCTGTAGAAAGGTAAGTATGTTTTCTTAGTGCTAGGTAGGGTGCTAGTTCCTCTGTGAGTGTACAATAAGATAGTTAAGTAAATATCAATAGTACAGGGATATGTAACTGTGTGTGTAACTGGTGCAAATACTGCTGGAAACATAACTGCTATCTGGGTGCGTTCATGAATGTATAAGAGGCCCTCTCGCTGTCTGACTTGATGTGTCATTAGCTGTATCCTTTTGTTAATAGGTATATACAGTTACAGTATGGATGGGACATTGCACATATAAGTGAGCATAAGTGTCTGTAAGTGCAAATTTAACTCACTGAAACTTAGAAGGACATGTTTTGTCTTTTAACCACAAAGCACCCTGCTCTATGGCCTACTTACAGTCTAGCTGAGTATGCAACTGTCTATAGTAAAATGACAGATTAAGGATTGACAAGCAGCCTTTTTAATGACAAGTGGAACTGACAGCAAAACTGCACACTTAGGTTCTGCAGTAGTAGACATCAGTCATTATTTAAATTAGTACTTGCGTGGATAGCTCAGTAGATCATGTTAGTATTTTCTGCATATCTGACTTAGTGCATCAATACCTCTATAAGTATCCCACCAGATATGTATAAAATTATGGTAAGTACAGGGATATGGAACTGTGTGTGCAACTGGCTTCAATAGTGTTGTAAACATAACTGCTGTATGGGTGTGTGCATGAATGTATAAGCAACCCTCAGTGTCTGGGTGGCTGTGTCAGTAGCTCTGTCTTTCAGTTAATAGTTATATCAGTTGCAGTATGCATGTCAAAGTGCAAATATTTGTGGGCATAAGGGTCTACAAGTCCACATATAACTGAGATAAACTGAGAGGAACATGTTTCACCTTTTTAATAACAAAGTACGCTGCTCTATGGTCTAACTATAGCCTACCTAAAGGTTGAGTTCTGTGTGCTAAAATGGAGGTCTAATCATTCTTTGCTGATTAATCTATTTTTCCTAAGTATTATCACATACCTATTATTTATATTCCATTTTAGGTGTGATGATCATGCTACTCACTTTCATTCACCTTATGTGCAATTATCCCTGTAAAAACACCTTTCAAATTAAACTACATTATACTACACATAACTGTTAAGTATGTTTGTTGGTCTGTATATTTGTCTCTCAGTATCAGTTAGAATTTCTTCCCACTGAAAATTAGCTAAAACAAGCAGAAGAATGGTACTCTATGCTCATGCATGGCAACCATTAATGGCAACCTTTTCAACTTTGCTTTCAAGCTTACTCAATCACAAAGCGAATCAGAATCTCTCTTTTACATTTAACCTATGCTATACCTCTTCTGACTGGATCTTATACTTAACCCTTTCCAACACTCCTCAAAAGATACCCCAATTCGATACTGGTTTATCCGAATCTGCTGTGGCACTCAGTGTAACTCTACGGCAGATCCGCGGATTCACGCAGGAGTACGAAATTCATTATCCTGATATATTGTGAAATACTGCCATATATATTCCTCTTACAATAAAATAATTTATTCACACTAAAACACTCTTTTAAATAAGTTTTTTGCAGTTCACCTGCAAATACTGGTTTAGTCTTTCATTCCATTCCCCCATGCTCCTGTAGTTCTGCTACCAAGGTAACATCCTTTGCAACATCAATTTGTAACAGTAGGTCACAAGTTCATAACAGTTACCATGCTCACTTGCTCGACTTTATAGGAAACATAAGAGGTGTGACTGAATGTTTCGAATAATACACATATCCCAAACAGTAACACTTTTTCTACTTGCTAAAAAACGAATCCAACATCTATTTTCATGTCTCAGAAAATCACTACCTACCTTTATGCACCAACATATTTAGAAGAGCTAATAAAGTGTGTTCTTTCAAATTCTAACTAGTAGTTTACAATTTCAACTACATTTCATTTCAAAATTACCTCATTCAACTGTAGCCTTGTCCTGAGTGGTACTCCATCTTCCATTTAAAATGCTCAGAGTGTGGATTGTGGAGCACATCTTAGTGGTTTTCGCTAAAGAAAGTACAAGAAAGAGTGGCATTGACAGGGACCTGGGTTTATCTAATGTGGATGCTACTGGGGTTGGCCAGAGAGGATTAAAGAGGCATCAATTGCTCCCTTTGGTAGAAACCATTAAGGATTGCCAACATCCAAACCTCTTGATTGTGTACAGTGGTGGCAATGACCTGGGCACACTGACTGGAGTTGGATTAGAAATCCTTATGAAGGATTCCTTTGGGAAATTAGTGGCAGTTTTCCCATGCACTGCCCTTGTCTTTCCTAACATTTGTCATAAGCAAAAATTAAACTGGTCAAGTAAATTCTGTCCACAAATTTACAAATTCAGGAAACATGTTAATAAAACTTTCTGCATTTCTCAGAGACCACAACATGGGCTCTACATACCACAATACTTTACAATTTGATATAGATGGTATATATAGAAATGATGGGGACACTCTGACATTGCCGCCTTGACTGAGGGGACTCCAAGGTCCACACTGCTTTGTGCCAGGAGGCATTGCCTGAGGGGGAGGATCTTGTCATCGAGCGCTATTAAATGCTGCCCCTCTACCGTGGCACGGGACACACTGACATTGCCGCCTTGACTGAGGGGACTCCAGGGTCCACACTGCTTCACGCCAGGAGGCGTTGTTTGATGGGGAGGAGCTTGTCATCAAGCATTATTAAGTGCTGCTCTGCTACCACGGCGTGGGACGCACTGACATTGCTGCCTTGACTGAGTGGACTCCAGGGTCCACACTGCTCCGCACCAGGAGGCGTTGCCTGAGGGGGAGGAGCTTGTCATTGAGCGCTTTTAAGCGCTGCTTCCCTACCGTGGAGCAGGATGCACCCGGGCAAAGCTCAAGCCAAGGGCAGGCTCATCCGTGCCCATCAGCACCAGGAAGAAGCAGGGCAGGGCCCTCCTTCTTGGTCCCTGGCTCTTGACCTCCATTCCTGATGGCCCTTTCTTTACTTAGCAGCACCATCTCAAATCAGAGCCCAAAACCCCTCTGTCCCTCTTATCAACAATATCTGCATCATCAGGTACCCCCAGGGGGTCGCTCTGCGCAGAAATCCTTAGAAACAGCCGGGCCTTGGGTAAAATTTGAAAGGATGGGAAAGAGGAAAGCAGGCGACAAAGCCTCAGGGCTGGGTGAAGCTAGAAAACTCTTCAGACACTCCATGAAGAATTGTACTATGGCTCAAATTGATGACTTAATTGAGGGATTAGAAAGTTTGTTATCTCCAAAGGCTACAAATATTGGTGGGAGGGGGACCGAGGTATCCGGAAAAGACATCAAGGTGGTAATTACGACCCTGGCGGTCAGAGACCTCCAGGGGTAATGTGGCGTCCGTACCGCCAACAGGCTGGCGGTACGGAGACCAGTATTACAACAGCGGCGGTAGCACCGCAGTCGCACCACCGGGGCCGGCGGTTTCCCGATGTTTTAGCCCCGGCGGTGATAATCCGCCAGGGCAGCGCTGCCCTGGGGATTATGACCCCCCTACCGGCAGCCTGTTTCTGGCGGTTTGCACCGCCAGGAAGAGGCTGGCGGTAAGGGGTGTCCTGGGGCCCCTGGGGGCCCCTGCACTGCCCATGCCACTGGCATTGGCAGTGCAGGGGCCCCCTAACAGGGCCCGGCCAGCTTTTCACTCTCTGCATAGCAGAGAGTGAAAAGCGCGATGGGTGCTACTGCACCTGTCGCACGGCCGCAACACCGCCGGCTCCATTAGGAGCCGGCTCCTATGTTAGGGCCTCAACCCCGCTGGGCCGGCGGGCGTAAACTTGGTTTGCGCCCGCCGGACCAGCGGGGATGTCGTAATGGGGTCCGCGGGAGTGCGCCCACATTGGCGGCCGCACGGCGGTTACCGCCCAAGTCTTATTTTTAAAAAGTGGATGAACGATGCCCGATTCCTAAAGACATTAAGAAGAATCAGCCAGGGCGCCGTACAGAGAAGGGATCCGCTACAGCTACCACCTCGACTCTCTCTCAATTTCCCCAGGAAAGTCTATCATCTCTAACCAAGTTTTCTGTTGAGTGCACCAATCATTTTGCACCACTAGAGAGCTCTAGAATTGGCCCTTGTAAACCTGTTAAACAAAGTGAGGTTAACAACGAAGGAGGGGAAATGAGAGAGGCCCCTATTGGAGTGCTTTTAGCCCATTTGAGAGGGGAAATTAACACTTTTCGAGACCACATGAGCACCCTAGGCAATATGTTGAACGAGAAATTGGATCTTTGATGACCATAATAGCGAAGTCAGAAACCTCTTGCCCTTTGCCAGATCCTGCACAGATTTCTGGGGCGTCCACCCAACCCCTCAACAAGTATGGTAATACAGAAAGTGGAAAGGGGTACATCAACTGCCAGCACACTTGGGGAATGGTACCCTGTGGGTCGCTTAATGCCAGTTGTGCCAAAAAGTCCAGGTCTTAACCGAGTAGGAAGGTTAGAACAGACCTCTGGAGGCAGCATACAGCATAAGAAGTAGGGTCCTAGAGCCACATGAAGCAGTAGAGAGACTCTTCCGGCCTAATAAAGTAGAAAGGCAGTATGATCTGTATGTGACAAACATCCAGAAATTAACTCCAGGCAATAGAGAATCCCGAGACTCACTCACAAAGCAATCCATTGGGTTAGGAAAATGCAGGAATGCAGATCAATGATAAGAGAGGATATGAGGTACGTCATGAGGATCAAAGGCATCGATCCAGGACAGGACTGCATAGGGCTGAAATTAGATAGTAGATGGTCTACTGTCTCTCGAGCAAAGATCTAGGCTAGGAACAGCGTCTCAGATAAAAATTAGACCAGACATCCCTGTAGCATCCACAGACTGTAGAGATAGGCCCATTACCCCTCTTCCTCAATCGCTTAATCGTGTTAACCAGGAGACCACCGGGGATACGTCAGATATCGATTGACAGGAGGTGCTACAGCTACCCATGGTGGGAAATCTTTTTGCCAGTAGCAGCAAATTCCAATCCTGATTGGTCCATAGCGAACATAGAGTAGGGGGGGACTAAAACCATGACGAATCTTGGGCTGTGGAAGACATTCCATGTAGTACCAACTCATACAAGGGGATGGGAACGGACACTTGTGAGGGTGATACAATTAATTTCCTTTAGTGTAACGTAGCAGGCGTAAGACCGAAGCTAAGCGACCCCGAATGGTGCAATTTTATAGAACAGTACCATATAATCCTGATGCAGAAAACCTGGGCACTTCAGCCAGTACATAAAGAGGGGTACCTGACTTTTTATAAGCCAGCACTCCCCTCAGCGCCAGGACGTGCCTGAGGAGGCCTAGCAATCTGGCTTCGGCAGGACTTGTTCACCAAGGTAAAGGTAATCCCCTGCAATAGCAGGGATATCCTAGCTGTCAAACTATTGAAAATACTTAGATTAGACCAGCCTTCCTAAGTATTCAAATCCTCATGGTAGCTCATGTAGTGGACATGCTAACCAAGCTGCTCGGGGGAGCAAGGGTAATAGTGGCAGGGGATTGCAATATCCATCTGAGATACAAAATAGACCTTCCTCAGCTGACCCGATAGCTACGTAGAACCTCTGGGCAGATCGGGACAAGTGCAGGTGGAGACCCAAAGAGTCTCGGGGTAGCAGCCCAATTGGAGAACCTAATTAGCAGCACAGGGCTAAGGCAGGTCAACGGGAATACAAGATCGGACACTCCTGCCGCACCCACATTTAAAAAAGGAACTTTCACAAGCCATCTTGATTACATTTTTCAGGACCAAATGCTCTGGCCTTCCCTTATTGATATGTTAGTGATCCCAAGAGCCGATAGCAACCACCAAGCCCTTAGTGCAGTCTTTGCAGCCCCTCTATTTATAAACAATTACTTGCCCATGTGGGTAACGGGCAATAACATCAAGACAACTAACAACAAGAAGAATCTAAAGTGGGCAGCGGTGGCAAATGACACAATGGTCCAGACCACAATTTATCAATGGGTTATAGAGAGTTTGTTCCCCTTTGCCTCCATTCATCCTGCAATGGCTAACTTTGTCCAGTTGCATTGCAGCCTGATGGATCACTTAAGATCTCTCTTTATGGTGGTAAGACGCAGAGAGACTGCCATCTACAAACCACTGAGGGGGTTCTCAAAGGATTGTCAGCTGGTGAAGGTTGAGCTCCTGTCTGCACCGAATAGGGGGAACGGTTGTGAGGGGCTCTTATAAAAAAACACAAAGAAATGCTAAAAAAAGGTGGGAGAGTGGCCAGAGGGATAGCCTAATTGCTGCCCTCCAAGAGGGGGACACCAAATTATTTTGGAAAGACAGGAAAGACCCCCCCAATCTCGAGAGCAGTCTCACAATTCAACCTGAACAATGGGTGACCCTTTTTAAAGAACTCTATAGGGGAAAGCATAGTGCTAAGGCACTCCAACCATCACTTAAGGGTGCCATTAGCGATCAATCAGGCAACAAACCTGGATGCTCTAGTTTTGACCTGATCAGCTTTACCATGGAGGAAACTTCCCTAGGCTTGCAAACGCTACACAAAGGAAAGGCCGCGGACCCAGATGGCATTCCAGGTGGCATGTATTTGTCGCGCCTAGATGCCTGGATAACTCATGTGAATACCCTAAGTAATGCTATTCTGAGGGGAGAAGGTATCCTCCCATCATGGTGGGAAACAACAATAGTTCCAATCTACAAAAAGGGGGACAGAGACTCCCCAAGGAACTACAGGCCGATAAGTTTAATCAACATCAGCCAAAAGGTTTTTTGCAAACAAGTCTTGACCAGGTTACTCTTGTGGATTAATAACAACCAGATTCTTGTGGATTGGCAGGCAGGATTTAAGAGAGGGGTTAGCACAGTGGACCAAGGGTTTAGGTTTAAATCCTTATGTTGGAAGTATTTGACTCTAAAACAAGATCACTTTTATGTTGCCTTCAATAATGTGAAAGCAGCATTCGATCTAGTCCCACTGGAGCTCCTCTGGAGAGTCCTAGATAGTTATGGTCTGGATAGAGACCTCGTAAGGCTAATAAGTTACATGCATGAAGACACCTTAGTTAGGTGGACCCAGGGAGGTTGACCTCACTAGCCCAATCCCTATCGCAAGAGGGGTTAGACAGGGGTGTGTTTTGGCCCCCAAATTGTTTAGCCTCTATATAAATGGTGCAGTGGACCAGTTGGCTGAGTGTAACCATGACGCCCCCAAACTAGAGGGAAATCCTGCACCAATTCTCATGTTTGCCAATGACACTTTGCTGATACCAAGAACCCTGATGGGATTACATAATGAACTAGATTCATTTGCGGCGTTCTGTGAAACGAGGGGGCTCAAAATTAACCCAGGGAAATCAAAAGTTCATGGCCCTAAACCCACTAAGGTATAGGATTAACAGAGAACTTATCTTGGACCTCGCAAATAGAAAAAAGCTCAATCATCCTTTATCAGCGGACAATCAGAAAGAAAATCAAGAATTCAATGGGAGGGCCCCTTTCCCCAGCCCTTGGCGCAGAACTTTGGGGTAATTGCGACTCGCACAGTTTAACCCTGACTGAAAACAAGTCCCTACGCTTATTGCTACATTTACCTGCCAGTACACCCCTCATTCTCATTCCACTCAGACTTGATCTAGCTCTAAACCAAATACATTGTGTAATTGCGCTCAAACCACTTTTATATTGGTTGCGTCTATGGTCCTCTGAGCACTTGGGCCCCTACAAAGCATTTATTTTGGTGCTATTATCCATTGACAAAATGGTATCAACCCCCTGGCTAAAACACATTAAGGATCTGTATCACTGGATTGAAATGTGGGAGATATGGAGGTGCCCACAGAGTATAATGAGAAGCATGGATTAGCGTGTAAAGCATCATTATTGGGAGGCGACATTAACTCAGATTTGCCAAACCAGATGATAGGCAAAAGAACAAAGCAATTTCTACAAGTGCTCAACTATATTCGAATACTACATGGATAGCATATATCCAGCCCAGGCCAAAAATCTGTTTCAGACTAGGGATCCTGCAACTGAATTCCGTCACCTGCAGATGGAAAAAAGATAATTGTGCAACTAGCTTCTGCCCCTTTTGCCCAATGGAATTAGAATCCCTGGCTCACTTTATGTTCTTTTGCCCAAGGTATTTAAAGCCCAGGAGAAAATGGATCATCCCCTTATGCAGGTCCCTCAGTTCCCAGAATCAGCGGGAGAGACTTCCTATACTAACAAGTGACACTAGCGGAAAACTAGTGTTTGCAGTTGCCAGCTACTTATGATGTGCTTGGATTGTGATATCTAGGGTGATCCCCCACCACATAGATCCTAATTCTTGTACCGTGGTAACCGGTTGAAAATTAAGACTGCAATAGTGTTTATGTCACTTCATTTTATTAAAGCTGTAGCCTCTAACCTCACAGTACATGTAAAATTACCATGGCTGGCACATAGGTGAGGGATTTAGCTTATGATAGAATGGTTTACTGCTGCTAAGAACCCAAAGCTGTAAAATGAATTGCCAGCGTTTATTCCTATGGGGTATTTAAAAAAACGTTTTTATCCATTAGGATACTATTTCTTCCTTGTTACTTTAATGTGTGTGTGATGCTTCTATTGCTCAAGTCAAAATAAAGCTAATAATAAATAAATAAATATAGAAATGATGGAGTTCATCTAACAGACAAATACAACAGGGTGTTCCTGCTGAATTTGACAGACTGCATCCTGTTTCATACATCATTATCAACTACATATTATAAACACAAAAGATCTTTTTAAATCATCATTCGGATCTCAAAAAATGGCAAAAGAACACTTACATTTTTTTTACACCCATTATCCATCATTATCTATAATTGACCCCTTCATAAGCATTACACCCCACAGTTTAGCCCGAGCACCTTTTCCAAATACAATAAAATGGGAGCCACAACTTTCCCTACCGGGTTGCAGCCAATCAAGACTGGGTGAGTGTCTGTATGGGTGTCTGAGTGTGTGTAAGAGCGTGTGTCTAGGTGTGAGAGTGGGTGTTAGAGGGTCAGTCTGGGTGTGAGAGTGGGTGTGAGAGCATGGGCCTGACTGAGATCTCGGCGGGGGATATCCCGTCCACTGTATTACGATCCAATTATGTCCTATGGAAACCATAATACTGAGGAGGAGATATCTGTCACATTTGTGAAAGAGTATTCCCTCCACTGAGGGTGTGAGAGGGTGTCTCAGGGTGTATGAGTGGGTGTGAGAATGTTTGTCTAGGTGTGAGTGGGTGTGAGAGTGTCTGTGTGGATTTCAAAGTGGGTATGAAAGTGTCCATCTGGGTGTCAGAGTGGGTGTGAGAGGGTGTCTCTTGGCATGAGAGTGGGTGTCAGAGTGTCTGTAAGGATGTGAGAGTGTCTATCTCGGTGTTAAAGTGGGAGTGATACTGTGTACCTGGGGGTGAGAATGTGTGTGAGTGTGTGCCTGAGTGTGACAATGGGTGTGAGATTAACTGTCTAGGTGTGACAGTAGGTGTAAGAGTGTGTGCCAGGTTGTAAAAGTGGGTGGGAGAGTGTCTCTCTGGATGTGGAAGTGTTTGTGAGAATGAGAGTGAAACTGTCTACCTGGGTGTGAGAGGGTATGCCTGGGTGTGACAGTGGATATAAGGGTGTCTGGCAGTGAGAATGGGTGTGAGAGTGTTTGTCTGGGTGTGAGAGTGATTGTAAGAGTGTTTGCCTGCTTGAGTGGGTGTGTGATTATATAGATATATTTTTATGTTTTCCGAAATCCAAGAATTCACCTGTGGATTTACACGGGGTCAGGCTGAGCCCCGAAGGTGAATCCACATATCTCAGAAACCATCAAAATAAATTGCTTCCACACATTTCAAGCCCATTATTTACTATTTTGGCACATATATACTAACCACATGGGATAAGGGGTGTCAGGGAACCTCTACCTCTATCAACTTCGTCGCCTCACACAATTTAGCCCCGGGGATCATTTCTCAGATTAAACTAAATGTCAGTGGCAAATTCCCTGTCAGGTTGTGGCCAGCCAATCAGATTCTTGCTTTGGCGTATGGACCTGAGGTAATGACCCGTTGTGGATCTGGGAAGGATCTGCATCCCTAGATATCTCTATTTTTTGTCATTTAATATCTTTAAAGCTACTAAACGGATTTACACCAAATCACAAAAAGCCTGTGCAAATTTGGAGCAGTTCCCACCACCGGTTCGGGCTGTGGTCATGATCAAAATCCCTATGGGAACATGCAGACGGAAAATGCTTTTCAGGCCCCCTTTTTTCTCTGCCCCCACTTGACGGATCACCCTAAAACTTTAACAACAGCAGCTGAACTAATTGAAGTGTACGTTTTAATGTCAAGATTCATGAAGCAGTGTCAAAGTTATTGATGAAACAAAAAACGCAGTTTCTATAGAAACTAGGGCCCTCATTACGACTTCAGCGGTCTTTTTGCAAGACCGCCGAAGCCGCTGCTGCCAACAGACCGCCATATTTAGAGTTGCTTTTGATTTCCGCCTATTTATGGGGGAAAATCCAACTCTGTCAGCCTGGATGATGGAGGAAGAGAGGTGGTTCCACCGGCAGCACCGTCATGCCAACAGGACTCTGTCTACTATATTACGATGCATAATATGGCCCATCTGTGTCCTGTACGGTGGTGCGGTGCTGGCAGTGGCAGACGTCAGGACCCATCCCCTCCCGGATGACCAGCTTGCCGAAACAGGTAAGTGGACCGTCCAAATGGGGGGGTGATTGTTGGGTGCATGTGTGTGGTGTGTGCATGTATGTTTAGTGGAATGGGTGTGCGTGAGTGCTTGTGTGTGTATGTGTGTGGAGGGTGAGTGTGTCTGCATGTATACGGAGGGGAGTGGGATTTTGGGGTACGAGTATGTAGGTGTGTGTATTGGGATGCATGCGAGTGGGGTTGCAGGTGTGCAAGTCTGCAAGTGAGTGGGGGTGTCGTGTGTGTGTGTGCAAGTGAGTGGGGTTATCTGTGTGTATGCATGTGAGTGAGTGGGGATGTTTGTATGAAAGTGTGCGGATGTGGGGGTGTTTGTATGGAAGTGTGCAGAAGAGGGGGGTGTGAATGTAAGCACGCCAGGTGAGGTGGGGGTGTGCATGAATGCAGAGGGGGTGGGGGGGTGAATGATTGCGGAGGGGTGGTGCCTATGTGTGAGTGTGTGTATGTCAGTGTGAGAGCGGATGGGGGTGTTAATATGGATGGGTGCGCTTGGGTGGGGGGTGTTTGGAAGTGTGTAGACGAGTGGGAGTGTGTGCATGTGTGGGGGTGCGTGCGCCAGTGACAGGAATGGGGATTCCTGTCACCAGGTGCGTTACCGCTAGGCTTATGCTGCCTCCTAATATGGCCGGCAGTCTGAGGCCTGCCGCCGGCCCGAGGACCCCGATGGCGGCTGCGTAGGTGCGACCGCACCGGCGGGCCGGGCTGCATTGTGGCAGTTTAACTTTGGCCAAACGGGCTATTTGTATTGCGGTGGTCTTTACCGCCGGGTCCGTGGTGGTAAGGCAGCGTAATGAGGGCCTTGGTCTTAACTATAACTACCTACTGGCGACCACCAGCAGGTAATATAAATATAAATACAATATATATATATATAGATATATATATATATATATATATATATATATATATATATATATATATATATATATATTTTTTTTTTTTTAAATATATATATATATATATATAAAATATATATGTCTGTATATAATAAATATATATATATATGTCTGTGTTTGTGTATACACACATACACACACACCAACATATATATTCACTGAAAAAACCTAAGGTTACAGGGACGTTACAGTTAGGTCCTGAATTTTCTTATACAAATCCATAGAAAATCAGCAGTTAGAGTTATCTCAAGTAATTATAACTCACATCCTAAGGAAATTTGAACTTGTGCCTTTCCCATGCACAGCTAATTATTCCACGTATTTTATCATTGATGACAACTTCTATGGCATCTTTGATATTATCACTGCAACTTCCAATAAAATTATTGAAGAGAAAACTGTGCACGGCACAGTTGCGGGGATTTAGTTACCTTAGGACGCAAGATCCTTCAGCACTCTGTGACGGTCATGGCCTTCGGCCCTGTGCAGCAGAAGTCAACCACTAGACCTTTCTGTCAGTGGATCTGTGAGTGGGTGCGTGAGTGTCTGAGTGGGTTTAAAAGTGGATGAGTGAGTCTATGAGTGGATCTGAGTGGGTGCATGAGTGTCTGAGTGGGTATGTTAGTGAATGCATGAGTCTGAGTGCAGGTATGAGTGAAAGAATTAGTGTATGAATGAGTCTGTGAATGTTTTATTTTCTTTGCTTATTCACGATTATTCTCAATGAAGCAAGATTAATCTTGATTATTTGTGACTATCACACATGGTGAAGAAAAATAATTTTAAACCCATACATTGACCCTCAAACACCCCTATATCACACTCCTGGGGTCAGGGAACATCCACCCTGATCCCATATGCTACATTTAATTTAGTTTTTCAGGCCTGGGGACCATCTCTTGTAACCTTAAAGTGAAAGATGCAACTTTCTTTTCAGGTTGTGTCTAGTTGCGTATTTGTGAATATTCACAAATAATCGTGAAGTACTCATGACCTCAGATATACAGGTTTGGATTTTCTTTAATTTTTCATGAACTACTGAACAGATGTACACCAAACTTTTGGGCTTATTCCGTCCAGCGATCCAGGCTATAATCGTGTTCAAAACTCCTATGGGAATTAACTTAGGTAACACAGGTTTTTTTAATCCCCTTTTTCTCACTTCCCACTTAATGGATCACCCTGAAGCTTCCCACATACAACAAGAATCACTTGCACACTTTATTTAGAAAGTTTGTGAAGATCCGTTATGGGTAAGTCAAAAAAAGATTTTTCTATGGAAACATGGTCCTTTCTATAACTACCTACTGGTGGCTGCCAGTAGGATATATATGTATGTATGTATGTATATATATATATATATATTTATATATTTTGGTATATATATATTGGTGATGGTGGTCCCTGGAGCTGTAAAGGGTCCTGGAGGGGAGGTCCGCATGCCCCCTCCTCCTTCCATTAAGAATTCTTTGGCAGCACACACTCTCCCTCTGCATTTATCATTGGCCTGGCCCAGGGAAGCTGGCAGTCCCTGAAGCCCATATAGGTCATGGGAGGGGGATCATGTGTGCCCCCACTCACAAAATTAATTATATATGTGCCCTGGAACTGTGCCCACCCAGAGGCTGATTTGTGTACAGTTGCGGGAGACCACACATGTTTTTTTATGATTTTTCCTGGGATTCGCATATCCTTGCAAATATCGCAGGAACATTTTTATAAAGAATGCTTTTCTTCCCACCAGTGCTAGGACACCTCACCACAAGGCCTACGGGATCAGGGTATTCCTAAGCTACCCTCTTCTTTATTCTTAACTTTTTGGGGGGCTCAAACCCCCCCTTTTTCTCAGCCCGTTCTTGACAGATCACCCCAAAACTTTCAAGACTGCAGCTGAATGAATAGACATAGGAGTTTTGAAATGTCATCTATGGGAATTAGACCCTAACTAAAAATAAAAAAAGGCCTGAGGAGCTCACCCTTATGGCTGAAACATGCCAAAAAGGGGGAGGAGGTCATGCACCCACCTCCTCGAGCCTTGAAAAGACCCAGGAGACCCCATCCTGCAGCACTGCTAAATTTACAAAAAAGGAAGGGTGTCAGTCAGCCCCCTTCCAGGGCCATTATTGGCTCCAGCAACCCCATCCTCTGAGGTTGACTCACTTGTTGTATCCCCAGGAGTTCACCACTAGGACATAGCGGTTTCCCTGTCCACACCAGAGCAGGCAGGAAAACCTGTGGTTGCCCCCACCTAGCTGAAGCATTTTCAAAACTCCCACCAAATGCTTGTCAGACAGTGAAAATCGCGATGGGTGCTGCTGCACCTGACGTACTGCAACATTTCTGCCGGCACTATTATGAGCTGGCATCAATGTTGTGGGCTGTTTCCTGCTGGGCTAGTGGATGGAAACTCTGTCCCTGGCCACCAAACTAGCGGGAAACTCTGAATAGCCCTCACAATCAGATCACCTCCACCGGCATTTTCTGACCACACAACTTCGGCGGAGCAGTATTTCTGACTGTTGAAGTCATAATGAAGGCCAAAGTCTGCTCCCAGAGAGTGGGAGCTCTGAAAATGCTCCGACCCTCTCGGATATGTTTCCCTGCTCACACTGATGCTGGTTGGGTAAAAGATCAAGAGATTGCTCCCATCTGGAGAGAGCAGCATAAATAGCTGCTCCCTATGGGTGGGAGCAATGGTGGCTCATGCAACATGCGGGGAGCTGGCTGGGGCTGCATGGACCCTGGGGCACCCCTTGTGGGCCCCTGCATTGTGTCTGATGGATGAACTGGCTGGACACCAGTGAACCCGCCTAAATGAAACACAGACCCCAGGGGATGGGATCTCTTGGGCCAGAATAGAGTTGGGGATGGGGTCCCCAGGTCCTAATAAGGCTCAGAAGGGGGCACAAAACTCCCCCTCCCCTTTGAAAAAAAAGGCCCAGGAGTGCTAACCACATGGTCTAATAAGGCTGGTAGAGGGGGGGGTGTGGTCCCTTTCCTCTTTCAAATTGTTAAGACTCTGGGGGATGGAGTCTCAGGGGCCTAAAAAGGCTCGGGGGCACACACCCTCCTCCCCTTTAAAAAAAGGGCCTGGAGGATAGGGTCCCCAGGGCCTAACAAGGGGTTGGCTGCCTCCAAGGAGTTGAAAACAGGGCCTGGCTGCAAGACAGACCTTGTGGCTATCCCGTGTCATGCACGATCAAAGGCCTTGCATGCTGTGGGATTGGTTGCCTTTGGGTAGATGCCTGTGGGGAGTTGGACGCAGGTCCTGGTTGCAAGTCAGGCCTTGCGGCCAAAGGCTAGGCCTGGCCTGACAAAAGGCAATGAGCAACATGGTGTTGGCTGTCTGTGAGGGGTTTGCCACAGGGTCTGGGTGCCCTGGTGACATCCAAAATTATTCCACTGATAACATCACTGGTGACATCACTGATGATATCATCCAAACGTCTTTTGCACATATTACACTGTGCACAAGTATTGCATTAAAGCTGTCAAAGTAACTGCAAAATAGCTCACAATAATATGAAGCATTACAGACAGCTCCCTCAGGTGTAGCAAGCATGTGTTATGTGTAACATTGACCCTATACCATACACTTCATAGTTAACCTAGTTCACATTAACAATCAACCACAGGAATAGGGGAAGCCCTTATTGCTCCAATTTTCAATATGTATACAACTACTTAGAGAAAGTCAAGTTCTTCAAAATACTCAACATCTGTTCCAAAATGAATGCCCTACTATGCGCAGCTTTTATCTGTATCAAACCCCTGCCAAGCACTGAACCTATATGGAGAAAATAACTTTGTAGGCCTGTGCGGAGTTTGCGGAGTTCTATTACGCAGAACTCCGCGAAGTGCCAAAAAAACTCTGCTGCAATATGTGGAGTAGCCCATGGACAGGCAGACAGAAGAAACCTCTGCTTGCAGTGAGGAATAGCTGTTTGACTGCTCCCCCTCACAGTGAGCAGAGTGTTTGCTGTGTCTTGAAGGCAGCTATCAAAGCTGCCGCCAAGCTAGAGCAAACAGCTATGTCCCGGGGTGGGCACCATGGGACATAGCAGGAGCTGGTCCCGGGGATGGTGGTCCCCTGGGCCATCTGTGGCTCCACAAGGGCGACCACCTGCCCCCCTGCAATGAGGTGGTGGGCCCTAGGGCTGCAGGGGGGATGCAGGAAGCCTCCCTGCATACATTAAAACAAAAGCGCCAGGGAGGTTGCGTTCCCAGGTACAACGGGTGGGTCTGGGCAACTACCTTGCATTTAGATTGTGATTAGCCCTGGGGAGGTGCAGGTCCTCAGGGCAGCGGGGGTGGAGAGCTCCCCCACATTAGAATATGTTGAAGCCCCGGGGAGGTGGTGGTCCCCTGGGCTGCTGGGGTGCCAGACAGCCATTGCTTTGAAAACATGAATGCTCCCAGGACCTGACCCACCTGGTGCCTCAAAGAAACAAGCATGGGAGCTCGCGCTTGTTTCTTTTAAAACATAATTTGCTGGATCCACTGGAAATCATGGTGAAAATTTGAGAAACATTTTTTTTTACTCTGGGGGGTTCCCTCTAGAACCCCAGCACCAGAGCTAAGGGGTCAGGTTGACTCTACCCTGGACCCTTTCCTTATTTTTTTACTTTTTTCCTAGTGCTCGGATGAAGCTGAGCCCCAAGGTGGCTGCCAACACTTCCTTGTAGAAGTGTTGGCAGCACATCAAATCTCAGCACAAGATCATTAGAGTTTGCCGTGCCTTCACATCCCTCTATACACAAATTTAGATTTTCTTTAATTTCTCAAAAACTACTGAATGGATTTACACCAAATAACAAAAAAGACGCTTTCTGGACCAAGAACTACCTTTCTGCCAAATGTGGAGTAATTCCGTCCATTGGTTCAGGCACTATTCCTGTTCAAAATCCCCATGGAAAAATTTATGGGGAAAAAGCATTTTGGAGCTCCCGCTTGACGGATCACCCCACAGCTTTCCACACAGACACTGAAGTGGGCGTATAGTGAGCCTAGTATTTTTGGGGAAAATTCATCAAGATTCATCAAACAGCGCCAAAGTTATTAGCAAAACCAAAAAACTTTTTTTATAGATAAATGTATATATAAATATATATATATATATATATATATATATATATATATATCGCACTGCAGATGCATTCCTTACTATGGTTTAACTTATTATCAAGTACAAATGCCACAACAAGCCACCACTGGCATGTTTCAACCAAAAGGTCTTCCCCACAGTTATCATTTGCACATCTGCCATGCACAGTTTTCTCATCAAAAATTTTACTGCAAATATTACATTGATATGATCAATGATATTATCAAAAAAGTCACGAGTGTGGTAATTTGTGGGGTAATTAGCAGTGCATGAAAGGATGTGAGTTATAGTTACCATAGGATGCAAGCTATAGGTACTTTATATACCTCTAACTATAAAAGGTGAATTTCTATGATTTGGCAAGCCTAAGATGTGAGCCTAACGATAACGTCCCAGCAACCTGTTTTTTTAGTGAATTTCAGTTTTTTTTAATCCTATTTCCTGACTATAACCTCCCCAGAACCTTCGTTTTTTTTCAGTGAATTTCTATGGCTTTTTTAACATAAAGTATTTTCAATTAGTAGATGGTAATCCAACCACCACAGCACACAGCCTTTAGCCATGCATGACAGGGGCGACCGCGAGGCCTGTTCCTGTGACCAAACCCTCCAACCACCCAAACCTGTGCTGTGCATGACATTTGGCAGTGCACATAGGGGGTTGGTTGCAGGCCCGGGCCTGCGGCAAGACCCTGCGGCCAACTCTTATAACCATCCAATCCTCAGCTGCGCACAGGTTGTACACAGGGCCTGGCCTGACCAGGCGTCCGCCCTACCCAGGCCCATCCAGGCCCAGGGTACCCTAGTCCCAGGTCCTGGCCTAAATATTAAATTATTTTAGTGGGAGTGTGCTGTGCACCCCCTCTCCCCAAGCCCAGCATGGCCCCAGGTACCCCATCCTCCAGGGCGTGGACAAATTATAATTTTTGTGGGTGGGAGGCTGCAGCCCCTCCTCCCCAGGCCCATCTTGGCTTCAGGGACCCCATCCCCTGGGACTTAGCCATGTGGCCTAGACCCCCCAGGGCACCAAGTCACAATGTTGGGGATTGTAGGGGGAGACTGAAGGCCTACCGGTCCCTCCTGTGTGAGCCAGCATTGCTGTCACAGAGAGGGAGCTGCTAAAGCGGTTCCCTCTTTCTGAGAGCAATTGTTTTCTCTGTCTCCCTGCCTGCATCATTGTGGGCAGGGAGACAGAGGAAACCTCTGCTCACAGTGAGGGAGCTCTGTTTGACAGCTATCAAAGCTGCTGCCAAGCCACAGCAAACAGCTATGTCCCAGGGTTGGGCACTCCGCAACATAGCAGGAGCCGGCCCTAGGGGGTTACGGTCTCCAGGGTCATCTGTGGCTCTACAAGGGGGACTACCGAACTCTCCTCCAAGGAGCTTTGCCCTGGGGTGGTAGTCTCAGGGGCTCTGCGGGGGGGAAGGCAGCCCCCTGCATGCATTAAAACTAAAGCCCCGGGGAGTTGGTGGTCCCAGGGGCTGCGGGCAGCGCGGCCTCCCTGCATTTAGATTGTGATTTGCCCCGGGGAGGTGCAATGATGTAGGAAATTATGTGAAAAGAATGAATACAAAGAGAAGCCAGGGAAGGGAAGTCAGATGAAGGGAAGTCAGATAGAGCATGTGAAGACAAAAAGGTAAAGGAAAGGTTTCTGAGTTCTCACAATAAAATGAAGCTTAAGAAATTACACGATTATATATGTACATACTCTTTCACTCTGTCAATGTGTGTAAAGAAAAACATGTAATTTAAAATTTAGAGTGTGTAAAAATAATATTTTAGTAAACAAAGGGCATGTGTTGTGTTTCACATTTTTCTATGTCAGGGCTGTAAAAGAAATGCTTAGCAACAGTGTGCTTCCATGTCTGGAATCCAGTGTGTGGATGATCAGAAACTGTGAAGCAGACAGTTGCTGAGGATCCCTAGTTGGGGGTCATGAGATAGTGCTTAATAAAAAACTAAAAAGCAGTCCTGAAGGCTGTGTCTTTCATCCCAAAAGCAACCAGGCAAAATCATGCAAATTTCTGTAATTCTGCATGAAAGAATAACTGGAATTACTCCAATTACACCAGTGTTATGAAAATAAAGATGAAGCCCAATGGCCATCCTTGTCATTGAGCTTAACAGCAGTGCTGGTATCTTCATTTAGAGTTATTGCCTTCCTTCTTGTCCGAAAACACTATTGTTACATTCCAGATCCAAATCAATCATTCACTGTGTCCACACCACTCCAAATCCACAACCAACCTTGCATCAAATAATGTGTTGTTTTTGTGGTAGATCCAGGGAAAAGGGAGGGGCACAAAAAAGAAAACAAGTACACTGGATATCACAAGTCAGATTGGCACTGCATTCAACTGGTAAAGTGCTGGAACCTAAAAACAACTTGATAAACTTTAAGAACATGTGTTTCTGATATGCAATTTTCAAAAGAAACTAAGCTGCATATTTAAGAAAGGTGGTGCTGCACCCAGTGCAGTGCACCATGGCACAGGGTAGGGGGCAATGGCGTAAAAATTGTTGACGCTATTGATGTACTGTTACAGTACATAGGGGCCCATTGTAACCCATGGTGTGCCCCTTTTAACGTCTGCTCTGAGCAGGCGTTCAAAATGTTACAAACCTTTTAGATTTCTTTGTGCCATTTTGTTCTGCCCCCTAATGGGGGAACACCCCACTTGCATACATTATGTCTGGTACAGGCATAATGTGGCTCAAGGAGTTAGAAAGTGGTGCAATGCAAAAATGGCACGTCGATTTTGGCCTTGTTGCTCCACATTAGCTTAAAAATGGATGCTAATGTGGCACAAGGTGGCGCTAGGCCTTTTTAAATCTAGGCCTAAAAGTCAATATTTTTGTCCATTAGGCATAATGAACTCTTCTACCTTTTACTGTCTTACTGTCTCCACTACTAAACACCCACAATGTGAATAGGATGGTCAGTACTAGAAACCGGGAATGTGAAATAGGCTAACAGTGAAAAGAGAAGCAGTGGATACTCTGGACACTCAGGGTCTCATTTAGGTATTGGTGGATGAGTTACTCCAACACAACGGTGATGGTTATCCTGTCCACCGAAATCAAAATCTCATTGTATCCTATGGGATTTTCTATTTCGGTGGACAGGATATCCATCACCGTTATTATGGAGTAATGCGTCCTCCAATATCTAAATCAGGCCCTCTGACTTCTTTCTCTGCTGGTGGTGTTGTCTGCTGGTCAAAGTGGATATCCAAAGGTAAAAAGAGATACTTCAATACTTAGCCATAAAAGTTTTGCATCTAACCTTAGCAATGAAAACGATATACTTTAATAGTATATCTGTGAAATCAACTCTCCCTTTTCTGGTAGGAAGCTGATCTTCCTGAAACTGGAGCTTAGCAGGAATTGAGTAGCAACATGTATGCTCACCAACTCTCCTCCTCTATAGGTAACTATTTCAAGCTTCATAAATATGCACTCTCTAATGTTGATATGCAGGGCTGGCTTTAGGGCGGTACGAGCAGTGCGACCGCATTGGGTGCTGACCTCAGGGAGGTGCTGTCTTTAGCAATAACTTAGAAGCTTGGGATTTAAAAGCACCTCTTGAAAAGTTTCTTGTGCATCCAGCCTACAGGAAGCAATTAAAGTATACCTCTTGTGATTAATGTTCGTGCTGGGGGAGAGATGGGAGTTTTGTTCAGTGGCAGCTTTGACTCACCATAAAGTATTGAGGAAGATTAATATGCAGAGGGTTAATATGCCTGCTGCAAACAGCAGAACTATATTTTATGTGGATAGTTTAGTAGATTAGTAAATTCAGCCTTTTAAAACAAATAAAAATGTGAAAGAGGGGCTATGGAGAGATGAGGGGCAGATTTGCTGGGTGGTAGTGAGAGAATCCGAGGAGGTGGTCATGGGGTTGGGGGGCGTCAAAAAAGACTGTCACACAGAGCGCCACCAGCACTAAAGCCTGCCCTGCTGATATGTGCTTAGTTTCTAATTTGTCTCTTGCATATCTGAAAAGTAATGCACAATCATTAATATCTTGTGATCCTTATCAATATCAATACATAAATCTCTTAATGCATATTCATAGATACATTTAATGAGCAATCATCATCTTGAAGAGAGAATTCTTCCCTTCCCTATGCTGTAAAAAAACCAAATATAAATGCAAGCACTTTCTAAAGTCCTCAACCATACTATTTCAAATGTTCAAATAGTTTAAAGTTTGCTTTCCAACACAACTTTATTTCTATAGTACTACTCTGTAATCACAAACTGTTACATAGTGTGACAACAGTCAGTGACAAAAATCTGCGAATACCTGCAGTTTTTCCTTCCATAGCCCCCATGGTGCACGGTACGAGCTGGTCTCGTCCTGACGAGACCAGCTCGTCCTGAACTCGGCCCACGGGGGGAGCGCTAGCACTCCTCCCGTGGGCCTCCCTCCTACACCACCGTCAGGGATGGAAGGGGAATCGTTTCCCCTAACACCACCAACCCCCCACTCCCTCAGTGACGTCTGATGATGTCAGCACGCACAGCATCTCTCTTCCGACCGGGAGGTAGGGCAGGCAGAGGCATAAAAGGAAAGGCCTTTCCTTTCATGTCTCTGTAAGCATTTCTGCAGCCCGCAGAATGCTTTCAGAGCTCGCAAAATCCCTGTTGCCCACTAGGCAACGGGGATTTTGTTATTTTTTTCTGTGTGTATGTGTTTATAAATAAGGGGAGTGACCCCTTTGGCAAGGGCCGCTTCCCAGGGGAAAATTAATTATGAGGCCTTTTCTGCCCACCCTCAGGAAGATCGGCCTATTTTAGAGGGGGCATAACCCACTAGACACGACGGATCTTTTTTTTTTTTTTATATATGTGGGGAGTGACCCCTTAGGCAGGGGTCGCTCCCCTGCAGACAAAATATATTTTGGCCATTTCAGATCAGACTATGTGGGGGCAGAAACCTTTAGACACCAGGGATTTTTTTTTTCAGTTTCACAGAAAGGCAGCAACCTCTTAGGCAATGGCCGCTCCCCTGGAGGGCAATTTTATTTTAGGCCATTTCTGCCCACCTTGGGGGCAGATCAACCTATTTTTCTTAGGCCAATCTACCCCTCAGGGGGGCAGAAACCACTAGACACCACGGTTTTCATTTTTTTCGCAAGGGGATCTACCCCTTAGGCAAGGGTCGCTCCCCTGGGGGCAAATTTATTTTAGGCCATTTCTGACACTCTTGGAGGCAGATCAGCCTATTTTAATCAGACCAATCTGCCCCTAAGGGGGGCAGAAACCACTAGGCACCAGGGATTTTTTTATTTTTTTATTTTTTACAAATGTGAAGTGATTCCTTAGGCAAGGGTCGCTCCCCTGGGGGGTACATTGTTTTTAGGCCAATATTGCCCCCCTTGGGGGCAGATCGGCCTAATTCTATAATGCCCGGGGGGGAGAGAATTCACTTAGGCACCTGGTATTGGTGTGTGTTTTGTTTGGGGGGGCAGACCCTTGGGCAAGGGTCACGCCCCATGGGGGCACATTACTGTTAGCCATTTCTGCCCCCCATGGGGGCAGATTGGCCTATTTTTGTAAGGCCCATCTACCCCCAAGGGCAGAGATTTTTTTTTTAAAAAAGAGGGTAGTGGTATGGCCATACCCCCACCTCAAACAAACGGGGACAAAGTTGTTCTGCCCACCGGTGGGCAGATGGGTCAATTACCCCCGATCCATTCCCCAGGGGGACAGAAAGCCTACTAGATGCCAGGGAATTCAAATAAAAAATAGTGGGGTGGTGGTTACTAGCCATTATGGACATGGTTATGTCCCTACCCCAACTGAAGGGGGAAACAGTCTTTCAGCTCCCCCCGGCACACTAAACATCTTATCCCAGGGCAAGCAAAAGGTTATTTGATTATGTTGGGTTTTGGTTTTGGTTTGACTTTTGGGCCATGAGAGCTTGCCTAACTCTCACAATTGTCCCACTTGGAATGGTGAGGGCTGCACTTTTTGGACTGTGGGACGCTGCCATGTAGAAAAATGTACAAGACCTAGACACATCTGAAAACTAAACATCTGGGTGAGTCCAGGGTGCTGTGCTTCACATGCACCCGCACCATTTTCTTACCCACAACCCACAACGCCCTGCAAACCTCCAACTTTGCTTGAAGTCACACATTTTTTTGTGATGGAACCTTCTGAATTCTCAGGAATCCACAAAATTCCTACCACCCAGCATTGTTGAATCTATTCCGATAAAAATTCTGTCCCACTTGTCAGCCTAAAAACATTTTTTTTTTAAAACTGCCCTTTTGGCCTGCTTTACTTTCCCCTCATTTTCAACATGTTTTTGGCTCTTCCCTGTCACAGGCACTTGACCCACCTACACAAGTGAGCTATCATTTTTACCGGGAGACTGATGGGAATGTTGGGTGGTAGGAAATTTGTGCTGGTGAGGTCATCCCACACAGAAATGTGGGAAAAATGTGATTTATTTATCTAAATTTGAGGTTTGCTTAGAATTCTGGGTAAGAAAACACGGAGGGATCCACGCAAGTCACACCTCCTGGACTCCCTTGGGTGTCTACTTTTCAGACATGTTTGGGTTTGGTAGGCTTCTCTATATGGCTGCTGAGCCCAGGACCAAAAACGCAGGTCCTCCCTGCAAAAACTGGTAGTTTTGTATTTGATAATTTTGATGTGTCCACATAGTGTTTTGGGGCATTTCCTGTCATGGGCACTAGAACTACCCACACAAGTGAGGTACCATTTTTATCAGGAGACCGGGAGGAATGCTAGGTAGATGGAAGTTTGTGACTACCCTCAGATTCCAGAACTTTGCAGCACTGAAATGTGAGGCACATGTGTTTTTTTGTTTTTGCCCAATTTTGAGGTTTGATAAGGATTCTGGGTAACAGAACCTAATGAGAGCACCACAAGTTTCCCC
Source organism: Pleurodeles waltl (assembly GCF_031143425.1). Taxonomy (NCBI): domain Eukaryota; kingdom Metazoa; phylum Chordata; class Amphibia; order Caudata; family Salamandridae; genus Pleurodeles; species Pleurodeles waltl. The sequence goes on along the minus strand of NC_090441.1, from coordinate 106,073,880 downwards.
ATCCTGGATTCCCCTAGGTGTCTAGTTTTCAGAAATGCCCAGGTTTGCTAGGTTTTCCTAGTTGCCAGCTGAGCTAGAGGCCACAGTCCACAGCTAGGCACTTTGCAAAAAACAGGTCAGTTTTCTTTGGAAAAATGTGATGTGCCCACGTTGTGTATTGGGGCATTTCCTGCCACGGGCACTAGGTCTACCCACAGAAGTGAGGTACTGTTTTTATTGGGATACTTGGGGGAATGCTGGGTGGAAGGAAATGTGTGGCCCCTCTCAGATTCCAGAACTTTCTGTCACCGAAATGTGAGGAAAAAGTGTTTTTTTTTGCCACAATTTTGAGGTTTGCAAAGGCTTCAAGGTAACAGAACCTGTTGAGAGCCCCACAAGTCACCCCATCTTTGATTCCCCTTGGTGTCTAGTTTTAAAAAAGCACAGGTTTGGTAGGTTTCCCTATGTTCCGGCTGAGCTAGAAGCCAAAATCCACAGCTAGGCACTTTGCAAAAAACAGGTCTGTTTTCTGTGGGAAAATGTGATGTGTCCTTTTTGTGTTTTGGGACGTTTCCTGTTGTGGGCACTAGGCCTACCCACACAAGTGAGGTGCCATTTTTATCGGCAGACTTGGAGGAATGCTGGGTGGAAGGAAATTTGTGGCTCCTCTCAGATTCCTGAACTTTCTATCACCGAAATATGAGGAAAAAGTGTTTTTTTTTTGCCAAATGTTCAGGTTTGCAAAGGATTCTGGGTAACAGAACATGGTGAGAGCCCAACAAGTCACTCCACCTCTTATTCCCCTATGGGTCTAGTTTTAAAAAATGCACAGGGTTAGTAGGTTTCCCTAGGTGCCGGCTGAGCTAGAGGCCAAAATCCACAGCAAGGCACTTTGCAAAAAACACATCAGATTTCAATGTGATGTTTCCATGTTGCATTTCCTGTTGCGGGCACTAGGCCTACCCACACAAGTGAGGTACCATTTTTATTGGTAGACTTTGGGAAACACAGAATAGAAGAACAAGTGTTATTGCCCCTTGTCTTTCTCTACATTTTTTCCTTCCAAATATAAGGCAGTGTGTAAAAAACACGTCTGTTTGAGAAATGCCCTGTAATTCACATACTAGTATGGGGACTCCAGGATTCAGAGATGTGCAACCAACCACTGCTTCTCAACACCTTATCTTATACTCATTTTGAAAATACAAAGGTTACCTTGATACCTATTTTTTACTCTTCATATTTCACCAAATGAACTGCTTTATACACGGTATACAATGAAATCCCATTGCAAGGTGCAGCTCATTTATAGGCTCTGGGTACCTAGGGTTCTTGATAAACCTACAAGCCCTATATATCCTCACAACCAAAGGAGTCCAGCAGGCGTAACAGTATATTGCTTTTGAAAATCTGACATCGCAGGAAAAAGTTACAGAGGAAAACGTGGTGAAAAAAAGCAGTTTTTTTAACCTCAATTTCAATTTTGTTTTTTTATTTCAGCTGTTATTTTCTGTAGGAAAAGCTTGTAGGATCTACACAAATGACCCCTTGCTGAATTCAGAATTTTGTCTACTTTTCAGAAATGTTTAACTGTCCGTGATCCAGCATTGGTTTCATACCCATTTCTGTCACTAACTGGAAGAGGGCTAAAAGCACACAAAATAGTAAAAATGGGGTATGTCCCAGTAAAATGCCAAAATTGTGCAGAAAAATGTGTTTTTCTGATTTAAAGTTTGCTTTCCAACACAACTTTATTTCTATAGTACTACTCTGTAATCACGAACTGTTACATAGTGTGACAACAGTCAGTGACAAAAATCTGCGAATACCTGCAGTTTTTCCTTCCATAGCCCCCATGGTGCACGGTACGAGCTGGTCTCGTCCTGACGAGACCAGCTCGTCCTGAACTCGGCCCACGGGGGGAGCGCTAGCACTCCCCCCGTGGGCCTCCCTCCTACACCACCGTCAGGGATGGAAGGGGAATCGTTTCCCCTAACACCACCAACCCCCCACTCCCTCAGTGACGTCTGATGATGTCAGCACGCACAGCATCTCTCTTCCGACCGGGAGGTAGGGCAGGCAGAGGCATAAAAGGAAAGGCCTTTCCTTTCATGTCTCTGTAAGCATTTCTGCAGCCCGCAGAATGCTTTCAGAGCTCGCAAAATCCCTGTTGCCCACTAGGCACCGGGGATTTTGTTATTTTTTCTGTGTGTATGTGTTTATAAATAAGGGGAGTGACCCCTTTGGCAAGGGCCGCTTCCCAGGGGAAAATTAATTATGAGGCCTTTTCTGCCCACCCTCAGGAAGATCGGCCTATTTTAGAGGGGGCATAACCCACTAGACACCAGGGATCTTTTTTTTTTTAATATATGTGGGGAGTGACCCCTTAGGCAGGGGTCGCTCCCCTGCAGACAAAATATATTTTGGCCATTTCAGATCAGACTATGTGGGGGCAGAAACCTTTAGACACCAGGGATTTTTTTTTTCAGTTTCACAGAAAGGCAGCAACCTCTTAGGCAATGGCCGCTCCCCTGGAGGGCAATTTTATTTTAGGCCATTTCTGCCCACCTTTCCGGCAGATCAACCTATTTTTCTTAGGCCAATCTGCCCCCCAGGGGGGCAGAAACCACTAGACACCACGGTTTTCATTTTTTTCGCAAGGGGATCTACCCCTTAGGCAAGGGTCGCTCCCCTGGGGGAAATTTATTTTAGGCCATTTCTGACACTCTTGGAGGCAGATCAGCCTATTTTAATCAGACCAATCCGCCCCTAAGGGGGTTAGAAACCACTAGGCACCAGGGATTTTTTGTTTTATTTATTTTTTACAAATGTGTAGTGATTCCTTAGGCAAGGGTCGCTCCCCTGGGGGGTACATTTTTTTTAGCCCAATATTGCCCCCCTTGGGGGCAGATCGGCTTAATTCTATAATGCCCGGGGGAGAGAGAATTCACTTAGGCACCTGGTATTGGTGTGTGTTTTGTTTGGGGGGGCAGACCCTTGGGCAAGGGTCACGCCCCATGGGGGCACATTACTGTTAGCCATTTCTGCCCCCCATGGGGGCAGATTGGCCTATTTTTGTAAGGCCCATCTACCCCCAAGGGCAGAGATTTTTTTTTCAAAAAAAGAGGGTAGTGGTATGGCCATACCCCCACCTCAAACAAACGGGGACAAAGTTGTTCTGCCCACCGGTGGGCAGATGGGTCAATTACCCCCGATCCATTCCCCGGGGGGACAGAAAGCCTACTAGATGCCAGGAAATTCAAATAAAAAATAGTGGGGTGGTGGTTACTAGCCATTATGGACATGGTTATGTCCCTACCCCAACTGAAGGGGGAAACAGTCTTTCAGCTCCCCCCGGCACACTAAAACATCTTATCCCAGGGCAAGCAAGAGGTTATTTGATTATGTTGGGTTTTGGTTTTGGTTTTATTTTTGGGCCATGAGAGCTTGCCTAACTCTCAAAATTGTCCCACATGGAATGGTGAGGGCTGCACTTTTTGGACTGTGGGACGCTGCCATGTAGAAAAATGTACAAGACCTAGACACATCTGAAAACTAAACATCTGGGTGAGTCCAGGGTGCTGTGCTTCACATGCACCCGCACCATTTTCTTACCCACAACGCCCTGCAAACCTCCAACTTTGCTTGAAGTCACACATTTTTTTGTGATGGAACCTTCTGAATTCTCAGGAATCCACAAAATTCCTACTACCCAGCATTGTTGAATCTATTCCGATAAAAATTCTGTCCCACTTGTCAGCCTAAAAACATTTTTTTTTTCAAACTGCCCTTTTGGCCTGCTTTACTTTCCCCTCATTTTCAACATGTTTTTGGCTCTTCCCTGTCACAGGCACTTGACCCACCTACACAAGTGAACTATAATTTTTACCGGGAGACTGATGGGAATGTTGGGTGGTAGGAAATTCGTGCTGGTGAGGTCATCCCACACAGAAATGTGGGAAAAATGTGATTTATTTATCTAAATTTGAGGTTTGCTGAGAATGCTGGGTAAGAAAACACGGAGGGATCCACGCAAGTCACACCTCCTGGACTCCCTTGGGTGTCTACTTTTCAGACATGTTTGGGTTTGGTAGGCTTCTCTATATGGCTGCTGAGCCTAGGACCAAAAACGCAGGTCCTCCCTGCAAAAACTGGTAGTTTTGTATTTGATAATTTTGATGTGTCCACATAGTGTTTTGGGGCATTTCCTGTCATGGGCACTAGAACTACCCACACAAGTGAGGTACCATTTTTATCAGGAGACCGGGAGGAATGCTAGGTAGATGGAAGTTTGTGACTACCCTCAGATTCCAGAACTTTGCAGCACTGAAATGTGAGGCACATGTGTTTTTTTGTTTTTGCCCAATTTTGAGGTTTGCTAAGGATTCTGGGTAACAGAACCTGATGAGAGCACCACAAGTTTCTCCATCCTGGATTCCCCTAGGTGTCTAGTTTTCAGAAATGACCAGGTTTGCTAGGTTTTCCTAGTTGCCAGCTGAGCTAGAGGCCACAGTCAACAGCTAGGCACTTTGCAAAAAAAAGGTCAGTTTTCTTTGGAAAAATGTGATGTGCCCACGTTGTGTATTGGGGCATTTCCTGCCACGGGCACTAGGTCTACCCACAGAAGTGAGGTACTGTTTTTATTGGGATACTTGGGGGAATGCTGGGTGGAAGGAAATGTGTGGCCCCTCTCAGATTCCAGAACTTTCTGTCACCGAAATGTGAGGAAAAAGTGTTTTTTTTTTGCCACAATTTTGAGGTTTGCAAAGGCTTCAAGGTAACAGAACCTGTTGAGAGCCCCACAAGTCACCCCATCTTTGATTCCCCTTGGTGTCTAGTTTTAAAAAAGCACAGGTTTGGTAGGTTTCCCTATGTTCCGGCTGAGCTAGAAGCCAAAATCCACAGCTAGGCACTTTGCAAAAAACAGGTCTGTTTTCTGTGGGAAAATGTGATGTGTCCTTTTTGTGTTTTGGGACGTTTCCTGTTGTGGGCACTAGGCCTACCCACACAAGTGAGGTGCCATTTTTATCGGCAGACTTGGAGGAATGCTGGGTGGAAGGAAATTTGTGGCTCCTCTCAGATTCCTGAACTTTCTATCACCGAAATATGAGGAAAAAGTTTTTTTTTGTTGCCAAATGTTCAGGTTTGCAAAGGATTCTGGGTAACAGAACATGGTGAGAGCCCAACAAGTCACTCCACCTCTTATTCCCCTATGGGTCTAGTTTTAAAAAATGCACAGGGTTGGTAGGTTTCCCTAGGTGCCGGCTGAGCTAGAGGCCAAAATCCACAGCAAGGCACTTTGCAAAAAACACATCAGATTTCAATGTGATGTTTCCATGTTGCATTTCCTGTTGCGGGCACTAGGCCTACCCACACAAGTGAGGTACCATTTTTATTGGTAGACTTTGGAAAACGCAGAATAGAAGAACAAGTGTTATTGCCCCTTGTCTTTCTCTAAATTTTTTCCTTCCAAATATAAGGCAGTGTGTAAAAAACACGTCTGTTTGAGAAATGCCCTGTAATTCACATACTAGTACGGGGACTCCAGGATTCAGAGATGTGCAACCAACCACTGCTTCTCAACACCTTATCTTATGCTCATTTTGAAAATACAAAGGTTACCTTGATACCTATTTTTCACTCTTCATATTTCACCAAATGAACTGCTGTATACCCGGTATACAATGAAATCCCATTGCAAGGTGCAGCTCATTTATAGGCTCTGGGTACCTAGGGTTCTTGATAAACCTACAAGCCCTATATATCCTCACAACCAAAGGAGTCCAGCAGACGTAACAGTATATTGCTTTTGAAAATCTGACATCGCAGGAAAAAGTTACAGAGGAAAACGTGGTGAAAAAAAGCAGTTTTTTTAACCTCAATTTCAATTTTGTTTTTTTATTTCAGCTGTTATTTTCTGTAGGAAAAGCTTGTAGGATCTACACAAATGACCCCTTGCTGAATTCAGAATTTTGTCTACTTTTCAGAAATGTTTAACTGTCCGTGATCCAGCATTGGTTTCATACCCATTTCTGTCACTAACTGGAAGAAGGCTAAAAGCACACAAAATAGTAAAAATGGGGTATGTCCCAGTAAAATGCCAAAATTGTGCAGAAAAATTTGTTTTTCTGATTTAAAGTTTGCTTTCCAACACAACTTTATTTCTATAGTACTACTCTGTAATCACGAACTGTTACATAGTGTGACAACAGTCAGTGACAAAAATCTGCGAATACCTGCAGTTTTTCCTTCCATAGCCCCCATGGTGCACGGTACGAGCTGGTCTCGTCCTGACGAGACCAGCTCGTCCTGAACTCGGCCCACGGGGGGAGCGCTAGCACTCCCCCCGTGGGCCTCCCTCCTACACCACCGTCAGGGATGGAAGGGGAATCGTTTCCCCTAACACCACCAACCCCCCACTCCCTCAGTGACGTCTGATGATGTCAGCACGCACAGCATCTCTCTTCCGACCGGGAGGTAGGGCAGGCAGAGGCATAAAAGGAAAGGCCTTTCCTTTCATGTCTCTGTAAGCATTTCTGCAGCCCGCAGAATGCTTTCAGAGCTCGCAAAATCCCTGTTGCCCACTAGGCACCGGGGATTTTGTTATTTTTTCTGTGTGTATGTGTTTATAAATAAGGGGAGTGACCCCTTTGGCAAGGGCCGCTTCCCAGGGGAAAATTAATTATGAGGCCTTTTCTGCCCACCCTCAGGAAGATCGGCCTATTTTAGAGGGGGCATAACCCACTAGACACCAGGGATCTTTTTTTTTTTAATATATGTGGGGAGTGACCCCTTAGGCAGGGGTCGCTCCCCTGCAGACAAAATATATTTTGGCCATTTCAGATCAGACTATGTGGGGGCAGAAACCTTTAGACACCAGGGATTTTTTTTTTCAGTTTCACAGAAAGGCAGCAACCTCTTAGGCAATGGCCGCTCCCCTGGAGGGCAATTTTATTTTAGGCCATTTCTGCCCACCTTTGGGGCAGATCAACCTATTTTTCTTAGGCCAATCTGCCCCCCAGGGGGGCAGAAACCACTAGACACCACGGTTTTCATTTTTTTCGCAAGGGGATCTACCCCTTAGGCAAGGGTCGCTCCCCTGGGGGAAATTTATTTTAGGCCATTTCTGACACTCTTGGAGGCAGATCAGCCTATTTTAATCAGACCAATCCGCCCCTAAGGGGGTTAGAAACCACTAGGCACCAGGGATTTTTTGTTTTATTTATTTTTTACAAATGTGTAGTGATTCCTTAGGCAAGGGTCGCTCCCCTGGGGGGTACATTTTTTTTAGCCCAATATTGCCCCCCTTGGGGGCAGATCGGCTTAATTCTATAAGGCCCGGGGGAGAGAGAATTCACTTAGGCACCTGGTATTGGTGTGTGTTTTGTTTGGGGGGGCAGACCCTTGGGCAAGGGTCACGCCCCATGGGGGCACATTACTGTTAGCCATTTCTGCCCCCCATGGGGGCAGATTGGCCTATTTTTGTAAGGCCCATCTACCCCCAAGGGCAGAGATTTTTTTTTCAAAAAAAGAGGGTAGTGGTATGGCCATACCCCCACCTCAAACAAACGGGGACAAAGTTGTTCTGCCCACCGGTGGGCAGATGGGTCAATTACCCCCGATCCATTCCCCGGGGGGACAGAAAGCCTACTAGATGCCAGGAAATTCAAATAAAAAATAGTGGGGTGGTGGTTACTAGCCATTATGGACATGGTTATGTCCCTACCCCAACTGAAGGGGGAAACAGTCTTTCAGCTCCCCCCGGCACACTAAAACATCTTATCCCAGGGCAAGCAAGAGGTTATTTGATTATGTTGGGTTTTGGTTTTGGTTTTATTTTTGGGCCATGAGAGCTTGCCTAACTCTCAAAATTGTCCCACATGGAATGGTGAGGGCTGCACTTTTTGGACTGTGGGACGCTGCCATGTAGAAAAATGTACAAGACCTAGACACATCTGAAAACTAAACATCTGGGTGAGTCCAGGGTGCTGTGCTTCACATGCACCCGCACCATTTTCTTACCCACAACGCCCTGCAAACCTCCAACTTTGCTTGAAGTCACACATTTTTTTGTGATGGAACCTTCTGAATTCTCAGGAATCCACAAAATTCCTACCACCCAGCATTGTTGAATCTATTCCGATAAAAATTCTGTCCCACTTGTCAGCCTAAAAACATTTTTTTTTTCAAACTGCCCTTTTGGCCTGCTTTACTTTCCCCTCATTTTCAACATGTTTTTGGCTCTTCCCTGTCACAGGCACTTGACCCACCTACACAAGTGAACTATAATTTTTACCGGGAGACTGATGGGAATGTTGGGTGGTAGGAAATTCGTGCTGGTGAGGTCATCCCACACAGAAATGTGGGAAAAATGTGATTTATTTATCTAAATTTGAGGTTTGCTGAGAATGCTGGGTAAGAAAACACGGAGGGATCCACGCAAGTCACACCTCCTGGACTCCCTTGGGTGTCTACTTTTCAGACATGTTTGGGTTTGGTAGGCTTCTCTATATGGCTGCTGAGCCTAGGACCAAAAACGCAGGTCCTCCCTGCAAAAACTGGTAGTTTTGTATTTGATAATTTTGATGTGTCCACATAGTGTTTTGGGGCATTTCCTGTCATGGGCACTAGAACTACCCACACAAGTGAGGTACCATTTTTATCAGGAGACCGGGAGGAATGCTAGGTAGATGGAAGTTTGTGACTACCCTCAGATTCCAGAACTTTGCAGCACTGAAATGTGAGGCACATGTGTTTTTTTGTTTTTGCCCAATTTTGAGGTTTGCTAAGGATTCTGGGTAACAGAACCTGATGAGAGCACCACAAGTTTCTCCATCCTGGATTCCCCTAGGTGTCTAGTTTTCAGAAATGACCAGGTTTGCTAGGTTTTCCTAGTTGCCAGCTGAGCTAGAGGCCACAGTCCACAGCTAGGCACTTTGCAAAAAAAAGGTCAGTTTTCTTTGGAAAAATGTGATGTGCCCACGTTGTGTATTGGGGCATTTCCTGCCACGGGCACTAGGTCTACCCACAGAAGTGAGGTACTGTTTTTATTGGGATACTTGGGGGAATGCTGGGTGGAAGGAAATGTGTGGCCCCTCTCAGATTCCAGAACTTTCTGTCACCGAAATGTGAGGAAAAAGTGTTTTTTTTTGCCACAATTTTGAGGTTTGCAAAGGCTTCAAGGTAACAGAACCTGTTGAGAGCCCCACAAGTCACCCCATCTTTGATTCCCCTTGGTGTCTAGTTTTAAAAAAGCACAGGTTTGGTAGGTTTCCCTATGTTCCGGCTGAGCTAGAAGCCAAAATCCACAGCTAGGCACTTTGCAAAAAACAGGTCTGTTTTCTGTGGGAAAATGTGATGTGTCCTTTTTGTGTTTTGGGACGTTTCCTGTTGTGGGCACTAGGCCTACCCACACAAGTGAGGTGCCATTTTTATCGGCAGACTTGGAGGAATGCTGGGTGGAAGGAAATTTGTGGCTCCTCTCAGATTCCTGAACTTTCTATCACCGAAATATGAGGAAAAAGTTTTTTTTTGTTGCCAAATGTTCAGGTTTGCAAAGGATTCTGGGTAACAGAACATGGTGAGAGCCCAACAAGTCACTCCACCTCTTATTCCCCTATGGGTCTAGTTTTAAAAAATGCACAGGGTTGGTAGGTTTCCCTAGGTGCCGGCTGAGCTAGAGGCCAAAATCCACAGCAAGGCACTTTGCAAAAAACACATCAGATTTCAATGTGATGTTTCCATGTTGCATTTCCTGTTGCGGGCACTAGGCCTACCCACACAAGTGAGGTACCATTTTTATTGGTAGACTTTGGGAAACACAGAATAGAAGAACAAGTGTTATTGCCCCTTGTCTTTCTCTAAATTTTTTCCTTCCAAATATAAGGCAGTGTGTAAAAAACACGTCTGTTTGAGAAATGCCCTGTAATTCACATACTAGTACGGGGACTCCAGGATTCAGAGATGTGCAACCAACCACTGCTTCTCAACACCTTATCTTATGCTCATTTTGAAAATACAAAGGTTACCTTGATACCTATTTTTCACTCTTCATATTTCACCAAATGAACTGCTGTATACCCGGTATACAATGAAATCCCATTGCAAGGTGCAGCTCATTTATAGGCTCTGGGTACCTAGGGTTCTTGATAAACCTACAAGCCCTATATATCCTCACAACCAAAGGAGTCCAGCAGACGTAACAGTATATTGCTTTTGAAAATCTGACATCGCAGGAAAAAGTTACAGAGGAAAACGTGGTGAAAAAAAGCAGTTTTTTTAACCTCAATTTCAATTTTGTTTTTTTATTTCAGCTGTTATTTTCTGTAGGAAAAGCTTGTAGGATCTACACAAATGACCCCTTGCTGAATTCAGAATTTTGTCTACTTTTCAGAAATGTTTAACTGTCCGTGATCCAGCATTGGTTTCATACCCATTTCTGTCACTAACTGGAAGAAGGCTAAAAGCACACAAAATAGTAAAAATGGGGTATGTCCCAGTAAAATGCCAAAATTGTGCAGAAAAATGTGTTTTTCTGATTTAAAGTTTGCTTTCCAACACAACTTTATTTCTATAGTACTACTCTGTAATCACAAACTGTTACATAGTGTGACAACAGTCAGTGACAAAAATCTGCGAATACCTGCAGTTTTTCCTTCCATAGCCCCCATGGTGCACGGTACGAGCTGGTCTCGTCCTGACGAGACCAGCTCGTCCTGAACTCGGCCCACGGGGGGAGCGCTAGCACTCCCCCCGTGGGCCTCCCTCCTACACCACCGTCAGGGATGGAAGGGGAATCGTTTCCCCTAACACCACCAACCCCCCACTCCCTCAGTGACGTCTGATGATGTCAGCACGCACAGCATCTCTCTTCCGACCGGGAGGTAGGGCAGGCAGAGGCATAAAAGGAAAGGCCTTTCCTTTCATGTCTCTGTAAGCATTTCTGCAGCCCGCAGAATGCTTTCAGAGCTCGCAAAATCCCTGTTGCCCACTAGGCACCGGGGATTTTGTTATTTTTTCTGTGTGTATGTGTTTATAAATAAGGGGAGTGACCCCTTTGGCAAGGGCCGCTTCCCAGGGGAAAATTTATTATGAGGCCTTTTCTGCCCACCCTCAGGAAGATCGGCCTATTTTAGAGGGGGCATAACCCACTAGACACCAGGGATCTTTTTTTTTTTTAATATATGTGGGGAGTGACCCCTTAGGCAGGGGTCGCTCCCCTGCAGACAAAATATATTTTGGCCATTTCAGATCAGACTATGTGGGGGCAGAAACCTTTAGACACCAGGGATTTTTTTTTTCAGTTTCACAGAAAGGCAGCAACCTCTTAGGCAATGGCCGCTCCCCTGGAGGGCAATTTTATTTTAGGCCATTTCTGCCCACCTTGGGGGCAGATCAACCTATTTTTCTTAGGCCAATCTGCCCCCCAGGGGGGCAGAAACCACTAGACACCACGGTTTTCATTTTTTTCGCAAGGGGATCTACCCCTTAGGCAAGGGTCGCTCCCCTGGGGGAAATTTATTTTAGGCCATTTCTGACACTCTTGGAGGCAGATCAGCCTATTTTAATCAGACCAATCTGCCCCTAAGGGGGGCAGAAACCACTAGGCACCAGGGATTTTTTGTTTTATTTATTTTTTACAAATGTGTAGTGATTCCTTAGGCAAGGGTCGCTCCCCTGGGGGGTACATTGTTTTTAGGCCAATATTTACCCCTTGGGGGCAGATCGGCCTAATTCTATAAGGCCCGGGGGAGAGAGAATTCACTTAGGCACCTGGTATTGGTGTGTGTTTTGTTTGGGGGGGCAGACCCTTGGGCAAGGGTCACGCCCCATGGGGGCACATTACTGTTAGCCATTTCTGCCCCCCATGGGGGCAGATTGGCCTATTTTTGTAAGGCCCATCTACCCCCAAGGGCAGAGATTTTTTTTTAAAAAAAAGAGGGTAGTGGTATGGCCATACCCCCACCTCAAACAAACGGGGACAAAGTTGTTCTGCCCACCGGTGGGCAGATGGGTCAATTACCCCCGATCCATTCCCCGGGGGGACAGAAAGCCTACTAGATGCCAGGGAATTCAAATAAAAAATAGTGGGGTGGTGGTTACTAGCCATTATGGACATGGTTATGTCCCTACCCCAACTGAAGGGGGAAACAGTCTTTCAGCTCCCCCCGGCACACTAAAACATCTTATCCCAGGGCAAGCAAGAGGTTATTTGATTATGTTGGGTTTTGGTTTTACTTTTGGGCCATGAGAGCTTGCCTAACTCTCAAAATTGTCCCACATGGAATGGTGAGGGCTGCACTTTTTGGACTGTGGGACGCTGCCATGTAGAAAAATGTACAAGACCTAGACACATCTGAAAACTAAACATCTGGGTGAGTCCAGGGTGCTGTGCTTCACATGCACCGCACCATTTTCTTACCCACAACGCCCTGCAAACCTCCAACTTTGCTTGAAGTCACACATTTTTTTGTGATGGAACCTTCTGAATTCTCAGGAATCCACAAAATTCCTACCACCCAGCATTGTTGAATCTATTCCGATAAAAATTCTGTCCCACTTGTCAGCCTAAAAACATTTTTTTTTTCAAACTGCCCTTTTGGCCTGCTTTACTTTCCCCTCATTTTCAACATGTTTTTGGCTCTTCCCTGTCACAGGCACTTGACCCACCTACACAAGTGAACTATAATTTTTACCGGGAGACTGATGGGAATGTTGGGTGGTAGGAAATTCGTGCTGGTGAGGTCATCCCACACAGAAATGTGGGAAAAATGTGATTTATTTATCTAAATTTGAGGTTTGCTGAGAATTCTGGGTAAGAAAACACGGAGGGATCCACGCAAGTCACACCTCCTGGACTCCCTTGGGTGTCTACTTTTCAGACATGTTTGGGTTTGGTAGGCTTCTCTATATGGCTGCTGAGCCTAGGACCAAAAACGCAGGTCCTCCCTGCAAAAACTGGTAGTTTTGTATTTGATAATTTTGATGTGTCCACATAGTGTTTTGGGGCATTTCCTGTCATGGGCACTAGAACTACCCACACAAGTGAGGTACCATTTTTATCAGGAGACCGGGAGGAATGCTAGGTAGATGGAAGTTTGTGACTACCCTCAGATTCCAGAACTTTGCAGCACTGAAATGTGAGGCACATGTGTTTTTTTGTTTTTGCCCAATTTTGAGGTTTGCTAAGGATTCTGGGTAACAGAACCTGATGAGAGCACCACAAGTTTCCCCATCCTGGATTCCCCTAGGTGTCTAGTTTTCAGAAATGCCCAGGTTTGCTAGGTTTTCCTAGTTGCCAGCTGAGCTAGAGGCCACAGTCCACAGCTAGGCACTTTGCAAAAAACAGGTCAGTTTTCTTTGGAAAAATGTGATGTGCCCACGTTGTGTATTGGGGCATTTCCTGCCACGGGCACTAGGTCTACCCACAGAAGTGAGGTACTGTTTTTATTGGGATACTTGGGGGAATGCTGGGTGGAAGGAAATGTGTGGCCCCTCTCAGATTCCAGAACTTTCTGTCACCGAAATGTGAGGAAAAAGTGTTTTTTTTTGCCACAATTTTGAGGTTTGCAAAGGCTTCAAGGTAACAGAACCTGTTGAGAGCCCCACAAGTCACCCCATCTTTGATTACCCTTGGTGTCTAGTTTTAAAAAAGCACAGGTTTGGTAGGTTTCCCTATGTTCCGGCTGAGCTAGAAGCCAAAATCCACAGCTAGGCACTTTGCAAAAAACAGGTCTGTTTTCTGTGGGAAAATGTGATGTGTCCTTTTTGTGTTTTGGGACGTTTCCTGTTGTGGGCACTAGGCCTACCCACACAAGTGAGGTGCCATTTTTATCGGCAGACTTGGAGGAATGCTGGGTGGAAGGAAATTTGTTGCTCCTCTCAGATTCCTGAACTTTCTATCACCGAAATATGAGGAAAAAGTGTTTTTTTTTTGCCAAATGTTCAGGTTTGCAAAGGATTCTGGGTAACAGAACATGGTGAGAGCCCAACAAGTCACTCCACCTCTTATTCCCCTATGGGTCTAGTTTTAAAAAATGCACAGGGTTGGTAGGTTTCCCTAGGTGCCGGCTGAGCTAGAGGCCAAAATCCACAGCAAGGCACTTTGCAAAAAACACATCAGATTTCAATGTGATATTTCCATGTTGCATTTCCTGTTGCGGGCACTAGGCCTACCCACACAAGTGAGGTACCATTTTTATTGGTAGACTTTGGGAAACACAGAATAGAAGAACAAGTGTTATTGCCCCTTGTCTTTCTCTAAATTTTTTCCTTCCAAATATAAGGCAGTGTGTAAAAAACACGTCTGTTTGAGAAATGCCCTGTAATTCACATACTAGTACGGGGACTCCAGGATTCAGAGATGTGCAACCAACCACTGCTTCTCAACACCTTATCTTATGCTCATTTTGAAAATACAAAGGTTACCTTGATACCTATTTTTCACTCTTCATATTTCACCAAATGAACTGCTGTATACCCGGTATACAATGAAATCCCATTGCAAGGTGCAGCTCATTTATAGGCTCTGGGTACCTAGGGTTCTTGATAAACCTACAAGCCCTATATATCCTCACAACCAAAGGAGTCCAGCAGACGTAACAGTATATTGCTTTTGAAAATCTGACATCGCAGGAAAAAGTTACAGAGGAAAACGTGGTGAAAAAAAGCAGTTTTTTTAACCTCAATTTCAATTTTGTTTTTTTATTTCAGCTGTTATTTTCTGTAGGAAAAGCTTGTAGGATCTACACAAACGACCCCTTGCTGAATTCAGAATTTTGTCTACTTTTCAGAAATGTTTAACTGTCCGTGATCCAGCATTGGTTTCATACCCATTTCTGTCACTAACTGGAAGAAGGCTAAAAGCACACAAAATAGTAAAAATGGGGTATGTCCCAGTAAAATGCCAAAATTGTGCAGAAAAATGTGTTTTTCTGATTTGAGTCTGCATGTTCATGAAATCTGGGAAGATGGTGATTTTAGAACCACTAATCCTTTGTTGATGCCATTTTCAGGGAAAAAAAAACACCAGCCTTCTTCTACAGCCCCTTTTCCCCATTTTGTTTTATAAAAACAAAATTATCGTTGTATTTTTGCTAATTTCTTGGTCTCCTCAAGGGGAACCCACAAACTCTGGGTACCTCTAGAATCCCTAGGATGTTGAAAAAAAGGACGCAAATTTGGTGTCGGTAGCTTATGTGGACAAAAGTTTATGAGGGCCTAAGCTAAAATAGCTAAAAAAAGGCCTGGAACCTGAGGGGAAAAAAGTTTGGCAGTTAAGTAAGACAGTCACACTCGTAATCAGGCCCTTAGAGTGTGTGTGTGTGTGTGTGTGTGTGTGTGTGTGTGTGTGTGTGTAAAGGGAGAGTGTAATATTCTATTTATTACTAATGTTAAGATTGGAGGGTTTGTTGCTCACCAAAAGAAAAGCTTCGAGTGAGTCATGATGCTCCTCCCCTCATTCGACAATGCTCATAAATAATACATTATACTCTGTGGATCTGCACATATGTTATATGTCATGATATATTTTCACATGCATTAGTTTTAACAAATATATTTACCAAAACCAGAATGCTCTGGGTTAAATTTGTACTTGAAGCTAAAATAACACTCAAGAGCTATCATGATCATTAGGAGAATCGTTTCCATCTGTAAAGTGACTGTTACACGCAATCCATGAAGCAATAAAAAGTGTTTTTCACCTAACATTTGCTGTCTGTGACAATAACGTTGAATTGGACAAGTCAAAACTAAATACATTAAAAATCCCACAGTGTATTTCTAAAACTAGAGATATTTTTAGAAAGAAAAATGACAGAAATTACAAAAATCCAGTAAGGGGAACTCGAGATAAGAATATTGAAAGTCTTATGGCAAAAAAGGGCAAGAAAAATTAAAGTGTCAATCAAATGTCACTGATCGCTGTTGACAGCGATGGAGCAGATGGTGCATACCCCAAGTGGGTTATCCTTGTCAAAGATTTTGGCCCTCTTTATGACATTGGCAGTAAGTCCTGCTTACCGCCATGCCGACTGCCGCCAACATACCGCGGCGGTATACCGCTACCCATATTATGACACACACATAGCAATTCCCCACTATCCAGCCACACATACAAGTCCACCAGCCCAAAGGTCGGTGATAAACTGGCGGTACTAAAACCCACATCGTTACGCCAACAGAACTATGCCCACAGCATTATGACACACCAATCACTGCGGCGGACATTCAGCCACGGTAAACCATTGGCGGTACATACCACTGCACTAAAAAAACACACACATACAAAACAACACCACATTGGTCAATTCAAACTAGACACACCTGACACACACACCACACCCTCACACCCACACAAATATAAAACACACACACACACTACCCATAACACTTTACGACTACAAGAAATTGACAACAGAGAGAGAGATACACCAAGAGCGCCCACAGAACCAGAACCACAGAACACCATCACCCATACACCATCCACGCACCTCACAGCACACACCCCAACACATCACCCCCCACACCCTCACACATACCACACACACTACACCCATAGCACCGCAAAGTCACCCCAGGTTCTCAGAGGAGAAGCTAAGGGTCATCCTGGAGGAAAGCATCCAGGTAGAGCCACAGCTATTCGGATCACAGGTGCAGCAAACATCCATCGCTAGGAATATGTTGCTATGGCAGAGAATCATGGGCAGGGTCAACGCGGTGGGACAGCACCCAGGAACAAGGGATGACATCAGGAAGAGGTGGAATGACCTACGGGGGAAGGTGGGTTCTGTGGTAGCAAGACACCAGATAGCAGTACAGAGGACTGGCGGTGGACCCCCACAACTAACAACATGGGAGGAGCAAGTCTTGGCTATCATGCACCCTGAGGGCCTGGCAGGAGTAGCAGGTGGACTGGACTCTGGTAACTCAAATCTCTATTACTAT
Source organism: Pleurodeles waltl (assembly GCF_031143425.1). Taxonomy (NCBI): domain Eukaryota; kingdom Metazoa; phylum Chordata; class Amphibia; order Caudata; family Salamandridae; genus Pleurodeles; species Pleurodeles waltl. The sequence goes on along the minus strand of NC_090441.1, from coordinate 106,056,954 downwards.
CACCCCCCCTACCTGCATGCCATAACAAACCCCCACCCCTTACCTCACCCCCATCACCCCACCACCTCACACCCCACAATCACACCACACCCATCCCAATACCAAGCCCAACATGCACCACTAATGAATGGACATCACTCACAGCTGTGTGTGTAAACCCAACACTAAAGCATACACATTAGAAAGAATCACCTAGGCCACAAAATAACTACTCACACAAGGCAAAGCTGCCAGGGCAATCACAACCATATAGGGTAACATACCCATGCACAACATGTCACACACAGAAACAATAACACTGCATTTACATCCCCACAGGTCCCACACTCAACGTCACTGGAGAGGAGGTGCCAACAACATCCAGTCCCCCCACAGAAGAGGCCCACAGTGATGACAGCAGCTTTGCACGCCTGGATCAGGATGACCAACCTGGCCCATCAGGGACCTCCGGACAGTCGGTTAGCCAGGCACATACCACCACAGAGTCTCTCCCCTCAGGAAACACCACCACTGCACCCACCCAGTGGGGCCCATACCTCTGTCCCCAGGACACGTCAATCAGCAGTGTGTCCACCACTACAGGGACCCCAGGACACCCCACAAACACAGGACAATCAGGGACCTGGGGTCAGTGGCAGTGGGCACAGGGTTCAGGGGACAGAGGCACAGGACAACAAGGAAGCCGAGAGGACTGCTGTGCGATGGGGAGGACAGGACCAGGGAACCGACTCTCCACAAGGCCCTCACCAACATCCTGGGAGCATACCACCATTCCCAGGAGACGATGGGCCAGATACTGGACAAGTTGCAGGAGACCCAGCGGATGCAGGAGTGACAGTACCTGGGGATCAGGGAGGACCGGAGGGACATCCACACCACCCTGGTCACCATTGCAAAGGTGCTGGCAGACATTGCCAACACCATGAGGGAGGCAGTGGCACACCAACAGGCCCCTGACACTAGCCACACTGATGAACAGCCCTCCACCTCCGCTGACACTAGTGGACAGGAGGCCCTGCCACAGCAACAACAAGCTACCTGCATCCCACCCCCTGCAGAAGGAGAACCACCCCACAAACGGTCCCTGCAATCCAGGCAGAAGCCAAAGACTATTGCCAAGACCCCCGCCAGGAAATAAGACTCTCCTGATTGTCATCCGTGTGTCCCACTCTGAAACCCACCTTGAACTGCCATTGCTCCACTTCCTATGCCCCCTTGGACAATGCACCTGTGATACAAATAGACTGGAACTCTATCCTGGACTCTCCTCCACCCCCGCCAAGCCTATACCAATACCCCATCCCCATATTAGCACACGAAGAAACATCCTTGTAAAAAATACAAGTATTGAGTCTGTCAAGTGATTGAACTATGTTTTTGTTTAACAAGGTTTAATCACTTCAAAACAACTGTACAGTAATGTATACATAGGAATGACCTGTAGTTGCTTGCAGTCAACACACCAGGTGCCAGAGGGGGCACAGATATCTGAAAGTAGAGATGCCAAAGGGTACATTAATTGGCCATAGAATTGAGAGAACCTGCCTGCCATGTACAATGTCAAATACAAAACTGTCAATGCAAAGTGAAGTTACAGTGTCTTACCTGTGAGCCAATGGAAGTACTGTTGAATGATTGCTGTTCTGTTGTCCAGTCATCTGCCTCATCTTTGTCACTGTCCTTAGGCTCCACTGCTGTCACACGCCCATCTCCAGCCTCCTCCTCCTGCAGAAAAGGCACCTGGCGTCTCAAGACAAGGTTATGCAACATACAGCATACCACAGTGATCCGGCACACAGTGATCTGGCACACCTTCTTGGGTGTTAGATGGATGCAACGAAACCTGGCCTTCAGGAGGCCAATGGTTCACTCTATCATTTTTCTTTTTCACCCATGTGCCTCACTGTAACGTTCCTCTGCCTGTGTCCTGGCATTCCTCACTGGGTTCAGTAGCCATGAGAGGTTGGGGTAACCAGAGTCACCTGCAAATACCAAGGGATACCTGTTAGCCAGACACTAACCCTTAGGGCTAAACCCACACCCATATACCAACATCCACTGGGTAGGGATCATGGGCTCACCTACTAGCCACACCCTGTGCCTCTGGAGTTGAGCCATCACATATGGGATGCAGCTATTCCTCAGGATAAACGCATCATGCGCAGACCCAGGATACTTTTCATTGATGTGGGAGATGTACTGGTCCCCCAGGCACACTATCTGCACATTCATTGAGTGAAAGCTCTTTCGATTTCTGAAAACCTGTTCATTTCTCCAGGGGGGGGGGGGCAAAGGCAATATGTGTAGTATCTATTGCCCCAATTATGTTGGGGATATGTCCGATTGCATAGAAATCAGCTTTCACTGTGGCCAAGTCCTCCGCCTGGGGGAAAATGATTTAGCTGTGCATGTGTTTCATTAGGGCAGACAACACTCTGGTCAGCACTTTTGAGAACATTGGCTGTGACATTCCTGCTGCCAAGCCCACTGTCACTTGGAAGGAGCCAGTTGCCAAGAAATGGAGCACAGATAGGACTTGCACAAGAGGGGGGTTCCCAGTGGGGTTATGGATAGCTGAGATCAGGTCTGGCTCCAATTGGTCACACAGCTCTTGGATTGTGGCCCTATCAAGTCTGTAGGTGAGGTTAATGTGCCTGTCCTCCATTGTTGCCAAGTCCACCAGGGACCTGTACACGGGGATGCTTCCATCTCCTATTCATCCACAGCAGTTGTAATCTAGGGGGCAAAATGATGAGCATCTGGTCAGTTTTCAACATTTCCTAAATGTACAGTGCATTTCATGTTGTTACAGAAACAGTATGTTGATGTTAAGCCCCAAAATGTGGCTATGTGTGTTGTGACGCAGTTAGGTGCCATGGCCTTCCCCCCCCCCTGAAATGGCGGCCACCTGTCCATTGCAAGTGCTGCTGTGACCTGTGTCTGGAACCGACCATGGCTCGTGTCATTGGGGAAAGGGCCCTGCTTTCACCGCTGTGGAGTTGGAGAGACTAGTAGATGGGGTCCTGCCCCAGTACTGATTGCTGTATGGGCCTCCAGACCAACAGGTGAGTACACTGTGAGGATGATGCATGGGGCATGAATGCAGGGAGTGCTGTATGTGAGGGCCTCGTGTAAGGGGGGTGGTTGAGGGGTCCTGGGCAGCGTGCTGCATGTATGGTGGGCAATGTCTGTGCGTAAGGGGATGGGAGGGCTATGGTGGGCCATGAGTGTAACAGGCCGGACGGGATGATTGATGCCTTTTCCATGTTTATTTCTCTGCAGGTCAGCGCCCATCAGAAAAAGGGTATATGGCGTGCCATCACCAAGGACGTGCGGACCCTGGGGGTCTACGGCAGGCGGAGCACCCACTGTCATAAACGGTGGGAGGACCTGAGATGCTGGGCAAGGAAGACGGCGGAGGCCCTGCTGGGGCTGGTCTCCCAACGAGGAAGGGGTGCCCGTCGATCCCTGATCCCCCGATGTTCCGCATACTGGCGGTGGCCTATCTGGAGCTGGATGGACGCTTGAGGCCATCACAGCAGCCACAAGTGGGTGAGTACATTTTCCAATATACTACTTGCGTGTGGTGAGGGGGTCTACGAGCGGGGGATGTGCGCCTGTTTGTGCCCCTAGGCCAGGCCGGACATTGCAGGGTAGATTCCATGTTGGGCAGGGCCTGATGAACTCCACCTTCAAACAAGCTAGTGGGCATCCACTACTGGGCAGGGCTCTGTGGGTCTCACGTATGCTGCAATTGGCGTTAGGGATTACTGTGCATGGCCTGGTGACTAGCATTGTGTCTGGTAGTGCATTGCCCAGTGCATAGGGCTGTCCCCTGTGTGTCGTGTACGCCAACTGTGGTTTTGTTGCTGCCATTGACCAAGTGTATTCTCTGTCTCTTCCCCCCCTTTTTGTTTTGTCATCCGGTCCTTATGTGCATTAGCATCATCTGGCGATGGAGCAGAGGCACTGGCGACAGAGGGAGTTGCATCCCACAGGGCCCAGGAGGCCGAATCCACCAACAGTGAGGGCACCAGTGGGATGGAGGGCGAGGGGAGCACCACGGCGGAGACAGGAGGGGACAGTTCGGACAGTAATACCTCCTCCGATTGAAGCTCCCCAGTGGTGGCAGACAGCTCTGTGGCCACCCCAACTACAGTTACAGCCGCCACCCCCCGTACCAGCACTGCCCTCCCAGCAGCCCCTCAGCAAGTTTCCCGTGCCTGCTCACCCAGGAGGTTGGGCATCTCCTTCGCCCCAGGCACCTCAGGCCCTGCCCCAGTTAGCCCTTCTGCCTTGAGTGAGGAGGATATGGACCTCCTGAGATCCATCTCTGTTGGGCAACCATAGTGAATGCCATCCAGGGCCTGGCAGGGCATCTGCAACGTACAAATGCATTCCTGGAGGGAATTCACTCCGGCATGGCAGCCCAACAGAGATCATTCCAGGCTCTGGCCACCTCCCTGATGGCAGCCATTGTTCCTGTCTCTAGCCTCCCCCTCCAACTTCCTCTGCCCAGTCCCATGCCCCTGAACCCCAACCTATCCCAAGCACACATTCAGACCAACATGCACCCAAGACAACACTCAGGAGTGGTTCAGGCAAACACAAGCACCACACATCATCCCGCAGGCACACAAACACCATCCAGATGCCGACATAACAACATCCACTGCCTCCACTGTGTCCCCCTCCTCCTCGTCATCCGCCTCCCTTCCAGTAGTGTCTCCACTCACACCTGCATACACCACATCCACACCCACTGCCTCCATCACCATAACACTTATCAGTACACACACCTCAGTGGCAGTCACCACCCCCACATCCATGCACACGTCCCCTGTGTCCTCTCCCACTGTGTCTGTGCCCCCTCCTCCCAAAGTAAACAAACGCAAGCACTCAGACACCCAACAGCCATCCACCTCAAAACAGCATCCAGCCTATGCACCTGCATCCAAACACAACAGACAGACACCTCCTACAATCACTCCCTTTTCCTCCAATCCCAAATTTTCGCCCTCATCCCCCCAGTGTCCCTAAGAAGCTTTTCCTCTCTTCCGTTGACCTTTTCCCTACCTCTCACCCCCACCCTTCATGTCAGGCCAGGGTGGGCAGAACCCAGGCCAGCACCTCAGCACCCAGTACACGGCCACTGTAGTTTCAGAAGCTACTGCAGGTGTGAGAGGCTCCAAGGAGACACCCATCAGCACCGGCAGTGTGCCTGCACCAGCTGCCAAGGGGAAGGGCGAGGTGGCAAGGTGGCACACGGCAAGGAGGCACCACCAGAAGGCAAGGGCAAGGAGTCATCACCGCACGGTAAGGGCAAGGAGGTACAACCACATGACAAGGGCAAGGAGGAACCACCACACAGCAAGGGCAAGGAAGCACCACCAGACAGTAAGGGCAAGGAGGCACCACCACATGGCAAGGGCAAAGGGCATGTCCCTGCAGGCAGGAGGGACAGGAGCCCTGGTGATGTGACAGAATTTGAGCCCACAAAACCAACCATCGTGCTTCTTCCGTCGGAAGCTTCAGGGGAAGGGCAGGAGCCCCCCCCACTGGCAGAACCACCACCAGCACCGCCATCTTCACTGCCACCAGCACCACGGCCACCAGCAGCAACCCCAGTGGGCAGCCATCCGAGGCAGCAGGGGAAGGGCAGGAGCCTCCCCCCACCACTGCTAGCACCGCCACCAGCACCGCCATCAGCGCCACCACCTGCACCGCCACCATCACCACCACCTGCACCGCCACCATCACCACTGCCATCAGCAGCAGCCCCAGTGGGCAGCCGTCCAAGGCTGCAGGGGATGGGCAGGAGCTTCTACCACCACCGCCAGCACCGACATCAGCACCGCCATCAGCATCGCCACCTGCACCGCCACCAGCACTGCCACCTGCACCACCGCCAGCACCACTGCCAGCAGCAGCAGCCCCAGTGGGCAGCCGTCTGAGGCTGCAGTGGACGGGAGGGAGCCTCCCCACACCACTGCCAGCACAGACACCAGTCCCACCACTGCCACTGCTGAGCAGCCATCACAGCCGGTGGGCAGTGTGTAGTCCTGCCTCCATAGACTGTAGTGCGTCCTGGCCCCTGCAAATCCTGTGGGGGTGACACCCAGGTGAGAGTCTGTGACCTTGCACTCCCAAAGATCTGCATCACAGGGCACAATGCCCCCTCCAGAACCAGTGGAAGAAGGCATCCACTCACTGCATCCTTGCCAGGATGAAGCACACAGGGCAAAAGGCCCCCTCCAGAACCAGTGGACGAAGGCATCCACTCACCACATCCTTGCCAGGATGAAGCACACAGGGCACAACGCCCCCTCCAGAACCAGTGGGCAAACCACCCACTTGAGAGACTGTGGCTTTGCACTCCCCAGGACCAAGCAGTGGGCAAACCACCCACTTGAGAGACTGTGGCTTTGTACTCCCCAGGACCAAGCAGTGGGCAAACTAACCACCAGAGAGACTGTGGCTTTGCACTCCCCAGGACATCGCACAGGGCATGTTGCCCCCTCCAGGACAAGTAGCGTTGTACCATCTTCCGGCTGAGGTGCCCCCCCATTGCCCGTCCCCCTGAGGTGCCTGTATATTTTCAACCTGATGCCCCAGCAGTGTTCTCTCCGTGTTGATGCAGGAGTCAAGTGGGGCCTTGGCCTATGTGATGTGGCCCTGTGGCCAACGGATATTATGGACTGGGCAGTGTCCCTCCATTTGTATATCTGTAAATACTGGTTTGAATTTAGAGGACGTTTTTCTGGATTTTTATCTTATTACACTCAAATCATTTTGTCCTTGCATTATTCCTGAGGGGTACGGGGTGGATGTGTAATGTTGTTGCATCTGTTTGTGTGTGTGTTGTTGGGGGTGGGGGTGTTGCGTGTTGCGTGTGTGTGTCACTCTCTTTTTCCTCCCCCACCCCTGTGTGCTAAGCGGCAGTACTCACCGTGGTCGTCGTCACCACGTTGGTGTTCCTGGTGTAGGAGGAGGTAGACCAGCATGGGGAAGATCTGCAGTTCGGGCTCCATGGCAGTGTGGTTCTTCCCTGAGTGTCCAGAGGTGAGTCCTTTGCCTTCTGTGTTCTGTTTCCGCCGTGCTTTTGATGACAGTACTGCCCCGGAAAAGGTGGTGGATAGGCCTGTCATAATAGAGTGGGCGGTACATTGTCTTCCGCCTGGCTGTTGGCGGTTACCGCTGCAGTGCTTGTTGCTACCGCCGTGGCAGTCATGGTGTTGAAGAGGCTGTCTGTGTTGGCGGTTTCTGCCGTGGTCATAATTCCATTTTGTTTACCGCCAGCTTGTTGGCAGTATTAACACTAGTTTATGACCGACCACCAGGGTTGTAATGAGGGCCATTATCTTCAGACTTAGGCCCTCATTCTGACCTTGGCGGTCGGCGGAGAGGCGGCGGTCGGACCGCGAACAGACCGGCGGTATTAAAAATGGCATTCTGACCGCGGCGGTCACCGCCGCGACCGACCGCCACTTCCCCACTCCGACAGCCACGGCGGTCATGACCGACGGGCTGGAGTCTGCGCACTCCGGTCCGGCGGTCGACCCAAGACCGCCAACGGTATCATGACCCTGCTTACCGCCGCGGTTTCTGGCGGTCGGGAACCGCCATGCGAACCATGGCGGTAGGCACTATCGGGGCCAGGGAATTCCTTCCCTGGCACTGATAGGGGTCTACCCCACCCCCTACTGCCCCCCCGAGTCCTCCCCCCACACCCTCCACCCCCCTGCCGCCCCCCAGAGGTGGTACGAACCCCCTCCCCACCCCCACCCCGACATGCACATACACGCACCCCGACATGCACACACCCCCAACATGCACATATACACACCCCCTACACACACACATACACAACGGGGACACATACCCGCACACATACATGCCGACATGCGCACCCGCCGAACTACACACATTGCCCATAGGCACAGCAGCACTCCCCGCCCGCATGCACGCACTCACACACCCCCTCTACACACTCACACGCACACCCCCATGCACGCACACATCACACAACACCCCCCCACCCCCTCCCCTCACGGACGATCAACTTACCTTGTGCGTTGGTCCTCCGGGAGGTGACGGGAGCCATAGGGACGTGACCGCCAACAGAAGACCGCCAACAGAAGACCGCCACACAGAAATGTGGGTCGTAATTCTGGGGGCGGTGTTCTGCTGGCGTGGCGGTGGAGGTTGACCAGTCTCCACTTTCCCGCCGACCGCCAGTGTGGCTGCTGGCGGTATTCCGGCGGAACGCTCCCAGCGGTCGGAATACGCGCAGCGGCATACCGCCGCGGTCGGCGGTCTTTACCGCGGCGGTAACTCGGCGGTCTTGCGAAAAGACCGCCAAGGTCAGAATGAGGGCCTTAGTCTCTGAAATGGAAGTCAAAATCTTCCAGCAGGACAAAGCTGCAGGCTATATCTAATGAAATACTCTTGAAGTCAAACAGCCATTGCACAAGGTCCTGCTGAACCCATTTTATTTTGGAAGGAAAGCCTCAGAACAAGAGAATTGTAAATTTCATGGCTGCTGAAGCCCTCTTGAGCAAATACTTTTGGCACCTTCAAGATCTCTATCATTGAACTTAGGGCTTGATTTAGATCTTGACAGTAGTACTGCCAATCCGCCATGACAGCAGTCCCAAGTACTCCATCAAGCTGACGGTGTTCCAACCATTCTATTAAGATGCGTTGCTGTTCAGCCACCATCTGTGTTGACAAAGTGTACTCCTTCACACTAGCTGAAACCTACAGCCAACTCAGCAGACTCCAATCCTGGCAATGAGCACTCCATCGCTGTTGGGACAGCGGCATTGCACCGACCATATTTAGGTAACACAGTTGAGCTGGTGGTGTACCAGCGGCGTCCCATGGCAGCAGGAATCCGTCGTGGGACCTGGTCAGCATTGGATTATGGCTGTAGCTGTTGGATGGATGATAGCAGCCCACACCTGATGCATATTGGACAACTGTGAACACCTGCAAAACACACTATAAACCATATTCCATTTCAGAATTTGAGAGTTTGCCATTCCACTGCTGGCCACCATCCTGAGGACGACCTTGCCACTGAACAACAAGGTTATTTTTTATTTTCTTGTTTTCCCTTTTTTTTCACATTTTTGTTTTTCATTATTTTTAAAATAACTATAGGGACACTAGTATCTATTTTCTATCACAATGGCCGGGAGAAGGAACCCATGCTGTACAGAGGGAAAATTAACAGTCATGGTCGATGTAATTATTAGAGTTTAGAGGCACAAGTACAAAATACTACCATATCTCAGTGAAGGCAAATGTGGGAAAGAATAGTCATCAGAGTGAATTCTGTAGCCAACAATCTGCGCACACAGGAGGAAATTAAGAAAAGGTGGAATCACCAGCGAAGGCAGAGTCTATTCCCTGACCTCCAAGCATCACCTGGAGGCCCAGAGGACTGTTGGTGTTCTCCCAGCCCCCCGTTACAACTCTTTCCCTTGGAGGAGAAGGTCTTGAAGATACTACACTCTGAAGGCTTGACAGGAATCCCTGTTGGAATGAAGACTGTTAACCTACTCCTATGTATGTCTCACTAATCAAAAATTGAGTCCTTGCCCTTAACTAAGCAGTCCAGAATGTTTCTAGACACTTATTAAAACACATATAGTTAAATTTTTGCTCTGAAAATACCTTGTGTTATCCAAATCATTAGCATCATGGTTGTTACAATCTATTTAAAAAGGGCCAATGTGTATCGTCAGATTGTGTGTTGCCCTCCATGGATCACCCCTTGAATTTGTCTAGTCCTTTGCTGTATCTCAATATAGATTGTTTTACTTCAAGAAACAGGTTCCAAACTCCACCCATATACGCATGAAGGTATAGTGCTTATAAGTGGTATTGTAACCTATTCACATTATACACATATGTGTACATATTGTAAATGTGTGTTTCATTTTCACTATACTAATTTATGTAGGTGTGTGTTACTCACTTTTTCACAAGTATTGGCACTAGTGTTCACAAAGGTCTCCTAGTATGATGATGCCCTGTAATGTTGCCCAACCTTCCTTTCCTTCCACATATGCACAAAAGACAAAGCTTTATGTAGTTGTCATTCACCATTTCATATATATATAAAAATGCAATCTGTTGTGTCAATCCAGTATGTTGTCACGTTCGTGTAACTCCACTGAATTGATCTATTTGCTTGCAGAAATCAAAGTGTGTATATTCAAAGTTTTCCAATCATGTTCTTTGGCATGCTGATTATAAGTATTATTGATACACAATTAACTTTGTAGTGTTCATATGATGACCAATGCCATTTAATCCAATAAGTCATACCAAAGTTTGTTCTGGAGGCTGCTAGGCCTTGAAATGGCTCAGCTCTTAAATCTCCTTGCTAATGAGTTGAGTTGAATGTCTGGTACATGAAGTGTACACTCCCTAAATAACATTTGACATTTCAGGACATCTCTACATCGTTGTTACTGAAGTGTGCCTCTGTGTACATTAAACTGCATGAGTAAACATTTAAAAATCACAAAAAGGCCTCAACATCCCATTAATCAGATTTATTCCTAATCTTTAGGTTGCACCAGATGTGCAGTACCTCACATCTTCCGCTAAAGACAGATTTATGGTACAATGCAGACCTTTATTGTCTTTTTATTTTGTAATTCATATTAGGACCAACACCCAGGGCCAGTGGACCACAGCAACCTGCCTCAACTCCAGGCCATGATCAATCCTTCTGTGAAGACATCACTCCTGTAAGTCTGGATGATAAGGAAATGCCTGGTCCATCTGGTCTGTATGGGAAGACAGCCCCAGTGAGTCACACTCGCCCCACATCAAAGCCTCGAACCCCAGCTGCTACAACAAGTATGCATATGGATACCTCTACTCCCTGTATCCAGAGGAACACAACTCCCATCTTGTGTCACCCAGTCCTGGCTACTGTTGAGCAACCACCACCTACCAATTGTGCCATGGCGCAATTGGGGCCACACTGCCTCATGAGCACAGGGAAGTGGGAGTAGGCATTGTGGGAAGGAATCAGTGGGCCGGGAAAGTGAGGTCACCGGCATCATTGTCACCCAGGCCACTCTTGGCAGAGTCTTGGGAACAATACAACAGTCCAAATATGCTTCTAACAGAGACCAGGGACCTTAAGCAGGTGCAGAGGGATCATATTATTGAGCTACAGAATCACAACTCCAATTTGTGCTCCTTGACTAGGATGTGTTTGACATTTACCATCACATGTTCAGGGCATTTCCTGTATCATCTACCCCTGCCTGTGGTCTTTCTATATCAGGACACAATATACCTTCCACAGCCACAGCTGACAGGGAGGCCCTACCACAACATGAAACTGATCCACCCGCCCCAGTCTCTGCACCTGTGCCTTCCCTCCAGAGGGGATGTTCATCCAGACCACCAGGAGAGGATGTCAAGACTTCCACCACCATCTTTAAAAGATGACAAACTAATTTTCTCCAGTGTCTAGACTATTTCATGGATACATTTTTCTTTTCTGAGGAGAGATGTATTTTGTATGTTGGACTCCAAACAATTTGTGCTCAACATATTTAGTTTCATCCCTCATGATGGACTTCTATTTTTATTACTGTACTTTTTTCTTTCTGGTTTCTAAGCTATTGCACTCTTATGTCTGTTCAAAATAATTGCACATAAAAGAAAGTGAAAGATTGGTATTTGTCAAACAATGATACTAGAACAAAAATAGACACTAATTTGTTAAGGTGTTTCCCTTGTGAAACAAAGATAGAAATAAACAATAAAATCCAAATGTATTGGTGTCATACATTTGCAGGTTAAACGTTTGTGACACAATCAAATATGCCATTCCAGAACCTTGATACCATGGAAGAAAGGGAACATTACATGAAATCAAGTTTACCAGGCAAAGTATTATTGATGCATGACCTTAGCTGGAACCAGACATCCTGCCCTCACATTAGGAAACCTACATCATTAACACCAGTAATCTACAACATGGCAGTAAAACAATTGAGGCCACATTACGATTTCATGACACTGTGGTGCTATCTGGTGCAATGTCACAACCACCATTAAGCGGTGTACTAAAAAAAAGTTATTTCAACTCTGAGGAGACATCAACAGTTTTCTTACTGAACACAAAATTGAAGATTTAGCCAATGTGAAGGGAGACCAGTATGCTATGGCCTGACATACACATGTGGTTAGAGCAAGTTAAGCAGCACATATTGTCTTGGTGGCAACATCCCACAGAAAACAGGTCTGATACAAGCTCAAGAACTTCCATTCAATCACAGTGAAAGTCGTCCCTGTACAAGTTCTGCCCATCCCAAGTGGGTCCCTTTTGCAGGATCAACCCATGTTCCCTTTGTACTTTTGAACAGCAACATATCACTGCAAATGTTACATCTTTGAAATGTCCACATGAAAATGACATGCGGACGGAGCCTGAAACAGAATAACAAGAGGAAATTAATGATTTCACATATACAATTTGACTCAAATGATAAGGTAGGAGGACATGTGTACTTTGTACATGCATTAATTGCATACCAAATTACCATTGTAGACTAGTATGTTTCCTATGTCACAAGTTGTTCTGACATTGGCTGTCACAGTATGTAAGGATACACTTACACTCAGGTGAAGAAGTAGTCAATGACATCTTGACAGAGGTCAATTACTTTCTCTATAACACTGTCATCTTCCTTGGGCATTTTAACATCCCAACCCGGTGCCTCTTCAAAGTCTCCATCCTCTGCAATGATTGGGATGTTCAGTCACAGAGCAATATTGTGCAGCAAGCATCAGGCAATCGTGATATGGCACACCTTATTAGTGAGTAGAGTAGGGCTCCACTGGTCTTGTCCAGACACATAAATCTGGCCTTCAGGATCCCAAAAGCTAGCTCCATTGACCTCTGTGTTCTTCAATGGGCCCCAATGAAGTGGACTTCCCCTGGCGCTTTTCGATTCCTCAGCGGTGCCAACAACCATGGTTGGTTAGGATATACTGAATCTCCGACATGGGAGAAATAAATTGATAGATTAAAATCACATCAGGCCATTGCACATTCATGAACTAGAATTAAAGGAAATGATCCTCAATTCATATTGACTTACCAACAAGCCAGGCCCTCTCAGGTTCAAGTTGTGAGATTTGCAGGGGTATGGCACTGTTCTCCAGTACAATGGAATCATGTGTTGACCCAGGAAAGTGGGCAAACACACTTGAGATGTATAAATTCGGTAAGTAGACAATTTGCACATTGATGGACTGGAAGTTCTTCCCACTGCGGTAGACCTGTTCCCTGGAGTGTGGTGGCACCAAGGCAATATGTCTGCCATCAATTCCTCCAACCACATGCGATAGGCCACCGAAATCATAAAATTCTCCCTTCACACTGGCCAAATCCTGAGCTTGTGGAAACTGGATGAAGCTGTTGATGTGCCTCATCAATAAAGCAAAGACCTCTAGTAGCGCACCACTGAAAGTTGGCTATGACATGCCTCCAGATACTGCCACAATGTATTGAAAAGAGCCAGTGGCCACAAAATGAAGGAATGCCATGCATTTTACTATTGGTGTTATTGTTGTTGTGATCCTATTGTGAGGCATGAGATCAGGCTCCGGCTGCTAACTATTATCCAATATAGATTGCCTATTCAATCTGAACTTTTTGATTGTGTCCTTTTTCTCAATGATGGCAAAGTCTGCAAACAGTCTGAAGATCTGAGGACGTCTTCTTCTACCCATCCATGGGTTCATATGTCTATATGTAAGGAAAACAATAAAAATTGTCCACAAGACTTTCACAATCAACATGCATCTCATATCTTATTTTAGATTAGTGATCTTATTGTGTCATATATGTTACCATAATATTCAAACATCTTCGCTCCTGGAAATCAGTAATTTTTTTACATCTAATCTTTTTTTACAAATAATGTGTGAATAATACATTTGAAATTTATTATTTGCACATCATTTTTTTTTTTACTTTTTATTTTCAAATTAGTGTCAACTGAAGTATTACATACACCTCAGCACCATTGAGGTTAAACAGAGTAATGTGATTTATGTGTCATATCTAGCCAAAAACAGTGCTTTATGTATATTAGATATGTATACATAGTAGCCACCATTTTGAGTGTGGGTGACACACAAACAATTTGAAAATGCACAGCCACTCATGCTAAAATGGGGGTTGCCTGAACTTGCCATAAGGACATTGGCTATTTGACTGCCATCGGCTGATGTTGACCGCGTAGTGGAACACTTAACGACAGACCATTGCCATAGGCTAAGGTGTGTGACTGCTATGCAAGGAAGCCAATGGATGTATCTGTCTCCGTTGCGGAACGCGTACGTCACATACTTGTACACAGTGTAGTAGAAAAAGCTCACTTGCCTCTAAACACTGCAGCCAACAAGAACTCCTAATTTTCGGCTGCTGTTACAGACCTCTGGGAGCCAGGATGCTGGGCAAAACAGGTGTCCTGCCTTCTCCCTTGAAGTGTTGGAGCTCCTCACCAGGGAGGTCCAGTCCCTGTACAGTCAGCTGTAATGGAACCCAGAGGAGCAGGTACATGTTTGAATGTGAAATGTTTGCGGAAGTAACTTTTACCCTCTTTGTACACAGGCTATTTGCTCCTTTTTTGTTCCTGAGTGAAGTGTTGTGATTGGAGTGTAGTGAACTGAATGATTTAGCTGGTATCGGGTGTTGTATGAGAATGTTAGAAATTTCTGTGCATTGAAATGAAAAGTCACCTGAAAGAATTAGCTAAGGTTTCATTGCATGTTACTTGCAATTCCAGGTCCCATAGAAAAACTGCAGGTAACTTACTTCAGATGACTAGTAGGCACTATACCACTAGTTTAATTAGAAATATACAGCCCAGGTTGAATTGAGAAAAAATGTAAAGTCCAAATAGAATCTCTAAAATTATGAAGTTGTCTGATGCTGTTCTGTTAAGTGTATGTAGAGCTCATATTTTGGAATAGAAGAGTATCTTCATGAGATAAACATGTCATGGTGCCACATGACTTGCAACTCTTACAGCCAGAGAGGTGAATAGATAAATGAGCAGTCCACAACTCCTAAACTATACCAAACTGATTCTGGGACAAATCCCCACTCTACTGGAGTGCCCACTCCACTGGGGCGGTGCCAGGCTGGCTACCGAAGTCTTAGGGAATAGAGGCTTTTCTTTCCCATGACAATTAACTACATTGAACTATAACAGTATAGTCCTCACCCTGGTGTCTTTCAAGTTAATTAAGTCCCTGAACCCTCCCAACTGCCCTTCCTGAGCTGATAAGAGCCATGTACCTCAAACCCACTGCTTCTGGTCTGGAAGCTGTTTTCACACCTGAATAATGGTCAAATGCTAATTAGTCTACTGGAGATTCAGTCAGACAAAGTGTAACTTTTTTTGAGTTCCTTTTCATAACTATTTATCAAAACTCTGGCTTTACCAATGAAGTTGATTTATGATAAACATTAAAAATGGTGTGTGAATCATTTTAGTAGCTTCTCACAGACCACAGTAAACAGAGTTCTTTTTTTTCTGAAATTTAGTTTTTCTCTAAGGACAGCTACTACACTCTTACAGTGGAAGTAACTTTTGGGGGTTTGTCACTGTGAGTATCGGCCAACACAACATTCTTGGATATGTACCATTTTAACATTTTAGGCCCCCTACCTTGTGGGCTGTAAAGCCTATGTAGGGGTGACATATTTAAAACAGGGTTGTTCCTAATAAAAATGGGAATTTTGAGAGGTTTGCCTTCGGACGTCAAATGCTGCAGCAGTCAGTCTGCACATGTGGCCTGAAATTATGTTTTCCTTGTCAGTCTTGTTGATGACACAACCTGTGCTGCAGTCTATAGTGACATTTAATTTTCCCATGCCATTGGGGTGCATTCCAGTAGCATATACTAAGGCCTTACAGGGATGTTGAATATGCCAGCTGAAAACTGGCCTATATTACCATGCTTTTGGGATCAGGACAATCACATTTGGACTTGGAAACAGTGCCTCAGTGTGCAGAGTTCATAACCAGCAATATCGGTGAGCAGAAAATGGGGGTGAGCATGAAAAAGCATATTTTCTCAGTCTTTTACAGATTCCATTCTGGAATCATTTTCAAGAAGCACTTTACAGAAAAAAAGACCTAAGGCCATACCAACAAGCTTTTATTATTATGGTTTTACCACACTTCCACATTAAGGGCCAGATGTAGCAAGGCATTAGCGCCTCGCAAATGGCGAAAAACGCCGTTTGCGAGGCGCTAAGGCCCGCCCGCGATGCAGAAACACATTTTGCGAGTCGGAACCGACTCGCAAAATGCGTTTCCGACTCGCAAATAGGAAGGGGTATTCCCTTCCTATTTGCAACTCGCACCGCGATGTAAGTCGATTTGCGACCGCGAAAGCTGTCGCAAATCAACTCGCAGTTACCATCCACTTGAAGTGGATGGTAACTCATTCGCAAACGGGAAGGGGTCCCCATGGACCACTGCCTACTCTGAAAAAAACCGAAACAAAAGGTTTCGGTATTTTTTTCTATGTGCAGCTCGTTTTACCTTTAAAAAAAACTGCTTTATTTAAAAGTAGTCACGGACATGGTGTCTTCAGCAGGCCACCATCCCGTGAGTGCCCAGACTCGCTATGGGGTCGCAAACTGCGACCCACCTCATTAATAATAATGAGGTGGGTCTTTGCGACCCCACAGCGAGTTGCAGAAGGTGTCTGAGACACCTTTCTAAATAGCAAATTGTGAGTTGCAATTTGCGAGTCGCTCTGACTCGCAAATTGCAAGTCGCAATTTGCTGTCTACCTACATCTGGCCCTTAATACCTTATGTTCTGTCCTATAGTTAGTGAGATAAAATATCACCTTAGCATTAACATTGTAAATGACTCAAGTTTAAATTCAATATGATCTCTTTGTATATGTGTTGAAATGTTAAGATATTGTGCGAAGTACTTGTTACAATTATTGTGAGGTCATAAGCTTTGTTTGTGGGTAAGTTATGGTTTTCACATCTGCAATGCAAATTATAAATTTGGAGCTAACCATAACTGGTACATTTCAGGGAGATATCAGTTTTAAGCAATAACTATCACTGTACTTTAACTGTGGTTTTAAACATATCTTGAGGCTAACCGTACCCTCAGTTTAACTGTGTTTTTTAAACGGATATGAATGTTTTTGTCTGACAATATACTACATTTATCTTCATTAAACACCTCACCCCAGTGTGTGAATTTGAAGAGATATTATAAACAGTACAACAATTATTAGCAAACAAACACCTGTGTGCCCCTTTTAATTCTGCCCCCTTATTGGATTTGCTTGAAATTCAATATCTCAAGAGTAAGCTAGACATCATGCCTGCCAAATTTCACTAAGAACCATGATGCTGCTTTACATTTATTAGTGAATCAAATAGTTTTGCTCCCCCTCCTGCTAACTATGGCTCTCACAGTCAAATCTGCATTAACCTTTAGATTTTCGGATGGGGCTTCATTTGTGAGAGGTTGCCAAATATCATGCAGATGTATGAAACAGCCTCAAGATTTTCAAAAACAACCCATTTTGATCCCTTTTAATTGTGCCCCACCCCTAAGGACGCAAACAAAATTTAACATACAAACAGAAATCAAAACAAGCTAAAGATTTGCTAAATTTAATGCAGCTTCATTAAACATTGTAACAGTTATTAATAAATAAACAACAAACTAAAGGTTTGCTAAATTTAATGCAGCTTCATTAAACATTGTAGCAGTTATTAATAAATAAACACTTTTTTATCCCATATTTTAACTCTACACTTTCTTGATGGAGTTTCACAAATTTGCCAGCTGTATGATTAATATGCTAAATGTCTGCAACATTTTGTGCAAAAATCTAAAACATAATAAAATTCTACGCAAATCAAAAATACACATTGTCAACTGTCAAGATCTCTTTAAATTGCAATACTTTTAAGCATGACTGACATTTTTTGTAATGCCAATTTCTAAAAACAAAAATAAAACTACTGAAAGATTTTCTCTAAACAGAACTAAACTCAGTTAAAGCACTCCTCTGACAAAAGTTCTAGTATCATGTCAGGTTCTGTATAATTCTCTTCCTAAATTTATTCTGTTTGGGGCAGCAAAGTTTCATCTTTGAAGTAAAAATCCACCTCAAATGGATCTGTGAGAAACCTGACATCCAAAACTTAGCTAGCTTTGCTACTTATTCAATTTGAAAGTTTTGTGTAGATGTATCAAACAGTGCAATAATATCAACAAAGCAAAAGTTGCCTTTCAGTGAAAATTCAGGCAAACCCACACCTACTCAAGTGCTACTGTCCACTGTGGCATAATACTGGCCTAAATTGCCATTGGTTCTGAGGACTTCATAAAACTATGAAGAGAGGCCGTATAATTATCACTTGAACCAATAGATTGCAATCTAGGACCATGTTAGTTTACTATTTGCCCTTATATACATTACCTGATTTAATTATTGACTTAAGTACTCTTTAAAAAAGATTTGGAACCTTCAAGCACCATCTCTTTAGTATTCATTAATTGCCTGAGAATGCGCTACATCTGTCTGTGAATTGAGAAATGTGCGATTTAGTTGGGGCTAATGTGCTAATACTTAAAAAGTGTTTTCATGCAATTATGTATTATTATAAACCATAAGTGTGAGGACATTAAAAACATATATTCTAAAATATGATTTTCATTTTTAGTGCATTGACACTATAGTTTCATTTATTGTGAAGACACTTTTTTTTACCACCACTGACAGAAAGATAAAATGCTGGTTTAAACATCCATTTACCTGTTTTATTTAATTATGGAAGGTAAATAACCTGAACATTTATTCAGTCCTGTGGAATATGAGTAATAATTCCCTGTGAATGTAGAAAATTCATCCTTTCAGCATGTTCACCTCCAATTTTGATGACTGGTACTGGTGGTAACAGACTGTGCCCTGTGCTCTGCTAACCAGGCCCAGTGTTCTGAACAAAAGGTATATGCTAATGTGGTAGAATTACAATTAGCAATGACGGACTACTGGAAGTTGTTAGCATATAATAGGGCAAGGGGGATTCAAACTACCTAGTATATAATAGGGCAGGGATGTTTAGAAGCCCAGTTGACTTCCTGCACGGAAGGTTGTCTTTAAAAAGGAAAATGTGTTCAAAATCGAAATTGGAATTAAAGGTATTTCAAAAGTGATAATCCACCTTATTTGTTATACATAAGTCACCTCTAAGGTCTCCTCTGGGCACCCCAGCGATTGGGTGCCAAGGAACTATAAGCAGGGACAATATAAATCATGTTTTATGTGCCTTGGTGAGGGAAAATCTGCCCATTTCATTTTCCCCACGGTAGATACTTAGCTTCATAGGTTAGCATAGGAATATTTCACATAAGCATAAATATTGCTAGGAAAGAGCTAAATGTGTCATGAAAGGACTCAAAAGATTGATAATGATAAATCCAACAACTTGCCACTGTTAAATGTATCATAACTAAAACAGAAAATAAATTATAGGGCTTTCTTTCTGGTAAGCCATAATCCAGCCTGCTAATGGCCTCTCCTGACTGGTCAGCCCTAACAAAATTAGCCAAGCTGTTTTGATGAATAGATAAGTGTCTTACATTGAGCTGATGTTATTTGATGGGGAGAGTTCTGCAGTTGCAGAGGCTAGGCCGCGGAGGGGGTTGGGTAAATCAAACTAGGCTTCAAAGGAAGCGGTACAGAAAGGAATGTCAGCCAGGCCTACCCTCTCTCCCTGTAGCCCACAGATAGTTAGCAGGCACAGGAAAGGGATTTTCAGATGGACTGGAGGGGGAGTGTTAATGTAAATGAGCCATACAGTAGATTGGTTTAACCAGGTCTTGCTCCTCTGGAGAGAAATCCTCTATCTTAGATTTTAAAGTGCCCTGTTTTGTGAGACGTGAAAATGCCACACTTTGGATGAAGCTGTCATTCTTTTGGGTGGCACCCTGCATTGTACCAGGTCTCCTGCCTGCTCGTCTCCCAAGATGATTGAATAAATATGGCTGAGCTGCATTGCAACTCAGATCTGTTGCCTGAAACCACCAAGAGAAAAAGGATCGCCATGCTGGAACCCAGGTCTGCAACCCAAAGGACTGCACTCTGAAGGACTGTGCCTGTTACACACTGGAGCAACAGCCATAAGACGTTGCCTTGCTTAAAAAACGACTATGAAGTGGATTCCCTGAAAGCCACAGGTTAACAGAGCTTGCCTGCACCAACTGTCACAAAAGTCCCCAGCCTAAATTGTGTCCAGTGAACCTATAATGATTTGGCCAGGTGCATTGTGGGAATTGTAGTCCTAAATTTTCAAGGACCATATCAGAGATTCTAGACCCTTGGATTTGTGTTTTGGACTCCTTGAATTCCCAAGAGGAGCTTCAGTAACAAGTTACAGAAGTTTAAAGCAACTTTGGGAAAAAGCTCCATAAGTGGACCAACCCAAAGTTGTGAATCAACCTGACTTCCCTCAACCACGACCTGGCCTGAATTTCAGGTTCGTCCGGCTGAAAGCTCTGGAGGTCCAGGATTTGACCAGGGTCTCGCAGAAAAGCAATTCAGTGATGTTGCATGGAAATCGGCTTGATGGAGAAGACAGCACAACGTCAAGAGAGAAAAGCTCCAGAAAGTTTCTTAGTGCAAAGGTAAAATGTTGACCAAGGCCTCCATGTAGCCCTCCATCATAGTTGGCCTCAAATTGGTACTTGATCCCAGTCTAGTGTGACCACATGTCCCTAGTTGGTGATATTGATTTCTAAACACTAGAACACACGTTTTTTTAATTTAATCTTAAATGTTTATTATTTTTATAAATTGGTGTGGGATTTTTATTGTGTGTTGTGTCTTACTTATTTACTGTATTGGTGTATTTCAATACTTTACAAACCTGTCCCCTAGGTTAAGCCTGCCTGCTTGTTGTGAAGCTACCAGGAGTTGAGCCAGGGGCTGATGTTTTGAGACCTTTACCGGACCTACCAATTGGTTGGTGGCCTTATTGCTAGTAGTAGGTATGTACTTAGCTCTACTAATAAAACGCCTTCCAACAGTGAAGACCTCTTTTCTGTGAAATACCAGATTTAAAACCCCTGGCAAACATTGAGGAAGAAGTCTTTAACAGAATATATCTTTGCGCCTGTTAGAAATGGGGTTTCTGGTTGGCTAGGGTATGCACCTCAGCCAGGCAGAACTTACCCACTCTAGTCAGGGCAAGGGAGTTACACGTCCAAGATAACCCCTGCTCACCCCCTTGGTAGCTTGGCACGAGCAGTCAGGCTTAACCCGGAGGCAATGCGTAAAGCGTTTGCACAACACACACATACATGTGACGCAATATCCCCACCACAAAGGAAACACAACACCAGATTATATGAAAATATACTGTATTGTACACAACGTAATCATTAGACCAACATCACATAACAGTACTATCCTGCTACCTTAGCAGTTGTCAGAACGTTATACATTAGTTACTCTGCAAACTAGCAGTAGTCACACATAACACACAGGTTACTCAATATTCTGCAACATAAGCAGTAGTCAGGAAACACGTTATCACATTAGCACACTTGTCACAAGAATATCATACAACGCCCTTAGTAGGAACATTAGAAAATCTATGGCAAGTTAAGCAAACATATTAGCAAGTCATGCCCATAAAAGGAACATGTGCACACATATGTAAAAGCATCAAAATACAGGTAGGCAATACATCATAATTAATAAAGTCTGTAGCAAGAACTTCCATTATGGGTATATTGGCCCTTTTAAAAGTACCTGGGAATGATGAAGCAGGCACCTTCCGTGCCTGAAACGACTAACGGGGCCCCCGGCGCTCTTCTGCGCAAAACGGGGGCCTCCCTAGACTTGGCAGATAGAGAGGGGCGGCACGCACCCTCTCTGATTCCTTGCCGGGCTCCTTCTGGGACCCGGGATCATTGGGGGGCCCCCGGGCCTCCACCGGCCCTCTCCAGGGGGGGCCCAAGTCAGGGAAATCCTTGCAGGTGGAGGGGGGCGCCTTGCGCTCCCACCTCTCAGAAACGCGGGCCCCTCCGGGGACCCGCTAACCCCTGGGGTCTCCCTGGACCTCCGTGGGTCCTGCCACCATGGGAGACCCCGAAGTGGACTAATCCTGGCGCGCGAGGGGGCCAACACGAGCGCTGGGGCCAGGGCGAGCCTCCAGTGAGGCTGCCGCCCGGCGCTGGATAGCAGGAGAGTCCTCCGGGACCCCTGCGTGTGAGGGAGAGGCGTCCTCCTCTCCCTCGACGTCGCGGCCCAAGGTGGGGCCTGCTGGTGCCCCGGGGGCGCTTTGAAAAGCGCGCATCCCCCGGGAGCACGCTAGGAGCGTGCTAGCTCCTTCTTGGGCTTTTGTACGTGCCCCGGGGGCACTGGAGACAGCGCGGACCTCGCGCTTGAAGGCAATTGCTCTGCCCGGGCTGCGGCGGTGATTCCAGCACACAACAGGCGCCGTAGAGAGCGCGCAGACACATTGAGGCTCCCGGGCTGCGGCAGTGATTTCCCTCCACAGAGAAGCGCTTCAAGAAGCGCTAGGGCACAGTTTAAAGCCCGGGCTGCGGTGGTGATTTCTTTTAGGAAAAGAAAAGCGCTTTCCAAGCGCTATAATGCATCAACAGCCCAGCAACTGAAAGAATGCCTTGTTCTCTATCAAAGCATTCTGGGCAAAGGTTCAAACGAGCGTTGCAGGGGTCAGGGGCCACAGCACCCTGCCCCTGGGAACAACCAAACAAGAAAGGGCACAGGGCTGGTGGGCCCAGCTACAGGCCAGCACAAGGGGTGCAGATGGTGGCAGTTCCTCCTAGTGACCAGGCAGGTCACAGGTCAGCACAGCAGCAGCAGTCCATGGCGGTTTCCTGGTGAGTCCATTCATCAGCGTTCTGTGTCCAGTTTCAAGTTCCAAGAATGTTCAAATTGTGGGGAAAATTCCCCTGTACTTATAGTCAGTTCTTACAGTGTTTTACAATGGTAGGGAGAGGAGGTTCCAGCCAGTTACAACTGGTTCTGGGAGTGCCCCCTCTCTCCTTTCAGCACAGGCTCCAAACATCAGTGGGGGGTTAACGGCCCTATTGTGTGAGGCCAGGGCACAGCCTTTACAAATGTAGGTGTGCCCCGCCTCTCCCTTCTCTCAGCCCAGGAAGACTATTCAGTATGCAGATGCACCTCAGTGACACCTCCACCCTCCCTGTGTACAGGCTGTCTGAAAAGTATGCACAAAGGCCCAACAGTCACTCTGCCCAGACGTGGATTGGAGTCAAGCTGCAAAGCACCAGAATCATAAGCACAGATAAATGCGCACTTTCTAGAAGTGGCATTTCTGTGATAGTAATAAAAAATACACCCACACCAGTAAGCAGTATTTATTATCACCATCACAACCATACCAAACACGCCTACGCTACCCCTCATAAATCAGACAATACCCCTTACACATAAGGCAGGGCATTTCTAATGCAATCCTATGAGAAGGCAGCACTCACAGCAGTGAGACACCAAGTTAGGCTGTTTGTCACTACCAGGACAGGCCATGCAATATGGCACATGTCCTGCCTTTCTACATACATGGCACCCTGCCCATAGGGCTAGCTAGGGCGTACTTTAGGGGTGACTTACATGTAGTAAAAGGGGAGTTCTGGGCCTGGCAAGTAAATTTAGATGCCAGGTCCCTGTGGCAGAAAACTGCGCACACAGGCCCTGCGCTAGCAGGCCTGAGACAGGTTTGAAAGTCTACTTCAGTGGGTGGCGCAAGCAGCGCTGCAGGCCCACTAGTAGTATTTAATTTACAGGCCCTGGGTATAGAGATACCACTGTACAAGGGACTTATAGGTAAATTAAATATGCCAATTAGGTATAAGCCAATCATACCAACTTTAGATGGGAGAGCACCTGCACTTTAGCACTGGTCAGCAGTGATAAAGTGCTCAGAGTCCTAGAGCCAACAGCGAGAGGTCAGAAAAACCAGGAGGAAGGAGGCAAAAAGACTAGGGATGACCATGCGTATGGCCAAAAGTCCAACAGCGCCACATATATTTTCACTGCCCTGATATAAAAATGCAAAAAAGAACAGATGAAGGACGTAATGCTGAACAATGCAAACATTCACCTCTCCTCCAGTCAAACAGATCTCGGTTTAATCCATTGTTCTTTTGCCCACCATGCAACCCCAGTTTGGACTCAGCCATATACAAATGAGTCTTGACCCTGTTCCCCCAAACTGCCAAACCAGGTCCTCCCTGGGTGGGAAACAAGCATCCTGGAACCGGTTTCAGGGTATCACCCTTCATCAGCCAGGCTAGCTTGAAGCCAGTGGTGCAGTGAGCACGAGACCAATGTTGGGGCAAAAAAAGCTAAAAGAGCAGATGATGGACGGAATGATGAACAATGATCGAGTCATCTGCAGGAGTGCTTGGATTCTTGGAGATTCAGGGAGAACCAGCTGGTTTTCTTGTGGTGTTGAGTGTTGGAGGATTTCCGGGGGGCAGAGTGCTGGTGCAGTCAGAGATCAATTGGCAGAAGTTGCAGACGGAGGCGTTGATGTCTGAGTGTCCGGTGGTGGGGCGTGGTAGAGGGCCTCGGTGAGTTGGACTTCAGAGACCTTGCTCAAGTTTCTGTGGGGGTGGTGGTGGGGGTGGTGGTGTTTGGTGGGCGTGGCGAAGCAGAAGTGGACGCAGTGGTGGTCAGAGGTGTATGAGATGGAGATGTTGTTGCCGGTGGAGAAGACATGGTCAAGGATGTGTCCTGCTGAGTGGGTTGGGAAGGAGGGAGGGGCTGGTCAGCTGGAAGGTGGGAGGCAGGAAACCTGATGCTGAGAGGGGGGTTGGAGCACATGGGGTGAGGCAACGGCAGGGGCAGAAAGGGAGAGGAGTGGCAAAAGGGGGGATGAGTTAAGTTATGGCAAAACACAGAATAAAGAGTAAAAAAACAGAATAAAGAGCAAAAAGTAGCAGCAGAGCTCGCAGAGCAGTGCAAGGGGAAATAGCACACTGATGAAGCTGCACATTGGGGAGTGACAGATGCTGACCAGAGGTCGGAGATCAAAGAGCCAACGGCAGATATCTTGTCACATGAGATCCGGCCAAAGTAAATAAATCTCGCCAACCAAAATGGAGCATGGGTCAGATACAAGAAGTGGATTCTGACTTAGATTTGGAAGAAATTTTGAGGAAAATATTCTGAGAAGGTAAAGTTCAGCGGGCAAGGCTGCTGGTAGAGCCTTGAGGAGCAAACATCATTGTCAGGGAGCAGCTGGGTGAAGTCGCAATAAAGATTTCTACATTTGGGCTTATTCTCTTTTTTTTAAGTTGAAAATCTGCAGCAGAGTGAGGCAGGAGGTCATAGCCAATGAGAGTTTCAGGAGTGCGGATACCCCTTTGGCAAAGGACTACAGAACAGGATTTGCTGCTGCAGAGAAGGATGTGCTGTGAGATACCATGAAGTCAGGCCAACAGGCGATGCACATTGGGCAGAAAGGAAATCAGGTTGTTTCCGGTTTTCCCTTAGTTCTCAAAGCCTCTTTTAGCCAAGTTTTGGATTTTGGTATCTGGGCACCTTTAACACCACAACCAAGGGTCTAGGACTGGAGGGCATCACTTTGGGTTTCAGGACTCAGGGTTTCAAGATGGTGGAAGCCTGTTATGTCCTTGCGGCTATGAACAGGAATACAGCAAACTAGCTCTTGAGTCAATCTGGTAGTCCAGGGTTCAAGTGATGAAGCATGACTTAAGCATAAGGTCTGACCTCTGATTGTTCAAGGCAGGCTCCAGGCATCAAAGTAGTCCTTCCAAGTGCTGAAAAGCAGCTTTGTAGAGTACAGACCAGGCCACAGCAGCAGGAATTCCTTTGATAGCCCATCTGTAGGTCCAGAAAGTGAACTGAAGAGTAGGGCTGAGGGCCCCATTTAATACCTGGTGTATTTTTTGAAGTAGGAAAGGTTAATAGAGATTTCTCTTTGGAGTGCTTGAAATATCCTGGCTCCCCTGCCTTGGTCCAAGGCTGGCTGTAGGGGCTGTGCAGTGGTGACAAGCCCTTTTTGTGAAGGCAAAAGAAAGCCAATTCAGTTGCAAGTGAAGTTCTGCCCCTCCCCCATCCTGTCAGCAGATGGGCCATTTGGGCACACCTCATCCCTCTCTTGTGTGACTGTCTCGGAGGACTTCACAAAGTCTAACTGCCTGTTACACCCAGTCATGTGATTTAGGACAGGCTGAGGGCCTCAAATGGCAAAGGACATGAAAATGCCAACTTTCTTAAAGTGTCATTTTAAAAATTGCAGTTTAAAATCTGATTTTTACCGTTCAGGAGAATGTTTAATTATGATTCCTTAGATACCAAACATGAAATGCTTAACTGTTCTCAATCAAAATGTAGCACTTGTTATATGCAATAAGACAACCTAATGTTATTGCATGGGCAGGTAGGCCTCACAGTAGTGATAAACAAATTTAGGAGTTTTTCACTACCATGACATCTGAAACTTAAAAGTACACATCCAAACTTTTAATTACAATGCACCCTGCCCTACGGGCTACCTAGGGTATACATTAGGGGTGATTTATATGTAATAAAATTGCTGTATTAGTCTGGGCAAGTGGGACATATTGCCAAGTTGAATTGTTAGTTTAAAACGGCATTGAGGTTTCAATGGCAGGCCTGAGACTTGTTTAAGGTGCTACTTCAGAGGGTGGCACAAAAAGAGCTGCACACCCACTAGTAGCATTTAATTTACAGGCCCTGGGCATATGGTACACCACTTAACAATGAACGCATCAGTAAATGAAATATAAAAATCAGGTGTAAACCAATTTTACCATGTTTAGGGAATGAGCGTAAGCTGTGGTAAAGTGCACAGAGTCCTAAGGCCAAAATTCTCCCTCGGTACATAAAGTTGATAAAACACAGCATGGAAACTCATTTACTCTTAAAGTGTTTCATGTTTTCTTTGAATGACATAATACTAAGTATCACCTAGTATTACAGAACGAATTATTACAAAAAAAAAGTTTAGAGCTCAGCTGGTAACTGATCTAACCAACAGGTTCTCACATTGTGATATCCTCCAGGTCCCAGATTTATCAAACGTTGACGCAATGCAGTGCAGCAAGACAATGTGCTGTGCTGCGCCAAATGAAGAGGGCAGGAATGCACATTATCTAAGATATGGTACATTCCTGCTTTGCCCTTGAGATGGCGCACTGAGTGCAGCCCAGTACCAACGCAAGCACCCTAGTGCAAGAGTGCCTATGATGCAGGCAGGATTGATTTTGTGCAGGAAGGTACACCTTCCTGCACAAAAACAATCCTCAGAAGCTTTTTCCTCTTCGTAAGTGTGTGCCAGAATGTGACTGAATGCCACGTTCTGCAACAACAAAAGGAAACAACAAGGAAAATAATGATATTTCTCCTAGTTGTCCTTCTATCAGGAAGGCATAGCATTTTGATGCATTCCCAGGTCTACCAGTCTTGGTAAATCTAGAAATATGAGAAAATCTGTGGGTGGACACATGGGAACACCCACGCTCCACCCATGGAATGCCTTACCTGGGCTTTGTACAGCAAGGCAGCGAGTTACACTATAAACTGTCAGCAAAGAGCTGCACACAAGCTGTATCTGTATAGTATAGGTTAGAATGTTATTTTGTTTTGTCCCAGACTTTCTTTATCCTAATTTTACTTAAAATAGTTAGTTCGGGTAGAACTACAGTCTTATTAGTAAAGCCAACCCTAACTACTCTCGTACTTTTTAAATACTGAGTTTGTGCTTCTCTAGACCAAACACTCTTAACATATACTGCCTACTAGAATGGATGACATGATTCCTACACCTTGTTATCTTCATTGTTTTATGCAATATTTCTTATAGAGTGATTCACACACATGATTCATTGTCTATATATAACATGTTTGTGATGTAAAGTGCTGTGACACCCTAACTGGTATGAGTTGTGCCATCAAACCAAGTAAATGCATGTGAGAGAGGGGCTATGGAGAGATAAGGAGCGCTGTTGGATGTGGTAATGATGTAATCCTTGGAAAATGCCCTCCTGGGAGAGGGAGCACCAAAAACAGATTGTCTGCTGTCTAGTTTATTTTACAGCAACCCCCTGAAGTTTCAATGACAGAAAATTCCTCCTATATTTAGTTGACCTGTGTCTAGTGCTCTCATTATATCTGCTCTTTTTATGTGTTCATAATTATGAGGGAACATTTTTTATTTGGTTTCGTTTATTTCTTTTTAAGGCGCACGCTACGAATTGAATTGCTCGGAGCCGGGATCAGATGGAATAAATAAAATAAAATAAACATCTCACAGTAATAAAAACATCTTTAAAAAGCACATAGTGGAGCAATTCAATAAAACCTAGAATAAAACCGCTGCACAAAGCAAACACGCGATGATAAAAAGAAGACCAGTAATAGGAAACAGAATGAAAATCGTGGTAATTGGTAAATTGACAGCAAGTTTTAAAGCATAGAACTAAACATTCTAATACATACGCAAGGTGCATCATCAACACGCCAGATAAGCACTTCAGCAATATAATAGTTACCGTACTTTAGGGTTTAGCAAATGGTTTTCTCGAATTGAACAAGTTTCTTCACTCTTGGAGGCACCATATTCCAGACTTTGGACCCAAATACTAAGACACCTTGCCACACATTCACATGGGGCACAATTATCAAGTTATTTTCCAATGACTGCACTAGTCTGTTGAAATTAGTATATAGGGCCAGATGTACAAAGCAGTTTTCAAGTTGCAAACGGCAAATCAGCCCGTTTGGGACTTGAAAGATGCTATTTGGGATGCACAAAGCCCAATCTGCGATTCAGTAACTTGTTACTGAAACGCAGTATGGGTTTTGCAATTTGGTATTAGGAAGTGGCCTGACAAGGGCGTCCCTTCCTAATACCGAATCCACATGGTATGTATGATTGTTTGTGACTGCGAATGGGGTCACAAAACAATCGCAGTTAGCACCAGTTTCCAACATTCGGGTCCTTCCCCTTTGTGAATGGTAGCGACCACTGCCTGCTCTGAAAAAATGAAAAGAAAACTTTTCATTTTTGATTTTGAAATGCATCTCGTTCTCCTTTAAGGAAAATGTGCTGCATTTTTTTTAAAAACTGCTTTATTTAAAAGCAGTCATAAGCATGGTGGTCTGCTGTCTGCAGGCCACAATCCCTGCGAGGGCGGCCAATACCAAAGGGGTCGCAAATTGCGACCTATCCCAAGATTATTCATGAGGTAGGTCATTTGCGACCCCACTGGGAATCGCAAACAGTGTCATTGACACTGTAGTACATCAGGTTTTGCGAGTCGCTCTGACTGATTTTTGTACATGTGGCCCACAGTGTTTTGTTAAGATTTTGGGGCAAATTGTATGCATAATCTGAAATTTAAGACTCTCCCCATCAAAATGTTTTTCTGAAAAAGTCAGTCAAGGCTTCTAAATAGGACTGAACAAAATTACCGAGCATATGCACTTTTCTCCATCTGCAGAGTCAAATGTATGCTGCTCTACTGGTCAAAAACCAAAGAAACTAAACCAAAGTACAAACACGGTGTCTCCTACTGGCACTTACAGGGCTGTGCAATGTTGGGGCCTTAACGCTAATTGCGTTAAAGTAATTCCGTCTCCTGCGCCCATAGCATTGTTTTTTATTTTCTAACAAAGAAGACTGTCTGCTGTACCTGTCTGCGGTACTCTTGCCACTCCAGCTGGCAGGTTTCCTAGACAGAATCCCATAATGGGGAATTTGCAGTTAGGCAGAGTCAGGAGCCAGAATGTGGAATTAACTTAATCCCATCCTTAACTCAGTCCTCATTTTTTGCATTCCTCACTGCAGGAAATGAGGAATGCTTGTGCTGAAGGGCATTCCACCTATTTCTCATTCTACAGTCAGCAGATGCAAAACCCGCAAAAATAGACAGAATTGCCTAACATTTTTCATTCGCTTTTAAAAAAGATTTTAAAATATTATACACCTCTTCTTCTAATGTGCAGGCCTTAATTTATTTTCCAGCGGTTTTTTGCCCTTTCGCAATCGGGCATTTAGTAAGCTCTACGTGCTAACTATTACCATAACCTGTTTTTAAGTTTGATTAGGCACTTAATAAAACCTGGTTGCTTTTTCTTGAATATGACTGTGCTGTGATAAAATACGCGGGGAAGCCCAAATGTATAACTTGATTAATGCAGAAATAGCAAGCTGTAGAGCAAAATACTCAAGAGACAATTGTCATGTCAGTGGAGCCGAACTGTCATCCAAAAAGATCATTTGGGGCAGGTAATGCTCAAATACATGCAAATGTAGACAGTTTTTACACACCTGCGAGAAACTGCCCGTTTTGGTTGAATTATATTATACGTTTTTGGACTACCATCCAACCGAATTTATAATTCCTCTTCTAAAATCGCATTTCCCGCTGTAAAAATCTATGGAGCAGAAACACATGACAGAAACTTGTTCCTTCAGCAAAACCTGCTCAAATGAGCAGGAAGGAGGTAGGATCTTCTATCACAGAAAAATGAATTATTGAATTATGTCCATGAAACTAAGATACAAATGCATGAACACAGTGCCAAATTCAATCCCTAAATTAAATCCCTAAATGTATGCTTCTGGTTGCTTAACATTGAAAATGAGGATACACTTTACTACGAAATGCAGGAAATGTATAAATGCAGACTGTGAATAAAATGGCTTCTAAACCTGCTAGAGTTATGAAACTTTCGCATGCATATGGAAGCTTTTAAGCACTTAAGATAATTAAAAAAACAATATCCACATTTGAATATAATATAAATCAGCGCACATCATGGTAGAGTGAACATGAATGTTAAAGTAATATGAATACATCATTATGAGAACATTTTATCACTTATGCAAGGATTTTTTTTATATACAAAAGGATGTTTTTATACTTTACGTCCAAGTGTTACTAAACATCAAATATACCCCAAGATTTTATGCTGATCTTTTCTCATAACTAATGAACTCACTGATAATTTGGAGGTTTAAAATTTGACAAATGCCTTTCAACAACCACTACAAATTCTGTCTGCATTTACCCACTCTGTTTTGATTTATCTAGGCCTCCAAAGCCCTATGCTGCTGTCATGCATGTCTCAGAGGTGCATTTTCCTATTATAAGCATGACAATGGAACCAGATATTTATTTCAAAATAGGGTTTTTCTCATATCAGGAGGTTTATTTTGACAGACTGTCTGCAGGTTTAAAAGCTACAGGCAGCCCGCCACACATGTAGGCTTCAAGTCGTGTTTTCCTTGTCAGCCTAATAAATAGACTAACAGGCACAGCCATCTACAGGTGACATATAACTTTCTATGTCATCGGTGCATATTCTTACACCACATACTATGGCCTTACTAAAAAGTTAAATATACCAGTTGGGGGTTATAACTTTATCATGTTTCAGGGTCATACACTGGGACCTGGTCAGCAGTTCACAAAAGAGCAGCATCAGCCAACAAATAATGATGGTAACCACAAACAAAGGGGTGTTTTTTTCACTGCACCACATTATGGGCGAGTGAAGTGTTGTTAAATCTGCTCCTTTGAGCCACTTTGGAGGTACTCCATCTGAGAACATAACAGGAGCATAGATGTTTACAAGGAATGTCAATCTTTTGAGTAATGATTGAAACAAGGCATGGCATTGGCAAATGGTAACAGGCTGAAAGTCAATGTTTTGCTGTTATTAGAAGCACATTTATTGTGGGACGCGCATAGGAATGTAGTCCTAGCGTGTAGGTGTAATAGAATACATGCTCTGCATACTTTTGGACCTGAAGAAGGTCTTCAACTTTGTGCGCAGTACGCTACCACATTATCCAACATAAATATTGTGTCCTAAACAGCATTTACTAAAAATATTGGCAAATTGGATTTCATATTAGAACATTGGAATGTTGGGAACTCCATTCGAGACAATGGAGTGCTCTGGGCTTTTACTGGTTGGTAAAACCCGGGAGCGTCAACATTCCAATGTTGTTTGTTCACAGCAACAGCTGTGAACAAAGGCCTCACGGGGCCAGAGGGGATTTCAGTCCCCTCAGGCTCCATGAGGACTTTGTTTTATTTAATGGAACATTGTGCCCTCTTGTGGCGGAATGTTCTAATAGCCTTATAGCCCTTCATAGCTGGGCTATACTGGCAATTAAAGTCCCACTCGGCTCGTGCCTTTAAGGCTGGAGCAGGCCTCTATGGTGGGTTCCAAGGCGATAATAGAAACTCGATAACCAAGAGAAAGTAATTTCGTGTACAATGTCTAGGACTTGATATGTATGTCAGATGATATTTCTGACTAGGATTTGTGGCATAAAGCCTTTGGAACGTAGCTCGACTTCAGAGCCAGGGGATTATGTGCAGATCAAGCGGTTTGGTATGTGATTACTAAGTAACACTGGAGTGATCATAATGCACCCATCGGGACTGAATACAGATGAGCCTCTTATGAAAATGTCAAAGCTATTGCAAGATATCTGGATTTACATGATGTATGATATGTCACTTGGTAGGCTGATGATATTTAGGGCACATTTCCAGCCAACACATTTTGGCCGTAGGCTAGTGGAGTCATTAAGGTGAAAAAAGGCTACAACCCAAGCGGTGTTCTGTAAATATGGTGGGCTAGCATGCTAAAAATGAAATGAGGCCTCAATCATTATAGGCAATCACAAAAATAAAGCCTTTGGGCAACATCACACATGATCAAGATTCTTATCTCCTTGTCCACAAAATGGGAAAAGTGAATTGTTTTACATCAAGGTGATTGAATATGCTATATTTGATACATAGTATTATTATTATTATTATTATTATTATATACAATCAATGAATGCACACAAATTAATTATAATCTACTTATTATTCAGATGCCAGTGCCACAGCTTCTAGGTTATGGTAGAAAGTTTATGGCAGGTGCTTTAGTGCATGTAAAATTCATCACCTTCATTAGAGATGAGATTCAGCAATACTTTGACAAGAATGTTCCAATGAAAACATCCTGAGTGGAAATCTGGAAAGGGCAGTGTTTTTCTTGCTTTTTTGGGAGAAAGACATCCTGAGAACATTTTGCCATGAGCTTGCTGAGGCGGAATCTGAAATGGCTCATCCTCAGAAGGACAATGAGAATGGAGAGAATAGAAGAGGAACTAGGGCATTAACAAAGATAATAGCATATTAGTTGAAACGTATGAACTGAAATATAGATTAATTGACTATGCCAATTAGGGAGCTTAGATTGATGATGAGGTATACCTAGACTTTAAGGTATACTGTGGGTGATTGACCAGGCAAGGTATTACCATGATAATTAAGGCGCAATAGAAGATTGATGCAGGTCAAACCGTACTGCAGTCCCTTGTAATAAGGACACTAATGGTCTATTTCGATAGACTATTACAAATTGTTTTCACAAACTACTTCTATCCTAGAGTTGAGGTTGAAAACTACTTTCCGAATATTTGGTTACCTACGGTGATTGAGGATAAAAGACATCAATTAGTCACCCAAATGGCAGTAGAGGAGATAGTGATGGAAACTAGAGACCTGCTAGGCTACAGGACGCACCCGTGTACAATACATTAAGCCAAGAAAATAGTATAGCATAAGTCAATTAATTACCCTTGGCAGTATAGGTCATTGCAATAGCTAACATTAATTAATACAGATAGCAAGGTGTTTGTGGAAATAGTAAATAACAGACATGCCCTACTAAGGATAAAGCTAGTGGTGTGACCAAGATGGCGACTGGATTAGCTATGTTCTAGCAAGCTCCAGCTTCATTAGAAAGTTTGATCTTGTTAAAACTAGCAATTGAAAAAAGTCTCAAGATTTGGCCCCCTAACAGGAATGTGTTACTCTGCATATGCCAGTGGAGTGTGGTTGGACCTGACATCCTTGGGTGGTATTCTCCTAAACATTTGCCTTCACCCTGTTTTTGCTGAACTCATATTTGTTGGCATTAGGACTCTGTGCACCGCTCCCCTGCTAAGCAGTGGTGAAAAACCTTTTTGCCAGGCCTAAACTTTCTTTTTTTATGCTTAGAATTCACCCCGAATGTAGGCCCTAACCATTCCCCAGACATAGTGCATGATGATCCTTACAGTGTAGGACTTGTATATCTAAGTTCTACATGTCCTAACTGTGAATAACTGCTAGTCGGTTTTCACTATTGTAAGGCTACCTCTTCTAACACGGGTTACCTTACTACTTTTAATAAGTGATCATTTCAGTTTGTGAACAGATAGAGAATGCTTCTTCCACTCATTTGAAATGTAATTTTTAATCCTCTTTACTGGTATGTTGGATTTTAAGCTACTATTTTGAAAATGCCACATTTTGAAAGTTTGCATTTTTCTACATAAACCAAATGTCTTTTTCTGCCAGTGTCCAGGATCCCATTGCAATGAATGGCTCTCCCCTGGTGTGTTGTATGTTTTTTTCAGTCATGGGGGCAAAGGGGCTTTGGGTGTTAGGCAAGGTGTTCCTCTTCTGGGCAGGATGTCCCAGAAGGTTGTACTCATTCCTTCCTAAACTGTAAACAAGAGCCTCAGGGTTATGCCCACCCTCTTCTTGACTTCTATGGGCTGCCAGGCCTGCCACTAAGAACTTCAGTGAATGTCTAGGCCTGCCTACCCATTGTTACTCTAGACAGTCTGGAGCCAATCCAAGGAAAGGTGAAAGGTCTGACCAAGGGAATACCCCCACTTACAGATTGGCACAGGGTATAAGAATGGCAACTTGAGACCATCTCATTAGAATCCTTCTGGCCCTGTGAAAGATTCAAGACTGCCCTGATTTCTGAAGATGGGAGACTAGACCTGCTTGCATTGAACCCAGAAATCTCAGAAGTGAATCCAAGTGTCAGTTGACTGATCTCCTGTTTGAGCTAAAGTGACAGAACAGGCTTCCAGATGCCTTCTACCAACTGCCCAGCTGACCAGCATTAGCTGGACATTCTTTGACCTATCTGACCATGCTAATGGTCTCTCCTGGAGTGAGTCCTGATCCCCAAGAGGTGTGTGCCAAGTTCTGGACCCTTGGCTGGCATCAGAATTTACTTTTCCTGAACTCCATGTCAAAATCCAGAAGCTTTGAGCTTTGAGCTCCTCGCGACCATCAGCAGACTCTTTGCACCAAGAAATGACAGTCTGCAACACCTGCCAATGGGAAACTCTAGTGATTCCTGTCTGAGACAGCAATGAACGCTGAGTCAGCCATCAACTCAAAGCTCCAGCAATGACCTGCTCTTTGCACAAAAGAGCAACTGCCCACGTCATCTACCAGAGCAAAGCTCCAGTGGTGGTCTGCTCCCAGTGCCAAAAATGACCTCCTTACCACCCCCACGAACATGAAACACCAACCGAGACTTCTTGTGTGAACCTGGACAGTGAGAAGGTAAAATCCTCACCAGGCTAAATCTGGTCCCTGTATCCAACCTCAGCTCCATCACGGTTGACCTGTAATTGTGACTTTGACCCCGTGAGCAGGACCAGATATCTGTGAATAGTACCTTCTGCATTTTAGTGTTTTATTTCCTAGAACTTTAAAACCTCATAACTCCAGTTCTACTTGTTACATTTTGTCATTTTGGTGGTCTTTTATCTATTAAAATTAATTCTCATTCTTGTAAATTGATCTAGGATTTTTCTTGTCTTATAACTTTATTTTTTTCTTGTTTGAGTGCTGAAAAAATACTTTACACATAGCCTCTAAAATAAGTCTGACTACTTTTGTGCCAAGCTACCAGAGGATTAAGCACAGGTTTATTTAGTGACTTTTGGGGTTCAGACTGACAAGTATTGCGCTTATTATTTGAGTGGGGCTACCACCCCTCTCAACTAATAACCCTATGTCCTGCATGTGCTTTTTGGATAACCCCAGAAGTTGCATTTGCACTGCAAAATAACAAAATTGACATTTGTTATGTGGTACCTGAGGGAATGCTTGATGGAGAACTCTGTCACTAGTGGCCTTCTATGCCCCCAACACTAATACCACAATATTCCTGAATTCTCCTGTTTCAGCCCTGGTGCACAACGTACAGGTGACTTTCATTTGGGGGAGGGGTCATTATAATTGTGTGCAGAGTATAGACATGAACAATAAAAGCCGAAAAAAATCCCAAAGTGGGGTTTTCTTTTTTTAAATAAAAAAGAACAATGCCCCCCTCGCCATTGGATTTCCCCCCCATGCTCATGGGAGCATTGAGCACTTTCCGGTGCTCCTTAATGCCTGTTTTTTCCCGGTGGTGATGGGCATTGAAACATGGCCATATGTCTGTTTTGACATATAGCCACACCTTCAATGGTCCTTAATACATTGAATTTGACCATGGTGAAGATGGAGTAGTCTTTGCCATCATCAAACCATGGCCCACCTGAATTTAAATTGGGTTGCAGGCAATATCTTGCAACAGAGTTTCCTCTCCAGCAAGATATACATCAGGCCCTAACTCTACACTTTGGAAGAAGTAGGCTGTCAAGAATATGTAGCCTGATAACAAGCAGCAGGAGATAGATTTGGTAAAATTGTTAAGGGGGTACTGAAATCAGAGAACACCAGAACCCCAGTTGGTGCTATCCATAACCGGCAAGGTGTGATCCTCAATATTCAAAATGCAATTAATCATATTATTGCAGGATATTACAGGTCCCTAAATGCATCCCACTGAGACAGGTGTGACCTCCCTGTACAGGTATCTGGAAACAACAATGATGACAAGAATTAACCAAACTCAGTGTCATACTCTTGAGGAAAAAATAACAAATCCTGAGATCCAATTGGTAATTGACCAGATGGTGAGAGGAAAAAACACCAGGGACAGATGTGCTATCCATTTTGTTTTCTGCAACTCATAGGTCACAGTTAGTACCCTGCTTTTTACCCAATTTTTACCTGTGTATGAGATAGTGAAAAAGAATGGGATGCTACCAACTTCAATGAAGGACTAGTTCTGCCAAACATTGATGTAATCCCTTGATCCCTTGATGTGGACCACATCTTTTCTCTATTGAATAAAGATTATAAGATTTTTGGACAGTATGGTTAATTGATGGGTATCAAGAATGAAAAACATAATTCACCAGGATTAAGACAGATACATGTAGGGCAGGAATAGCTTCTCATAACTAAGGCATCTATTTTGCTTTATGGAATAAACAAATAGGAAGGATTACATGCATTGAGTGTCCTCTCCTCACTGGATATCGAGAACATATTTAACACCCTAACTTGGCCTTAGCTTACAGAGGTGATCCACTGAATGGGCTTGATGACAGATTTTTTGCCTGGGAGCACCTGTTATTTTCAGAGTGCTCACAAACTAGATGAAATTATAGCAAATAATAATAGGTAGAGGTACAAGCAAGGGTATCATTGTCACTTATCTTTGCATTGGCAATGGAACTGTTGGCATACCTTTAGAGATTGAAATTTCCTGAATGGGAAAAAGATGTGAACAGCAGCTGGCATGTGCTTGTATTCTGATGATGGAATTATTTACCTACATGAGGGCTGAGATGCTAAAACTCCCCTGACGGCATATTAAACAAATTTGGGGATGTTGCAGAGAATAAGTTGGAATAAATTGTGGTGGTGGCTGCAATCAGTCAATAAGTGATATTTTAGATTATGCTTCTACTGTCGCAGTTGGGCTGGGGGTAGTGGCAAAATGTTAGTCTTGCCTTGATTAATATATTTGTTTGCAGGATTACCAGTTGTTGTAAATATGGCAGCCTTTAGGGAACTGCAAAGTATCCTTAGATCCTAGGTATAGGAGAATGGGAGAAGAAGGCTATACTTCCATAAGATATGCCCCTTTGTCACAAGATAGTTTGTGGGCCCTAAATTACTAGCTTTATTGCACAGTGGATTAATTGCTATGTACAGTGAGATGATTAAGTGATATACCCAATCCATAAAGAAATGATGTTATTTCTGAACTAGATGGAGACTTAGGGCCTGATTTAGAGTTTGGAGTAAGGGTTACTCCATCACAAATGTGACAAATATCCCGTCCGCCATATTACAAGTTCTATATCCTATAATGGAAATATAAACGGCGGATGGAATGTCTGTCA
Source organism: Pleurodeles waltl (assembly GCF_031143425.1). Classification (NCBI taxonomy): domain Eukaryota; kingdom Metazoa; phylum Chordata; class Amphibia; order Caudata; family Salamandridae; genus Pleurodeles; species Pleurodeles waltl. The sequence continues at coordinate 106,018,745 of NC_090441.1, read as the reverse complement.
CATTTGTGAAGGAGTAACCCCCTCCACCAAACTCTAAATCAGGCCCTTACTTTTGGATTGGGTATTGAGAAACAATCCTAGATATCCTACAAAGAGCATGCTTTTGAAGGTAGCACAGCATTGCTGGAAGCATAGATAAAAGTCATTGCTGGAGTTTGTCAAACTGACTGACTCACATAATGCATGGCAATAGATGGAAGTTGCTTTGGTTTCCTAAGATGACATGTTTGAATAAGACTTAGTGCTGTTAGTCAATAATCTAGGGGGGTATATGGTTTGGGGGCTCGGTAATTTAAACATATAATGCTATAAGAACATTGTTCCAAATTTGGGGAAGTGAACACGACAAACTGTATAAATCACTAATTTTTGACTTGCGGCTATGATAGAAATGTGATGACATCTTTGTATAGGGCACATTTACCGCAAAACATCCATTTACAGGCTGAGCTTAAAGAAAGGTGAGAGTCTGCATGAAGCAATCTTTGTCTGAAAGACTTGGCTATGAGGCTTGAGTTTTATGAAATTTATTTCAAGGACCTCTAGACTGAAATACCCACAGTTTATCTACTTGCACCATTTCTCTCTGTCCCAGAAGCAGTTAGCACGAATTCACCCAGGAGTGACAACTAATTGACTTAGATGTGATAGCACAGCCACATTCAGTAAGGAGACATTGGGCTGCAATTACCACTGCAACAACATAAAAAATATGACTAGATTAACCTGCCCTCTATGATAAGTAGAGCTTCACGCCGTGATGAGTGTAGGGGTGTTTGTCCATCACCAGGCTCCAAAGTGTTGTGTGGTGTGCAGTATAGTAGGCTTAACTTAAGTAGGTACCCACTGTAAGATGAGTCACATCAACAACATAACCTGCATTTTGACACACTACTTATTTAGATCCTAACGTGGAGCAATTTTTTCTTTTTGTTCTTATGAAAAAGACTGAGTGGCTCTTTGACTGTCAAAAAGATATGTCAACTTTTATTGGTATAATGTATAACACAGTGCTGTGAAAAACAACGTAATCGTATACTATGACATGGTAGAAACATGCAATAAAGAACCAATGAAAAGAGTCCAAGGCTGGTGCATCCGAATTAAACATGCATTGTCCATGGTGGTCCACGGGAGCTAATGGTAAAGTTAGAAGTGCTGTATAATGCAACTTCTGGCAAACATCCTGATTAATTTAGGGTCGGGACACTTTGGTCATTAAAACCGCCATTGGTGTCCTGGGTATACATTTAAAACTAATAGAGCCTGGGAGTTGAGTTTACAGCTCATATGACTGGGGTACCTCGTGTAAATATCACAGAGAGCAGCTGTGGTATGATGTTGTTGGTTCATCCTTTTTTGAATTTCAATGTGGAACTTAACTGGGGTGAACCCATCTATATACCTAATTCAACCAGGCAGGATTCCCAACTTGTGTCTTTAAAACACTCCTCTTTCTCAGTGCACTCAGTTTCTTCATTGCATATTTTAAATGTAATTTTACAACGTGATATGAAATAACACTTTGAGAGTTATTTAGCATGCCAGTATTTCATAAAGTAGTTTGCACAAAAGATCACCTACGATACTGGCAGCAGACTAATTTGAACAGAAAATGATTCACAGTAAGACATTTTCTGTACAAACCAGGGTCTCATGGGTGGAAACCGTTTAAAATCAATATCAAGAAATTTAACAAATTTAGCGCAGTGCGAATCCATGAATCTCGCAAATTTCTGCAGTGTAATTTAAATTTCGTCAAGGCCTATTTAACAATCAACTTTGAAAAGCACGTGACTTTAGAAGCATCACATATAAATTGGGATAGAAAACGATATTATTCAGAGTTAGGAAATAACCTTTATTATTTCTTGTTTCATATTTCCTGAATCACAATATTAACCTTGGTTTAATTTTCTTTTTTGCAATCAGGTTGTCGAAAACATATGCTATGTCTTTGTTAATCATTAAAGTATTCCTTAATTGCAAGCATTCCCTTTTCACTGCAAAACTAGTAAGGCTACTCAGACAGAACTTGAAAATGTATTTTTAACGACACTCAGAATTATGGCTGCATTTAAATTTGTATTAAGTATATGTACGGTTATGTCCCATCGCAATGGTCGTGCTTAGTTAGCCACACACTCACTGTCATTATCTAGTGGAGCTGACATGGGAGGGTTTACTTTATCGAGCTTTACTTTGTGCATTAGGATCTAAAAATAGATCAGCATAAAAGCAATTGTCTCTAATGAAGAGCACTCCATATGTAACATTAGAAACGAGCAAATCTGTTCAAATGTAAGCAAGAGGGAATGGCCCCTAAATATCAGAGGCAAAATATTGAGGGACACAATGTCAAAAGGTAAATTTTATACAGCTAAATATATATATATATATGACATATATACATATGGGCTATAGATATATATATATATATTTCCATACCAACTTGACACTTCTGTCAACGACGCAGCACTCACAGGATTTCACAAATCTTCATTTAATAAATGAAAATTATACCAGACAAACACACCAACGTGTTTCGACCTTCACGGTCTTGATCACGGTAATTATCCAATCCATTAAGTGCCCTATTTATACTCTCCATCTCACTATGCCTTTATGTGGCATTATGGGATATGCAGTTTTAGAAGTGTAAATACAATATTTAAATATAATCAATCATAATTATCTCACCAAATACCACAAATTATTTTACCCCCACCACATTGCCATACCAACAGGGAAAATACATAACGATCAATGATTAAAATCACAAATGCCTCTACACATTACTTAGATTGTTCACAATTATCAGTGTCACCTATATCTGAATATATATATGGTTATATTTTTATCAATTTCTAAATCCACATGTATATTTCTGGATTGGGTATTTATGCCTCATTGTGGGTCTAGTGCCCCAATTTCTTACACTATTATCCAATTTTCTACATGTAGTATTTGCATTTCCTTTTTCCACACTAATAATAAATCTCAATTCATTTTATGAATTCATATTTACAGATGACAATATAATTCCTCGTCACAGTTGATCCCAAATGGAGTCTTAGTTTTTTAATCTGATGATATATCTGGACTCTAAGCATCTACATTTTTTAACTCTATCACCTCCTTGTTCATGTTTTACTATTATCGCAATGCCATAATGCTTCATATATAGCCAGTTTGATTCTGGATGGTTCTTTAAATGTTTGGTCATGGCATAGGTATTGTCATCATTTTGCACTGCTCTAATGTGTTCCAGAATACGCTTTTTTAAAGGGCATATTGTACTGCCAACGTATCTGAGACCACACTGGCATTCTATGACATGAACACAAAAGTTGTTTCGCATGTGATTCTATCTCTAATCACAATCTCTTTTCCCTGAAAGTCTGTTATTGCCTTTTTGTTGCAACCAATTTTACATGCTTTGCACTTTTTGCAACAAAAAAGCCCTTGTTTCCATCAACTAACCAGTTCGGGATATTTGTAGACTCAAAATTACTTTTTACTAGCATGTCTTTTAGTGATGGTACTTTCCTATATGTAATTGACGGACAAGTACCCACTTTCTGTCCAATATCACTATCTCTTTGGATCAGATACCAATATCTCTTTAATATATTTACTTTCTGTTGGTTCTCTTTACTATAGTCCATAATAAGTCTTATCTCATCATTCTCCATCATTGACTGTTCTGGCACTTTTTTGTTCTTCACCAATACCTGTGCTCGTGTCTTTGCCCTTGCTTTTGTTTCACCTTGTTCTATTGCCTTCAATTTATAACCTCTATTTAAAAATCTCTGTTTGGTTTCCCCAAATTTCTCAATCATGTCTGTTTCATTTGAACAGTTTCTTTTAATGCGAATAAATTCACCATGTGGAATGCTTTTAATTAATGGAAACTTGTACCATATAAGATACTGTTAGTTGCAGTAGGTTTTCTATGTAACCTAGTTTGTAACTCATCTGCTTCAATGTATACTAACACATCTAAAAATTCACTAGAAATCTTACTTCTCTTATAGGTAAATTGCAGTCCAATATCATTTCTATTCAACCTAATAGAGAATTCCTTAAATGTTTCCTCAGTTCCACGCCAGATAAAAAATAAATCATCTATGTATTGTAACCACATCACTACCTTATCCCTGTAGTACTCATTCTCCTGCTCCCAAGCTGTGCATTTCTCCCACCACCCCATCATGAGATTTGCATAACTTGGAGAAAAGGATACTCCCCTGGCTGTCCCACAGATTTGTTTATATATCTGATGATTGAACATAAAGATATTATTGCTGAGACATATTTCTATCATTTCCAATAGCATCTCAGAATGTTTTAAAAAATGGATACTCTTTTGTCTCAAAAATAATTTCACTGCATTTATACCCAATTGGTGTCAAATTGAAGTGTATAATGATACCACATCTATAGTAACTAGCAAGTAATCTGGTTGCAATACTAGTCCATCCAATAACCTCAAAAAATCACCAGAATCCTGTATGTATGAATTCAGATCTTTTACAATCGGGGCCAGATAATGATCAACATAATTCGACACACCCTCATATAATGAGCCACAGCTCCAAATTATAGGTCTGCCTTGCGGTTTCTCTAAAGTTTTGTGAATCTTAGGAAGAAAATATATAGTTGGCATAGTTGGATTTTCATTCATCATAAATGATTTTTCATCAACACTTATCAGTCCTTCTGAATGCCACTCAGAGAAGTGTGGCTCAATGGTTAGAGCGGCAGACCCTGAAGCAGAGATCTGGCTCAAGACCAGGGTTCAAGTCCAGCTTCGGCAGGTCTTGGGCTCAATTCCCCTTGACCAGATAATTCTCGCCTCGGTGCCTAATCTAATTCATGGGTCCCACACTGCAACTCTGGGCAATAGCTTGCTTAATCTCCACAATTGCCCCAACAGCGCTTGGATGCCTGGCTTCACCCTGGGGGTGCTCAGGAGTGGGCGCCTCACAGGGAAAAGCCAGGAGGGGTTCCATAGCGGTATGAGTACAGCGCCTTGAGACCCTAACGGGTGAGTAGTGCGCTATACAAGTGCTAATTTACATTTACAATCTCTCATTCAAATCCAATACTAGTTCATTAATAGGATTCTTAGTTAATTTACAATAGTTTAAATCCATATTCAACTGCCTATACGCCTCCTCCATATAATCATTCTTGTCCCAGATCACAATGTTCCCTCCCTTATCTGCGGGTGTAATTACTATTGATTGATTTTCCATCAAGCCTTTCAATGCTTCCCGTTGATTTTCAGTTAAATTCTCTTTCCGCTGCTTCCAAGAAGGCTGCAATTCGTCTAAGTCAATAATGACAAGATCATGAAATATATATATATATATATATATATATATATATATATATATATATATATATATATATATATATATATATATATATATATATATATATAAATATTATCTGCTGCCCGTCGCCAGTAGGTAGTTACAGTTAGGACTTAGTTTCTATAGAAAAAGGTTATTTTGTTTTGCCTATAACTTTGGCGCCGCTTGACGAATCTTCCCGAAATTTTCAAAACTTCAGGGTGATCTGTCAAGCGGGGGCTGAGAAAAAGAGAGTCCCAAAATGCATTTCCCCAATCATTTTTCTATAGGACCTTTAGACATGTCTACAGCCCAAACTACTGAAAGGAATTACACCACATTTGGCACAAAGCTAGATTCTGTTTAACAAATCACACTTTTTGTGATTTGGTGCAAATTCGTTCAGCCGTTTTGGAGAAAGTTAAGTCCAAACATATAGATATTTAGGGATGCTGATCCACCACGGGTCGATCCACAGATCTGCGCTCCACAGGAAAAATCTGAGCGAAATGTTGCGGCTGCCATTTTCTTTTCTCAGTAAACAGTCCCTGGGGCTGAAATGTGGGGGGTAAACAGAGTTAAAAGGGTCAGGGTACAGGTTCCCTAATCCCATGGGGATGATATAGTTGTGGTGATGGGACAAATAATGGTTTTGAGATGTGGAAAATGTTTTTTTTTCGCTTTGCAGGATTCATGGATCCACCCGCGGGGCCCAGTGGGGCCTAGTGTGAATCCGTGGATGGAGCTGGGGAGGTTGGAAAACATCAAACAAACAAAAAAGAGTAAATTGTAATAGAGACACTCTCACATTTAGTGTTAACCACAGAGAGACACTCTCACACCCAGTCTGACATGCAGGCAGACACTGTCACACCCACTCTCACACCTACAGAGATGCTGTTACATCCACTGTCACATAAACACAGACACTCTCACACTTACTCTCACACTCAGAGAGACACCCTCACACCCACCCTTGCATCCAGGCAGACTCTGTCACACTCCCTCTCACACCCACACAGAGACTCTCATGCTCAGTGTCACATTAACATAGAAACTCTTACATGTAATGTCAAACTCAGAGATGCACTCTGACACTCATCCTCACACCCAGACAGGTACTCTCAAACCCAGTCTGACATCCAGGCAGACACTGTGACAGCCACTCTCACATCTACAGAGATGCTGTTTGTTAGACCTGACAGCCTTAGGGTGGTCACCCCTAACTTTTTGCCTGCCTCCCTCCACTTTTTGGACACTGTTTTTGCTGGTTTCTAGACTATTCGCACTTTACCACTGCTAACCAGTGCTAAAGTGCATATGCTCTCTCCCTTTAAACATGGTAACATTGGATCATACCCAATTGGACTATTTAATCTACTTATAGGTCCCTAGTAGAAAGCACTATATGTGCCCAGGGCTTGTAGATTAAATGCTACTAGTGGGCCTGCAGCACTGATTGTGCCACCCACTTAAGTAGCCCCTTAACCTTGTCTCAGGCCTGCCATTGCAAGGCCTGTGTGTGCAGTTTCACTGCCAATTCTACTTGGCATTTAAAAGTACTTGCCAAGCCTAAAAACTCCCCTTTTTCTACATATAAGTCACCCCTAAGGTGTGCCCCAGGTAACCCCTAGGGCAGGGTGCTGTGTGGGTAAAAGGCAGGACATGTACCTGTGTAGTTTACATGTCCTGGTAGTGTAAAACTCCTAAATTCGTTAGTACACTACTGTGGGGCCTGCTCCCTTCATAGGCTAACATTGGGGCTGCCCTCATACATTGTTGGAGTGGTACCTGCTGATCTGAAAGGAGTAGGAAGGTCATATTTAGTATGGCCAGAATGGTAATACAAAATCCTGCTGACTGGTGAAGTTGGATTTAATATTACTATTTTAGAAATGCCACTTTTAGAAAGTGAGCATTTCTCTGCACTTAAATCTTTCTGTGCCTTACAATCCATGTCTGGCTGGGTTTAGTTGACAGCTCCTTGTGCATTCACTCAGACACACCCCAAACACAGGATACTCAGCCTCACTTGCATACATCTGTATTTTGAATGGGTCTTCCTGGGCTGGGAGGGTGGAGGGCCTGCTCTCACACAAAGGACTGCCACACCCCCTACTGGGACCCTGGCAGACAGGATTGAACTGAAAGGGGACCTGGTGCACTTGTTAGCCACTCTTTGAAGTCTCTCCCACTTCAAAGGCACATTTGGGTATAAAAACAGGACCTCTGCCCTACCACCTCAGACACTTCCTGGAGAAGAAACTTGTAACCAGAACCTGCATCCTGCCAAGAAGAACTGCCTGGCTGCCCAAAGGACTCACCTGACTGCTTTCCGTGAAGGACTGCTGCCTTGCTGTTGCCCTGCTGCCTTGCTGCTCCCTGGCTGTGGTGAATAAGTGCTCTCCAAGGGCTTGGATAGAGCTTGCCTCCTGTTCCCTGAAGTCTCAGGACCAAAAAGACTTCTCTCTTGCAAATGGACTCCTTGTGCGGCGAAAATTTGATGCACAGCTTGCTAAAACCAACGCACAGCCTGTCACGTGGTGAGAAATTCACTGCACGCCGAACCGGAACGACATTGGCGATCGAAACTTCGATGCACGGCTCACCGGATCGAGGCACAGCCGACCTGGGACAACGACGCCTGACTTCCAGAGGGGAAATCGACGCAGCGCCTGCCGTGCGGGAGAAATTTCCCCACAACGTCCACCGGAAGGACGCAGAGCTTGTCACAAGCCCAGGATTCCACACACAGACCCCGGGGCATCTGAAAATCCCGCAACCCAAAGAGGATCCACGACCGAGCGCCGGAAATCGACACAAAGCCGTCCCTGTGTGCAAACTAAACAACGCATCGACCGTGTGTGGGCTGAGAAATCGACGCACACCCCTTTGTTTCCATGCTTCTCCTCCTCTTCGGCCCCTTGCGGAGATTTTTCACATGAACCAGGTACTTTGTGCTTGAAAGAGACTTTGTTTGTTTTTAAAAGACTTAAGACACTTGATATCACTTTTTAGTGATATCTCTACATTTACTTATTGCATCTTTGGTTGTTTTGACCTGCAAATATCCAGATAAATATTATATATTTTTCTAAACACTGTGTGGTGTATTTTTGTGGTGCTATATGGTGTTATTGTATGATTTATTGCACAAATACTTTACACATTGCCTTCTAAGTTAAGCCTGACTGCTCAGTGCCAAGCTACCAGAGGGTGGGCACAGGATAATTTGGATTCTGTGTGACTTACCCTGACTAGAGTGAGGGTCCTTGCTTGGACAGGGGGTAACCTGACTGCCAACCAAAGACCCAGTTTCTAACACTGTTACACCCACTGTCACATGTATAAAGACACTCTCAGACTCACTCTCACACTCAGAGAGACACTCTCACACCCACCCTCACATCCAGGCAGACACTGTCACACTCCCTTTCACACCCAGACACAGAATCTCGTGTTCAGTCTCACACTAATATAGAGACTCTCACTTGTAGTGTCAAACCCAGAGATGCACTCTGACCCTCACCCTCACACCCAGACACTACTCTTGCACTCAGTTTGACATCTAGGCAAACAATGCTGCAAGCACTCTCACACCTACACAGACAGTCTCACACTCACTCTCACACTCACAGAGACACCCTTAAACTCACCCTTGCATCCAAAAAAGTGATTTTTTCCTTTTACTAGATCCGCAGAGCCATTCACGGATCTGAGCGAGATTTGAAAAAAAAGAAGAACACAATTAGAAATATTTATGTATAGAGGTAATAGACTGGCTCTTGAAAGAGCCTTTGTGTTTACGATGTGTAGGTGATTACTACACATGATAGAGAATACAGTCTCTCAAGTTATGCAGGAAAAGTTTGTTACCTTCCTCTGTTAGGTGAATTCCGTCATTTCTGTATGTACCCTCCATATCAAATCGTTAGTTGTTGCTGTACATAGAAATCATGTTATGATCCCTGCGGAATACAGAAACAGTTTTATTGACATATTTCTTGGATTTCTATACTTGTGGGCAGAACTGAGTTGACAAGTTGCACTTCTGCCTTTGGCAAATTTTTGAAATAACCAAGGCAGTGTGTGGGAAGAGTGTCATTCATTTTCCAAAGATTTCTTTCATACGGATTTCCAAACCAACTCCTGTGACTATACCTAGGTCAATGCCACCACAGTGTACAATCATAAGGTTTGGATGTTGGCAATACTCAATAGTTTCAACCAAAGGAAGTAATTGATGCCACTTTAACCCTTTCTGGCCAATTCAAGTAATATCCACATTAGACAAACCTAGGTCCCTGTCAATACCACTTCTTTTTGCACTCTCTCTGGCCCAAAACACAAAGCTGTGACCACAATCCACACTCCGAGCATCTTGGAGATAATCTGGAGAAACACACTGGAGATGGCTGCAGTTGAATGAGGCTGCTATATAATGAAAACCATTTGAAATGGAGGGTAATAGGTACAGTCTGGAAGAAATGATTCCATTGGCTGTTGTAGATATTTTTGGGTGAAGGTAGGTAGTGAGGTTATGTGAATTGTAGTATATGATGGACTGGGTTTGGAAACATTGGAAAACCGTAAAAATAGTTGTGATATGTTTACTCTGAAAGGTTCAACCACACCTGCTAAATGTGGCTTGAAACTAAGCATGATCTAGTCAGAACTTGTGACCTTGTGCAGCAGAATGTTGCATGTGGTGTAACCATAGTAACAGAGCTAGAGGAGCATGAGGGGGAAGGGAATAGTAAAAAAGACTAGAATGTGACTTTGTTTTATCATATATATAGAGGCAGTAATGATTCATAATGATTATTTAATGTTATGATTTGTTTTTGTGTTCTAAAAAAGTGTTTATATGGATGTGTTTTTTTAGAAGTTCAAAAAATAATTTCTGAACTTCCTCATTGATCCACAGATCCACCTGCAAATTTATACCGGGGAGGCCACACTGAACGCCGCAGTGGATCCTCAGATCCGGCAAAACTCCCATCGTATTGGCTAACTTTTCAAGAGCACTGCAAATGATTAACTAATCAAACCAGTGAGAAGTTGTCGAACATTGTATTACCATGAAAGAGAGATTGTGATTGGTTTACTGACTCAGGAATCTTGACATGAGAGTTGAAGAGGTTGCCATTTCCGGTTGCCTGATATGAGAGTGGACTTCCATTCTTGCAGTTGGTTTAATGAGCTTTGTTCAGTTAGAAGAAATTCTGACTGATACTGAAAGAGAAAAAGAGAGCAAAAGAAAGAGAATCTTCAGGTATGTGTATTAAAATGTACTTTATTTTAGAAAGTTTTAGTATATGAATAAATTATTATTAGGTAGAAGAAAGTGAGTAATGAGTTCACAAAATGCTATAAAAGATATAAATTCTATGTTTGTGATTTATTTAACGGAATTATACAAGAAATTCATTATATAAGAAAGGTATTCAGCAGAACTTGGATAAGGCATTTCATGGATGTTTCCAGTTTCTATCAGTATATTAAAATGACCCCTCATGTATGCTGAAACTAGTATGGAGAATGCACTAATTTAATGTTTAAAAATGTTACATTGAGTTCTAAAAGTGCAATGTGTTTGTTTACACAGAAATGGGTATGTATAAAAGCAATGTTGAATTCATGCAGAGAGTAACATATCTATTGAGAGGTGACAGAGGTTATTTCACTATGAGTTAGACATTGATATAAGTGAAGTATAGTACTTCAAAAGGTAAGAAAAAGGATTGGGTGAGAGCAGGTTGAATCATTTTTTGCCATAGTAGGTGAAGGGGTCAGATATACTGTATGTATCCTGAAGAGGAGGTTGTTGTGTCTACAGAAGAGAAAAAAAAGTTCTTCATTTTTATTTTGTTAAAAGTGCACTTGCTATGTTAAGGTATATGTATACTGTCTAATGTATACTGTTAAGGAGATAGAAAATAATACAAATATAAAGGGAGACATACTCATTTAGAGACATTAACAACCACTTGTATATTGATGTAGACATAGAGAATCTAAGTATATAGGCTGCAGTAAGAGATGTATTTAGGATGTAATTTACTGAATTTAATATGCAGTTTTGTATATTGATAATGTAGATTACTACTTATCTAAATTGTGGTTTAAATATGGTTTAGGGTACTAATTGTGAGCGTAGGTACACAGTTTTATTTTAAAGTACACTTCCCATTAGAAAATGTGCTTAAGTAGGTTTATACTGTGCATTGTAAGAAAAGTCACCCTTTAAGTGAGATGCATGTAGACTATAGAAGAGAGAGTATTTTCTATAAAAGGATGAACCATGTTGTTCTGAGTTTTAGTGACTGAGAAGAAAGGTTGTAGAGGCCTATGCCCAGGTATATATGCACACTACTAGACCATTTGGTACTTATATAGCTAATAAGGAAAATATATAGTCAGTCTAGTGAAATAGTCACAAAGTCACTTGTGTATTCACTAACGCAGATACTAATATATCAAGCCACACACCAGGGATCACAGTGATAGATTCAATAACACAGTCAGGGACACACTGATGCAGACACTGACACACCTAGGCACACACTGATCTGTACACTGACACACCTATGCACACTGTGATGTATAGACGGACTCTGATGTATTCAGAGAATCATTCAGATGTACAGTGTTGTATACACTGAGACACCCAGGGCGAGAGAGATGGATAGAGTGACACTCACACACCTAGGAGTACACTGATGTATAAACTACCACACACAAGCACACACTGATGCATATACTTACATAGCCATTCAGAAACTCATGCATGCACCAAGACAGTTATGTACAAACTCATGCAATCACTGGTGCAGCCATACAGATACTACTGCATACACTGACACACCGAAATGCAAAATGATGCATGCACTGACAAACCTAGGCCCACATGATTGCATACATTGACACACTCAGATGCACACTGATGCATATATGAATACATCCAGAGACACATTAATACCCACTAACACACCGATATACACACTGATGCATACACACAGGCTGAAACTGATGCAGAAACTAACAAAGCCAGTTATATAGTAATGCTTCCATTCAAAAATAGAGGTAGACACCATCATATACATTGACATACCCAGGATCAGATTTACACATACAGTAACACACCGAGGGACACAATTATGGATAGATTGAGACACCTAGACCGAAACTGATAAATACACTTATACTTTAATGAAAAGTGATATATGGACTCACACAGGTATGGAAATTCTGATGAGTAATAAAGACTCAAATGCAGCTGTTTGATTCAATTGTGGTTCTAACAAGAGCTGTTTTTGTAGTTTTTGCTAGAATAAGTTTTTAATTTAAATTTTTTTTCTTTTTTTTCAGAAAATGTATTGGAAACTTGGGAGAAACTTAAATGCAATACTTTTGCATTATGAAAGCACAACAGTGTGCAATAACAGCTAGTTTGAAGAAAAACCTTGTGAAAAAATTAGCAACAGTGGTTTTTAACCTGCAAAAAGAGGTCATTGACATTTTTAACTTTTGCAACCACAAGATTATATCAGATGCTGTAGGATGTTACCATTTGACCTAATTTCGTGCATGTGTCTGGCATACTGATATTCTGAGTAGCTTGACTAGATGATGATGTACAAGGTTCTGCATTGAAATGTGTCAGCTCTTTTTCTCTCATCATTCATCGGTATGCCCGTTCGTGGAGGTTGCTTGTCTCAATTTTTGCAGTGACTTTTTTTCCCCACAAGATATGGTAAAAAATGTCTATACATCACTCATTTCTTTACATGAACAAGGCACCTGTTGAGAATCATCTTCTTCAGGAATATCCTGAGACTATGAAGGTGGTGGTGGAGCACTATCTTCAGCCATATTGGAAAGTTCTGTAGCGGAAGGAACACAGCTGAGATGCTTTTTCCTCAAGAGCTAGCAGAATAATCAATGTTTTTCGGGAGTGGCCCTACCCAAAACTAGGTATGGTTCATAATTTACCAATCAAATGCCAGATTGCGTGAGTTATAGTCACCTTAGGGTTCGAGTTATAGTTACTTTAGATAACTCTAACTATAACAGGTGAATGTCTGTGGTTTTCTACAATTAAATTCAGAACTTATAACGTCTCTGAAATCTTTGTTTTTTTCAGTGAATTTCTAAGGCTTTTTAAATTTTATTTCCCAACTATAATGCCCTACAACCCTTGTTTTTTTCTGGGAATTTCCAAGGTTTTTTAAGTTCTATTTCCTAACTATAATGTCCCTGTAACCTTTATTTTTGGAGTGAATTTCTATGTTTTTTTAACATATAGTAATTTTCATTGCTATACCAACCACCACTGTGTGCGTGGCGGCAGTTGGCCACAGGGTCTGGCCTCTGGCCAAGCCCTGACACCAACCCCCTATAAGCACCCAACCTTGCACCGGGCACAGACTTCACCGATGCTCAGCAGGGTGGTTACCCAAAGACCTGACCTGCAGCCAGTCCCTGCCGCCAACCCCCTAACCACCTAACTCTACTGTGAACACAGCCCTTTGGCCATGTGCAGCAAGAGCTGGCTGCAGCCATTCACTCTGGGTGTGAGAATAGGTGTAAGAAGGTGTACCTGGCAGTGATAGTGACTGTGAGAGTCTCAGCCTGGGTGTGAAAGTGCATGCATCAGTGTCTTAGTGGGTGCGTCAGTGTCCATGCAGGTCAGTGAGTTGGTGCATGAGATGAGGGTGTCAGTGGCTCTCTCAGTGGGTGTGTGAGAGTCTGAGTGGGTCTGTGGGTGGGTGCTTTAGTGTCTGAATGGGTCTACGAGTGGATGTGTGAGGGCCTGAGTGGGGCTGTGAGTGGGTGTCCTGGGGGTGAGCACCCCAGCACATAGCAGGAGCTGGCCCTGGGGGGTGAGGGTCTCCAGGGCCTTCAATAGCTGCACGAGGGGGGTCACACCCCCTCCAATTTTGAAGCAGCCCCAGGGAGGTGGTGGTCTTGGAGGTCCAAAACGGACCCCCCTTTACATTTATTATTATTTGCCTCAGGGAGGTGGTGATCCCCAGGGCTGCGGGGGTGGGGAGGTGCATGGCCATCTTGTTTTTTACACTGTTTATCTTGCTGGGCCTGTTTTTTTCAGTTAATGTTTTCAATCCTCCACCCTTGTAATTAATCTACCCCTCATTTTGATTCATTGTACTAGTCTGTCATTTTGTGTCTGTGTATTTTTATGTTTTTTTCATGGTTTTTGTGACTTTTTGTATTATTGTTTATTTTTCCCTTTAATCCGTAGTTATTTCTTTCTTCCTTCCTTCCTTCTTGTGTTTCTTTATTATTCACCCCACCCCCAGTGCCATGGCTGAGCCGGTAAACAGGGGAGTGACAGATCCAGGCCCCGCAGAACAGCCAGCAGCAGTCATCTATCTTGAGGGTGGGGGCGCTGCCAAGGTGCACCCTGGCCTATCTTCTGTGAGGCGGAGGTGGCAGCACTGGTTTTCTATGTGCAGCACCACCTCCCCTCCATGCTGGCATCAGGTGGCAAGCCTGGCAGTGGTTACCCTTTGCAGGAGCATCAGCTGCATTGAGAGAGAGTGCACAGGTGTGTTCGATGCACCACCAAGCTCCAGAGTACCACCCACTGCTGGGCGCATATAATCGACCGCAAGTATGATCTGCTTGACCTGCTAGGTGTAGAGATTCTGGGGCTTAATGAGTATTAACTATATTACTGTGTTTGTGTTCTACAATGATAACTTTTTTTTCAGAACAGCATGCTGTTCACACTCAGAAGGAGGTTATGATTAGTTTACATTAAGAATATTATTATGTGATCCAGTTAGAGCTAGGTAGGTGCTTGACTCTACCTCATTGTACTCGCCAGCGCTTGCTTTGGCTGATGATTTAAGAAGCCATTGCAATAAAGACTCATCTGTCCTTCTGTCATCAAGTGAATTAGTGATATCAGTGAGTTAGTGTTCTCTGTGACTTTCTTTATGTAGCTTGTACTGTCCCAGGCAATTTCACAGTGATGTGTAGTACTGATATGCATTTATGCATTGCAAAAAAGGGAGACTGAGTTGGTACATCAAAGGGGTTGACAAATGAGAATAGAATCAAGGATCATGCATTGCAATGCATTAGTTCCAAAATTAGTTTTTTTTAAAGGAAATTTGGAATAAGGATTTTAGGATTACTATAGCTAACTCAGCGATAGTCAATACTAGTACCATAGGTGATCTGATTTAGATAAGTACAATGTTACTTTGTTTGCCTGTTATAATAATTTTGTGAGGAATAAATGTACCACTAATCTATTTTTTATCTTCTTTATTACTTACATCAGCACCCAAGGGCAAGAAGAAGGGCAACGACCAGGCAGGTCCTGGAGGAGCTGGGAATGAGGTGCGAACCAGTAGCACCTTTCCTGACGGCTCTGCTCATTCCAGTCCTATTATTTATTATAAATATTTTCCTAATTTTTACCTCTGCCTACTATTACACTTCTTTTATTTTTGCCTTTTTTCGTACTGTCTCCTTTTTTTCCAATTCCCCTGTCCAAATTCTGTATAATTTCTGTTATAACTGCATTATCGTTTTTTTTCGTTATTTGATGTTTGTTTTCGCAGCTGACTTTTTTTGGTCTGTAATAGTCTGTATATTTCTTCTTCTTTGTTGGTAATCTTTCCCTCTCCCCTATATATCTTGTGGTAATCTAAGACTAAGAACACATTTTTGGTACTCTACTGTCTACTGTAAAGATTGCAGGCCCAAGTCAGCTAGTATTATTAATAATATTCACCATATATGTTTGATGAGAAGGCTTTCTTTTTCTTGATCATGCTCAAACAGTTAACAAGAGAGTAGACTTGTTCTTAGACCACTCTTCCAACCCCCAATGTTGTGACATGTAATTCATTTATACAGTATAACAACATTTCCCATGACAGTGTAGCATGCTCGAAAACATGAGGTCCCATTGCATTTGCCAAAC
Source organism: Pleurodeles waltl (assembly GCF_031143425.1). Classification (NCBI taxonomy): domain Eukaryota; kingdom Metazoa; phylum Chordata; class Amphibia; order Caudata; family Salamandridae; genus Pleurodeles; species Pleurodeles waltl. Next base: position 106,002,422 of record NC_090441.1, on the reverse strand, counting down.
AACACCATAAGTCTTTCAGTGGCTATTATTATTCCACCACTTTATTGTGCTTCAATGATTCCGACTCATCAACATTATAAGCTATATAGCTCTCCCTTCTATTAGAAAAAAGATTTGGTTAGCTTGAATACCTGACTTTTCTGACATTGTGAACCAACAAAATGCCCATAGTGATATTTTGATAGAAGATACTACAGTGCTAACCAAACTGTTGTGATGTATTTTGGTTGTATTTTTTTGATTAAAAAAATGAAGGGGAGGCATATCTGGCATCTAAAAAACATATAATGTTGCCTTCTAGCCACACAAAGTGCTGCTGGCACAAATTCCACTGCAGGAGCAGGAGCAGAAGGAGAAGGGGGCCAAGCAGCAGCAGCAATGGGTGGTGGCAATTCACATTGCTTGCTTATTGACAATTACTATTATACTCACTAGCTACAAGGGCATTGTTGTGACTCATGATCATGAATCCCCCTCTTCACCAGCTCCAGCGAAGGACGTGTCATGGCCTCTTCTATCTGCAGCTTAGCAAACTCACATAATGTCCGCTAAAAATGACGGCTTGATGGAAGTGGGAAAGAATGGAAGATTGACAGAAAGGATGGGTGAAAGGAGTGAAAGGAAATGAAGTGTGAGTGGGTGAAATGATTCGTGGGTGAGTATTGAGTAAATGGAAGTATGGGTGAATGGAAGATTGAAAGAGAGGGTGGATACTGAATGGATGGATAACAAATTGAAAATTTTGGTGACGGACTGGATAAGAGAAAGTAAAGCTTAAATCATGGAGGCTATGGGTGAATATACTTCGGAAGAATGAAAGGATGTGTTGGACTTTTGGCCTTACGCAGGGTCATCCCCAATCTTTTTGCCTCCTTCCTCCTGGTTTTTCTGACCTCTCGCTGTTGGCTCTAGGACTCTGAGCACTTTATCACTGCTGACCAGTGCTAAAGTGCAGGTGCTCTCCCATCTAAAGTTGGTATGATTGGCTTATACCTAATTGGCATATTAAATTTACCTATAAGTCCCTTGTACAGTGGTATCTCTATACCCAGGGCCTGTAAATTAAATACTACTAGTGGCCCTGCAGCGCTGCTTGCGCCACCCACTGAAGTAGACTTTCAAAACCTGTCTCAGGCCTGCGAGCGCAGGGCCTGTGTGCGCAGTTTTCTGCCACAGGGACCTGTCATCTAAACTTACTTGCCAGGCCCAGAACTCCCCTTTTACTACATGTAAGTCATCCCTAAGGTACGCCCTAGCTAGCCCTATGGGCAGGGTGCCATGTATGTAGAAAGGCAGGACATGTGCCATATTGCATGGCCTGTCCTGGTAGTGACAAACAGCCTAACTTGGTGTCTCACTGCTGTGAGTGCTGCCTTCTCATAGGATTGCATTAGAAATGCCCTGCCTTATGTGAAAAGGATATTGTCTGATTTATGAGAGGTAGCATAGGCGTGTTTGGTATGGTTGTGATGGTGATGATAAATACTGCTTACTGGTGTGGGTGTATTTTTTATTACTATCACAGAAATGCCACTTCTAGAAAGTGCGCATTTATCTTTACTTATGACTCTGGTGTTTTGCAGCTTGACTCCAATCCACGTCTGGGCGGAGTGACAGTTGGGGCTTTGTGCATACTTTTCAGACAGCCTGTACACAGGGATGGTGGAGGGGTCACAGAGGTGCATCTACATACTGAATAGTCTTCCTGGGCTGAGAGAAGGGAGAGGCGGGGCACACCTACATTTGTAAAGGCTGTGCCCTGGCCTCATACAATAGGGTCGTTAACCCCCCACTGATGTTTGGAGCCTGTGCTGAAAGGAGAGAGGGAGCACTCCCAGAACCAGTTGTAACTGGCTGGAACATTCTCTCCCTACCATGGTAAAACACTGTAAGAACTGACTATAAGTACAGGGGAATTTTCCCCACAATTTGAACACTTTTGGAAATTGAACCTGGACACAAGACCCTGCTGAATGGACTCACCAGGAAACCGCCTTGGACTGCTGCTGCTGTGCTAACCTGTGACCTGCCTGGTCACTAGGAGGAACTGCCATCATCTGCACCCCTTGTGCTGGCCTGTAGCTGGACCCACCAGCCTAGTGCTCCTTCCTGCTTCATTGTTCCCAGGGCCAGGGTGCCGTGTCCCCTGACCCCTGTAACTTTTCCCTGCACAAGGAGTGCTGCCTTGATATCCCCTTTGCGCTGAGAGAGCGCTCTTCTGTGCCCTCAGGCACCTCGAGCCACCTGTTTGATGCTGGAATCACCGCCGCAACCCGGCTATAGGCATGGCTTTAGCGCTTTGAAAAGCACTTCCTGGATGCCCCAGATCACCTCCGCAGCCCGGGCGCCCTTTATTTACAAAGCGCGAGACTCGCGAACCTTCTAGTGCCCCTGGGGCACGAAGAAAACCTCCTTTTTGTTCTCAGGAGCAAGCGTGCTCCTGTCGGTGCCCCCGGGGCGAGGACCGCTCCGTGCAGCACCCCCAGGGCACCGTAGGCCCTGCCTTGGGCCAGGACATCATCGGAGGGAGAGGAGGACGCCCCTCCCTCGTCCGTCGAAGTCCCGGAGGACTTTCTGTTGTCGGGCGGCCAGGCAGCAACCTCACCGGAGGCTCGCCCGGACCGCCGGCTCCCTGGTTGGCCCCATCGTGGGCCAATGGCATTTTTGTAGGGGTCTCCCTCCGTGGAAGGGCCGATGGAGGCCCAGGGAGACCCCAGGAGTTTGCGGGTCCCTGGAGGGGCCCGTTCTCAATTCGGAGGGGGTGCGTAGCGCCCCCCTCCTACCTTAAGGATTTTCCTGACCTGGGCCCCCCGAGAAGACCGGTGGAGGCCTAGGGGGGCCCCCAGTTATCACGGTCCCCAGAGGGGCCTGACCATTGTACAGGGGAGGTGCGTGCCGCCCTCCTCTCCACAAGGGATGTCAGAGGCCCCCATTTTGCACATAGGAGCGCCGGGGGCCCCATTGTTCATTCTCTAGGCACTGGAGGTGCCTTCATCAAGCCAGGTACTGTTAAAGGAACAATATATAGAACATAAGTTCTTACTAGAGACTTCTCCTGATTTATATATTGCCTACCTGTTTTTGATGGTGTTACATATGTGTATGCAAATGTTCCTGTTATGGGCATGACATGCTAATATGTTTTTCTAACTTGCCATATGTTTTCTAATGTTCCTACTATGGGGGTTTCATGATATTCTTGTGACAAGTATTCTAATGTGATAACGTGTTTCCTGACTACTGCTTATGTTGCAGAATACTGAGTAACCTGTGTGTTATGTGTGACTACTGCTAGTCTGCAGAGTAACTAATGTGTAATGTTCTGACAACTGGTAAGGTAGCAGGATAGTACTAATATGTGATGTTTGGTCTGATAATTGCATAGTGTACAATACAGTATATTTTCATATAATCTGGTGTTGTGTTTCCTTTGTGGTGGGGATATTGCGTCACATGTGTTGTGTGTTGTACAAACGCTTTACACATTGCCTCCGGGTTAAGCCTGACTGCTCGTGCCAAGCTACCAAGGGGGTGAGCAGGGGTTATCTTGGACATGTAACTCCCTTGCCCTGACTAGAGTGGGTAAGTTCTGCCTGGCTGAGGTGCATACCCTAGCCAACCAGAAACCCCATTTCTAACAGGATGATTGAATAATTGCTTGGATAGTTAAACAAGGGAGCTCTTCTGGAAAGGGACATGCTGCTTACCTATGTCACTTACTTTCTTTTATGGTTATCAAAGCTATGGCTCAAAGTGGGAGGTATTTTAATTTGTGTTTTTCTAACTCATTGACTCACTGTATTGGTTAAGGGAGGCAGACGGGGCCCAACCATCATCATTCATCTGCCCCCTCCCTGTCCATGGCATTTCACCACCCATGACCGATGAAGTGCAGTCTGGTTCAATTTGTGACTGCAGGGTTGGCTGTGCAATGTGTGTCTGCTTCAGTTAATGTGCCATTTACAAAGTTTTCAATGCATTAAAACTGAACACACAAGGTGTGTTTCAGGTTTGTTTCCCTTCACCCACTTACTCATCTCTCTTAGTACTTCACTCCATTATTCTTTCCTATGTTCTTCTGTTCCCAACGACCAAAAAAATGAAAAATCAATTTTTGGCATGGCCCACATTTTTAAGGCCATGTGAATTGTTTCTAAAATATACTTTATGTTTTCCCATAACAGATTTATTTTACACTTGTTCAGATTTTCCCTTTAGACTTTTGCCTATTACAGTGACTGAATGAGCCAAAGCTTAGGCACACGATAAATCAATGGTATTGACTTCCCTCTAATGTATAGAAAAAGATCTACCTATCCGACTAATCACTTTGCCTTACTCTGCAGTAGACTATGGGGGTCATTCCTACCCTGGCGGTCCGAGACCGCCAGGGTAGGGGACGGAGGAAGCACCACCAACAGGCTGGCGGTGCTTCTGGGGCTATTCTGACCGCGGCGGTAAAGCCGCGGTCAGAAAAGGGAAGCCAGCGGTTTCCCGCCGGCTTCCCGCTGCCCCTGTGAATCCTCCACGGCGGCGCTGCAAGCAGCGCCGCCATGGGGATTCCGACCTGCTTCCCGCCAGCCTGGTTCTGGCGGTTTTCACCGCCAGAACCTGGCTGGCGGGAACGGGTGTCGTTGGGCCCCCTAACAAGGCCCCACATTGATTTTCAGTGTCTGCTTGGCAGACACTGAAAATCGCGACGGGTGCAACTGCACCCGTCGCACACCAGCAACTCCGCCGGCTCCATTCGGAGCCGGCTTCCTCGTTGCTGGTGCTTTCACGCTGGGCGGGCGGGCGCCCTTTTGGCGGTTGCCCGCCAGCCCAGCGGGAAAGACAGAATAACCGCCGTGGTCTTTTGACCGCGGTACGGTCTTCTGGCGGTTCCCGCCAGGCGGGCGGCGACTGCCACCCGTCAAGGTAGGAATGACCGCCTATGTCAAGTTTCCTTTCCTTACTACTCAGTGAATTAATTTGTTGGAAATAATTTGTGGTGGTTGATGAAGCCAGTGAGTAAAGTGGGACTAGTAAATGCCTGATTTGATTTCAAATTTGGTGTAAGGGATACTCTGTAGATAACTTGCCAAATACAATCTATACAGCCTATTCCTTTCCCTGTAGTGCAGTGCATCATTTTCCCCGCCACCTACTTACGGTGGACAGGATCATATATCTGCATTTTATATGTGACGTGTATGACATAGTATCTTATTTATTATTCATCTGCCTCTTAAAGGTCAGGGTAGAAATGAAGTGCAAGGTATTGTGGAGAAGAGCAGGGCCATTGGAATTAAAGATAGATAATTGTCAACTACAGCTACCACAGCTGCAAACAGTAGCAAAGTACCCAAAGTGATGGCTAGCATGCCTCCATTAATTTGGCAAACAAGTCATGCACCATAGCGCATAATGCCTTGCTCATAAATGAGAGGTAATTTATTTTTATTTTTCGTTTTTATTTCTCCAGTAAAAGTGTCAGTTTATTTACCAGAAAAACCTTTAAAAGAAAAAAAAATCAAATCACTGTTTTTTGATCTGGTGTCAATCTGCCTACATTCTTTTCTACCAGACAGTCAGTGCTTTTATGTGAGGCATGTGTGGGTAAATGCCCCAGAGGAGCAGCAATGTAATGCTACTGTGCCACCCACTAGTTACTTAAAAGAAGTGCTTGCTCAGAGCAGTGTTTACAATTTGTATTTTTTATTTTAGTTTTTCTCACTATACCTAATCCTGCTGGTCGATCAGCATCTCCCATCAGGCAGGAGATAGCAGTCTATCTGTGGCGGCAGAGCCGGAGAACGCCCAGGCCGAATACCAGTGGATGGAGGTCCTGGAGGATAAAGAGGCAAAAATCGCTGCCTCTTTCCCAGACCAGTTCATCAGCAGCACGTCAGCCCCAGCCTCCCGGCCGACACATCACCAGCACCACCGTCAGCTGTCAGAGGCCCTGACTGAACCTGCTGCTGTCCCCTCCCACTCTGACAGTGCATTGCTCCACCGTATCCTGCAGCAGATTGGACGTATGGAGAGCCGGCTTGCTAGCATCAAGCAGAACCTGGCTAGCTCCAGACCCAAATAGACAGTGAACTCTTCTGAGCACTTTAAAAAAAAAATGTTTTGATGGGAGGGACTTGTTGTGGGTGGAAAGGGTATTGAGGGAGTTTGGACGAGGTTTCACTTTGGACTTTCATTGGACTTTTTGGGGACTGAGCTATTTGTTTGGGGAGAGAGCTGGCCTTTTGTGAGTGGAAAGGGTGGGTTTTCTTATTTGTTAAAAATGAAAGGGGACAATTTATTTTACTTCATTTATGCCTCAAATGTTTATTTTGGTGTTTTAGTTTGCACTGGTGTCTTTTATTGCAGCCTGTTTATTTAAATCTGATAAAAAGGTGTATGTCATTTACTTATACTTTTGCTCTACTGCCCTCGGTAACTATATTGACCACTAGGGGATGACTGCATTGCCTATTTTGTCTACAAAAACCTAGATACAGACAAACAGCATTTTCTTCAATAGAAGTTAAGCACTAACTAAACAAGTTCACTTAAATCCATTGTTCTTCTCTTACTTCAATAGATGAAGGCAGGGCTGATAGCTCAGCCTTCTTACTGCAGGGTTTTCCCAAGATGACGTCTTAACTTAAGGGGATGGGAGTAGTAGTAGCAGGATAGAACACTAACAGGGAAGACACAAGTTGCCACTTCCACCTATGTGAACTCAAACTGCACGACTAATCAAAGGGTTATCCATTACTGTCAACTAGATTTCAAGAAGACTGAGACCACGCTATCACAATCACAGTATTTGGCACACAACAAAGAAGACCTGATATGGCAGTATTTGACATACAACAAAAAAGACATGATGTGATAATAAAAACTAGCAATTTCAACTCCTTCCGAGCAATGGGGAGCTAGTACTTAAAAACTAAGGTTGGGGAATGGAATCCTGGAGTCAGGAGCAGTAGGGTAAGAGTCAGGAATGGTTGGACAAGGTTAAGTGTTTATGCAACACACAACACAAGGCCCTAATGATGATGGTAATGGGGCTGGTGTGGAAAATTGCTCAGATAATAGAAGGACATGCAGTGAGTTGATGTTGCTTTCACCTCATTTACCCAAGCAAATGTATAATCTAATTATGGTGTAAAATCAAGTCACATCAGTATAAATCACATACCTCAGGGGGAGATGTTTAGGGGCTCGATGAATTGATGGTAAAGGGTATTTGGGTAAAGGTGTGATGAACAAACACTACACAAAGGAAGTCACAACAATATTCATTGGCGCGCTGAGCAGCACACCATCATCAATCTGTTGTGGAAGGGAACAATGAAGGAATAAGTATGATACAGTTCAGTTAAATGCATTGCAAACAGTCCTTCTGCCCCAGAGAGACCCAAGATAATATATTTTTAAAAGGTATGTCCTCTAGGTTTGAAAAATACAAATTATGGAAAATTGAAGTTAACCCACCCAGTTCTAAAAATTATGACTGTTAAAAGAAAAATGATATTGTATTACCAAATTGGGCATTACTTTTCCATTCTTCTTGAAATGTCCGTCACTCTTTGGTGCCTGACTGAACCTGTCCAGTAGGTAAGCTGGAGTGCTGAGCTTTTGCCAAGTTTTGTTTGTGCAGGAGAAGACTAGGAGAAGGCCTGGGTATGGAAAAACAGTAACTGTGTTCCAGAGTAAAGAAGAAGGACAAAAGGAAGCAAGGTAAGCTTCATGAGTAGTCATGAGTGTACCATGAAGACTCAGAGGCAGAGCAAGAACATAAAGAGGAGATTCGCGTTTGAGCCAGCAATGCAGCAAGCATACACTCAGCAGCATTTCCAAAATCAACACAACTCTCTCTACACAACAGAACTGAATGAGTACCAGTCCTCAGAGTCTCTGCCATCATCATGGTTTCTCTCTTAAGATGATAATGTTATCCTCCTAGCTGTTAATCCTGAATCCTTCCATCCTCTTCCTCCTTCTCCTAATTCTGAGTCACTCTGTCCCAGTCCCAAACCGAGTGGGATAGAACTGTGTAGGGCACTCCTGTTGAAGAACAAGTAGAGAAAGAGATTTTGAGTATTGTGTGTAGATTTGTCTTTGGTAACTAAAGTGACGGGCCTGTTCTCTGAAGAACCATAAAAAAGGAGTAGAATCTGCAGGTATATTTCGCTAAGTTTGAGAAGGCAAATAATTTTCAAGAAAAAATGATCACTCAACAGCCTCCAAACATTGCAAATTATCAAAATCAAGTTTACAAATTTGTTGAACTCCCTCCCTTACTGTCACCCACCACATACATCATCAATCATCACTCACAATCACTCAATACATCATATCACCACTCATTGGTACAATAGTTAATACTTACCTCTTCCAGCCAAGCACAGTGCTTCAAAGATACAAAACATTATTACCTGTTTGACAGTAGCAACACATTGGAAGTTGGCATTGGCACTGGCAGTCTTTTACTCAGTGATCTTCCGGGGCAGCCCTGCTAGCTGATGTAAAAAAAGAATAGGCAGTGGCATGTGAGGGAGGCAGGCATTGTCCCCAATGTCCTGAATGGAATGTGGGGTCTGCTTCACTGCACACAGGTCCAACAATGTTCTTTTGCAAAGAAAGAAAGAAAAAAGTTAAACGAGAAATAATCAAAAAGTTCTAGGGTGGCACTGGCATACTCAGGCCCTCATTATGAACACAGCGGTAAACACCTCACCGCCAGCGGTGGCGGTAACAACCGCCAACAGACATGTGGTCTGTACCGCCAAATAATGAACCAAATGAAACACAGGCATCCTGAAAACCACTCACTGCCAGGAGAGGAGTGCCGACAACAATGGCAGAGCCTGCCCGCAGGCCGACGGAAAGGCCCTACCCGCCCATCAAATAATGAAGCACTAGACTGCCGTCAGTTACGGGGCGGGAACCACTGCCACGCAAAGCCAGGCGGAAATGAACCAAATATAAGGAAACACTCACCGGAGGCTTACACAACATGCCGAAGCAGACATGGATAGAGAGCTGCAGATCATGCCAGCCCTGCTCCTTGCCATATACCTCCACGATCGAGACCACCGACGAAGACGACGACGGTAAGCACCTCAACCTACTAAACAAGGGAAGAAAGGGCACAGTGACATACCCACCCACTCCACCCACCCTGCAACGCTCCCACAACCCTTCACAGTAGCACAAGCCATACACCCCACAGCAAGAGGTAACTCAACTCGACACAAGGCAAATCCAACCTGCCCAAAGTATATACATGTGCCCCACACCCACAAACAATGAAACAAGAGACCAAGGCTTCATAAACACAGGCCACACTTTAACCTTTATTATGCTCACTGAGCACCCGAAGTGCATATAAGGCCAATGGCCAGTCCTTCAGAAAACAAGTCTGATGGGCCACAATGGCCCCAACCTGACTCCCACCAGTGCTACGGTACTCCACCTCATAGGGGCAACAATGGGGCATCCAGGCACCTGAGGGAACAGGGGCAGGGGGTGGTACGGATTGGGATTCCTGACAGGGGTGGGACTTAGATTTACGTTCGGAAGGTAGAGGAGGTTTGGGTTTGGCCTTGGAAGGTGGGAGAGTGTGCTTGGACCGGGTGGTGGCAGATGGAACAGGTTCAGCACGGGGCTTCTTCCGCTCTGGGGAAGGGGCACAGGAATGTGAAGGGCGGGCTGTGACCTGGAAGGAGTGGACAGGGCAAGGAGGTGAGCACATTTAGGGATGAGACGGGGTGGGCCAGTGGGTTGGAAGAGGTCAACACGGGAGAGAAAACATTTCTTAGGTGCAATTGGGGTGGACCTGGAGGAAGGCGTGGAAGTGGAGGTAGAGGGAGTGGTCGTAAGTGGTGTAGGTGTGCGTGATGTGGGTGCAGGTGACTGGACAGTATGCTGAGGTGTGGTGGACGTGTGATGGATGGGTGTTTTGTTACGTTTGAGTGTCTTGGGAGGATGGGGGTAGACAAAGTGGGACAAGACAGGCTGCCAGTGTGAATGTATGTTGTCTGGGTGTCTGCAAGTCTGGTGAGGGTGTGCTGCATGTGTCAACTAAAGTAGTTGTGGTGAGTGCAAGTGTGGTGTCTGGGGTGCATGTATGGATGTGTGCTATTGTGGTGACTGTAGGAATAGGGTCCACAACAGTGAATGAAGATACAATGCCTGGGGGTTTGCATGTACTGGGGACAGACAGGGAGGCGGAAAAGATGGACACACTGGGGGAAGTGGATGTTGTTGTGTGTGCATGTGTATGTTGGCTGTGTGTATGCTTGTGGTGGGAATTGTGGTGCTTGTGTTTTGAAGTGTGCTTCTTGTGTGTTGAGGTGTATGCCCGCGTGTCATAATGTGTGCTTTGGACGGGTGAAGGGAGTGGGATGCCGGAAGGGGTAGAGGAGGTTGGAGGGGGGACGGAATGACCAGGGACACTGGCTGCCATCCAAGAGGAGGCCAGAGCCTGAAAAGATCTCTGTAGGCCAGACACAGCACCGTGAATGCCATCCAGATGGGCATTGGTCTGCTGCATCTCTGATGCTAGCCCCTAGATGGCATTGACGATGGTTGTCTGCCCTACAGAGATGGTTCTCAGGAGGTCAATAGCCTCTTCCGTGAGGGCAGCAGGGCTGACTGGGGCAGGGCAGGAGGTGCCTGGGCGAAGGAGACGCCCACCCTTCTGGGTGAGCGGGCACGGGCAACTCGGTGGGGAGCAAATGGGAGGGTGGTGATGGTATGGGGTGTGGCAGAAGATGACACAGTAGTGGTGGCCCACTAGGGTCCACCACCGCCATGGAGCTCCCATTGGAGGAGGTATCGGAGTCACTACCTCCAGTGGTAGTTGCCTCCCCCGTGGTACTCCCCTCACCCTCCAACCCACTGGTTCCCTTAGCGTCGGACGACTCTGCCTCCGAGGATCCGTGGGTCGCTGCATCCGCACTCGCCGGTGCCTCAGCTTTCTCGCCAAATGATGCTGATGTACCCAGACAACACAAGAGAACAGGGATGGGGGACAAAACAGGAGAGATTTTGAAAATAGCTGAATGGAGGTACAATAGTGCTTCACACATACACCCACCCAGAAAACCCTCCAACAGGCAGCACCTACCTCTATACCCATGGGTATGCCCCTGACTAGTGGCCAGAACCCTGCTCTACAGCCATTCCCCAAATAACTGAAGGACCTGACGTGTAGTAGACCTGATCAAAACACCCCTACTCCCCATGGGGGCCATGATGTAGATGGATATCAGTCATAGTTCCTGCAACTAGGCAGCATAAATCCGAATGCACACACACACATCCATCAAGGGTCAAAAATATGGTACGTATACTCACCCCCTTGTGACTGCTGTGCAGCCTTCAAGCGCTGATCAGTATAGGGAAAGGTGCGGAAGACATTGTGACGCGAAGGGTTAATTAGCTTGAGCAGTGTAGATGAGTGTGATGCCTGTTGAAACCCCCCCATACAACGTGGAAAAGTTCATGATATTATTTTCAAGCTTGTTTGTGTAGAAGACTCAGTCTCAACCTTGAGAACAAGAGTACAGGGAGAAGATGGAATGAAAACAAAGGCTGGAGAAGGGCAGAGCAGCCAAGTACTGATAACATAGCTAGAAAATGCCAGAATGAGATAGAATCCAAGCTTCGAGTTATTTAAGCACTGAAGTGTGGGTGAGGGATTTGAAGACCGCAGATGGAGTTGTGAAAGCTGTCATGGCCCAGCGCTGCCTCCCTGTTTTGCTGACCGTGATGCTTGAGGGTGAGAGAGGTCCAAGCAGGCGGTAGAGGGCTTCCCAGCATTTCGTGGACTAAGTTAAGTTCCACACATGGATGAAAGGCCTTTGTTTCTCTGCTCTATTATTATGACTGATTATTTATGCTTGCACTGTGTTTATAACCTGAAGTATTCAGCTCATTTATATTTTGCTTTCTAAACCTCGTAGTGTGAACCTGCTACAGTAACTGAAACATGCATTTTGGTGTGCAGTAAATCAAAGCTTATCTGAAGTATTCAGTTTGTTTATATTTTGCCTCCTGAACATCATAGTGAGAGCCTGCTGCAGTAATTGAAACATGCATTTTGGTGTGCAGTAAATAAAAGCTTATCTGAAGTATCCAACTCATTTATAATCTGCTTCCTGAACATCGTAGTGTGATGTATTTTGGAATACAGTTAATCACAACTTATATCTGTCAATGAACTCTTTGCTTATATAAATATGCATAGATGCTCTTTGTAGTGTACTTATATATAAATAGATGCTTTTCATTGCTATTCTTATTCTACTATTGTTAATGTGCTAAATGTCTACATTTACCTGCAATTCTAGTAAAGCTAAATTGTATTTATAATTGGAGTGTGGTCCTTCATTGAGCGTCCTTATTGACTTATACCGAACAGGTGTCAACCAGTCACCTGAATAAGACATTTTGGTACCAGAAGTGGGGCATAAGTCAATAATGCCTCTTTGGGGACGTAAGAAAAGTGAGGCAGAGAGCGGAAGGCAGCCTTGGGCAAAAGCCAGATCCATTCCCGGGTGGTTAGCAACTGACCCGTTCTCTGGTGTGGCTGGACTCCTGAACCGGTCGGCAGCGCCGGTGTTATGGGAGGCATTAGATGAGAAAGTGACTCCTCTCTTAGTGGAAGATGCGGTTGAGAGTGTGAAGCTAAGAGGGGCGAAGCTGGAGCTGAAAGCAGCAGGGCAAGTGGGATGGCTTTTTCTGTCTGCGCTCCGTACGGTATACAGGTAAACATTAACACACGATGCAGAGATAAGAAAACTGCGGGGTGAGGTTGCAGCCTTACAGGAAAGGCCGTTACTTATGAAAGAGACCATAGAAAGTGCAGTGACTCAGGGTGATCAAATGGAGGCAAGGTGCACCGCATTAGCAGTGCGAGTAGCAAAAAAGAAGTGTAGGCAGAAGCCTAAAATGCCCTCAACTGTGCAAATGAGGGCACTGATACGCAAACAGAAGAGTAGGCAGAAGCCTAAAATGCCCTCAACTGTGCAAGTGAGGGCACTGGTACGCAAACAGAAGAGTAGGCAGAAGCCTAATATACCCTCAACTTTGCAAGTGAGGGCATTGGTACGCAAAGAAAATTGGGATCCATATACTTGGGATGGAACAGTCTCAGACAATGATGACTGGAATTGGGAGGATGAGGTGGAAATACGTGTAACAGAACTAGGTGGAGTTTAAAGTGGAGAAGGACGTGTAGGTGAAATTGAAGGTGAAAAGGGAGTGAATGGTGGGCAAATACAGAATTCTCGTTTGGTAAGAGATTATACGCAGAGTGAGTTGTTGGAAAGAACCCGTATGTTTAGGAAGATGCCTGCAGAGCCTTTGTTTAAATGGTTGGTGAGATCGTGGGACACTGGAGCAAAAGATGCACTACAGAATCCTTTTACGTTAGGTCCCATCACAGAAGGAGACCCGTTTGAGCTGGACATGATAGTACAGGATGATGTAGATGATGTAGTGATGTGGAGCCTATGGCAGAGGCAGGGAAAAAAGAGGGTGCCACAAGATTGGGCCTTAGCGGAAATAGAACGCATAACTGATGATCGGCCGGTCACCTTAAAAACATGGGTCCCCTTACTAGGTTGGACAAGAGAAGGAGGGGTTGGCAATAAAGTAGGTAGAGCACAGGAGCTTGCCATCATGAAGTGGAAATGGTATCTGCAGCAGAGGGCAAAACCGGGACCAGCAAGCGTGTCGAAGTTACAAGAAGATAAGCTAGGGGCAGTGGACTTGCAGGCAATGGCCCCTGCGCCAGAGCCCTCTGAAATGGAATCTTCACCATTTAAGACAGCCCCGCCTTTTGAACAACTCACCGAAGAAGAACAGCAAAATGCATGGTTCACAGATGGTACTGCCCGGTACTACCAAGGAAAAAGACAATGGCAAACAGTCGTATTCCAGCCTGCTACCGAAACGATGTTGCTGCGAGGAGGAGATAATGAATCAAGCCTGCTTGCAGAACTGCAGGGGGTAGCACCAGTGATCAAACAAGCCCCCATCGGAGAGAAAACATTTGTGTACACTGACAGTCGGGCCACTTACCAAGGACTAGTAAGCTGGGCCCCGACTTGGCGCAAGGATAGATGGAAAATTAAAGGCACCCCCATTTCGGGAGGTGAGCAGCTATGGGAAGAGATGTGGGAGAAAGGGCAAAACTGTCAAATCTATGTGGGACATGTGGATGCCCATTGCCCATCGGATACCTCACTTGCATCTCTATTCAACAACACCGCAGATCAAATGGCCAAAACACAAACGGTGGTCATCAAGGAGGAAGCTGAAGCTGCTTTAGCAAACAGGGCCCATGCAACATCCGGACATCTAGGAGAGAATGGCACTTATGCATGGGCACAGCAACAACAAACTCCAGTCACTAAAGAACAAGTGCAAAAAACAGTAAAGGAGTACCCCACATGCAACCAGATTAGACAAATGCCCTTGCAAAAGAAGCCTAGCGGCCATATCAGAAGAGGAACTGCAGCTACTACAGTGTGGGAATTGGACTATATTGGGCCATTACTAAAAGAAGGAGGAAAAAGCTACGTATTGACCATGGTGGGCACCTACTCTGGCCTTATGTTGGGTATGCCCTGTAAGTCTGCAGACCAAAAGTCCACTTTGCGAGGGCTAAACTACCTGATAAAACATTATGGGGCACCTGTTGAGATCCAAACAGAGAGGGGCACACACTTTCAGGGAAAACAGTGCCGGGCTGGGCGCAGGAACAGGGAATTCGGTGTTTTGTGCACCTTAGTTATTATCCACAAGCTGTAGGCATGATTGAGAGATATTACGGATTGTTGAAAGAACAGCTAAAAGAGTTATCAGCACATGACAGACTTGCACAAGTGATTTGTGAACAAGCGTACACCCCCCACATTGAAGAAAGATCTGCCCCCCGATAACACCCAGAGAGGTGAGGGAGGACTTGGAAGCACAGGAAGAAAAGTATGGGTGAACCATCCAGGGAAAAAGCCAGAGGCAGGAGAGCTATTGAGTCAAGGTGTGGGGAGTACATATATTGTACTTTTAAAGAACTCTAAGGTACCTGTATTTGTACCTGCAGTGAGACTCGTAGTGTGAACCTGCTACAGTAACTGAAACATGCATTTTGGTGTGCAGTAAATCAAAGCTTATCTGAAGTATTCAGTTTGTTTATATTTTGCCTCCTGAACATCGTAGTGAGAGCCTGCTGCAGTAATTGAAACATGCATTTTGGTGTGCAGTAAATTGAAGCTTATCTGAAGTATCCAACTCATTTATAATCTGCTTCCTGAACATCGTAGTGTGATGTATTTTGGTATACAGTTAATCAAAACTTATATCTGTCAATGAACTCTTTGCTTATATATATATATGCATAGATGCTCTTTGTAGTGTACTTATATATTAATAGATGCTTTTCATTGCTATTCTTATTCTACTATTGTTAATGTGCTAAATGCCTACATTTACCTGCAATTCTAGTAAAGCTAAATTTTATTTATAATTGGCGTGTGGTCCTTCATTGAGCGTCCTTATTGACTTATACCGAACAGGTGTCAACCAGTCACCTGGATAAGACAAGCGCCCATCCAGATCCGGGTATGCCACTGCCAGGATGCGTTGCATAAGGGGGGGTCAGTGCCCAACGGGCACCCCTTCCCCTTTGGGAGGACTTCCCCAGTTGGGCCTCGCAGATCTTTCGTCCCCAGTGCCGCAGGTCCTCCCACCTCTTCCTGCAGTGGGTGCTCTGCCGGTTGTAGACCCCCAGGGTCCGCACCTCCTTGGCGATGGCATGCCAAAGTCCCCTCTTCTGGTGGCCACTTACCTATAAGTGACATACAGAAATGCAACACAGAGGTCAGACACTGGCCAATCATATACAGCTGGCTATATGTCCAATATGGGACGGACACTTCAAACCGACTAACAGCACACACACACCCAGCATGTCAGGAACCCTGGACCATCCAGTGTCAGAGGTGCACACATGTATGGAGCCAACACCAACCACTACACACATCCATGGCCCCCAATCCTCCTACTCACCTGTACCTCTGGCTGTCCGCAGAGCTTGGCGTACAGGGGCAGGACCCCATCCACGAGCCTCTCCAATTCCTCTTGGGTGAAGGCCGGGGCCCTTTCCCCTGCAACACGTGCCACTTCCATGACCAGAGGCAGGACACAGCAGTGCACTCAGTGGAGTATCTGCTTGCACAAGACCAGGGAGTCTTCAAAGTGAAGTTAGGGTGACGAGTTTGCGTACACACCGTGGCGGTGTGCACTGCCACCGCCGGCGGCGATCATGATACGCTAGGATTCCCCATTGACATCCATGTTAACCAATGAAGTTGCGCACGGCGGTAAACAATGCCTTACGCTGTTAAGTCAACCGCTAGCGGTATGAGGTCACTTCTACAACAACAGTTCTGGATTACAGGGGGCAGGCATTTTGGCCCAAACTACGCATTTGTAAAACTCTCATCTGCACAATGCAGGCCCTATTGTTCCCCAAACACCCATAGGCATGTGACAATTAACATTATCTTGCCTGACCAGCCCTGATCTATCATTGTGGTCAAGTTGCTGTAATGTCACACACACTATGCATTAGTGTCAATGACAATCATGCCAGCAGTGCTGAATGAATAACAATGTGTGCAGATGTATGTGTTCCTCACACGTGTTTTCAACTCCTCCTAGGTACAGACCCTTGTGGCGAGGAAGAGCCCCATCGGTGTACAGACCACTTGTTGATTTGCGGACTATGGTGGAGCGTCACATCATTATCAATCACAGACTCACTTGTGCAACTATTCTTGAACTTTGTGCATTACTGGATCCTGCACTGACACTGGCAAATCGTAATCAGCATGCCATCCCTACTGAAGTGCAGGTGCTCTCTGCACCCCATTTCCTGGCCAGGGGCTCATTTCAAGTGACAGTGGGCATGGGTGCAGGTTTTTCACAGCCAATGTTTAGCATTATACTGTCAAGATTCCTGAATGCATTTGTACGACACCTGCAGTCCTATGTGAGGTTTCCCCAAGGTGCTGACCTGGCTGCCATCAAGTCGGACTTCTATGCCTTTGCCAACATACCCCATCTGATAGGTGCCATCAATGGCACCCACATAGCTATCATCCCCCCAAGAGTCAGTGAACAGGTGTACAGAAACAGGAAGAACTTTCATTCCATGAACATTCAATTGGTGTGTACTGCAGACCAGTACATCACACATGTGAATGCCATGTTCCCTGTTTCAGTCCATGATTCATTTGTGCTGAGGAACAGTAGTGTTTCACACAAGATGGAACAACTACAAGAGGACAGAGGGTGGATCATAGGTAGGTGTTTCTGTCACTTATTGCCACATAGCAGACAGCCAGGCTGTCTGCCTCTGAGGCTTGTCAATGAAAGTTCTGTTTTGCACCTTTTTCTAGGTGATTCTGACTATCCCAACTTGGATCCTGACACCAGTGAGGAATCCTGGAACAGATGCAGAGAGGAATTACAATGAGGCCCATGGACGTACTAGGAGGGTGATAGAGTGCACAATAGGTCTCCTGAAGGCTAGATTTCATTGTCTACATATCTCTGGCGGTTCCCTGGCCTTTGGGCCTGAAAAGGTGTGTAGAATAGTGGTGGCCTGCTGTAGCACTGTTTGGTGGTGGATTAAGTGGGACACTTGGAGGACAGTTTTTGGCAGAGTCACTTCTTAGAGGGGGCCTTGTTCTTGGCAGGTTTTCCTGTGCCATATCTTGGCCTGAGGGTCCGTTTGGGCGCTGTTGTTGGCCTGTAGTGGTTGAGATGAATGTCCCCTGTGTGTTCTCAGTGGGTGGCTCATGTGAAGTTGCTGCTGATGCTCTTGTTGTCCCGTCTGTATCCTGTGCTGTAGTAGGAGCTTCCTGTTCTGTGTGGGCCTCAGGTTGTGTTTGGACAAGCTGCAGCAGTCCACCTGCTATGATGGCCGTTGTGCATTGTGCAGTTTCCACTGCTCCATGGCCTCTTGGTGGTGTGCTTGCTGCATCCTCTGACTCTGCTCCAGGGTGGATACTATTGGGCCAATCTGTCCTGGGTATGGTGATATGCTCCCAGAACCTCCAAGATCATGTCATGGCCTGCAACATCCATCTTGTGGCATCCCCCCTGGACCACTGATGCCCTCCCTCTGGGCCTAGCCCCCTGTGCCTGTGTCCCCTGCACAGGTCTGGAGGTACCACTGGGGCATTCATATGCCTGCTTGTTGGTAGGGGGTGACTGTGGCCTCTGTACTTGTGTTCCACCAGTCTGTGGCCTAGATACACAGGTGTGTGGATGGTTGCCCTGGGCTGATGTTATTGCCTGGGTGGTAGGGGTGTCAGTGGTACCCTGGGTGGGGCTGCTGGATGGTAACAGTCCAGGACTGTGTGAGGTGCCAGGCTGATCGTCAGTGTCCAGGATTCCATCCTCAGTGTCCTGGAAGGTGTCTCTGTCTCCCTGTGGGGCACTGTCACTCCTTGTCCTGTCCTTCAGGGTGGTGGTGCCTGTTGGGAGGAATGGACATGTCTGTTACATTAGCATGGTCGGATGGGTTGCACAGGCCTGGGCGGGTTTGTGCATGTTACACACTTTGGGGCCATGCAGGATGCTTTGGTGAGGTTAGCATTGCTTTTAGTTTGGGATGTGGAGGTGCTTTGTGGGTGCTGTAGGCCATTGTGTTTCCTTGCAGGGGTGGGTGGCTGTGCACAGGGGGGGATGTGGGCCTGTTAGTCGGTTAGTGGGCATGCAGGGGGACTGGATTAAGTGCTTGTGGGCTGGGTGGGGTAGTGGTCCTGGTGGGTGTTGGAGGGGTGGGGTGGTGCATGCATGACAGGTGTGATGGATATGGGGTAATTGTAGACGACTTACCCGAGTCCATTCCTCCAGTGAGTCCAGTGAGGGTACAGGATGGGCAGTACCTTTTCCTCTCAGTCAGTGTAGTCGGGTGGTGTTGATGGAGGTCCTCCCCCAGTCTTCTGGACAGCAATGTGGTGCCTGGATGCCATGGCCCTGACCTTCCCCCGCAGGTCGTTACATCTCTTGCGGATGTCGTCCCTGGTGCGTGGATGTTGTCCCACTGCATTGACCATGTTGACTATCTGCTGCCATAGCTCCATCTTCCTGATGATGGGTGTGTGCTGCACCTGTGCCCTAAATAGTTGTGGCTCGACCTTCAGGATCTCGTCCACCATGGCCCTTAGCTCCCTTTCTGTGAAGCGTGGGTGTTTGGGGGGTGCCATGGTAAGTGTAGTGAATGGTGTCTTGTGTGGATCTAGGTGAGGGTGCTCTTGTGTGGTTGGGTGTAAGAATCGTGGACTGTGGCGTTCTGTGTCTGCTTCTAGTGTTCTCTGTCTTCGTTGGCCTACTTTCATTGCAAAGGATTGTGGTGTGTGTCTGTGAGTGTTTTATAGTGTTGTGGATGTGTGCACTTCTTACTGTTGGGTCCACTTGCCGCCCGTAGCGGTCTGCACCGCCAATGGTCATTCGGCTTCCACTGACCGCCGCATTGATTTGTGCTTCATTATTTGATGGGCGGGGTGTTGTTGTGCTCGGTGGTGGTGGGGTGGGAGGTCCAGCATTTCCACCGACAAGGTCCTGGGGGTGACTGGTGGCAGGGTGATTTTTGTCGGATTTAGATTTTTTCATCATTATATGGCGAGTTTCTGTTCACCGCCAATGGCGGTCTTCTGTTCGCCGTCACCACGACGGTCGACGGTGTTTACCGCCGTGTTCATAATGAGGGCCTCAGTCTGGAAAGAAGAGTCCATCCTCAAACTCAGGTGGTTCACTAAGAAGCAAACACACTTTATTCTGATCAGTCATCCTCTTCCTCTTCCTGTGGTGTTTCGGGAATAGTGTAATCAGGTGGTATAAAATGCTGGCGATTTTGATCATGGTTAATCTCTAAACATTTTGAGGCAAAAGACTGGACCTTCTCACTGTCACAACTGCACCAGCTGCAATAAACACACGTCCAGCAGACACGCAGCAGGTCAAGGCCGACACATTATTGCCAGCCTGCTGAGCTCTGGCCATTGGTACATCTTCCTATACAAATACACCAATGGGTTTTGATCCACATACATCTCTTTTGGGTCACCCAGATACACCTAGAACATCCTCTGAAGTGTCATTTGTGCTGCCACTTGCTCAACCTCTTTTGCCTTCACCTCTGCACTGGAATTAAGACCTGTCAGTAGAAACCAATCCAATGCAGAGGAAAGGTCAGATTCTTCTGATACTGTTGTTGCCGGTGTTCTTTTCGCTGGTGTTGGCTGCTGTGAAACAAGACTGCCATCTCTGGAAGTTGAAGGCACTACCCCAGAACTGCAGAGTAGGACTCTAAGTTCCAGCCATAATTCTTTCAGTTCTCTGGCTTGCTCAACATTCCATCTCTTGTCTTTTAAAACATCTCCTTCAGAAAAAGGAATGAAAGAGGAAAGAATTGTTTTGTAGCGTGGATCAAGTAGGGTGGCAGAGATGTATTCTTTGGATGAGATAATGTGCTTTAGCAGTCATTCATTACAAGTCAAGTGATAACTTAGGCTCTCAACCAAGGCATGCGCTTCTGGGTTTTCTATCTCCTGTACCAGGGCTTTAACTGGTACTCTGTTATCACGCTGACTAATCCACAACAGTTTTCAGGCTTTAAAGGAATTGCTGAAATGAGAACAAATTTCTTCTGCAGGTGGCCAGTATGTTGATGGCTATGTCTTCTTTTTTTAGAAACTTGTGCACAACCAAGTTGATGCAGTGTGCCAAACACAGGATGGTAAAATAGCCAACGTCTACCATGGCCTTGACAATGTTACTGCTATTGTCCGTGGCAACAAATCCAATTTGGAGACCTCTGGGTAGCAGCCATTGACACCCTACTATTAAATTTGTGCAAGATGTTTGCAGCTTTATTTGATTTCCCCATGGCAAACATGGCTACTGTTGCATGCCACAGAACGCTTGTAAAACTTTCTTCAGGGACAAGAAATGTAGAAAGCTCTTGCTTTACTCCCGCAAACGAGATCCAGTGTGCAGTGATGTAGCAGTAGCATGACAACTGGTCTGCATGTCTGTCAGCAGGTGGATAGTGCGGACAACACTTTACTGTAAAGCTTGTCCAACCAATTGCAGCACTTTGTGATGCTATGCTGGACAGCAACTCTGGCAAAATAAGACCAGCTTGGAACCTTCCATTTTGGGCGTATGGCTGCCACAAACTCTATGATTCCCACTCCTTCCACAAAAGAAAAAGGGGGGAGGTCCAGTGCCAACATTTTTGCTAGCTCCCCATTATACAAACATGCAATTGGATGGTTGCGGTCGTAGGGCTCCCCCTGCCTAAACTTGCCCGTAATAATAGCCTTGGTTTTCTACTTTTGTGGGGCCAATGATGCAGGTGACTATGGACTCAATCTGCATTGTGATGCAGTCACAGTATGCCATGGTGTCTCCATCTAACTCCGAGTCTTCCTGTGCCATTGTGAGGTCGCTGAGGTGGGTAAGTCTTGTGCACTGCTGGGGACAGGGCTGCTTTGTGTGAGGATGTCACCCACTTTTTCCTCACCTTTCACTGTGACTTGACCAGTTGTGGCTGGTGTTTCCCAGCTCTCCTCACCTTCACCACTGTGACTACATTCAGCAAGTTTTTTTAATGTGCTCCTCCTACTGGATTGCGTGATGTTTTTCATATGGGTCGTCTGGCCTCCAGTACAATAATGTGAACCAGGCTTATCTCAAAGAACACTGGTGTGGCAAATGGAGCATATGACAATGTTGTCCTCCTGTTTGCTGATTTAAAAAAAAGTCCCAAACTGGAGAAAAGTATTTTCTAAGTGGGCCACTGCCAATGCCTGAAGAAGGACTGCAGGTAGGTTGGTGCCTCTGTGCATGGCATACTTCTATTGAGGTATGGGTTGGTGCAGGTCTCTGCTGGGGCCTTACAAATATGTGCGTTCATGGTTCTGCCTGTGTCACATCCCTAAGAGCAGGTTGGATAGTAATGTCGGACTCCTCTGTGCCAGCTCCCACAATGACTGGCTTGTTGTCATCATCCTTCTCATCATCCCCTTCTATGATTCTAAGGCTTTCTGGAACTTCTCTTTTCCCTTGCCTTTTCTGGTGTCTCCCGCAATCTGCCGGGGTCTACTCCATGTCCCTATCATCGTCATCAGAAGAGGTGCTTGGAGAAGAAGGTTGAGTAGTACCCTTCCTTTTTCTTGATGGAGAGCTGGAAATCATTGATTCTAAAAGAGAAGGTTCTTGCTTGACAAGAAGCTCGACCTCCTAATCCAGGAAGATCTACTATTATTGGCTGTGGCTACTGTCCACTTTGCTCTGCTTCCTGAAACGATTGGTTACTACTTTGTGAAAGGGACAAATCTAATTCAACGTCACTGCTTGTTGGCGTTGCCATGATTGCAATGACTGCCTCACTAACAAACATGGGCTTGGGCTTAGGTTGAGGTGTTGCTATTGATGCAGGAGTGGCACTCCCAGGTTCCTCCCCAGAGGCTGGTGTGGCAGGCACACATCTCCCGTAAAAGGTTGCAGTCAGCATTCCACTGATGGAAAGTTGCTTCTTCTCACTGACCATTTTCTTGGGAACAACTTTCTTGGGGGCCATCTTAATCTGTCAGTTGGCAGTGGCATTAAGGTGCACAAGCATATGAGTTTGGAGGACTGAAGTAATTGTGCAGGCCTTCTGTTCGGCAGTACTGCAGGCGATCTGACAGCTCTTCTCTTGTGCACCTAAAAGAACTAAGCAAGAAAAACATGCAGTTAGTGAAAATTGGCATTATTACAGGTTGAAATAATACAGACAAATGAAATCTTGGTGTGGTTGGTTACTTATGTAATAAATACCAATTTAATCAAACATTGTAAGGTCCACACCATCACACCATAAAGTTAATTCCAAATTAGGAAGCACAGCATTCAGATATAGTTCTTTGCTACATCTCCATCTGTTTGAAAGGAGACACTTGTGGTAGTCAGAGAGATGCATGGTAAATGGAATAATCCTTAAAAAACCCAAGGCAGCAAAGTGGTCCAGGGGAAATTGAATAATCATATAAAAAAATGCATTATGATGCTGATTTGTCTGCAAAGCACCTTAGTAAGGGTGTCCAGGAGGAAATGGAATTATTATACACCTAAAGAAACCGAATAGTGTACTGTGGCTGTACACTTTTGGTGGATGGATGGATGGATGGATGGAGGAAGGTAAGTGGATGGATGGATGGATCAAGGAAAAATACAGAATTAAATAAAAATATAAAAAATAAAATAAAATCTAAAAAAAATGAAAAACAAGAAATTGAAAAATAAAATTAGAAAGTAAAATACAACATTAAAATAGAAAAATAATAAACTAAAATAAAAAGAAAGTAAAAAATAAAAATAAAAAACATGAAATAACAAATGAAAAAAATTATAATAAAATAAAACAGTAAAATGAAAAATGAAAAATTATCAAAAAACTTCAATAAAAACATCTACAAAATAAAATAAAAACAAAATAAATTAAATTACAAGGATAATGAATACAATTTAAAAAAAAAGATGTTTTTAATATAAAATTAAAATAAACAAATGATCAATAATTAATTATGTTTGTATGTAAGTCTCTGGCAAAGAAACACTGGCTGGATGTACAAATGGCTGCCAGCCTCGTGGTAAAAAAACAAGTAACAAGGAGGCATGGCAAACAAAGAACACATGCAAACCTATGGCAAAGTGACTCTGGCTGGACAGACAAAATGGCGGCCAGTCACATGGTCAAACAACAAAAAGAAGCAGTCTGGCATAGGGGAACAAAGTAAGAACACATGCAAGCCTATGTCAAAGGAACACTGCTGCATACACAAAATAGCGGCCAGCCACATGGTCAAACAACAGCAACAAGGAGCAAGGAGAACAAATAAGAATATATGCAAGCCGAAGGTAAAGACACACTTGCTGGATGCAGAAAATAGCAAATGGTAACAAGGGCATATGGCGAATAAAGAACACATCCAAGCCAATAGACATAACCTATAAAAAATGGCCCCTGGCCACACAGCACGCAGAACAAAGACAAATGGTGGACAATGACAAACACACACAGACACAAACACAATGGCCAGAAAGAGTCATGGTGGTAACACTGAAATAAACACTTGCATTCAAACAGCACCCTTATTCAATAGTTTCGGAACTTACTTGTGTGATTTCACAAAGATAAAGGGCCTTATTACGACCTTGAAGGAGGAGTTTCCACCATCACAAATATGACAGATATCCTGTCTGTCGTATTACGACCTTCATTGAAGATAATGGGATCATAATAGGGTGGACGGGATATCCTCCTCATTTGTGATGGAGGAAACCCCTCCGCCAAGGTTGTAATAAGGCCCAAAGTTCTTAAATCCAAAGGTATATCCAGGTGACAAAGAAAGTGATTCTTCCACCTTGAAATCCAAGGGAAAAGTGACCAGTAGATGGACAAAGCACTGGGAGAAGCCTGTTGCATAGGTACTGGGGCACTTCCTTCCTGTTTAAAAAAATGCTTCTTAGTCTAAAAAACAACTTCAAGGTTCCATCGGAGAAACAAATCTATGAAAAAAAAACTTTTTGACTGGATTTAGCTGTATCTTGAGTAGAACATCTACTTCAGGTGCATTCACACTCCCGTCTTCAGAGCAGGAAGCAGCGTGAGTAAATGCAAAGTCTCTTGCATGCAGCCGGAAACAGCAAAAACGAATGCAAAGTCTTGCACACTCACTAGCGGCGAGGAGTATTGTGGTGCTTGCAAGAGAGCATCAAAACTCAACCTCGCATGAGTGAAGGAACTCCGCCCTACTCTGCATAGCTCCAAGTGCCTGAATTGCGCAAACTCTGCCAGCAGAGTTGAGTTCTAAACCTTTGCTTAGTTTTAATAAAGCCCCTGTGCGAGTCAGATTCCTGGGGCATGTAAAAAATAAAGTAGAGGGGCACCCGGGGACCCCCCTCCTGGGCTTACTTTTGCCCTGGGGATTGCCACCTCCCTGGGGCAAAATGCCTTACTTATAGTAGGAGGGGGGTCCTGGGACCCCCAGTGCCCCAGAGACCACACCTCCCCAGGGCTGTTTGGATTATGTGTGAGGGACCACATGCCCACCACATCCCCAGGGATCACCACCTCCCTGGGGCAACTGTTTCAAAATAAGGTGGGCCGTGTGCCCCCATCCCCGCAGCCCCGGGGACAACTGCCTGGCTACGTCAGTGTATGCATCAGTGTGTGCTTGTGTGTGGTAGTTTATACATTAGTGTACTCCTAGGTGTGTCTATCCATCTCTCTCTCCCTGGGTGTCTCAGTGTATACATCACTGTACATCTGAATGATTCTCTGAATACATCAGTGTCCACGCCGCTGCATCACTGAATGTGCCATTATGTGCCTGGATCTGTTAGTAGATGCATAATTGCATCCCTGGATGGATCAGTAAATGTAAGAGAGTGTGTCTCAATGTATCACTGTATACATCAGTGAGTACATGGCTCTCTCATTCTATAGATAAGAGTGTATCTCTGTGTACCTCTACATGCATTACTACATACCTAATTATCTCAGTGTATATATCAATGTATCCATGGATGTGTCAGTGTATGCATCACTGTCACCTAGGTATTATAGTGTATTATACAGTACAGTGCCCCTGGGTGTCTCAGTCAGTGCATCAGTGTCCACCTGGTTGTGTCAATGCAGGTAACAGTGCATGCTGGGGTGTGTCACTGTACTCATTAGTACGCGTCTGGGGATGTTAGTATATACATAATAGTGTGCATAGGTTTGTCAGTGTACAGATCAGGGTGTGCCTTGGTGTGTCAGTTTATGCATCAGTACGTCCCTGATTGTGTTATTGAATCTATCAGTGTGATCCCTGGTGTATGGCTTGATATATTAGAATCTGCATTAGTGAATACACAAGTGACTTTATGACTATTTCACTAGATACAAGACCGACTGTATCTTTTTCTTATTAGCATTATAAGTACCACATGTTCTAGTAGAGTGCATATATACCTGGACATAGGCCTCTATAAACTTTTATTTCAGTCACTAAAACTCAGAACAACATGTTTCACCTTTTAATAAAAAAGACATAACATTTTTAGAACTCATTAAATTACTCATTAGTGCATTTGCCATACTAGCTTCTGCATGCAAGAGGTATCATTTTAAAATACTGATAGAAACCGGAAACATCCATGAAACCCCTTATAGAAGTTCAGCTGAATACTTTTGTTATATAATGAATTACTTGTATAATTCCTTTACATAAATCACAAACCTAGTATTTATATCTTTTATAGCATTTTGTGAATACACTGCTCTCTTTCTTCAACCTAATATTAATTTATTCATATACTATCATTTTCTAAAATAAAGGACATTTCACTACACATACTTTAAGATTATCTTTCTTGTGTTCTATGTTTCTCTTTCAGTATCAGCCAGAATTTCTTCTCACTGAACAAAGATCATTGAACCAACCACAAGAATAGAAGTGCACTCTCATAGCAGGCAAACAGTAATATCAATATCTTTAACTCTCCTTTCATAAACAAATCATAATTTACCTTTCATGTTAATACAATGTTCTACAACTTCTCACTGATTTGTATAGTTAACCCTATGCACTGCTCCTGAAAAGTTAGCCAATAAGATGTGAGTTTCTCCAGATCCGCGGATCCACTGCGGTGCTCAGGGCAGCCCCACTGTATACATTTGTAGGTGGATCCACAGATCCATGGGGAAGTTCCAAAATTATCTTTTGATCTTATAACAACATCTATAGAAACATTTTTTTATTCCACAAAACCAAATCATATCATTAAATATTCATTATAAATCATCACTGCCTGCATATATATGGTAAAACAAAGTCATGTTCTGGTCTTTCTTTCTATTCCCTCCCCCTTCATGCTCCTTTAGCTCTTTTACCATGATTACACAGTCTGCAACATTCTGCTGCACCGTTCATAACAGTTTCTAACTAGAGCATGCTTAGTTTCAAACCTCATTTAGCAGGTGTGGTTTAGGTCACAGCTCTGTGTACTATTTTCCAATTTTTTTTTTGCATAATCCAACATATACTTACAATTTACATAACTTCACTACCCTACCTACATTCACCCAAAACAATATCTACAACAGCCCATGGAATCACTTCTTCCAGACTGTACCTACTATCCTCCATTTCAACTGATTTCCATTTCCTACCAGCCTGATTCAGCTGCAGCCATCTCCTGTGTGCTTCTCCAGATTACCTCCAAGATGCTCACAGTGTGGGTTGTGGGTCACAGCTTTGTGTTTTGGTCAAGAGAAAGTGCAAAAATAAGTACTATTGACAGGGACCTACGTTTGTATAATGTGGATATTACTTGGATTGGCCAGAGAGGGTTAAAGTGGCATCAACTATTTCCTTTGGTTGAAACTATTGAGGATTGCCAACATCCAGATCTTATGATTGTACACTGTGGTGGCAATTACCTAGGTGTAGTCCAAGTAGTTGGTTTGGAAATCCTAATATAATAAACTTTTGGAAAATTAATGACACTCTTCCCACACACTGCTTTGTTTTTTCAAACAATTGCCAAAAGCAGAAGTAGAACTGGTCAACTCAGTTCTGCTCACAAATACAGAAATCCAGGAAATATGTCAATACATCTGTTTCTGCATTCCTCAGGGACAAAACATGATTTCTAAATACCACAACAACTTACAATTTGATATGGAGGGTACATACAGAAATGACAGAGTTCACCTAACAGAGAAAGGCAACATACTTTTCCTGCATAACTTGAGAGACTGTATCCTCTGTTGTGTGTAGTAATCACCTACACATTGTTAACACAAAGGTTCTTTTCAGGGCCAATATATTACCCATATATATTTCTATCTATGTACTTTTTTTCACACCTCGTTTGGATCCACACATGGCTCAGTGGATATAGTAAAAGGAAAAGAACACTTTTTTTGGATGCAAGGGTGGGTGTGAGAGTCTCTCTCAGACAGTGTATGTCTGGAAGTCAGACTGAGTGTGAGAGTAGCTGTCTGGATGTGAGAGTGAGTGTTAGAGTCCATCTCTGGGTTTGACACTACATGTGAGAGTCTCTATATTAGTGTGAGACTGAGCATGAGAGTCTTCGTCTGGGTGTGAGAGGGAGTGTGATAGTGTCTGCCTGGATGTGAGGGTGGGTGTGAGAGTGTCTTTCTGAGTGTTAGAATGAATGTGTGTGTGTCGATGTACATGTGACAGTGGATGTAACAGCACCTCTTTAGGTGCTAGAGTGGCTGTCACAGTGTCTGCCTGGATGTCAGACTGGGTGTAAGAGTACCTGTCTGGGTGTGAGGATGAGTGCCAGAGTGCATCTCTGGGTTTGATATTACATGTGAGTCTCTATGTTAGTGTGATACTGAGCGTGTGAGTCTGTGTCTAGGTGTGAGAGGGAGTGTGACAGTGTCTGCCTGGATATAAGGGTGGGTGTGAGGGTGTCTCTTTGAGTGTGAGAGTGAGTGTGAGACTGTCTGTGTAGGTGTGAGAGTGCTTGCAAGAGTGTCTTCCTAGATGTCAGACTGAGGGCCTCATTACGAGTTTGGTGGGTGGAATTCTTTTAAGGATGTATGAGACTTGTGTAACTGACAGAAAGGGGTAAGATTTGTTTCACCACGACTTCCCTAAGAAGTCACAGAGTGTCATGCGTCAGGCTGCCACAAATCACCTTTAATCTTGGATTTTGTTGAGGTGCTGCTATCAGACGGTGTGGGATTTGACTTAGTCCCACACATGCTGCTGTCCAAATCCAGCAGGTTAGTCACTATGACGAGAGTTCTAGGACATTGTAAGACAGGAGGTTTTGAAGAGGCTCACTCCCCTTTTCCACCCCATCACCTGTAACCAGCAGGATGGGGATCTCAGACCTCTTGAAGTAGCATTTGAGGTGATTAATGTACAGGATCCTCAAATGGTTTTTAAGAGTCTTGAGGTCCACCCTGTAGGTGACCTTGCTTATGTGCTCCTTTACCTCATAGGACGCAGACCAGGGCTCAACAGACTCCATCACCTACACTTTTAAGCAGGACTGAAACTCAACCAGTGTGCCATTCTGATCATACCAGTGCTTCATGTCCTCCTAGCTAGCTTCCAAATTCTCCCGGGCATGTTTTAGGAAGCGGGCTGTTTGGTTGGTAAGTCCCAGCATGTAGCTTACCACAGCCTGGGGAGGCCATCGAGGGAGCTTGCGCCTAGCCCTTTTTCACCAAACTGAGAGGCGGTCTCACAGGGTACCCATACAGAAGTACAAAAGGGCTGAAGCCAACCCCCTTCTACGGTACCTTCCTGTGTGCAAACAAAAGCCATTGTAGGAGGGTGTCTCACTTGCACCTCATGGGTACAGGTAGACCCATTATCATGCCTTTGAGGGTTCGGTAGAACCTTTCAACCAACCCATTGGATTGGGGGTTGTAAGAAGTGAAGAATTTGTAGATTACCCCACACTCCTTTCAAATGGACTTCATGTAATTAGACATGATGTTAGTACCCCGGTCAGATGCCCCCTCCCTGAGGAAACCCACAAGGTCAAAGATTCCCAATAGATCTCTGGCCATGGTGAGTGTAGTCACTGCCCTCAAGGGAATAGCTCACGGGGACCAGGTGGCATGGTCCTCCAAGACCAGAACAAATCTGTTTCTCATGGCCGTCTTGGGGTCCAGAGTCGCAATGATGTTGATGCCCACCCTTTCAAAGGGGGTGACAGTGACAGGAAAAAGTTGCAGGGAGGCCTTGCACTTCCCCCTGCCTTGCTGCTTCCCTGGCAGGAAGGACACGACCTACGGAGTGCATCAGAGGCCTTCCCGATTTGAGGCCAATAGAAGGGGATGACAAGCCTATCAAAGGTCTTGTCTTGCCCCAAATAACTTGCTGGGGCATATCATGAGCCAAACACAATAGGAAAGCCCTGTAGCACTGGTGGACCACCGTCTCAGGAGCCTTTGGCTCACTATAGAGGAAACCATTCTCCCATTAGATCAGGTATTTGCCAGAAGCGCCCCCAGCTGCATGGGTCTCAGCCTGCTGCCGAAGACCCACAAGAGTAGGACATTCCATCTGTTCCTTGCAGAGCTCCTCCCTGCTGGGACCCCTTCCTGCTGCCTTTTGGACAGCTCAGGAAGGTTCCCCAGTTTGTCCACATTCTCCCCTGGAGGTACCAGGGTCTCCCCCTCATGTTCATCCTCCTCCCAGACCATGGGAGTCTTAGGAGGGGGTTTCCCATGCCCCTTGCCCTTCCTCTTTTTGGTAGGACCCTGGGCCACTCTTCTGTGCTCCAGGTCATTCTGATTGCCCTCTCAAGCTGCCATGAACAGTGTGGTCAGGCAGACCCACTCATGCAACCCTAACATCTCAAAGTGTGACCTGATCTGCACCTCCTTTCAGGCAGTATGCTCCAGATTGTTACCAAGCAGACAATCCAATAGAATGGATGGAGTCACAGGTACACTAAAAAAACCTGAGACTTCCCCCCCTTATTTCAAAGGGTTGTCTTATGGTCGTCAGCAACAAAAACATGGTGGAACACATTAGGGACTATCTGCTCTGAAGACACCAGATGACACCTGGTAGGGGTTAGGCTGGCTCCTTTCTCTCTCAAATGTCTCCAACCTATGTCCATTGATGGTGTCCCACTAACTGTACTTCTTAGTATTGTCAGGCATGTGAGTTCTCTGCATCATCTCTCCATCACCCAGGGACACTAGAGTAACATACATGCTGTCCCCCCAACTATCTGGGACAATCTCCTCTCCAAGCACTACACTACCTTACCCAGTGATTTCCCACTGGTGGGGGACTGTACCTGCTCGGGAGACTTGGTAGTGTCCTTCCTACTGACACTAATAACACTTAGGTGATGCCTGCCCTGCAGACTTACTGTCAGGGAACCATTTATTTTTCCTTTAAGTGGGGGGATGAGAACCAAGACGTGAAGAATTGTTTTAGGGCCCTTTAGAGAACTCCATGCTCTTGTTTTTGCCCGCCCCTTCTTCTGGTAAGGACCCTGCACACCCTTGTGATGATCCCCCCCCAGATACCTTGTTGTGGACCCTGGTCCTGACCCAGTGGTCTGCCGCCTTAGCAAGCTTCCTGGGGTCAGAGAGTTTACAGTCAACAAGGTGTTGGCATAGATCTGGAAAACAAAGACTGAACATGTGCTCCTCTGCAATCAAGTTGTACAGCCCCTGGTAATCCTTTACTTCACTGCCCTTCACCCAACCATTGAGTGCCTTGCAAAGGATCAACACAATCCACCCAGGTCTTTTGGGATAGTTTCTGACTGTCCCTCAACTTTTGTCTGTACTTCTCTGGGGTCAAAACAAATTTCCTGAGTAGGCCTCCTTCATGGGGGTGGGGGGCTCCTCCTGTCATTTACTTCTAGGGCCATTAGACTATAGAGTGGAAGTCGTTTATGTCCCTGAGACTTCAGACAAAGAGGAGACAAACCAGAAAGTCCTTGGAGTCACTCTGGTTCTTGGTTGGAGAGATTCAGGTCCAAATCCTTATCATTATCAGGCAAGGAGAGTAGCAGGCAGCAGGTCAGCACATCAAAGTCCAGCAGAATCCAGCATAGTGACAGACTCTTAGCAGCACAGCAGCCCTTCTTCCTGTCAGAGTATCAACAGGTGCAGAAGTGTACTAATTTGGTAGGGACAGAATTCCAGTTCATATGCACAGTGGTGCCGTTGATGTGGGGGAGGCTTTGAAGCACACAAAGTCCCTGCCCTTCTTGTCCTGACTCCCTACACTCTGCAGGGTGTTATGGAGCCATTTGTGTGGATCAGGGCACAGCCCATTCTGGTACAAGTGTCAGCTCCTCCCTCCCATCCTGCCCAGGATGGGCCATCAGGATGTTGAAGGTCTATCAGTCACTCCTAAGCTCCCTTTGTGTGTGGCTGTCTGGAGGGAATGCATAAGAGTTCAGCTGTCACCCACCCAGACATGTATTCAGAGACAGGCAAAACGCACTAAATGGTTAAAGTAAGAGAATGCCAACTTTCTAAAAGTGCCATTTTCAGAATTACAATTTAAAATCTGACTACACTTAAGTTGTGATTTTAAATTGTGGTTCCAGGGACACTAAATGTGGGTGTTCCATCTTTTCCCAATTGAAATTACCCTTATAAAAGGTATTAAGGTATTCCCAATGTAATCGTATTGGAGAGAGAAGCTTTGCAGTAGTGAAAATTAATTTAAGAGTTTTCACTTCCTGGGCATGCAAAACTTAAAAATACATGTACAGCTTTTTAACTACACCGCCCCTGCTCTTGCAGCTGTCCAGGACCTCCTAAGGGGTAACTTTTATGTATTAAAAAGGATTAGGCCCGGAAAGAGGGTTCATTTGTTTGGTTGACACTGCAGTTTAGGACTGCACACACAGGCTCTGCAATGGCATTCCTGAGTCATGCTTAAAGGGCTACTGAAATGAGGGGCACAATCAGTGCTGCAGGCCCAGCAGTAACATTCAATTGACAGGCTCTCGCACATGTAGTGCACTTTACTAGAGCCTTATAAGTAAATACGGCAATTGTGGATCAGCCAATGTTACCATTCGCGCCTCTGCCAGTTTTTTCTTCAATAATTTGAGTGGTAATGTTTCATTTATATTTTAATGTTATTATAGAAGTTGTTATGAGTGCTGTAATATCAGGAGTAATTAACAGTGTGTGGCGAGGGCACAAGGTATAGTTACCTTAGGGCACCAGTTATAATTACTTGAAAGAACTCTAACTATAACGCTGAATTTCTATGGTTTTATACGAGTAATTACAGAACCTACCCATAATATCCCTGTAACCTTTGATTTTTCAGTGAATTTCTAAGGTTTATTTTTAAATTCTATTTCCTAAATATAACGCCCCTGTAACCTTTGTTTGTTTCAGTGAATTTCTATTTTTTTTAATCATAAAGTTATTTTAATTACTATACGTTAATCCATCCACCGCCGCACACAGCTGCAGCGCCTGGCCTGGCAATTCCCTCCAGCCAAGCCCATATCCTTGCCCAACGCTGTGTTGTTTCTTGCCCTCTATTTCTGCCATTGTACTTGTTCTTTGCCCTGTGTTTGTGCCTTTCTGCTCATTTCTTGCTCTCTGTTTGTGTTTCTCTGCTCATTTCATGCCTTCTGTTTCTGCCTTTCTACTCATTTCTTGCCCTCTGTTTGTGCTTCTCTGTCCACTTTCTGCTTGTTTCTTGCCCTCTGTTTGTAACTCCTTGCCCATTTCTTGCCCTCTGTTTGTGCCTCTCTGCCCTTTTTCTGCTCGCTTCTTTCCCTCTGTTTGTGCCTTTTTGCCCGTTTTCTTGTCCTCCGTTTCTAACTCTCTACCAATTTTCTGCTTATTTCTTTCCCTCTGTTTTTGCCTTTCGGCGTGTTTCTTGTTCTCTGTTTCTGCCTCTCTGCCCTTTTTCTGCTCATTTCTTGCCTTCTGTTTCTGCCTTTCTACTCGTTTCTTGACTTTCTTTGTGTCGTTCTGCTTGTTTCTTGACTTCTGTTTCTGCCTTTCTGGACGTTTCTTGCACTTGTTGGGCTATCTGTGATTGGGTTTGTGAGGGTCTGAGTGGGTCTGTGAGTAGGTGCATCATTGTCTTAGTGGGTCTGTGAGTGAGTGATTGAGTGTTTGAGTGGGGGTTCTGTGGGCACATGAGTCTGAGTGCATGAATGAGTGAATGAATTAGTCGCTTAATCTCGATTGATCTCGATTAATCATGAATATCGCTCAGAGTGGAATAAAATAATTTTAAACCTATAATTTTGCCCTCAAACACCCCTATATCACACTCCTGGGGTCAGGATACCTTCACCCTGACCCATTATGCTACTTATCATTTTGTTTTTCAGCACCAAGGACGCTCTCCCATAACATAAAATGGTGGACACAACTTTCTGTTCAGGTTGTGGCCAGCCAATACATTGCTTCTATTCGCGCGTGAACTTGTGAAAATTCATAAATATTTACAATCTATTCACGGCCAGAGATACACAAATTTATTTTCCCTTTAATATCTCCAAAACTACTGGAGTGATCTAAACCATTTAAAGGCACAATCTGTGTACTAAAAGCTAGCTTTCTGCCAATTTTGGTGTAATTGCATCCAGTGGTTCAGGCTGTAGTCGTGTTCAAAGGTCCTTTGGGAATTAACATGGGAAACACAACTTTTTTGACCCCTCCTTTTTCTCTGCTCTCGCTTAAGGGATCATCCCTAAAGTTTCCGTGGGCAATAAGAATCACTCGGCACTTTTTTGGGAAAATTTCGAGAAGATCGTGAAATGGTGCTAAAGATATAGGCAAGTCAAAAAATGCTTTCTCTATGGTGGAAACATGGTCCTAACTATAACTACCTACTGGCAAGCACCAGTAGGTAATATATATATATATAAATACAACACATGTGCATGTGTGCATGTGTGTTTGTATATAGACACACATATACAATAAATGTATATTTCTATCCATATCTATCTATCTATCCCTCTCTCTCTCTACACATATATATATATATATATATATATATATATATATATATATATATATATGTAAATATGTACAAAAAAAGTCTTCCAATGCAGAAGAGAATCATGTACTCTCCTGGTGAAGCATATGTTCAAAGAAGTTTATTGCAGGCAACACACCCAACATGTTTTGACACTACAAGTGTCTTGTTCCATAGTGAATAGTACTATTTAATAGGATGTGATATAGCGTATTAAAAATAAACAAAGGACTGCGGAACAGTAACCATAATCAGCACCATCTTTAAATGAAGGTCATTGTCCAACTTATTACAGTGATCAATGCACAGAATACTAGGTTTATGCAAAGAAATATATAAAGTTCATATAAAAAACGAAATTAAAAAAATGTGTTGCAAAATCCGAGAGACACACAGGGGTTCCCATCGGCCTGAATGTAAAACAATGTTTGCAAACAAATAAAAGTGAAAATACCAAAGTCAATCCAGACAACAGGCAAAGCATGCAATTACTACAAAGTGATGCATACAAATGTTCAGGACTGCCTAAGTGGGCATATGAATCGACATACTACTGGGCCAAAGATGCAAAATTGGCCTGATAATCAGGATCCACATGAATCAGTTATGTCTATTGAGTGTCTGCCTGAATAAAATAAATATAATATTACAATTAAACAAATAGAATGAAGGCAAATTGTGCCCAATTGGGCCAGTTATGTTAGGAATTGCACAAAACAAATGCTGAAACCTAAAATAAGACCCAGCTGAAGGGAAAATTACAACTTCTCTGTCAGTCTATGTAACCATAATAGAGAAAATAACAACCTTAGCTCAAACAATCAGGAACTTGCTCTGCAGTCACCCCAACATCCACCTGTATGAAAGATAAAAATTGGGTTAAAAACAACTATAACAGAAGTCTGGGAAAAATGCAGAAACACAAATATTTATACAGTATTTATTAGCCCAAAGGTACAGCCAATTCCTAATCCATATTGAGTCCGAATGGACTATGAAGTTAGGTTGTGAATTTACTCGCACAAAACAGTAGAAATTCAGCAGTTATACTTATGGTTATCTCAAGTAACTATAACTCGAGCCCTAAATTAGCTATAACTCGTGCCCCTGCTACGCACAGTTTTCTGATCAATAACATTACTGTAAATGTTACAGTGATATTATCAATAATGTTATCAAATATATTATGAGTGCTGTAATATCTGGGATATTTGGCAGTGCATGGTGAGGCCACAAGTTATAGTTACCTTAGAGCACGAGTTATGGTTACTTGAAATAACTCTAACTATATCTGCTGAATTTCTATGGTTAATTCAACCACTGCCACGCAAAGCCTTCAGCTGTGCAACCCCCTATAACCAGCCAACCTAAGTTACTTTTTTGGGGGAAGAGGGAGGCCAATCCCCCCTCCTCTGCCCCATTTCAACACCAGAGACCCCAATCCCCTGGGGGTTGGCCATCAATCCTGGGTGCTCCGCAGTGCACCCAGTGTGCACTGGGGACCACAGGGGGAGCCTGAAGACCCCCACAGTCACAGCTGGCTCCCTTCTCCTGCTGGAGCAGGCATTGCTTCTACACACAGGGAGCTGCTAAGGATGGAGCTCCCTGTCTGCAAACGCAATTGATTCCTCTGTTTTCCTGCAGTTTGACAGCTCTCACTTGCTGCAAGTCACAGCAAAAAGTTATGTCCAGGGGATGGGCACTACGTGACATAGCAGGAGCTGATAGTGGCAAGTGGCGGCCCCCAGGGCCATTAATGTCTCCTTGAGGGGTAGCGCACAGCCACCGTCCAACATGTAAATAGGCTCGGGATGCGGTATTTCCTGTAGCTGCGGGGGATGCATGCTCCCAAAAATTTAAGTAAATTGCCCTAAAGAGGTGGTGGTCCCTAGGGCTGCGGGGGGCCATGCAGCCCCCACACATTCAGCATTACTTAAGTTCCAGGGAGGTGGTGGTCCTTGGGGCTGCAGGGGTTTGTGCGGCCCTTCACATAATTTTAGGTTAGCCCTGGGGAGCCGGCAGTCCCCATGGGGGTCCACAGGATGCCAGATCCCAGTACAATAAATACATTTTGCCCCGTGGAGGTGGTGGTCTGATCCCAATTATAACGTTGCTGTAATCGTTGTATTTTAGTGAATTTCTAATTTTTTAAATTCTATTTCCTAACTCTAATGTCCCTGTAACATTTGCTTTCCAGTGAGCTTCTAGGGTTTATTTAATGTTAAGTAAGCTGTGCATCACAATGCGCAGTGGGGTGGTTGGACACAGGGTGTGGCCTGTAATAGTGCAGTCCCCACTCAACCTTGCTGCTCCTGCTCCCTTCCTCCTTGCCATCCATTGTCCAGATCCATGCCCCTGCTCCCTCAATACAGCCCTGGGTTTCTGTTGTGCTGACACTACCCTTTCCACCTGCCCAGAACAGTTAGCTTGCTGCCCCATCCACCTCCTCCAATCAATCAATCAATCAATCAGAAATTTGTAAAGCGCACTACTCACACGTGAGGGTCTCAAGGCGCTACCCTCTGTGGTGTGAGTCCATGCACTAGCCCCCTCCATCCTGCCCTGCATGGTCCGATGTGCTGCCACTGCCCTCCATTTAGCTTGATGTCCCTCCCCATTCTTCTTGCCCCCTGTTGCCTAAATTCTTGCACCATCATTGCCCTCCTGCTTAGCCTCTGTGATTAGCTTGCTGTCCTTAACCTCCTTACCCCTGCTCTCCAATGTCTGTGTGCATTCCCTTGCTCCCTCTTTTTAGCCCACCATGTTTCATGGAGCTGCCACTGCCCATCCCATTCACTCTGGGTCTTCTGTTGAACTGCCACTGCCTCTTCCACCTGCCTAGCATGGTCAAATGGCTGCCACCTGTACCTGTCACCTCCGCCACACCTGTCCAAAATCCATGCCTCTATCTCCTCCCTCCTGTCCTCCTTGGTCCATTTTGCTGCCACTCCCTTCTGCTTTCCATGCTCTATAGTGGTGCAACTGCTCTTCCTTCCTGCCCTGCATGGTCTGTTGTGAAGCCACTTCCCCTACCCTCTCTTTTCTGTGTCCAACACCTAACTTCCTTTCTGTCTTCCAAGGCCCCCCTCCGTCCCTCTTGCCATCGCCGTTGTGCTGCCACTAAACCTCACACTTGCCATGTCTGGTCTTCTGTGCTTATACTGCCCCTCTCACCTGACCAATATGGTCAGCTTGCTGCCTCATAACCCCTCATACCTTCCCTTTGTTGTCTGTTTGTATGACATTATAGTCTCACTGTTGCCTTCCATTGTGTGCTGTACTTCCAGTGCCTATCCTGCCTGCCCTGCATGGTCAGCTTACTGATCCTACCCCATTGCCCCCTGCCCTCTGTTTTCCATGTACATGCCACTATCCCTTCCCTCCTGCCTTGTCTGGCCTTGTCTGGTCCATTGTGTGCCCCTGCATCCTCCCTCCTGCCCTTAATGGTCCATTATTCTGCAGTTATCCTGCCTGTCTATCCTCCATGGTCGGCATGCTGCCATTCCCTCTTTCCCCTCTGTTGTCCATGTACATGCCCTCCTTATTGCTTTCCATGGTCTGTTCTGCTGCACTGCCATTCTGCTTGCCCTGTATGCTGTGTTGTGCTACTGCAACCCCTGACGCCTGCCCTGTAAGGTCAGTTTGATGCACCTGCCCATCTCCCCACTGCCATATGTTATCTGCGCCCATGCCCCTACCACATTCCTCTTCACCTCTGTAATCCAATGTACCATACTTGCCAACATTGTTAACCTAATAAGAGGAAATTTGGGGGAAAAAACCTGGCCAATTGATTTTCTACATTGACTTACATTGTAAAAGAGGAGATTTTAGGCAGGTGACAGATAAAATAAAGCCCTTTTGGACTTAAAGACATCAGAAATCTCCTGCCTGAATCGGGTCCGTCGGCATGTATGGTTGCCTGTCCCTTGTCTCTTACCTGTCCTGCATGGTTGGTTTGCTGCCCCTGCCCCTCTTTCCCCTGCCCTCCATGGTCCATTGTGTGGTCATCACCCCTCCTCCCTGCCCAGCATGGTCAACTTGTCCCCTTTGCGCCCTTCTCCCTGCCCTCTATTATCCAAAGCATCTGCCTTCCCACAGTATTCTAATGAACAACTAGATTGCTAACATTCTATATTTGTTACAAATGTGAGGCATGCCTGACATCCTATTGATTTCTTTAGAAGTGTAATACCTAACCCATTTCCTTTAGAAATGATCAAAATTAGAGGGTGTTATTACCTTAGAAATTATTGTTATTGCTCTAAGAATAAAATGAGGACATATTTTCAGACTTTTAAACTGGGGACCAGGTTCCAGTTTTGGTGTCACCTTGATATCCTGTTATTAAGTGGCAAATCACTTAATCTCCCCATGCCTAAAACCAAAATGAATTGTCCTTGTGTAATATAACTGATGCTCAAATAAAGCACTCCAATACCTTTGGGTCAAGTCTGCACTTTATAAAACTGCAAGAAAACAAATTAGGGCCTGATTTAGATCTCAGCAGATAGAATACTCCATCACAAACATGACGGCTATCTCGTCTACCGTATTATGATCTTCATAGTATATAGGGGGATTGTAATGCAGCGGACGGGACATCAGTCAGTGATGTTTGTGACGGCGTATTCGCCTCCTCCAAGATCTAAATCAGCCCTAAGTGTTTGTACACTCCTGTCATTGGGATATACTTGGACTACATTTGAGTTATATTTGTGCTACATGTGGGCTCTTTTTTCTCTGCCAGCCTTCTTGGGAGACTTATTTGTTATAAAGCTCCCTAATATCCTCATTCACTGCAGTACCTTCAGTAGAAAATGCTTTCAGTTTTCCACTTAGAGTCCATCAAGATGGTGTTCAGATGTGGCACACTTTTTACACAAATTCAGAATATTAGCAATCTAGTTGCTCATTAGAAAACTGTAGTAAAGCTGCTTATTACTAGGCCCGAGCATAGAACTCTGCTCTGCTGGTTGAGTTTGCGGAATTTGAGCAATTCCCGCTACACTGAGTACTGCGGAGTTTCCGAATTCCACACTCCATTGTGGAGGTCATTCGCACTCACGAGATTGGGTTTAGGCACCCTCTCACGAGCGCCACAATACTCCGGGGTAGCTAGTAAGCGGGCATGAGACTTAAAGTTTGCTTGCACTGCTTCTGGCTATGCCGGCGGGTAAAACTGCCGTTCTTGAGTGCAAACTCATTTCTGGATTAGATTTTCTACTCCAGATAACACTAAATCTAGTCAAAAAGAAATTTTTGACTACACATCTAGTAAAAAAAAAAAGTTTTCACTAGAATTTCTTTCCCAATGGACCCTGCAATTTGCTTTTCAGATTAAGAAGCCTTTTTTTTTCAAATGAGAAAGAAGTGCGTCAGACACCCCAACTTCCTGTTCCTGTCTAGCAGGCTCCTCCCAGTGCTTTGTCCATTTCCTGGGCACTTTTCACTCGGATTTCGAGGTGGAAGGATCACTCTCTTTGTCTCTTGGATATACCTTTGGATTTAAGGACTTTGTTTTTGTTAAATCACACAAGTAAGTAAAAAAAAAAAACTATTGTATAAGGGTGTTGTTTGTTTGCTTAGGCATACTCCAGTATTTCTTTGAACTTTAATTAGATTTCTACATTTTATAGTCATGGGTGGTGGGTGGCCTGGACTTTTAGTATAGTCCAAGTTATTATTCATTTTGCATTTCATTGATTTTTCACCTTTCGTACAGGAAAATTGTTGCACAGTCCAGTACTTTTTTTATCACGTTTGTAACATTTGCAATATTATTTTAGTATGTTGCCTAGATTTCCAAAGTGCCATCTAGCCAGTAGGAGCCAGAACTAGTAGCCATCAGAATATGCAATAAATTTTTCAGTTGTATATGTTTTTAAAACTTCATTTAGGACAGGTTTGGCAGTGTATTCTTTAAAAACGTTGGTTACTATTTACATTTCATGTTTTTTTTGTGCAAAAAGTATGTATGTTTTGGGGTAATATTTGATGGTATAGGAGGATGTGTGCTGTTGTGAGATTTTTATACCTCAATTAATTTTCATGTTTTGCATTGCTGAATTAATATTGGTCACTTTTCTTCAGTGTTACCCCCACCATGCCTTCTTATGGACAGTGTGTGTGTGATTGTCATCATTCACCATTACTCCTTGTTCTCCATGCAGTGAGGCCAGGGGCCATTTTCTGCCCATAGGCATGTATGTGTCCTTTGTTCTCCATGCCTCTTTGCGCAAAGTTGTTGTTTGACCATGTGGCTGGTGGCCATTTTGTCCATCCAGCCAGTGTCCCTTTGCCATAGGCTTGCATATGTTCTTTGTTGGCCATGCCTCCTTGCTCCTTGTTGTTGTTGTTTGACCATGTGGCTGGCAGCCATTTTGTCCATCCAACCAGTGTATCTTTACCATAGTCTTGCATGTGTTCTTTAGTCCTCCTTGTTCCTTGTTGTTATTTGTCCATGTGCCTGGTAGCTATTTTGTCATCCAGCCAGTGTGTCTTTGCCATAGGGGTTGCATGTGTTCTTTGCTCCCCATGTCTCCTTGCTGGTGTTGTTTGACCATGTTCCTGGTGTCCAATTTGTCCATCCAGCCAGTGTCACTTGCCAAAGGGTTGCATGTGTCCTTTATTTGCTCGTTGTTGTTGTTTGACCATGTGACTGGCAGCCATTTTGTCCATTCATCCAGTGTCCCTTTACCATAGTCTTGCATGTATTGTTTGTTTGCCATGCATCTTTGCTCCTCGTTGTTGTTGTTTGACCATGTGGCTGGCTAGCAGACATTTTGTTCATCCAGCCAGTGTCCTTTGCCATAGGCTTGCCTGTGTTCTTTGTGTGTCATTCCTTCTTGCTCCTTCTTGTTGTTGTTTGATCATGTGGCTGGCTGGCAGCCATTTTGTCCGTCCAGCCAGTGTGTATTTGCCATAGGTTTACATACAAGCATTGTTAGTCATTTAAAAAATATATATTTTTATTTTATTTTTCTTAAACCAACACACTAAGACAATACAGTTTTTCACTGTGTACATCCTTTTCTAACTGAAGATTCCTATAACACACAATGATCTTACCAGACAATTATAATCTTTCCTTAGACATACAAGCATTGCACATTGCAACATCGTTTTCCCGTGTGTTATGGATGCAGTGACCCAGTGCATGGTGATCTCTATTCATTGTAGGGTCTGACTCAGTGTCCCTGTAATGCCGTCCTCTCGGGAGTCCATCCCATAATAGGTTCTCCACCATCCCCAGATCTTGTTGAACTCACGGGGGCAGCCTCAACTTTTGCATGTCACTCTCTGCTGCCATGTAAAGATCTAGCTCCTGTTGCCATTCTTTGGAGTGCAGTCCAAGTCCCTCTTGGCCACACTCAGAGCCAGGGAGCAAAAAATTAGTTTGAAATGCGATATGTCTACGTCATTTGGGATGCCTAGTAGGATGAACCACAGCCTATGTGGCAGAGGGACCGTAAGCATTGCGCAGAGCTCCCGTAGTATTACTTCCCGGTATATTTTCACATGAGGGCAGTCCCATATCATATGGCGGAAAGTCCCTATGGCCTCTGTGCAATGGAAACAATTCTGGATAGGAGCCCTCACCATTTTATGTAATTTGGAGCAATCATAGTAGGTTCTATGCAATATTTTAAACCGTATGAGGTGAAGTTGTGTTTTTATGGCCACCTCTCGTGGGTGCATCAAGGCTGCCTTCCAGTCAATGTCTTCTACATCTATTTGCCATCTTACTTGAAGGTGATCCAGTGTCTGGCATGTTGCTGCTGACTGTTCTGTTTGTAGTGGAGATTGCCCCTTTGCCTCGTTCATCCATCAGTATTTGTCCCTATAACGGAGCATATTCCAGCAGCATCATCTCCATCTATCTCTCCACCTGCCAAGCGTGCCTAAGCTGAGCATACTTTAAGAATTGGGTCTGGAGCATGTGGTATTTGTCTTACAGCCAACCACAATCTGTCTGTGAACTGGGCTAAAGCAATAGCCTGCAAGGTTATTTTGTGTACTTTGGAGCAGTCTAATTCAGGGGATATTACATCATTAAAGTCTTCTGCCACACTGTGGAGTGTAGAAGCTGACTCCAGTAGTATCTCTGTTACCTTGCCCAGTGTGGGTATTTGGAATCTTGAGGGGGCATACATGCTCATTAAAGTCATCTCATACGGGACCCTGAAGCCTCGCACCCCCATATATCTGCCACTGGGTTGTATCCAGGTCTGAGTCACATGAAAGAGAAGGTTCTTCTTCAGATCTTCTATAGCAACCCCTCTGCCCCCCTTGGGCAAGGGTGTGTATGCCCCTTATCCTAGGAATCTGCAGTGTGAACCCTATAAATTTGTTTCCTGAAAGAAAACTACAATCAGAATGTACCTATTTGATGAATCTTGCCACCAGTCCACTTTTAATTTTGTTACCATACCATTAACTTTCGAGGTCGGTAGGATGAGCGGTTGATCTTTAGGTGTGTCAGACTGCATCATATAGAAAGGCTTGGTCCATGTGTCTGTTCCTGCCTATGTGTGTTCTTCCGTGTACAGGGGTATAAATTTGTGTCTTGGAAGCCAACTCCTCTATAACTCAAGGCAGAACTCCTTAAACTTCGCAGGGGGGAGGTGCTCCCATCTTCCTCCTTTATTTCCAAGTATTTTCAGTATCATACTTTAGCTGCTGGCCTGTGCTTTTCCTCCGTCTCATCCCCCGCCAGAGGGATTGTGTCTGCCTGCTCTTGCTCCAGGAGTGTAATCTCTTATATCAGTGGATGGTGGTCAACCATTTGCGAAGAGTAGCTTTTGTCTGTGTGGACGGGGGAGCCGCTTCTCTGCTTCTGGTTATGTATGGACTTTTTAGATTGCCTGGTTATGTCCTCATCAGTGTCTGAGGATAAAGCCATGCCATCTCTCCGTATTTGGGTGTCACGAGGAGTGGCTCCTAACCCAAGGTCACCTTTTTGATTCCTCCTTCTCTGTTCCAATCTTGGTGCCTTTGGTCTCGCACCCTCCATGCACAGGGCCGCCCACCTGATTGTCTCTCTTGTGCCTCCTCAGGGGTGGATGCTACTCCAGCCACCCTCACACTCCTCCAGGGACTGGAAGAAGAAGACCCTCCCCTTATATAGGATCTTTAGCTTTGCTGGGAAAAACAACATATACCTACGTTTCATGCCGCACAGTTCAAAGGTGTGGAGTTGATTTGGACCCTCCATACAGTAATCAGTACATACCATCATTTTTGTGTTGCCGAACCTGATCTCCCTCATGTGGTGAATCCCTCTCAAAATGATGTCTCTGTCCAAGAAATTAAGGAATCTGGCTATTATTGGTAGGGAGGGACCCCCAAGGGGGAGCGGGTGGCCAGGGCCCTGTGCTCCTTTCTGTGATGAAGCACAGGGAGTATTGCTCTGTTGGGAGGGAAGCTTGGAGCCATTTAGTTAGAAATGCTGTGGGATCAGGGCACTCTATCCCCTCTGCAAAGCTCACAAAATGCATATTGTTCCATCTGGGGTGATTTTCAGCGTTCTCCACTCTCCAGTGAAAGTCCTTCATCATGATTTTAAGCTCTGTAACTTCCTTCCTGAGGCTGCTGGTCATGTCTTCCACCTCCGAGATTCTGTTTTCTTCCGTTGTGGCTCATTTGGATACCTTCCGGAGGTTCTGTCATATGAGGTTTATATCTGGTCTTACTTCTCCTAACATTTCCTCCAGGGCCTCCCGGGATGACTGGATTGTGTATAGTAAGGCTGTGTTATCCGGCAAAGCTGTGCCATTAGGTTCTGTCTCCACTTTAGTGAAACAGTCGACCCAGCATGACTAGATGGCCTAGAGTCTTTGTCCTTGTCTTTAGCCATATCGGTGCAGGTACGGTGTACCCACCAGTGGAATTGGGAGGATAGTTCTTCAGTGGAGCCGAGG
The DNA here is from genome assembly GCF_031143425.1 of Pleurodeles waltl. NCBI lineage: Eukaryota > Metazoa > Chordata > Amphibia > Caudata > Salamandridae > Pleurodeles > Pleurodeles waltl. The sequence continues at coordinate 105,957,904 of NC_090441.1, read as the reverse complement.
GGGTAGTAAGGTAGCCCCTGCCTCCTGAGCGGCTCAACCAAGCTTAAATAAGCCTGGCTTCACTTGAGTGTCAGTGTCAGGGTGCAAAGTATTTTCTGGCCAGTGGAGGTATTGAGACTGCATTCCTACTTTGATACCCGGTCATTCCCTGTCTGTGGGTGTCTTGATGGGCACCCCAGGTTAGATCAGTTGCTTCTACCACTCAGCACCACTCTGGAGTCTCTATGAGTCAGAAAAAAGGAAGGCCACTGCCACTCTTGGCCCCAGCATCAAGGGGTTCACCAGATTTGTTCACTATACCAGCACCACGCTGGTCACATGGTCCTCTATCTCCCGCTCCCCGGGGATGGCAAGGCCATCGTTTGGCACCGTAGAGGGTGAGGAGGCCCCACCCACCCTGATAAGACACTCCTGGTAGCCCCAGAGCACCAGGGGCGGGGGGAGCACCAACGTGCTCCCTGCAGGATATGCCCCACGAGTATTCTCCCTGCGGTCCCCCAGTCCACAGCTGACACTCCTACAAGTCAATGTGCATTGGGTGGAGGAGACCCGCTCTCTCCCTAAAGACTCTAGCATGTTGGGGGAAAGCGCTCCTCACAGGTCCAGCAGAGGATGGATTCAGACCCTCTTGTCTCCTTGATCCTTTAGTGATTGCTAGTCCCCAGCTCACCAGCTCATATCGCCATGAAGAGGGAGGTCTCCCCTTGCCGGCGTGACACCACTCTCTTTCTCCCTCCCTGCAGGCAGTATCCTCTGCTCCACTTCACTCTCCTTCGCTTGCCACAGGGGGGAGGAGAAACAAGGAGGTCAGGTGGATCAGAACCCCCCCTGTACATCCTCAGCCCAGTCGCAGGCGGCCGTTACCTTGACCGGGGAGTGCCGTAAAACCTGCTCTGGACTCTCTGTTCCAGACTCAGTCGACATCATAAATGCTGCTCACCAGGTCTCTCGTCATCCAGCTCCAATTGGGGCCTACTCAGGGCCCATACAGCACCTGAGGGGACTCAGCATTACGGGCGGTGTACTGCAACACTCTCTATTGTCCTTACAGCCCAGGCCGTGGCCTTCCCCGGTGGCTCTCTCGTCGGTCTCTCAGGCGTTGCTGAGTGCCATCTGCAGGCCCTTGGCTGACCCAGGAATCAGGGTTTTCTGATTCTCTGCTCCCTAAGTGATGCAGGGCTCAATGTGACTCCAAAATATATGGCTGTTGATGTGCAGGATTTATTTTACGGATTACGAGGGATTCTTGGGGGAGTTCAGTTAAGGAGTGTCCGCCATTTTAGCCCCTCAGGCCATGCCCCCGACATTGTTAATTGTTGATAATTTGTTTTTTAGGTTTCTATTTTTATGTTTTTTCTATTTTAAGTTTTTATTTTTATTTTCTATTTTAAGTTTCATTCTAATTTTATTTTTTTAAACCTTTTTAGTGTCTTTTCTATTTTAATTTTTATATTTCAGTTTTTAAATCTTTTTATAATTTATTTACTTTTATTTTTTTAATTTATTTTTATATTAATTTTTATATTTTAGTTTTTGCTTTTTTTTGATAATTTTAAAATTTTATTTTATTTTGTTATTTAATTCTGCATTTTGCCTTGATCCATCCATCCACATCCATCTATGGCTCCATTCATCCATCCATCCACCAAAGACGCACAGCTGACCTACAGCATTAGGTTTCTTTAGGTGTAATTCCATTTCCTCCAGGACAGCCTGGCTGCAGAGCACTACAGACAAATCAACAGCATAATTCACTTTGTTAATGATTATTCCATTTTCACTGGACCACCTTGCCACCGTAGGTTTTTTAAAGGATTATTCTGTTTACTCATGCTCCTCTCCCTGACTACCCCAGGTATCTCCTTTAAAACAGATGGAGATAAAGCAAAGAGACAGTTAACCATGTTGTGTTGAAATTTATTTTTTATGGTATGGTAATGTGGTTTGACTTTACAATGTTTGATTAAATTGGTATTTATTATATAAATAACCAACCACACTAAGATTGCATTTGTCTGTGCTATCTCAATCTGCAACAATGGTACCTTTCACTAACTACATGTTTTTCTTGATTAGTTGTTTTGAGTTGCATGAGACAAGAGACCCTACATCACCTGCAGAGCTGCCAAAAAGAAGGCTGTACAGTTACGTCTGTCCTCCAAACTATTTCGCTTGCGCATCTTAGTGCCTCTGCCAACTGCAAGCTTACGATGGCCCCAAAAAAAGTTGCTCCAAAAAAAGTGGCAGTGAGAAGAAGAAGCAACATTTTTGGGAGACGTGGCCCTGCCACACCAGCCCCAGGGGAGGAACCTGGGAGCAACACTCCCACATTAACATCACCACCCCAACCTAAGCCCAAGACCTTGTCTGTCAGTAAGGCAGCCACTGAAATCATTGCAATGCCAATGAGCAGTGACATTGAATTGGATGTGTCCCTTTCGCAAAGTAGTAACTAAACGAGAAAAGTGGACAGCAGCCGCAGCCAGGAATCGTACCTCTTCCTGAAGTTGGAGCAGAACAGGAGGTCGAGCTTCATGACGAAAAAGCACCTCCTCTTTTAGAATCAATGGCTCAGAGATCTCCAGCAAGGAAAAGGAAGGGTACTGGTCCACCATCCTCTCCAAGCACCACTTCTGATGATGATGATAGGGACATGGAGTGGACTTCAGCTGAGTCTGTGAGATGCCAAGAGAGGCAAGGGAAAAGAAAAGTTTCAGAAAGCCTTAGAATCATGGAAGGGGATGATGATGAGAAGGATGATGATGACGATGACCCAGTCATTGTGAAAGCTGGCCAGAGGAGTCCGACATTACTATCAAACCTGCTCTGAGGGATGTGGCACAGGCAGCACCACCAGGTCACATATTTGTAAGGCCTCAGCAGAGACCTGCATCAACTCGTACTCAGTAGGAGTATGCACTGCAGAGAGGCAATCAAGGCACCCACCTACCTCCAGCTCTTCTTCAGGCATTGGCCCAATAAGAAAGTACTCTTCCCCAGTTAGGGACTTTTGTATGATTAGGAGAAGAACATTGCCATATGCTCCATTTGCAATCTGAGTGTTTGTCGAGGTACACTTGGTTCACATTATGATACTGGAGGCCAGATGACCCAAATAAAAAAACATCATGCAATCCGGTGGGAGGAGCACTTTAAAAAATGGCTGAAAATGGACGCAGTGGTGAAGGTGGGGAGAGCCTGGAAAAATTAGCTAAAATGTGTCAAATCATGGTGGAAGGTGAAGAAGAAGAGGGTGACATCCTCACATAAAGCAGTTCTGTCCCCAGCAGTGTACGAGAATCACCAGCCTTAGCGACTTCACAAAGGCACAATAAGACTCAGAGTCAGATGGAGACATCACAACATATAGTGACTGCACCACAATGCGCATTGGGTCTATCACCACCTAAATCTCAAAAGTCACCTGCATCAGTGGCCCCACAAAATAAGAAAATCCAGGCGACAAATACAGGCATGTTTAGGCAGGAGGATCTCTCTGACTGCAACTACCTAATGGCAGGTTTATTTAATAGGAAGCTAGCAAAAATGTTAGTGCTGGACCTCTTCCCTTTTTCTTTAGTGGAAGGAGTGGGATTCTTAGAGTTTGTGAAGCCATCTGCCCAAAATGAAAGGTTCCAAGTTGGACCTATTTTACAAGCTGTGCTTCATGATGTGCTGCAATTGGCTGGACAGCCTTTGCAGCAAAGTACTATCCACCTGACAACAGACAAATGGACCATTTGGCATATGTGTATCACTGCTCACTGGATCTCTTTTGTGGAGATAAAGCATAAGCGATCGACAAGTCTTGGCCCTGAAGACATTTTTAAGAGTGTTTGGCAGCATGCAACGGAAGCCATGTTCGCCATGGAGAAATCACACACAGCTGCAAACATTTTGGATGAATTTAACAGCAAGTTGTCGGCATGGCTGTGACCGAGAGGTCTTTGAATTGGATTTGTTGCCACAGATAATTGGCAGTAACATAGTCAAGGCCACGGCAGACTGTGGCTATTTCAGGGTCCTGTGTTTAGCGCACTGCATCAACGTGGTTGTGTAAGGCTTTCTTAAAAAAGAAGACATAGTCAGCAAAATACTGACCATTTGCAGTCATTTCAGACATTCTTTTAAATCCTGGACACAGTTATGGCTCATTCAGCGTGGTAACAGAGCACCAGTTAAAGCCCTGATACAGGAGGTTCCAACATGTTGGAGCTCAACCTATTATATGTTGCAACATCTGAGCAGTACAGACAGATCAATGACTATGTCATTCAAAGAGAAGCTGATGCAATTGGGAAAGCTATGACCATGAATGTGGACAAATGGGGCCTAGTCAAATGCCTCACACAGATGCTGCTCGCTTTTGAGGTTTTCTCGTTGGCAGTTAGCAAGGAGGATAGTACATTGGGCCAAGCTATCCTGTAATTGTTTCTGCTACAGGAGCAGCTAAAGAAGATTTGCATTTTGGGGTGTGAACAAAAACCCAGAAGTTTATGCATTGGCTGAGAGCCTAAGCTAATTGTAATGCAAGGCTGCAAAATTACATTATCTCCTCCAAAAAGTACATCTGTGCCACCCTTCTTGATCCACACTACATACAAATTCTTACAATACAAGAGGTGAATTGTTGAGCAAGCAGGAGAACTGGAAGAAGAGCGGCTGGAGCTCAGAGTCCCACTCTGCAGTTCTGGGGTGTCGTCTCCAACTTCCAGAGAGGGCAGTCTTGTCTCACATTTAACAACCCCACCAACAAGAAAACCAGCAACAACAGCAACAGAAGAATCAGACCCAACCTCTGCACTGGCTTGGTTTCAAGTGGAAGGTCTTACTCCCAGTGCAGAAGTGAAGGCAAAAGTAGTCGAGTAAGTGGCAGCACCAATGACACTTCAGAGAATGTTTAAGGAGTGTATAGATGACCCTGAAGAGGTGTATGTGGATCAAAGCCCATTGGTGTATTGGTATGTCCTGAAGCCGCATGTATGCTGAATGTGTGTTCAGAGCAGCTGGTGCAGTTGTTACAGTGAGAAGGACCAGTCTCTCACCTCAATATGTGGAGAGATTAACCATGATCAAACCGAACCAGCATTTTATATCAACTGATTACACTGCTCACAAAACACCACAGGAGGAGGATGACTGGTCAGAATCAAGTGTGTCAGCTGACCATCTTCTGGATGAACCACTAGAGTTTGAGGACAAACTCTACTTCCTGGACTGACTGTGCCAGTGCCACCATAGAACTATTTAATTATTCCTCATTGAACTTCTTTTTTTCTTTGTAAAATAATAGGATGCTAGTAGAAAATTATCATTATCATTTTACAGTCACATATAAACCCGGATTGGAGTTGAACCACTCTGCAGGAAAGAAGCCCACACATACCCTTCAGGACTTTAAAGACAATACATGCCTCCCTCACATGCCATTGCCTATCCTATTTTTTACACAACCTATCAGGGCTGATGTAGAAGATCATTGCATAAATGACTACCAGTTCCAGTGCCAAATTTCAATGTGTTGATACCATCAAAGAGGAGATATTTTGTTCAACCACCATGCTTGTATTGGAAGAGGTAACTATTAAGTGACTATTTCACCAATGAGTGGTGTTATTTTGAGTGGTTGTGAATTTGTGAGTGATGACTGATGTATGTGGTGACCTTTCAGTGGGGGAGGTGCACTAATAAATAGTTCTTAATGTAGCATAATAGGAATAGCCTGCACAAGAGGACCTCATTATGACTTTGCCAGTCTATTCCATAGACCGCCGAAGTCACCACTGCCATATGACCGCCATATTATGGATGCTGGCTACTCTCCGCCACTAATTGGTGGGAAAGCACCAGCAGCCATACTGGTGGTCGGCAGTCTAGTGGAGCTGGCCCCGTCACCACCGCCACGTCACCACAAAACCGCCTGCCCTATTACAACATTGTAAATGGCATGGCGGTGTTGTGTTGGCAGGGTGCTGGTGGTGGAGCAAACTCCATGGACCCCATTCCCTCCCGGACAACCACCGCGACCACCAGGTAAAGTGATTGTCCGACGGGGGGGTTGTTGAGTGTTGTGTGCGTAAATGATAAATCAATCAATCAATCATTCGCATTTATAAAGCGCGCTACTCACACTTAAAGGGTCTCAAGATGCTGGGGGCGGGGGGGTCAGTGCTCAGAGAGCCAGGTCTTGAGCTGCCTTCTGAAGGAGAGGTGATCGGGTATGCTGCGAAGGTGGCTGGGTAGAGAGTTCCAGGTCTTCGCTGCCAGGAAAGAGAAGGATCTTCCTCCGGCGGTGGCTTTGCGGATGCAGGGTACGGCTGCCAGGGCTTGTCCGGTTGAGCGTAGAGTGCGCGGAGGAGTGTAGAAGGAGACGCGGTTGTTGATGAGTTTAGGTCCGAGGTTGTGCAGGGCTTTGTGTGCGTGGGAGAGGAGTCTAAAGGTGATTCTTTTGTTGACTGGGAGCCAATGAAGTTTCCTCAGGTGTCCGGAGATGTGGTGGTGGCGGGGTATGTCCAGGATGAGTCGTGCGGCAGCGTTCTGGATCCGTTGCAGTTTCCTCTGCAGCTTGGTGGTGATGCCGGCATACAGAGTGTTCCCGTAGTCCAAGCGACTGGTGACGAGGGCGTGAGTGACGGTCTTCCTGGTGTCGGTGGGGATCCAGCGGAAGATCTTGCGGAGCATGCGGAGGGTGTTGAAGCATGCTGAGGTCACCGAGTTAACCTGTCTGGCCATGGAGAGGGATGAGTCCAGGATGAAGCCGAGGTTGCGTGCGTGGTCGGTGGGTTGGGGAGTGCTGCCTAGGGCGGGAGGCCACCAGGAGTCGTCCCATGCGTTGGGAGTAGGGCTGAGGATGAGGACCTCCGTTTTATCTGTGTTCAGTTTCAGGCGGCTGTCTGTCATCCAGTTCGCTACTTCCTTCATGCCTTCGTGTAGTCTGGTCCTTGCTGAGGTGGGGTTGTTGGTGAGGGATAAGATGAGCTGGGTGTCGTCGGCGTAGGATATGAGGTCGAGTCCGTGTTTGCGTGCGATGTTCGCAAGGGGGGTCATGTAGACGTTGAAGAGAGTGGGGCTGAGGGAGGATCCTTGGGGTACGCCGCAGATGATCTCCGTGGCTGTAGATCTGAAGGGGGGCAGACGGACTCTCTGAGTTCTTCCAGAGAGGAACGAGACGATCCATTCCAGGGCCTTGCCTCTGATGCCGGTGTTGCTGAGGCGGTGTATCAGGGTACGGTGGCAGACCGTGTCGAAGGCTGCAGAGAGGTCCAGGAGTATGAGGGCCACGGTTTCTCCCTTGTCGGTCAGGGATCTGTTGTCGTCCGTGGCTGCGATGAGGGCGGTTTCGGTGCTGTGGTTAGCCCTGAAGCCGAACTGTGTGGGGTCTAGAGAGTCGTTGGATTCCAGGGTGGTGGTGAGTTGAGCGTTGATGATTTTCTCAATCACTTTGGCGGGGAACGGTAGGAGAGAGATGGGTCGGTAGTTTTTGAGTTCGTTGGGGTCTGCTGTGGGTTTCTTTAAGAGGGCGTTGAGCTCTGCACGTTTCCAGCTCTCTGGGAAGGTGGCGGAGGTGATGGATGCGTTGATGACGTCTCAGAGGTGGGGTGCGATGATGTTGTTGGCCTTGTTGTAGATGTGGTGCGGGCAGGGGTCGGAAGGGGATCCAGAGTGGATTGAGTTCATGACTCGGGTGGTTTCCTCGGTGGTGGTTGGGCTCCAGGTGAGGATGGTGGTGATGTTGGTGGCGGGTTCCGAGGGGGGGTTCATGTTGGTGGTGGTGAAGCTGTCGTATATGTCGGTGATCTTGTGGTGGAAGAAGGCAGCGAGGGAGTCGCAGAGGTCCTGTGAGGGAGGGATGGAGTTGTTTTCTGCGTCCGGGTTGGAGAGCTCTTTGACAATGCCAAATAGTTCCTTGCTGTTGTGGGCGTTGTTGTCGAGTCTGTTCTGGTAGGCTGTTTTTCGTGCGGCGCGGAGGTGTTGGTGGTGTTGGCGGGTGGCGTCCTTGAGAGCTGACATGTTCTCCTCGGTCTGGTTGAGGCGCCACGTCTTCTCGCGGGTGCGGCATTCTTTCTTGGAGTCCTTGAGGTCGGGGGTGAACCAGGAGTTTTTCTTGTGGTTGTTGGTAAGCTTTAGTCTTAAGGGGGGCCAGGAGGTTGGCGCAGTCGGCGATCCAGCTTGTGAGGTTGTAGGCGGCTTTGTTGGGGTCGGTGGTGCTGGTGGGTTGGTTCTGGGAGAGGGTTGATGCGAGCTGTTCTGTGGTGATTCGGTTCCAGTGTCTTCTTGGTGGTTGCTGGGTGTGGTGATGCACGGTAGTCTTCTTGAAGCTGAAGTGGACACAGCTGTGGTCTGACCAGGTGAGTTCGGTGGTGTGGCTGAAGGTGGTGTGTTTGCTGGAGGAGAAGATGGGGTCGAGCGTATGTCCGGCGTAGTGGGTGGAGGTGTTGACTAGCTGTTTCAGTCCCAGGTTGGTGAGGTTGTCCAGTAAGGCGGTGGTGTTGTTGTCGGTGTGGTTCTCCAGGTGAAAGTTGAGGTCTCCTAGGAGGATGTAGTCGGTGGATGAGAGTGCGTGAGGGTTGACGAAGTCTGCGATGTCTTCGCTGAACTTGGTGCGTGGTCCTGGTGGTCTGTACATGAGGGTGCCTCTGAGGGTGGTCTTGGGGTCGCTGTGGATCGCGAAGTGGAGGTGTTCGGCGTCGGGGAGTGAGTTGTCGGTGTGTGTCGAGATACGGATGGAGCTTTTGTGTGCGATGGCGATGCCTCCTCCGATGCGGTTGGTGCGGTCTTTCCGGATGATTTTGTAGCCGTCGGGGATGGCTATGGCAATGTCGGGTGCCGAGGAGGGGTTCATCCAGGTCTCGGTGAGGAAGGCGATGTCCGGGTTTGTTGAGTTGATGAGGTTCCACAGTTCGATGGCGTGCCTGTGGACGGATCGGGTGTTGACCAGGATGCAGTGGAGATTGCTTCCGGGGGAGTCGATTTTGACGGGAGCGGTGTGAGTCCGTTCACTGGTGAAGCGGCAGTTGCTGCAGGTGAAGGGTCCGTGGGTTCGTTTCGGGGTGGCGCGGTAGCAGTCCGGCGTGCGGCCGGGGTTGAGGATGGCGAGGGTGGCGGAGTCGTAGGTCAGGCGGGGGTTGCGGGGGCCAGGGTTCGGGCGCTGGGCGCGGTCCAGGCGCGGACGGGCGCAGATGGGCTTGCCTTAGGCGCGCCATCGGCGCGCCAGTGGCGCGTCCGCTGCGCGGCCTCGCAGCGGCCGCCATTTAAGGGTAGCCGGGGAGGCGGGGTCAGCTGGGAGGAGGGAGGGGGGCGGGTAGGTGGGAAAAAAGCGGGAAAAGCGGCGGTAGGCCTCGAGAAAGGCGAGGAGGCCTGGGAAAACAAAAAGTACCAAAAAGGGTACAAAAACGAGAGAAAAACGAGGGAAAAGCGGCAGAGGACGAGGGGGACGGCGGGGGCAGTTATAACAACAGGCACTCGGGATACACGGGAGAGAAAGGGGAGCGCGATCACAAACGGGCAAACAGACAATCAGGGGTACAGAAAGTGAAGGGGAGCGCGATCACAAACGGGCAAACAGACACTCAGGGGTACAGAAAGTGAAGGGGAGCGCGATCACAAACGGGCGACAGCACAGACACTCGGGGTACAGGCAACACCACAGACACAGTGAGAAGGCAGGCACAGAGGGTCTGGTGGCGCTGTGAGGGCAGGGGAGCGACCTACCCTGAGGTCAAGGGTCGCTACCACTGCCTCGCAGCGGCCGCCATTTAAGGGTAGCCGGGGAGGCGGGGTCAGCTGGGAGGCAGGAGGGGGGCGGGTAGGTGGGAAAAAAGCGGGAAAAGCGGCGGTAGGCCTCGAGAAAGGCGAGGAGGCCTGGGAAAACAAAAAGTACCAAAAAGGGTACAAAAACAAGAGAAAAACGAGGGAAAAGCGGCGGAGGACGAGGGGGACGGCGGGGGCAGTTATAACAACAGGCACTCGGGATACACGGGAGAGAAAGGGGAGCGCGATCACAAACGGGCAAACAGACAATCAGGGGTACAGAAAGTGAAGGGGAGCGCGATCACAAACGGGCAAACAGACACTCAGGGGTACAGAAAGTGAAGGGGAGCGCGATCACAAACGGGCGACAGCACAGACACTCTGGGTACAGGCAACACCACAGACACAGTGAGAAGGCAGGCACAGAGGGTCTGGTGGCGCTGTGAGGGCAGGGGAGCGACCTACCCTGAGGTCAAGGGTCGCTACCACTGCCTCGCAGCGGCCGCCATTTAAGGGTAGCCGGGGAGGCGGGGTCAGCTGGGAGGTGGGAGGGGGGCGGGTAGGTGGGAAAAAAGTGGGAAAAGCAGCGGTAGGCCTTGAGAAAGGCGAGGAGGCCTGGGAAAACAAAAAGTACCAAAAAGGGTACAAAAACGAGAGAAAAACGAGGGGAAAGCGGCGGAGGACGAGGGGGACGGCGGGGGCAGTTATAACAACAGGCACTCGGGATACACGGGAGAGAAAGGGGAGCGCGATCACAAACGGGCAAACAGACACTCAGGGGTACAGAAAGTGAAGGGGAGCGCGATCACAAACGGGCAGACACTCAGGGGTACAGAAAGTGAAGGGGAGCACGATCACAAACGGGCAAACAGACACTCAGGGGTACAGAAAGTGAAGGGGAGCGCGATCACAAACGGGCGACAGCACAGACACTCGGGGCACAGGCAACACCACAGACACAGTGAGAAGGCAGGCACAGAGGGTCTGGTGGCGCTGTGAGGGCAGGGGAGCGACCTACCCTGAGGTAAATGGGTAAATGGGGGTGTGTGTGACTGAAGGGGGGTGGGGGGTGTTGTGTGTGTTTGTGTGTGTGTGTGTGCAAGGGTCTGTGTGCTTGTGTGAATGCCTGTATGTGGGGGTGGGGGGGTAGCGGCCATGTGTGCATGTGTGTGTGCATGAGTGAGTGTGGATGTGTGTGTGTCTGTATGTAAGTGTGGTGTGTGGATGGGAGGGCTGGGGGGTCAGAACAGGGATCAGAGGCCGGGGGAATCAAAACAGGGATCAGGGGCAGGGGGGTCAGAAAGGGGACCGAGGGGAAGAGGGGCATTGCTGTTTCGAGGGGTGGGGGTCATCTGATTGGGTCAGGGGTGGGGGGCTCCTACATGGAGGGGGCGTTGGGGAGTCATGTTGTGGCGAAAGGAATGACTATTCCTGTCGTCAGTATCTTTACCACCCGGGATTTCATGGCAGGGATGCCACCATGGAATCCATAGAGGTAAGGATAGTCAAAATACCATGGGCGGTGTTAGGTGGACCGCTGAGTCGAAGGTGGTCAACCTTCGGCCAGGCGGTCCCCCCCCCACAGTACAGGTGGTGAACGGGCTGCGATGCAGCCATTTTACTAGCGCTGTCATAATTTGGTGGTCTTGCACAGGCTTGGCGGGGCAGGCCTGCCAAGTTCATGATGACCATCTTAGGCCCTTATTACGAGTGTGGCAGTCCTAAGACCGCCACACTAGCAGTGGCGGCCTTGCCGCCGCAGTCCCGGCAGTAAAGACAGCCGCATTATGAGTTTGGTGGTTTGGCCGAAACCAAACGGCGACAACACCGCCACTCTGCCGGTGCGGTTGGACCACTACAGCTGCCGGTGAGCACCTCCAGGCCGGCAGCATACCGAAGACCACCAGCCGTATTACGAGGCAGCAAACCGCCAGGCTTTTCGTGGCGGTCGCCCCACCATGAAAACCCTGGTGGTAATGCACTTGGCAACAGGAATCCCTATTCCTGTCGCTGACATATGCACCATCACACGTCCACACACTTGCAGACACACAACCCCACTCGCCCACGCACTTCCTGACACACACATCCACCCGACCGCATGCACACATACAAACACCCCCCGACCGCACGCATCCAGACATGCACCCCCTCCGCATTTATACACATACATTCTTCCTCTGCATACATGCACACACACCCCCTCTGTATACATGTACACACACCCCCTCCTCATACATGCAGACAGACACACCCTCCACTTACATGCACACACCCCCCCTCCACGCACGCATTAAGACACACACATATGCACAGCCATTCCAACACACACACACATGCTCGCACACAGACATGCACACATCACACACATGCACCTACCACACACAAACCCCTTCTTTCGGTCGGTCGAGGTGGTCGTCCGGGGGGGTGGATGTCAGTGGTTCCACTGCCAATGCCACACCACCATGCAAGGAATGCAAGGATTACTTCTTGTAATATGGCGGGCAGAGTCCTTGCAGCATGGCGGTGCTGGCGGTGGAAACGCCTCTCACCTGCCATCAGTCACGCTGACGGTGTCAGATTTTTGCCTGTTTACGAGTGGAAATCTGTTGGTGAGTCATAATACAGCGGTCTTCGGACCACCTACACTGGTGGTCTTTTGGCACCCGCTTCAACAGCGGTCTTGGCAAAAGTCAAAATGAGCACCTAAATCTCTTCTTTCTATTGGATTTTATTCTCCCAAACTACTCTTAATTACACGAGCAAGAGTGATCATGTTATTACCAGGAATTCCGAGTCAAAGATTACTCCAGAGTAATTAAAATTCTGCCCAGACCTACTGGGTATGTACTTGGAAAGATTGTCCCCATAGGGACCTTCTAAATCCCTAAAGTGGACTTATTAAAAAAGTATCAGTATATGGTTCATTTCATGACTGTTTGACCGGAAATTGTTTCAGTGGTCACTCCCCAGACTTCTTGACTTTAGGTCCTTTTATTGCTGAATTTGTTTTTGTTGGCTTTAGGACTCTGCACACTTTTTCCCTGCTAACCAGTGTTAAGGTGCTCTCACCATACACGATACAATTAGTATATATACCTGTTTGACACATTTAATTTACTGTTAATTTCCTGGTAAGTGGTGCTGTCATACCCAGGGCCTGTAAATTAAATGCTACAAGTGGGCACTTATTGTGCCACTCACTAATGTAGCTCTAAACCTATGTTCCAGGCCTGCACTCCTGCAGAATAGTTTTAAAACTAGTATCTACTTGGCAGGATAAACACCTGTCACAACATAAATCTTCCTTTCTATTACATGTAAGTCACCCCTACAGTAGACCCTTTCAGCTCACAGGGCAGGGTGCCCTGTAGTTAAAAAGTAGGACAAATGTAGTTTAAGATTGACATGTCCTAAAAGTGAAATATCCCAAATGTGACTTTTACTGTTGCCAGGCCTGCCTCTCCTATAGAGTAACCCTGATTTGCCTTAGTGCAACACACTAAAGTCTAGAATCAGAGTGGGAGCACCTAATTAAATCTTTCTTACACTTATTGGCATAAGAATTTATAATTCTCTTTGATGTTAAAGTTGGATTTTAGCTCCCAGTGTTAAAAAGACCACTTTTACAAGGTTGGTATTTTTCTGCCATATTAGGAGCTGGGAGTACTGAGTGGTGAACACTTGGGTCATGATGAGGGGGTTGAGCTGACACACGATTTACACTTCAATGGCTTATGTTCACACTTACACAATGACCAACACACTAGGGACCAGACATTCTGGTATTTCTGAGGGAGGGGAGAGGAGCTGCTGAGGCAAGGGCTTGATGTCAATACTCTGCCCCCCATTTCACAGTTTGCACCTGGATAAAATGGCCCATCTCAGAGACTGTCTCAGATCAAAGTTGGACTAGAAGACAAGACTGCATGGCTGTTTGCTTTGCTGCATTAGAGAGCCTGGATCTGCTCTTCATTCTGAGACATCCTGAGTGACTTCAAGGATCAGACGACTAATCTCCTGCTTGAACTTTCAGGGACACAACAAGTTCCAGAGGCCCAACCTGCTTCCTCGACTAGAACCTGGCCTGGTCCCATTACCATCACTGCTGGACAGAAGAGCCCCACAGAGTCTTGCAGCACCACAAGGACCCACAGCCCTGAACAAATGCCTGCCATTTCTAGGCCTCGTCGGATACAGCATATGAAGCTTCATGCATTTCCATGCCCTGCACACAAACACTGCAGCTTTGCAGCACCTAGTCTCCGATCTTCGAATCGGACACAGAAGCCCACCAGACCTCAGGGTGCCCTTCCACAATGCATTGCACTTTTCCTTGCCAGACTCCGCCACTGCAGCTTCGAAGCCCCTGGGATCTGCTCACCAAGCCTGACGCTGAAGCCTGTCAAGCCTTGCGGTGAAGTCTTGCAAACTTTTGTGTATTTTTGCACTCTGGACAAGGTAGCTTTTCTGTCGGGAGTCCCTTGCTCCCCATGCCTGCCTGCACAGCCTCACAGTCAATCCGATCTCTGACCTTGCCCCGGTACTTCTCACGCTTTAGTGCCTCTTTTGAATTTAAACTCAGAAATTCTCAAGTACACTTTTCTAATTGGCTATTTTTTGTTGTTTTGATGTAATATTAGTTACTAAAACATAATATATATTTCTAAATACTGTTTTGGACTCTTTTTGAGTTGTATTTCGACTTCATTACCTTTTGTGTGCATGGAAACTTTACGCAGTGCTTCTAAGTTAAGTTTGAATGCTTTTACCTATGTTATCAGAGAGGTAAGCACATGGTTTATTTTATAACAATTGTGGTTACTCTGATCAGGATTGTGGTGTTGGCTTGTAGAGGGCTCACACCCACTTCAACCTACAACCCAATTTTGAACTATCACTAAATGTGATTTACCCTAATTTGCATGCTGCAATGTTGATGACAAAAATTATTATTCAATACCTCATGGCATGTCATATCATGTACCATGACCTAGTAGTTAAGTATATCCTTCGATGTGAGACCTTATGTTTCAAATATTGCTGGGATAGGGTGATCCTGTGCAAGTTTGATACTGCCTAGAAAGTAACTGTGTCTGGGATATGTTAGTGCTATCCCGTAACCCAATTTGAAACTGGTTTCATCATCTCTCATGGCCTTGGCTTGTGTAATATCATTGTTCAAGACCCTAAAACTGACATATGTGAGATATACCATAAATTGTGAGATAAGTGAGTGAGAGTGTGCAATATCAGTCTCACTTTTTCACATTGCAGTGTTCCATAATTTGCACTTCACTGGACATGATAAAAAAGCATCTAATTTCCATATTATTACTAGGGCCGGTGAAGTTCACGGAGTCTGACTCTGTGGAATTCCGCAGAGTTGAAAAAAAACTCTGTGGAATCAAGAGGAAGCAATGTTCCGTGACCTCTGGGATCCTGAATACGCCTGATCTCTGAAGAGCTAAACAGGGTTGGGCCTGGTCAGCCAGGCCGACCCTCCATAGTACTTCCAAGATCAGGCGCATACAGGAAAGGGCTGTAGGCAGTGAAAGCTATCATTTCGGCCTCTTGTGTACCAGCCTGACCGTGTGCTGTGCACACAGGGTGGGCCAGTGCACAAGAGTGCTGAAACTGCAGCTTTCTTTCGCTGCGTATGGCACCAGCCTGAATTCAGGGCAGGGCTGTAGGCATTATAAGCTGCCAGGCCTGTTGTGCACCAGCCTGTCCTGTGTGCACTGCAGGGCCAGGGCCAGATCCATAGGCAGCAAAACCTGCCATTTCAGTCCTTTTTTGTTCACCAGTGTGCACAAACAAAGATAAAAGAGACGAGGACTTACCTGGGTCTTCCCGGGGGTCCTCCTCTCCTCGTCGTCCGACGGCAATTAGTCTCTCCATGCAGCGGCTTCTTCCCTCTGTGGTCCAGTGCATGCTGCAGCCCAGTTATGTCTGTGCCTGCGCTGTGCAGTCCATACTGGGCTGCAGTGCGCACCTGGTGAGCTCTGCACCACTGGCAGAGGTAGCAGAGTTTCAGAGTGCAGAGGTCCAAAAACTCCGTTAGCTCCCGCACACCCCTAATTATTACCTGAGACCATGCATGCTAAAGAACCATTCCTGCTCAAATTGAAACAATAATAAAATATAAAAATAAGCAAGAAGGAATAGGGAGGGAGAAAACCAGGCAAGAGTTTGGCTGTGTAGTTCACATTCTCGATGGTGGATAACTGTGCTCATCAACAATATGCCAGTCTCAACAACTACTAAAATTACTCATCCCCTATGAACTGCTAGTTCCTCATCCCTACTCAAATCCTTTGGAAATTTAGCATTCAGCTTCAAAATCATACGAGATTTCAGGATTCAAGGATTTACATTGTTTTATTATATTAGCTCTATATTTAAATTTAATATCTTAATTACTTTATATTTTTACTATGCATGAAAATATTTTATTTGCTGTGGATATTTTAATGTCATTGTCCAATTTAAAAAAAAATGCCCAATTGAATGACTGATCATAATACAACAGCAGTCAGTTTAAAGACCCATGGAATCAATTGATATTAACCATTCCAAAAATAAAGGTTTACGGCTGAAATAGAACAAAATTAATCCGCAGCAATTTTTGGAAGAAGTTTTTAGTACAAAAGGGAAGTGTTGAAAATGTTTACATAGAAGGCAGACCCAAAGATGTTGAATCATTTTGTAGTACTATCAGGTTGTTGTTAACTGCTGAGGAAGTCCCCCAAGAGAACAGGAATGCTGATGGTTTAACTATGCCTCCCCGCTGAACATAAACATCTTCACACACCTCTTAAAAACCCAGTCAAGGGAACATATTCATGTTTTCAGGAAAATGTAAAAGGAAGTAATAGCAGCACGAAAGGATGAAATAAGGATGAACGCATGGAAGGATCTGGAAGCAGCAGGCAAAACAAAGAATAGCAGAGTGATTTGGATGGTGGTAAACTATTTGTTTTTTAACTAAACTGATTCTTGGAAGGTGTTGAATTTAATTCCTGCTGAAGTTGAACACTAAACAAACTTTGTTAATCTTGGTAACAGTGCTTAATTTGTGCTGTTGTTTCCGGTGCTGAGCACCAACACTTATTTTTGAGGGCCGTGGCTTATTCTTCTGCCTCAAGCATTCACTACGAGCAAAAGACACATATGAGCAAGACAGAGGAAGGGAAAAATGAAAAAGCGTCACAAAGGAAGAAAGTAGAAAGCTGCAAGAGTGATCTGAAGGGGCAGGGAGTGGCTTTAAATGGATTGAAGAGGCCCGAGATGGCTTCAGGATTACGCTGCCTCAGTATTCCGTGTTCCCACATTTAATTGCAGCAGCTGCATATTTTAAAGGAGGGCTTTGGGCACCGGCACGTTTTTACTTACAAATTAAGCACTGCCTGGTAACATATCTCCCGATTTCTCTTTACAGAATGTTATTATCTTACCAGGAGGGGGCTCTAGAATTTAGTCCCTCTATCATGGCAAATGAAGTCAGCATTGCAATTAATGCCATTTCAACTGAAAAATCCCAAGACCTGGCAGGAGTATTAGTTGACATCTTTATGCACTATAGTTGACACAGCTCGAGACAAATATAATAAGATCCGCTTTTACCAATACTATCAGCCCCAGTTGGACAGAGGCAGTTATTGTTTAAATTTTTAAAAAAGAGGATATAAACCTACCCTGCTGTTATCATCCAATATCCTTACTTGAGTCAACAAAAGTCTTGGGCAGGCTTGAAAGCAGAGTGGAAGAAAACACAATATTTTCAAACATTCAATATGGTTTCTATCCGGGACTGGGAGAATAGAGCAGTGCCTCATTTTTACCTGGTAATTGGGAAAAATGGTAAAGCCAAGCTGGAAGCCACCCATGGAGCATTTTTTGATCTAACCAAAGCTTTCGATACAGCTAATCATGCATAGCTGTCGTTGATTATGGAAAACATGGGGGTCAAAGGACCACTAGTTAATGACATCAGGACACAATGGCTAGGGTTCATTTCAGGCGTATGGAGAAGGTATAGAGCGAAGGGGTGCACCAGGGATGTGTTCTGGCTTCCTTTCTGTTGGACTTTTGGCCTTATGCAGGGTCATCCCCAGTCTTTTTGCCTCCTTCCTCCTGGTTTTTCTGATCTCTCGCTGTTGGCTCTAGGACTCTGAGCACTTTATCACTGCTGACCAGTGCTAAAGTGCAGGTGCTCTCCCATCTAAAGTTGGTATGATTGGCTTATACCTAATTGGCATATTTAATTTACCTATAAGTCCCTTGTACAGTGGTATCTCTATACCCAGGGCCTGTAAATTAAATACTACTAGTGGGCCTGCAGCGCTGCTTGCGCCACCCACTGAAGTAGACTTTTAAACCTGTCTCAGGCCTGCTAGCGCAGGGCCTGTGTGCGCAGTTTTCTGCCACAGGGACCTGGCATCTAAACTTCCTTGCCAGGCACAGAACTCCCCTTTTACTACATGTAAGTCATCCCTAAGGTATGCCCTAGCTAGCCCTATGGGCAGGGTCCCATGTATGTAGAAAGGCAGGACATGTGCCATATTGCATGGGCTGTCCTGGTAGTGACAAATAGCCTAACTTGGTGTCTCACTGCTGTGAGTGCTGCCTTCTCATAGGATTGCATTAAAAATGCCCTTCCTTATTTGTAAAGGGTATTGTCTGATTTATGAGGGGTAGCGTAGGCGTGTTTGGTATGGTTGTGATGGTGATAATAAATACTGCTTACTGGTGTGGGTGTATTTTTTATTACTATCACAGAAATGCCACTTCTAGAAAGTGCGCATTTATCTGTGCTTATGACTCTGGTGTTTTGCAGCTTGACTCCAATCCACGTCTGGGCAGAGTGACAGTTAGGGCTTTGTGCATACTTTTCAGACAGCCTGTACACAGGGAGGGTGGAGGTGTCACAGAGGTGCATCTGCATACTGAATAGTCTTCCTGGGCTGAGAGAAGGGAGAGGCGGGGCACACCTGCATTTGTAAAGACTGTGCCCTGGCCTCACACAATAGGGTCATTAACCCCCCACTGATGTTTGGAGCCTGTGCTGAAAGGAGAGAGGGGGCACTCCCAGAACCAGTTGTAACTGGCTGCAACCTCCTCTCCCTACCATTGTAAAACACTGTAAGAACTGACTATAAGTACAGGGGAATTTTCCCCACAATTTGGAGACTCTTGAAATCATCTTGGAACTGGACACCAAAGGCTGAAAGGACTCACCAGGAACCGCCATGGACTGCTGCTGCTGTGCTGACCTGTGACCTGCCTGGTCACTGTGAAGGACTTGCCACTTGCTGCCTTTCCCTTGTGCTGGCCTGTAGCTGGGCCCTCCATCTGAGGACCTTGTCTTAAGATTCTGCTCCCCAGGGGCAGGGTGCTGTGGCCCCTGACCCCTGCATCCATTTCTTCACGAGGGGTGCTTCTCCGTGGTTTCGGCTGCCATAGCGCTGATTGCAACGCGCTTATGGAGCCTTGGGAGCTCGTAGGCTCCTTGCTGCATTGTGCCCCTTTAAATAAGATCACTGCAGCGGCCCAGGAAGCTGGAAGAACACTTGCGCACCGCATCGGGTGCAGGCGAGTGTCTGCTCGGGCCCCAGGAGGGGTCCGATCTTCTTGTGGCTTCACGGCAGGACCAGGGGATGGCGCGGGGAGTGCCCCCTTCCCCCTGGCCTCTGCGTTAGGAGCAGGACGCTCATTTTCTGCTGTTAGGTAAAACGGGCATTATTGTGGGATCGCGGGAGGGGCCTGTCATTAAACCGGAGGGGGTGCGTGGTGCCCCCATCCTGCCCTAAGTTGTTTTTGCTGGCTTTGGCCCCCCTTGTGAGGGCCGGTTGAGGCCCTGGGGGGCCCCCAGTAATCACGGTCCCCGGAGGGGCCTGTCTATAAAAGAAAGGAGGTGCATGTCGCCCTCCTCTGACCCCAGAGTATAAGGGAGGCCCCCGTTTTGCGCATAGGAGCGCCGGGGGCCCCATTGTTCGCCTTCTAGGCACTGGAGGTGCCTTCATCCAACCAGGTGCTGTTTAAAGGACCAATATAGTTGCAATCCAAAGTTCTTTCTACAGACTTTTGTTTGATTCATATATTACCTACCTGCGTTTGATGTTTTTACATATGTGTATGCAAATGTTCCTTTTATGGACATGCTTGCTAATATATTTTTCTAACTTGCCATATGTTTTCTAATGTTCCTACTATGGGCATTTTATGATATTCTTATGACAAGTGCTGTGATTAATAACGTGTTTTCCTGACTACTGCTTATGTTGCAGAATACTGTTATGTGTGACTACTGCTAGTTTGCAGAGTAACTAATGTGTAAAGTTCTAACAACTACTAAGGTAGCAGGATAGTACTGATATGTGATGTTTGGTCTGATAATTGCGTTGTGTACAATACAGTTTATTTTCATATAATCTGGTGTTGTGTTTCCTTTGTGGTGGGGATATTGCGTCACATGTGTTGTGTGTGTTGTGCAGACGCTATACACTTTGCCTCCGGGTTAAGCCTGACTGCTCGTGCTAAGCTACCAAGGGGGTGAGCAGGGGTTATCTTGGATGTGTAACTCCCTTGCCCTGACTAGAGTGGGTAAGTTCTGCCTGGCTGAGGTGCATACCCTAGCCAACCAGAAACCCCATTTCTAACACTTTCACTTCACCATTTATAAAAAATAGTCCGACGAGGCAAGTAATTAGCAAGGGAAAAGACATGCCACAACCGTGACACATCTTGGCACAAAGCACTTTACACTAATGCTTTTTAAACTATTGTGTATCTGAAAACAGTTTTTAATCCCTCTGTTCTGTGGATCAGATAGAAAACAACAAAGAAACACCATGCTTACTATCCAACATCTTGCTTCAGAATCAGTTTGTATTGCTGTTATTAATTTAATTCATTGTCCTTTAAACATTAGGAAATTATATTGGGAAAGTAATTTTTATCTCTTAATGAATGATTGAGATTAAATTGTTTGAATGTTTTTATACCACCTGTGTTTTGTTTGATATATTATTATTTTATATTATTTTTGATGGTTTAATTCTTTTAATATCAAAGTTATAAAAATATTATTTTATGCACTTTTGTGGCTAGAATGTAGCTGAATAATGTTTTTTCTTAATAATCTATAAGGCAGATTCTTTTTACAAAATGGTGCATAAAGACATGGCTGCCTCTTGTGTCTGGGACCCCTCTACAAGCTACAACAACAACCACCTGCAGCGTTGCAGGCAAAATATTGCTTAAATATATACACAAAATAGTCCTGGTCCCATCCACCGATCTTTATGCGACCAATGGATAAGGATGCAACAGTAAATTTAAATATTTAACCAAGATAAAGAAAAGAACAGCAACATGTTAACTGATAAAAATGTCAAAATTGTTTTAGACATGTTCCAATCTCAAATAGCTCTATACACCAACCTCCCCAGACAAATCTTTTTTTTAAATTGCCAAAAATACACAATAATCAACCATCTCACATGCACACAAATAGGTAGGCAATCACATGAGAAATACAGTGGTTGGGAACAAAGGAACATATCTGGCTGCATGTTCGTGGACTCCTTCAACTCTGCCACCAACAGGTAAATCAAGACAAACAATTATTCTAAGTGTGCCATGAATACAATGGCATCTACCAGCCTAAAAAATAATAAACATCTTGTTAGCATAGCAGCACACAAAATGGGAAAAAACATTTTAAAAATAACATTTGTGCCCTTTGGCTGACTGAGCCTCAAACAGTATAACACCACAGTATGTACATGAATCTAGACAATATGTAGACCACCAGTACTACACCATCCCAAAATGTCCTTTATCCTTATACTCTTATAACCTAATCACATATGGGCCTGCCCTGCACTCACTAGACCAAACTACAGGCAATCTAGCAGCAAACAAAATTTTAAAAAATCCAAAAAGTAACACAAATAGTGGAGAGCGCACCCCTCAAAAACCAAACTGAGGCACTGTATTTACTTGATTTTCACAAAAAGGTAAACATTTCAAAAGTGAATGATGCAAAAGACCCAAAAATGCCCCCATAACCGAAAAATAAAATGGTAACCCCATTTCAGCACCGCATCCTGAAAAGAGTGTCAGGGCGGGGCGAGGACACTGCTGCTGAGTGACAGCAGCAGGGAGCTGTGCACTTTAGTTTAAAGTGGGCATGTCCTGTTGGCTAGCCGTTTAGCGACGGCCAGCTTGATATGCGCACTTCCAACTTCACTAACCTAGCTGTCTTAAGACAGCTGGGTTAGAGAAAGCACAGGCCTTCAGCGCTCTTGTCAGCACTGAGAAAGGCTGCTCCCACCATTCCTGACGCTGCTTTCATTCTGATTACCAGCATGAAAACAGCGTCAGAATTTGTTAGTGCAGTTTCCTGGTACCCGCGGCCGCATTGGAGCCACAATGAGAGGAGGACGCCGTGAGGAGAGGAAGATGTATCACCGTTAGGTAAGTGCCTTTTCTTTTTTTTCATTATTATTATTGTGGTCCCTTGCCGTAAATACTAGCCAGTCACCACTGCACTCAAGTCTTCCATGTTGGAAGAGTAAAATGATGCTGTGTGTACAGTAGCCTCACGCTCTATGGTACTTTTTCTGTAAAAAATAATTAAAAACAGGTTTATTTTGCACAAAATGTTATTGGAATAGTCATCCCTGGTAAAAAATACAACTCCAAATGCATTTTAAATAGATTATTGGCACTCTATTAAAAACAACAGCCATCTTGCTTTCTGTAAATTGTTCTAGCATTGTTCCTCTATTCTTGTGATTGGATATTTTTACCCAAACAAACTCTCTTTTATGTGATGTGACCTAACGGCATAATCTTGGGCATTATCATAAAATCTGTAAATCAAAAACTCAGAAATGATTCAAGCTTACACCGACATAGAGAAAAAATTGTACAGGCTTTCATGACACTCTTCAATCGAGTCTCAACTGACCGTAATGCTCCTGGAAAATTGATTCTTACATGCAACCTTCAGTGCACACCTGTTAATATAATTGCAGCTCCCTGTAGACAACTTAAGTAAGGTGAGCAGAGTATGTTGCAATGAACAAGTGTAGGCATGCATGATTATATGTATATATATATATATATATATCCAAAAACAAACAGTTGCAAGCAACTTCACCACCGCACTCCAGGAGGAAATTATTTCTTTTCATTGCAGTCAGGATTAAATCACCATCCTTCACCACTGACGCGTTTCGACCTACTGGTCTTGATCACTGTGATGTGCAAAAGCCTTCGTACATGTGGCCCCTTGTCTGTTTCAGCCCAGAAACTTCGTAAAAGTAGGCCTCTGGCAGAACCACTCTTAATTGAGAATGGCCTGACATGCTTAGTGATGCTAATGTCTTATATATTAGGTACAGAAAGCAAATGCAATGCTAATGTCTAAATATTTGGGTACTAAAAAGTAATGTACATTTCCTTTCGAGAGAAAAGGCCTGATCTGTAGTGTTTGTTCAGTTTTGCACATTATGTCAAAATAGGTTACATAATAATGTCTGATTTGCACACAGTACAACGACTGGAGTCAAGTTTACCCTAGATTACATTGTTCATGAACTTGTATGTAACGCATATTTTCCCTAAGTTTCGTGCTAATGAGCTTCACTCTTGAGCTTCTGGGCAGGGTGGAGCTCATTACTGTGCTCACTAGGAGGCAGATCAAAGGCTGCTTAGAACAATAATCGATTCCAGGGGAGGCCGGCTTCTCCTAGAGAAAAAAGAGAACGGTGCTGTGAATTACTGATGTGATTAGCAGAAAATCCTTGTGCCCAGAATTTTCCCAGCATGAATAATGTGGAGAAGGCAGATGTATGTCACCACTGATATTAAAGAGGCACCTTTGAGGTTCTGGAGAGGGAATGCCTGCAAGGCCAGAGACATGCACACTGAAATGAACTGCCTTTAAGTGTCCTGTAGAGATGAAGGATTATGTGGTAACCCTAGAATGGGTGATGGCCGAAATCTTCACCTCCATTCTAAAATGTATGTCCAAGCAGGATGGAATAAACAAGTGAATTGTAAGAAGGATGAAGGACCAGCCCAGCTGTCCACTACTGTCAGATGCCATGAGGTGCATCCATTCCTAACCTGAAGTGCTAGACTCGGTTGGCCTCCTAGGTTTGTAGCGCCCGCTCCCTGATTCTTCCCCAGTGCTAGTTGCAGTGGATCTGTTGTATCCATAGGATAGATTTTCTGGATTTAAACCTGAAGCAGTAGGGATTATGGGCTGATGCCACAGTACTATAGCTTCCAAGAAAAGACTGAAGGCATGAATGATTGTGAAGTAGTGTAACTGAGAGTGAACTGCTTATGAAGACCTATGGTGCAGAAATTGCCCCCAAATCAAAAGAGGACCAACAGGATGCAGGAGGGCAGACTGTAAGCCCTTGCTGAGTAGCTGTTATTGCCATGAGAAAGAAGTACTGGTGCAGACTGAGAAGGGTGTGTATATCCTCCAGATGTCTGGGAATGAGGGATACTAGCTTGTCTCGCTGTGTAAGCCCCGTTTGTTTCTGGTCCCTAGGGCCCTAGCTACCATCCTGGGTGGCTTGATGAGATCCTCTGGAAGGAAATGCTCCAACCCTCATGACAACCAGTCAAGTGGGGACTAAGACATCACAATTTCAAGTTACCACTTGTTTTAAGCCTTTCTACACTGCCAATGTTTGTCACTAGTGCAGTGGATGCTGTGGTAGGAAAATTGGCAGCATGACCATACAGAGCAAAGCTTGAGTCCTTTGAAGATAGCAGAAGTCAAGACATCACTAGCACATTTTTATTGTAACCACCCAGTGAAGAGCCACCCTTCCAGGACTCAACGCCTCATGTCCCTATCTTTATGTGTGGACTCCGGGGGCTGAAACTGTGCAACTAAATATGGGGCTCTAGACTTCCATCAGGAGAGGCTCCCTGCTCCGGACCGAGGTCACAAAGCCCTGCTACTGTCCCTTCCTATCTGCCCTGCGCCACATGGCTGCATCAAATGAAAAGGCCACCATGCTCAAAGCAGTAGACAGGGTCAGAACATAGAGCACAATCATAAATCTCATAAAGTGAAGAGCATTCCTGTGATTCGAGGATTTTATTGTTTTTAAAGATGGAAAACCACATACAGATTTGATATTTGCTAGGCCATAAAAAAAAACATAGAATCATGAGCTAGAGCGTTCAAGCTCCATATTCATGTTTGCACCTGGCAAAAAATATTTTACGTCTGTCTACTAAGAGTTCATTTGACAATGCCCTATATTCAGATTTGGCCCGATGGAAATAATGTCTAGTAAGAGATATTTTGGCACTTTTATCATATTATTAGGTTAACCCAATTATAACAATACATTAAAATAAAAATAATACATTTTAAAACAGAAAATACCTCTCAGTATTATTGTGAAAAGTGAGGCCCATATTTATACTTTTTGACGCTAAACTGCGCTAACGCAGTTTAGCGTCAAAAAGTTTTGCGCCGGCTAACGCCATTCTGAAGCGCCATGCGGGCGCCGTATTTATTGAATGGCGTTAGCCGGCGCAAGCAGACCGGCGCTGCCTGGTGTGCGCGAGAAAAACCACGTACACCAGGCAGCGCCGGCGTAGGGGGAAAATGGCGCATGGGCGTCTTAAAATGGGGCAAGTCAGGTTACGTCGAAAAAATCGTCGTAACCCGACTTGCGCCATTTATTTTCGACGCCCATCCCCCATCAACATGACTCCTATCATTGTAAAGATAGGAGTCATGCCCCCTTGCCCAATGGCCATGCCCAGGGGACTTCTGTCCCCTGGGCATGGTCATTGGGCATAGTGGCATGTAGGGGGTACAAATCAGGCCCCCCTATGCCAAAAAAAATTATAAAAAAAAAATAAAAAAATACTTACCTGAATGTCCCTGGGGTGGGTCCCTCCAGCCTTGGGTGTCCTCCTGGGGTGGGCAAGGGTGGCAGGGGGGGTCCCTGGGGGCAGGGGAGGGCACTCTGGGCTCATTTTGAGCCCACTTGTCCCTTAACGCCATGCCTGACCCAGGCGTTAAAAAGCGGCGCAAATGCGCCGTTTTTAGCCACGCCCACTCCCGGGCGTCTCTTTTGCCCGGGAGTATAAATACCACGTAAAGGCCTGGGAGTCATTTTTTAGACGGGAACGCCTCCCTTGCATATCATTAACGCAAGGAAGGGGTTCACGCTAAAAAATGACGCACATTCCGGGAACTTTGGCGCTATTCGCCTCTAACGCCATAGTATAAATATGGCGTTAGTTGGCGTTAGTTTAGCGTCGAATTTGCGTCGAAAAAAACGACGCAAATTCGGCGCAAACGGAGTATAAATACGGCCCTGAATGTCTATAACCCTGACCCCTTGATATACCTCTGTAAAAATGTTCTCCAGAGATTTTCATCTTTGACTAGTGTTTTTGTAACATTTGAGAAGTAATTTAGCGTGGGTAGAAATTGCTAATCCGTGACAATTTTTTATGGACGACATTTTTAAAATGGCGAATTTGCTACAGTGATGACTCAATATTTCAGGAAGACCTAGATACTTCATTTTGGTGTCAAAACCTAGGTTTCGGGGTCAAGTAGTCTTATAGGGATAAAAGATAGGTCCTCAGAGGAACCCTTCCGCCATTTTCCAATATAGTGGCTCTATAATGATGTGTTGTAGCCATCTTATTGTTAATTTGTTTTAATATTGTTTTTGTTTCAGGTGTTCCGTTTATTTAAATTAGCAAACATGAGCGAAGCAGGTGGTAGCAAAGGATCTATGCCTCCTGACAGAGTGCTGCTAACTACAAAATATGAGGACTCCTTCAACACACACAAATGTGCCATATGGCAAACTAATCTGAAATAAAAGCTAATATCAACTGCGGCTGGACAGAAGAGAGTTTGAGATGCTGCAGAAATACAGCAAGACAAACTTCACAAAAGATTGAAACTGAAAAGTGAGGAGGATCACATATTTTATCACTGTAACAAGTGCTACAAGTTGTATACAATGGAAAAAAGCTTGGAAAAAAATCATCAAAAAATGGCAGAAGCCAGTGAATTACAAGGGGAATCTGAGGCCCTCCTTCCGAGTTTGGCGGTAACCTGACCACCACTCCAGTGGCAGTGTTTTGACTGCCACCAGGGTGGCGATGCAGACCGCCATATAACGAGTAAGGCGGTGAACCCAACGCAACACAGACAACTCACCGCCAGCACTGCCACCGATGACGAGCAGCATCCGGTGGCGGAAGCCAACTTCGGCTGACAGAAGCCAATGTCACACCCACCATATTCCGAGTGACCACACTGCCAAGATATCCAGGGCGGGCTGGCCGCGATGAAAAACCTGGCGGAAAAAGAAAGTACAAAAGGAGGCACCCAACTCCAGGCACAGAGACGTGTCCGCAGCCGCCATGGCAAACAAACTGCTAGTCTTTCAAGCATTTTATCTCGCCATACACCTTCAGGGCCTCCAACAACGATGAAGACGACAACTGTAAGTACCCCCGGCACAGAGTGGAGGAAATGGCAGTGATACACTCTCACACATATTACACATTCCTCGCACAGACAGCGAAGGCCACACAAAATACGTCAATGCCAAGACCCAATACACACACAATGCCAAGCAGATATGTGCCAAACATACAACACAATGCACACCAACACCACCAACACACCCCATAATCACACAATGACAACTAGACCACAAACATCTCAACACAGGCATAGACAAGCATGTTGTGCAATACCACGCATACACACACACCATGAACTGTATGTAGCAATGACACACAATCAACAGCAGTGAACACACATCCAAACAATGAGACAGGTGACACATCACGTACAACCAACAAACAAGGAAATCCAAACATGCAGCACCATACACACGGACGCACACTACACCCCATACAATCCCACAAGCAAGCAGTCAGTCACAGTACAATATGCCCATGGCACAACCCATCTACCCAGCGCATGCAACAACACAGACACAACCCATACACAGACCTCACACACCGTTTCCCACAGATGTCACACAACCATGGAGAAGGAAACCAGGACAAGCATCTCAACTTGCCAACCACAGCAATGTGGGCAGTTGTATTGTACAACAAAATATCAAAATAAACTATATACAATATGTGCCAAATGGCAAGTCCAATTTTCAGAAATGCAGGACACATTGTCCATATATCATGGCCCCAACTTGACTCGTGACAGCAAATAGACCTCCACGTAATAGGGGCATCAATGGAATAGGCAGGCACCCCAGGGGTGGGAGGGGAGGTGGGGGTGGCTTGGATTTGGAAGGGGCATGTTTCGGTTTGGGCTTGGGAGGGGTGACTTTGGCACTGGGAGGGGAGGATTTTTTGCTGGGTGGAGGAGCAGGGGAAACACCAGAGAGGGCACCTGAGGAATTGGAGGTGGAAGGGCCTGGGACGGGCAGGGGGACACAATGTTTATGGTGCACACAGGGTGGGAGAGGAGTTGGGAAGAGGTCAAGGGTGGCAAGGAAATCTTTCACATACACGGGGCGGTCACATGACTGAGGGTTGGGAGTGGAGGTAAAGGGAATGCTCGTCTGACGTGTTGGTGTGCTGTATGTGGATGCTGGTGTTTGCAATGTGTGCAAGTGTGTGGTGTGTGAATGTTGGATGGGTGAATGGGGGATGAATTTATTAGAAGGAGAGGGTAGAGATGCAGGGAGAGGGAGTGGGAGATGTGTGAGTGAATGTTGTGGTGGTGTGTTCAAGTGAGGTGGATGTGCTGCAGGTGGCAGAGATGGTAGTCGTGAGAAGTGCGGATGTGGTGTGTGGGGTGTGTGTCTATGAGTCTGCTGTTATGGTGATTGAGTGTATGACAGGAATGCTAGCAGGACCAGTGTGTGATGATGCAGTGCTGGTAGGTGTGAGTGGAGATGTGACTGTAAGGGAGGAGGTGGAGGATGAAGTGGCTGTTGTTGTTTATTCAGATGTGTGTTGTGTGTGTGCATGCCTGTGGGAATGTTTGTGATGCCTATGTCTGTCCTTGTGCACTGTGTTTGTTGTAGTGGGTGTATGCTGGTCTGTAGGTGTGCTTCAGATTGGTGTAGGGAGAAGGGTTGTGAATTGGGAACCGGTAGCTGGAGGGGGGATGGAAGATGAAGGGACACTGGCTGTCATCAACGAGGAGGACAGAGACTGAAACGATCTCTGTAGTCCAGACAAGGCACAGTGAATGACTTCCAGGAATGCATTGGACTTCTGCATCTGGGATGCCAGTCCCTGGATGGCATTCACAATGGTTGTCTGCCCCACAGAGATGGACCTCAAGCCTCCTCATTGAGGGCAGGAGGACTCACTGGGGCAGGGGCAGAGGTACCTGCAGCGAAAGAGACACCCAACCTCCTGGGTGAGAGGGCACAGGCAACTGTGTGGGATGCTACAGGGAGGGCGGTGCTGGTAAGGGGGGTGGCAGACAAGGATGGTGCTGTGGTGGTCCCAGATGGGTCCGCCACCACCAGGAACCCACCATCGGAGGAATCTGTATCAGATTTGGTGGTTGCTCCAGTCTCCCCCTAGGTGCTCCCCTTTCCCACTGGTCCCTTTGACTTCGCTGGTGCCAGCCTCCTGGGTCCAGTGGGCTGCTGCATCCCCACTCGCTGGTGCCCCTCCTCCTTCACCAGATGATGCTAACACACACATAGACAGAGGTGGATATAGAAGGAGGGTGGGAGAAACAGAAATTGAGGTAATGGTGACAACACACACATCCACTTCAATACAAACAATACATAATTCAGCCCCTGCCAGATAAACAAGAGACCATTTTTCAATCAATTACAGTTGAGTCATGCAAGCGATACCTAAACTCATCAGCGATCACCTCAACCGTGCAGCTTATACACCTGAATGAAGACCACTAGGCTAAATGACTGATCGAACAATCCCGCCCAGGAACATACCCAACCACATGTCATCCATTACGGGATGAGACAAATATGAGCTCAGAGGAACTGAGCACACAAACTAACTGACAGGAATGTCTGGAGTACATGTGGTACAGAGGTCCATTGATGTAGCAATTGAAGCAATTGCAATGTTCACGAAAAATGCCTGTCATTACCCAAATACAGTGCCAATATGATCACCTTGTACTACTACAGTACAGATGGAGGATGCAGCCAGTGAGATGATAGCATACTTGAGCGACACATACGTACAGGTGAACATGTGTCACAGTACCACCACTTCTTTTCCTGCATGGCTCAACATAGCTAACGAGTCAAGTGAGCTGGCCCATACAAAATGGCAGTTTTGACCGCAGCAGTCATGACCGTCACCGCTGGCAGTGATCGTCATTGGTCCCAGTCTCCCATAGATGTCAATGTTAACCAATGAGGAGTTGCACAGCGGTTCAGACCACCATCCGCCATGACGACTTCCGTCGGCGGAACAAGGTCACTTCCAGCTGTCCAATGCATGCCGGTCAGGCGGATGACATATTAGTTTGTAACATGACTGTCCTGGGTTCACACTATGTAATTACCTGCATGTCATCAAAAACTGATACATTAGGTCACACATTGTGGATAATGACATATGTAGTGCGTGTCTGGTGGCATCACCACACATGTCACTACATTTGTCAGTACTTATGATCCGTATAGTGGAACACATGGAAGGTGTATGTTTACATGTCCTGTATATGTCCATTGTCACAGAGAGTATGTGCCATCGCCTGGTTAGGCATGGAGAGTGGAGTAATGTGTCTTCACACAACATGACAGCCAACTTGCATGTACAAAACTTTGTGACTGTCGTATGTCATACTTGGTGCACAACATTGTCTGCGGTTCCCAGATTGTTGTTTGTGGCCCTGCCCAGATATCACCACAATGGAGTGATGAGGAATGCACCAGTTTACTGGCTACTCGTAGATCTTGACACCATAGAAGAGCGCCACATCAGTCTGACCTATCGACTGAACTGTGTGACCATCAGGGAACTGGTCGCCCAGTTGAAGCCAGACATCCTGCCGGGTTTGAGAAATCCCCATGCCATTTCTCCAACAGTCCAGGTGTTGTCAGTCCTGCATTTTCTGTTGAGTGGCTCTTTTCAGGTTACAGTGGAACTGGCTGCAGGGTTGTCACAGCCCCAGTTCAGTAAGGTGTTGCAGAATGTGCTGGATGCCTTACTCAAGCATTTGCACAGGTACATTAGTTTCCCACAACATCCGGAATTGCCCATTGTTAAAGCAGCCTTCCACAACATATCAAATGTCCCACATGTAATTGGGGCCATTGATGGGACTCACATTGCCTTGGTCCCTCTGAGGGCCAATGAACAGGTCCACAGAAACCGGAAGAGTACATATTCGCTCAATGTACAAGTGGTGTGTCTTGCAGGCGAGTACATAACACATGTAAACACAAAATTCCCAGGATCACTGCATGATTCCTACATCCTGAGGAACAGCAGTGTCCCTGCATTGATGTCCCAGCTACAGGGAGAAAGGGCCTGATTCATAGGTATGTGTACTGCTCTCCATTTCAGATGTTTGTACCCCTCCAAACACAGTGTGCACTCTGCCTAGTATTGTTACCTATAGTCATGTTCCCTTTTCCACACAGGTGACTTCGGATACCCCAACCGGCCCTGGCTCCTGTGAGACATCCAACTACAGGAAGGGAGAACAGGTACAATGAGGCACATGGCCGGACAAGGCGAGTGATTGAACAAACTTTCGGTCTCTTGAAAGTTAGATTTAGTTGCCTCCATGTGTCCGGTGGTGCCCTACAGTACCGACCAGGGAATGTCTGCAAGATCATTGTTGCATGCTGCATGCTCCATAATCTGGCCCTCAGAAGGCACATCCCACTGTTGGAGGAGGGGGACATCGATGCTGGAGCAGTGTTTGGAGCCGGTGACTCTGATGCTGAGGGGGAGGCAGACAAGGATGAGGCACATGACAATAGGACTGACCTGATTCGTCACTACTTTCAATGATGTACAGGTATGTGTGATTTGTATGGCATCTGCACATGGAAGATATATTGTTGAAGCCAGTCTGTAGCCAGTATTTGCATGCATCAAGGTGTGTGTGAGCTACAGCATTCCAACTTGGTTTCAGACCCTGAAAGGTAGCTGACTTACCACGAGGGGTAGTGGAAATGCACTGCTGCTAATGACATGTGTGGAATGCTGGTGCCACTGCGGTACATCCTTATTGTTCTACCAAAGGTTTAGAGTGCACAGTCTGCCTGTTTAGGTAAAGGTAAGGGGGACTTATCAGTCTTGTCCTGCTGCGTAGGCATGTCATGCTGCATTTTGAGCTTCTGTGTGGCAAGTACCTGTTCCTGACTACTCAGGGAGGTGAACAATAGAGGATGTCACCTATGTTACATCTTTCTCGTCCTGCATGTGTGTGAGTGCCTATGCAGGCCCATACATATGTGGTATCAGAGCTGCTGGGCCAGTCATCCTGTGTATGTGTTCAAATGCTGTGGATGTATGACTGAGGTTCACATGCCTTACAACATTGTGCCTGATTCCATTTCAATTTGCCTCTTCAGGTCACATCTCTGTCCGCAAGCTGATTACTGTATTACCTGTTGCCATCGTTGACACTGGATATCATTACAATTTGGATGTACTTACACACCTGCTGGAGTGTCCCACTACATCTGTTACTTCAACATTATTGTGGTGCCGACATGTGTATATATTTGCTACTTGGAAACAGGATTGCCACTACATACAATGAAGAGACGTGCACATGACTTATGTTCATTTGTGTTTATTAAGTGTATGACTTCACAGTCCAGAGGAGTGGGGTAATGGTCTAGGTGCTGATAAGAGTAGGTGGTACAGATGTTTCTCTCACAGGTTCTGTATCCATTTGCCCGGTATGATGTGAACTTGCTTTTAGACAGCCAACAGGGTGTAACAGTGGCACACAAGGTGACAGTTCGGAAGAGGGATCACTTCCTGGTGGGGGGATTGGTCATGGCCTCAGGTCCTGCAGGATGTCTGGATGGGTGACGTCTTTTATGGGGGGCCCTCAGCTGCAGGGGTAGAGGTGCTGGTGGCCTGTGGGTACTCCTGCTGGGCCTCCATTCCAGTAGCAGGTGCTGATGTTGATGGCAGTGGTGTTGCCTGACTAATGGATGGGGCCTGCTGTTGGGTGGAGCTGTGTCCTGTACCTGCCTCGTCCCTTGGCCCACAATTGCCCCTTCATTGGCCTTTGCCCCCTGTTCCTGTACCCTTGGTGCAGTGTCCCCCCTCCCACTGACACCAGGACCATTACTGTCTTTGGTTTGCACTGTTGCCTCCTGCCCCTGTCCAGTGGGTTACACTGATGTTTGATGTGACTTGGGGACACCGGTATGGGAAGGTGGGCTCTGCTGTGCATTAGCTGCCACAATGGAGGTGGTTTCAGTTGTGGGCAGGTTGAGGCTGGTGGTGGCGGACTAACCACTCATGCCTGATGGGCCAGGTTTGTTGCCCATATCCAGACTTCCAGGGGAGTCCTCCCCTATTGGACCTGCTTCCAGGCCTCGGCTTTCTGTCACTGGCTTCCTCTGCTGTGTGGCAGTACTTGGGGGACCTATGGAATGAGAGGTACTGTGTCAGATGATGGTATTGTAGCAGTTACACACATGGTTGTATGTCATCATTGACTGGATTTTCAGGGCAGTAATGGCATTGACAGTTACTAGTCCACTGCATTCCTTATACTTATTGGTGATGGGGAGTGACATGGTTTAATGTGCAATTGCAGAAATGTGAAGTGGATGTAGCAGTCATACAAGGGTAGGGAGTGTTGCATTATGGTAGTTGTGGTACTTGCTGCAGTGTGAGGTATCCATGCACTAGGTGGGCCTGTGAGGGAATGGTGTCAGTAGGGGGCTGTGGCATGCAAGAGTGGGTATTGGGTCCATGTTGGACTTATGTACGTTAGGGTTTTGTGAGGTGGTAAGAGGGTGGTGAGGGTACATGCTGTGCATGGGGACATGTTGGCCGGGGAGTTCAGTTGACTTACCAGTGTCCAGTCCACTAGGTATTCCCATCAGCCCTTCTGGATAAAGAATGGCCAGGACCGTCTCCTCCCATGATGACAATTTTGGGGGAGGCGGTGGGAGCCCACCACCAGTCCTCATGAAGGCGATTTGGTGCCTGGAGGCCATGGTCCGTATCTTCCCCCGTAGGTCGTTCTACCTCTATCTAATGTCCTCCCTTGTGCATGGATGGTTCCCCACTGCATTCGCCATGACAACTATCCTCTGCCATAAGTCATTCTTCCCGACTATGGATGTCTGCTGGACCTGTGCTCCAAACAATTCCGGCCCCACTCTGACAATTTCGTCAACAATTATCCTCAGCTCCCCGTCTGTGAATTGTTGTTTTTTTTCTGCCATGGTGGTTGGGTTGTGGGTGGGGGTGTATGTTGTGCAGGGATGCTGGGTGTGCTGTTTGTTGGTGTGAGTGTGGGTAGTGGTATGTGTGTGAGATCTGTGGTATTTGTGTGCAGTGGTGTGTTATGTGATGCGTGTTCAGTGTGATGGTGCCTGTGATATCTAGGTGCAGTGCCTCCTTTCAGTGTGCTCTTGCCTTGCTCTGTCAAAGGTTCTGGCTGCAAAGGGTTCTGGGTATGTGTGGGGGGTGTTTTGCAGTGCTGTGGACAGGTGTGTGTATGTGTCTCAGGTGTTGGGTAATGGTATTGTCCAATGTGGTGCAGTGTTCTGGTGGTGGCGCCTTTTTTCTCGCAGCGGTTCGGACCGCCAATGGATTGCAGCCGTGTTGGGATGGCTGTGCTCATTTGTGACTTGTTATTTGGCAGGCGGGATATTCTCGGCGTAGCGGTGCTGGTGGTGCAGCCGCCTCCTTCATGCCGTTGTTTCGGCCGACTGTGTCATTTTTTGGGTGTATTTTGGGCAGTGTTGTGTGGGTGACTCGTAATGCAGTGGTCTTCACACCACCATCACTGGCAGTCTTTCGGTGGCCTCTTGCACGGCGAACTTCGGTAAAGACCACCAAACTCGGAATGACCACCTAAGTTTTATGAGAAAGCAATGACAACCAATCCCAATGTCCATCCACTTAGAGGATTAATGGCTACCCCTCATCCACCTCCAACAACTGATCAGAAAGCAGAGGCTCTTCACTGTGTTATCTGTGGTTTAGCCAGAACAAGGGCCAAAGGGATTCACGAAAGAACAAAGTACAGAGTGTGTGAGTCTCAAAGGGCAAACTTTTTTTTATCTGCAGGTAGTTTCTTTAAAAATTAATTTTCAGCTAAACAGCAAGGTGAATGCATTTGCAGCGGATTCATGTGCCCATCTGAACTGCATGCATGCACACATTTGAAAATGTGAACGTACAATGAGCTCCAAACAGCAACGTAACTGACAGCCTTCAGTCAAGTTTGCACACTTTGAAAAAGCAAATTAAGTTTTAAAGCCACTCTTGAGTGCTGGCTTCACACACAGTGAGATCAGAGAAATAATGGTCAACATTGATGAAACTGTATTGATCCATAATAATTAAATTTAGATTTTTCTGGTGAAAATATACAATGATAGAATAACAAAAAGAATGAGCCACTTATGGTGTTCTCAGCTGACTTGGCTCCTGAAATGTTTGCTGCCAAAATAAGATCAACGGATACAGTAAAATCAGCAGGAGCAATTTAGATTTTGGACTTAATGACAAATTTTGTGGTGGCCCAGAGCTCCACAAATCATGGGAGTGAACAAGAATGGCTGATGTTTTCTTAATTTTTTTTTCCATCATTGTTTAAAATCAGCAAAGGCAAACTGTTACAAACTAAAGTTCTTGAATTGAGAACGGAAGCCGATAACATTAATTACGAGTCTGGTGGTCTTAAGACCGCCAGACCCGCGGTGGCGGTCTCACCGCCGACAGGCCAGCAGGGAAGACCGCCAAATTACAAGTTTGGCAGTTTGGCCTAAGCCAAACTGCTGATACTCTGCCCTTCCCGCCGCTTTTCCGCGGTCTGCCAGGCTGGAGGTGAGCACCTCTGGCACAGCGGATGCTGTAATACTGCTAGCGGTATTACGACACGGAAGACCACCAGCATTTTCCTGGAAGTCGCACTGCTCTTGTATCCCGGTGACAGGAATCTGCATTCCTGTCACTGGGATACTCCCGCACACACATGCACATACCCACACACATGCACCCACATACTCCCACACACAAGCACCCCTACTCACCCACGCACTCGCGTCATACAGCTCCATTCACACTAATATACATATACAAACAGCGCACTCATGTGCGCATTCACTCCCCTTCCTTCTCCCTCCCCCCTCTGGCGCATATATTCATTCACTCCCCACTCTCCTTCAGTGCATACATACATTCACACTACCGTCCCCCCTCCAGTGCATACATACATTCACTCCCCCTCCCCAGCGCATACATACATTCACATCCCCCTCCCCTCCAGCGCATACATACATTTAATCCCCCTCCACTTCTCCCCAGCGCATATATACATTCACACTCCCTCCCCCTCCAGCGCATACATACATTCACTCCCCCTCCCCGTCTCCTGCAGCGCATACATACATTTACACCCCCTGCACCACATACACACACTCACCCCTTCCATCCGCTCAAGTTCACTCACGCACTCAATCGCTCACACCCACACACATGCACTCACCCCCTCCCACATCCACAAACACTCACACATCCCCATCACCCTGTCCACAATCACTCACACATGCAGACACCCACCCACAAACACCCCCTCCCCCCACATTCACAACATTCACACACGCACTCACACAGCCCCCTCCCCTGTTGGACGATCTACTTATCTCGTCCAAGAGGGGATGAGTCCCGGCGCTTCCATCGCAGGCAGCACCCCACCATCAGGACACCACCACACCATACTACTGGTTGTAATACGGCGTGCAGTGTCCTTTTGGCGTGGCGGTGCCAGCAGTGGAACCGCTTCTTCACCGCCAACCACCAACACGACTGGTGGTGGAATTCCACCCAAAATCAGTCATAATAGGGCGGTCTTTGAGCGCCCGCAGCTTCGGCGGTCTTACGAAAAAACTACCGAAGTCGTAACGAGGGCCATAATTGAAGAAATGAAGGACAATCCCATGAACCAACAGGTTTATGCTGTGCAAATGTACTGTTTTTTCCAGAGGATGCTTTATGAATTACATCAGGGCAAGAAGAAAACTCCGCTACACATGATGACGCAATCTATGAGAAGTGCAAAAGTAGGGAGCTAATCACTTCAATGAATAGGACTGGTATATTAAAAAGTACACAGTATGGAGCAGGAACTTATTAGCAGATCATGCTGTAAAAGCTTGTGAATCCAAAAGCACACCACTTCCATGGCACTTTACCAGGAAAGGATTTTAAATTGCTGCTCTTGATAATTTTGATTTTGAAGACAGCTCTTCTTTGGCTGGAACATCTAGCATACATGATACTGCCATGGTTCTTTTTCAAGACTGTATCAATGAAGTAGCTTCTGGAAAACAAGCTGTGTCAGCTGTAGGCATAAACACAAGAAGCTGCAAACTTATAACCAAACTGCTTTGCCAACGTGTACAAAATTACTACAAGCCATCAACACGTCCCAGTCTACCAGAAAGTTTCAAAGTGGCTGAGGACATGGATCATCTTCTACCTGCAGTTGCAAAACCAATTTAACTGAATTAATCATATCGCTTATTCGGTGCGGAATGAAGGAAGAAGAAAAATCACTTCCTCTGTGGATTGGAATTCATTCTCTGATCTCCCAGAATACCATCCACTGAAGAATGTTGGGTTTTTACCAGTAATACCATCTCCAGTCACAAACTACGCAACAGTATATACAGCTGTAAAAAAAATCCAAAATGTGCATGCTCAGCTTGAAGACTAGCAATCCTGCCAATTTTCTGCAATGAAGGTGTTTTCTATATTGTAGCTGACATTTATATGAGTAATCCAGTAGAATTTAAAGATCTTTATCAAATGATCAACATTTTCCACATAACAAAATTTGCATTGCTTTGTGTAGGAAGTTATCTCAATGGATGTGTCTTAGGTAATACACTTATTGAGAATGAAATCTTTGGAAGCTAAACTTTTCAGTCATTACTGAGTGGAGTTCATTATGTTTGTTCATTACAAAGTATGCTCATCATATCTAAGGCTATAGAACCATTGCCTTGAAATGCTTTCTGGAACAAGAATGGCAAATTAGGTGTTGCATATCTTATCTAAGGAGTGAACAAGGCCCAGGGTACACTACATTCAAAAGACATAGGGGGTCATTCTGACCCTGGCGGTCGGTGACCGCCAGTGCCAACGACCGCGGAAGCACCGCCAACAGGCTGGCGGTGCTTCCATGGGCATTCTGACCGCGGCGGTACAGCCGCGGTCAGAAACGGGAAACCGGCGGTGTCCCGCCGGTTTCCCGCTGGTTTCCCGCTGTCCCAGGGAATCCTCCACGGCGGCGCTGCTTGCAGCGCCGCCATGGGGATTCCGACCCCCTTACCGCCATCCTGTTCCTGGCGGTTTTCACCGCCAGGAACAGGATGGCGGTAACGGGTGTCGTGGGGCCCCTGGGGGCCCCTGCAGTGCCCATGCCAATGGCATGGGCACTGCAGGGGCCCCCTAACAGGGCCCCACATTGATTTTCAGTGTCTGCCAAGCAGACACTGAAAATCATGACGGGTGCCACTGCACCCGTCGCACGCCTTCAACTCCACCGGCTCCATTCGGAGCCGGCTTCCTCATTGAAGGCGCTTTCCCGCTGGGCCGGCGGGCGGCCTTCTGGCGGTCGCCCGCCAGCCCAGCGGGAAAGCCAGAATGCCCCCGCCGCGGTCATTCGTGGCTCCCGCCGGGCGTGCGGTTACCGCCGCCGCCGGGAGTCGGAATGACCCCCATAATGCAAAGCCTGGCAATGTTCAATACACTCAGTTCGAAATCAGAAAACCTGAAAAACAAGTTCATAGAGTTTGTCAAAGAATTTGATGAAAAATTAGAACTCGGTAAGTACTGGGGAATTGTTTTACACATGACAGTTCTAGTGAAAAACTTGGTACATGCCGATTGAGAGGGTGATTGGGAGCTGCATGTGAAGATTGTGGAGTCACTGATTACTGAGTTTTTTTAATTCAATTGCATAAACTACCTGACATATAGGTTGGTATTTGGAAAGAGTGAAGAAGTTAGAGGTGGAAAAATTTCATCCAAAGACATTTTGCGGTGAAAGAGAAGGAAGTTTCAATCCTGTGGCACCAGATATGAAACTGGAACAGAGGATCCAGAGATCACAGAAAAGCCCCATGGGAATTTTTGGTCAGACACATAAAAGTGAATATGTTGCTCAATGGCAGCTGGGTTACCATGAAGTCCTTTCTATTTGCAATGTTTTCAGAGAGATGACAAATTCTGAATTAATGGACTACCTTGATAGTGTTCCTCACCTCAAACTTGTGGGAAAAAGTGTAAAGCACAAACCTGTTTGTCCCACAAAGGCACAATGTTGACCCAAGTTGCTTGTTCCCAACTCCACCTAGACGTTGTGTGCCTCCCACTAAGCACATGTGATCATTCCGGAACATCTTGGGGGAAAGGGGATGGATAAGAGAGAGGAACGGTAGTCGCAGGGCTGGATCCAGATGGCTATTGATAGTCCACGAAAAGCAGGTATCTCCTATGATAAATTAAACTGCAATCAAATAACCCATCTCTCATGACCCATGTACTACAATTACTCTTTCACCAATGACTGCAACAAGATGTATATGCTAGAGTCCCCTTTTCCACTCTTGATGGCTCCCTCTTGGAATTCTCCAGGAAACAGTAGTGGATCACCTGTAACCAGATAAGAGCCTTTAACCTCCTAATCAATCCACGTGACCCCAGTGAAAGACATACCTAAAATGTTCAGATAAACTCAGTGTACGTCTTGCTGGTTGAATCTAAATGAGACCTTTCAGGACGCAGGTGCTCTCCACATCATAAACATTTAAACAGATGTTAAATAATGACAGCAATTCTCAATTAGTCACGGATGAATTAGCAGAGCGTGTTAGTATCGGAAGGAACACAATTCAGTGTTTTAACCACACTGGAAATACAGGGTTAGCATCAGAGAGAATGCTATTCGGTGCTTTAATCACACTTAGAACATAGGGTTAATGTACTAATGTTAACTTTCATAAGTAATCGGTTTTATCACTGTTACATCACAGTGGAAATTGAGCATCGAAAATATAGGATTTTCGATTTACGCACTCCTGAACATCTGCAAATCAATATCAAGTTCTAGCAGGTGAGATGTCTTTCAAGCGCTATTGGTGCCTTACCGCCTTTTCCAGAAGCTAATCTTTTTGTTCTCTTCTTTTCCTTAGGAGCAGCACCCGAGGTGCTGGGTCGAAATTGAAGATCCAAGCAAAATGGAGCAGAGATTCCCTCTCTGCAGCCAAAGACCTTGACAGCAAGCAACTTACCAAAGCCGGATGTGGCTTTAAATACCTGCTGTACCTGGCCACACCCACTCTGAGTCATGGGACTGCCAGAAGCTTGAACAACACATGCCCAGGCCTTACGCGAGTTCAAACAAGCATTGGTCTCTGTAAATATCCTATTCAGAGCTACAACAAACATTGGCCCATGCAAGTGCAAGGAAACAAACATTGGCCCATGCAAGGCAAGTGCTTAGCATATGTTTTTTTTAATCAAATACCAGGTGGGAGGTCTGGGCGAGGTCTGAAGAATATCCGGGTTTGCAGACCTGAAAAAAGAGGAAAACATTTGAATAAACAGGTTGACAGCCTTCTTCATTTCATGCAGCAGCAAGGAAACCCCTGTGAAATTATTGAGCTTGTGTGACTACACAACTTTGTGACCAAATAATATTTGGAAAATGATATAAAGACACATCTACTAGATGTCCTGCAGCATGGATCAAAACTATACGCAGAACTGAAGCAGAAGAGATTTGTATTGAAAGAGAAAAAACTGTCTCACATAATCACTAAAGCTAACCTTCCACACTTTAATTGTTATAGTAAGAGTTTTGTCCAACCAGCCACTACAAAATAGGTTGCAAAAAAACAACTTTCACAAGCACATAGAGAGATGGATGTAGCAAAAGAAAGGGGTGAATTTATTAAGGACATTCTGTTGCATTATCTTCTTCCAGTAAATGCATCATTTGATGGAGAGGCTGCAATCAAATCAGTGAAGCACCAACTTGTACAAGAACAAAAAAAAAACTTAAACCTGAGGAATTTCAATTGAAAAAGGTGTCCTCATTGAAAACTGCTGTTGTACGGGACTACAGGTCGCAATTGAGAATAGTAATGGTTTGAGCCATGAAAACTTCGGAGAGGACTCTCAGACTGTTCTACAGATATCAAAGTCAGTGTACACCTTGCAAGAACTGCACATTATCTTTGACAGTTATCTTGAACTATCTGTCAAAGAATGTGAGAGAATCAGACAAATGTCTACAAGTGGAACAATTGGCCTTACCTGCATCAAAAATTCACCACCTATACCTGTGCAACTTGATAAATTCTGGTCATCAACATCAAACAAGATGAACTTGGAGATGTTAACTTGCCAAAACATTGCTGATGCTTCAGTGAATTTCCAATTATTGCAAGTGGAATGATTGTCAATGAGGAGTTTGTGCCTGCAGAGATATATTCAAAAGGTACAAGCCATATTGTTCAATAACTTAACAGCAAATTGAAGGAAGCTGACCCTCATGTTGAGTGGGCTGTTCGAAACGGTTCTAATCAAGTCACTGTACTGTCAAATGACACAGATTTCATTATTGTGCAACTTAGATTTGTTGCAATGTTCATAAGTCAAGAATTCTCAGAGTTATAGATACATTATGGAGCAGGAGAGAAAAGACACTTTGGGCCTCATTATGAGTTTGGAGGTCCCACCATGGGACCACCAAACTCACGGGAATGATGCCATCGCCATGGTGGTGACATTCCCCCTAAGCATATCACAATGTTTCAGCCAGTCTGACCGGTGGGAACATTGCAATATGCGTTCCCGCTGGGTTGCGCAGCGGGAACATTGTTAGGATATTGGCCTCAGCTCCCTAACACTCCAGCACCTTTGGAATGTGCACTGTTTGCAAAACAGACAGTGCACATTCCAACTGTGTTGGGTAAGGGGGGCCTGCATTGCTAATGCCATGGACAGTGCAGGGACCACCATGGCCCCCGGCACTGGCTTTCCACCAGCTTTTTCATGACAGGGTCCCTGCCATGAAAAAGCTGGCAGACAGAGGGGTCATAATCGGCCAGGTGGTGCTGAGTTCAGTGCCGCCATGGCTAGTTACAAACCCAATAGCCATCACCCCATCGAGATCCTTGATCCTGGTGGGTTTGACGGTCTTTAGCGGGTCCTAGGACCGCCAGCCTTGTAAGGACGCCA
The DNA here is from genome assembly GCF_031143425.1 of Pleurodeles waltl. Classification (NCBI taxonomy): domain Eukaryota; kingdom Metazoa; phylum Chordata; class Amphibia; order Caudata; family Salamandridae; genus Pleurodeles; species Pleurodeles waltl. Next base: position 105,915,679 of record NC_090441.1, on the reverse strand, counting down.
TCAAACCCGCTTCATACTCTGTACAAGAAACCTGACTCAGAAATGCCTAGTGTTCTTAATAAGGCACATATTCTTACGGGTGATGACACTGAGCAAAATTAGAACAAAGCTTGGAGCTTTAACTGCTGAACCTGTGAAGTTTCTAATAAGATTTGTTGAGACAGAAGAATGTGACTTTAAAGACTTAGAAAAACACCTTGCGCATGTGTGGAAATGAGTTCTGACTGTCACACATTAGACAACCTTCGATACAGTGACTTCATGTGATCTGTCCCACTAAGTGACCTTCCACTGACGTCATATTCTGTGTGTGGACGCCTTAAAAGAGCTTTCTTCTTAATCAGAAGATGTGTAAATGTTTTGAATCATGCATATGTAGAGAAAGATCTGTGTGAATTTGGTTGGGAAGATATTGATGGGGTGCTAAAACGTATTAAATTTCCTACACGTACATGTACTTTCAAAGCTTGTGCTAAAAAATTATGTCCCTTTTAATTTGCTCTTCTCAAATGTTCAACATTGTGCAAATGTACTACGAGTGAACTGCTACTGAATTGGTGGCGGGTTAAACCTTAAGAATGCACCTGTCTTAGACTACCATAAATATTAAAACTCTGTGAACTATATTGTCGCCCAATATCTATGGCTATACCTGTGCACAAATCACGGCACCTGCCACCAAAGGGGCGATCCTGAAAGGATTACATACAAAAAGATATGGATAGTGCACCACTGCGCAAAGTCAGTAAAGTCCAATAACATAACGTTGTCTTTTAAACATCTTCATTTTTTATTATTGCTTTTTCTTGAACAAACGAGCAATCAGCCAACGCGTTTCGTCCTACACAAAAGGACTTCTTCAGGGCTGAAATGTAACACAAAAAGAATGTATATATCACACCAGGACAGATAAGACACAGTAAATACAAAAATTGTTAAACAACAAAAAAATGTACAAGAACATGCAAAAAATCACCTCTAATGCACATACTTATGATCATAAAGAACTCATAATCATAAGAGACAAGGGACACATGCTACCAGGAATGTTATTCACACATATAATCGATAGAGACATATATATTGATATACCACATGACACATATTGCTAATATTTACAAAGACAAAATACAAAAAAACTAAATACAAAACACCAGTTTTTTTCAAAAAAAGGATATAGTCTACATAGGTCTAAAGATTTTTATAATATCGCCATCATTCTGTGATTTTTAACAATATATTTATTTAAAAGAAAAAAGAAAAAATGTATATGTAGAGAAATAAATATGATATCAAACATGTCATACCTTATATTTGCATGGTCTTTAAATTGATTGTCTTTCCATATTATTGGAATTACATGTCCAACCTATTATTGCTAAAAAGAATGACAACAGTATGTAATATCCCACGGATTGAAAAACGAGTAACAACCAAAAGTTATAGACTACCCACACATAAATTTAATATTTTCAAAATTTTCAAAAGATGGAGAATTAAAAACAAGTCAACAAACTCCATAAACAAATAGCCCTACATAAATGGCCAAAAATGCCACAAAGAAAGACCACCAAAAGAACCCATGATCTAATTTCAAAAAGACACGAGAAATTACGCTCTAAAGATAATAACCAAAGCTTATGTGAATAAATATATAAATATAGCTATTTCTATTTTACAAAAAACCACAACTCATAAACCATAACCCTACAAATCTACAAGTGCTTAGACAAAAACATATATTTATAAATTCTAACACCCCACATATACTAATATGCTATTAATTTGTGTTATCACTACAAAACAATCCAAATGGGAGAGGGAATTAATAAACATAATACAAAACAGCGTTCCACAGGATGACATTTACAAAGATAAGGCATTTGCGGTATATTTAAATTTAAATGCCTAGTCATCGATAATACTGCCTGAAAGGTCCGTGAAGCACGTGAAATTGCAATCAATTAGTAGCCACTTACCCCATAAAGTAAGGGATCAACCATGTCCATCCCAGTCGGCAAAGGAAGTAAACCGAGCCCAGCTTGACATCTGCTTTTAAACCCTAGCAATCTTGGTAACGAGATTATTTGACACAGGTGGCATACTCATTGCTGGGGCGACCGTTCTGTAATGAGAATAGTCGCCATCTTAGGTAAACAGATCGGCCATTTTTGAATGGTGTCATCCATTCTATAAACAGATGTATAGGATCCATATAGCATTATACGGGCTTAACAGGAATTTTGATGAAGCCCTAAAAAGTAAAAAGAAACTGATACTCTATACTAAACAGGACCCAAGAGGCATAGAAATTGCTATAGCGACTATTATACGATAAAATTACTCTTCATATCGCATAAATACGTCGGCCATTTTGAACTGGTGTCAACTATATTGAGAACCAACGGAGCCTAAAACATTCTCATAATAAAGCCCTAAAGTGTAAAGCTTACAAACGATGCCATGTTATATTAACATGACATAGGAAGAGCCACGAAAAACTGATCATTTTAAAATGGAGTGTCAGCCATCTTAAAAAGATGTAATCAATAACGTAGAAGGTGACAAAACAAGGAAGAATATTGATAAAATATTGATAAAACATTGTTGGGGCTTGAATTTTTTTTTAATAAAGCCCTAGAAGGTAAGAAGAGAAAGATAATCTGTAATGAATAGAACACAGGAAACATACCCGTCACTATAGCGACCATAGTATCATTGAAATATTCGCCATATTGGATAAATGAGTCGGCCATTTTGAACTGGTGTCAGCTATACTAAATGTATATAGGTTATGGACCACCATCAATTGAGGGTGAGTATCCAATTAAAAAAACCCTAACATTGTGAAATTCTAAATAGAATTTAGCCAACAGGGGAAAAAAGAGAACAAAGACCTGACAAACGATGCCTATTTAAAGGAGATAATGGAATTCTTCATATGTATTGTGGCCCATACTCACGGCGCGTAGGCGGCATATCCATGCTGCCTCTCTGCACCGCAGGGTCAATTCTCTGCCACCCCCTCTTTTGTTTGATGGTACCGTATCAATCCCATGAAACCAGATCTTATTGTCATCTTTATGTTGTTCCAACATATGCAGTGACAGAGGATATCTAATGTCTTTATTCTTAAATGCACGGACATGTTCTTGTATACGGAGTTTGAGAGGCCTTATAGTGCTGCCAACATAGATTTTACCACACCCACATCCTACAATGTAAACAGCATATCTCGTTTTACAGTTGATGAACTGTTTGATTTCATAGCTTTTACGAGAATTGTAACAGAACTTTTTGGTCTTATCAATACCAAAGCTACAGATGTTGCACTCATGACATATAAAGAAACCTAGTGGGCCCATAGGTAGCCAGGTAGATGATTTATTCGTAGCAATATAACTAGGGCACAAGTGATCCCTAAGGGATCTACCCCTTCGATAGATTATCTGAGGTTTTTTAGAGATACAATTACAAATATTAGGTATTTCCAATAGTAAATGCCAATGCTTCCTAATGATCTTATATATGTCATTGCTTGATGTAGAGAATTGGGTAACAAATCTCACAAGGGTCTGCTCCTTTCTTCTTTTGTCACTATTAATATTATTCATTACAAGCGTATTGCTTCTCATTAGTTGTCCTACTCGCTTTTCCGCTTTTGTCAGGATAAGTTCTCCATAGCCTCGATTTCTGAATCTTTGTTTGACTTTGTAGACATGTGTAGTGAATGTCTTGTTGGTGCTACAATTGCGTCTTATGCGGACCATTTCTACGAAGAGGATATTGTTGATCACAGACTTAGGATGGGCACTGCTGGCATGTAGGACACTGTTATATGAGGTAGGCTTTCTAAAGAGAGTGCTCTGTATCTTATTCCCTTCAACATAGAATGTAATGTCAAGAAAGTCAATCTGTTCCTTGCTATATTGTAGACTGAGTTTGACATTAAAGGGGTTATCATTAAGAAACATATGATACATCAAAAGTTGCTCAACAGAGCCTTTCCATATGAGTATAATATCGTCTATGTATCTACCCCAAAAAAACAATAGATCAGTCCATTGGGACGCGTGCTTGCCCCAGGCATGCTCCCTCTCATACCAACCCATGAAAAGGCAGGCATAAGAGGGAGCAAACCTGGAACCCATCGCAGTCCCCTGTATTTGATGGAACCACTGACCATCATGTAAGAAAAAATTATTTGAAAGAATTATATCAATCATTTCCATCACCATGTTATTATGTTGCCAATGGTCTGCCGTCCTAGTACATAGAAAAGCTTCAACCGCTCTAATCCCAAACTGTTTATATATAGAAGTGTAAAGACTAGTAACATCCATGGTTACAAACATCAGGTCATCAGACCACTCAAAGTCATCAAATGTATTTAATATGTCTTTACTGTCTTGTATATATGCAAGTAAATTGTGTACAAACGGTTGTAAAAATGTGTCCACATATTCAGATAGTCTCTCTGTGGGGGAAGAATTCCCCAAGATAATAGGGCTACCAGGAGTGATTGCTGAAACAAATAAATAAAGTGAACTATGAAAATGTGTCTAAAACAGGAGTGATAAACATTTTCATATTCAGATCATAAAAACCATTATTGTTTTATTTCTATATCTGTCTCTTCTTCCTTATTATAACTGCCAATTTGGAAAATGGTGGAAGGGTTGCTCTGAGCAGTTATTCTCCATCTCTATAAGAGTACCTGACCCTCAAAACCTATGTTTTGACACCAAAATGAATTATATAGGTCTCATGGTTCCTGAAATATTACATCATCATTGCAACACCTTTGTCATTTTTAAAACTGTCATCCAGAAAAATTCTGCCCAGATGAGCAATGTATATCCAGACTAAATTACTTCCCTAATGATTCAAAACATAAATCAAAAATGAAAATCCCTGGACAACAATGTTTTTACAGAGGGATATCAGGGGGCCTGAAAAGCCATGTTACTGTCCTGAAGAGCCATGTTCCAATTGGTTCTATGTTGATAACAAAAATGAACGTGTTAAAATCAATAGACCATTAGTGATCCTTCTTCTTGCATGTATGCATGCATGTTATCACATGATATCATGCACATTACTGATATATATTTGATTTCTGGTGGGATACTACCTCTGATAAATCTTTAAGGTAGTTGATTTGTGCTGTGGTAATTGCTGTGGGAATCCTTTGCGGGGGGTTGTATATTGATTTACCTACTCTAGTTATATATTTGTTTACATTTTGTGTATAGTATTTAGTGATGTGTACACTAAAGTAAAACACTGGTTAAACACTGATTTATTGAGTGTTATTTGTATATTTTGTTGGGTCCTGAGTTTCAAGCCAAGAGCACTTCCCTGGGTCATCCTTGTACTGCTCTGCCTCGCTATCCATGTGGCAAGCTAGTTAATTGGTAGCAGATGGTCACTAGTTTAAGGGTCTGAAGATCTGAGGACCTCAACTCACAAGAGTTAAACAGCTCCATGTATACAACTGGCACCCAGTAACTTTGAACGTCATGTGCTTGAACAGGCTTACCAGTAATGAGCCATTTACACTTGATCCAGGACGTTTCTGATAGTACCTGCAAGATAAGCAACTCTAGACTATTTGTTGTCAGTATAGGGAGGAGAGGTATAAAATATACTAGTAAACTATGTGGCCTACTGCAGGAGGATAGTCACACTAAACTCATTATGGCTAGTAAATAATTAGGCCTGGCTGTGAGACAACACTTCTGACATCTTTGATTGTGGGACATAAACTAGTGTCCTATAAGATATTGGTAAGAAGCTAAATCACAACTACCCCTGCAAAAAATAAACCTGAGTTACAGCCCTAAATGTCTGGGATGTATTGCCTCATTGTGTATTTGTTGTGAAGCTGGCTTGCCACACTGACGTTTGGTCAAATGTTCCTGACGAATGAACAATATATTGGTAGATCTAGAGTCACAATCTAGGAGCCTATTTCAGACTTTGCTGGAGCAGGAACACATCATAATTCAGTGGGGCTCCTACCCTGATAAATTCACCATTCCCTCACCCATCAAAAGTGTGATACCCCTGCTCTATAAAGAGCTGGAGGACACAGCAGGTTTATATAGGCAGAGTTTCTACTCACGCTGCCAATGTAACCTCTGACCTGGCAGCCGGTCCACCAATGACAATTATCTCACGCTGTTTATGGTGGGATGACCATCAACTATTTTCCATGTCCATGTCCACAATTTGGCACATATTGTTTTAATAAGATGATTGAATCATTCAATCCGAGCAAATAAAACCTTTTTAGTTTATCAAAAGCTTAGCTATTCCATTCACTATGTATCATGTCCTATCACCTTTTTCTATAATAACAGCCAAGCAAACTTTTAACAAAATCCAAACCATTTTATCTGGCTCTCCTTTAAACCTGTCCATTGGCTTTAGATTACTTCCAGATGTTTTAGTTCCCAATCTGACCCCTTTCTTGAATCTTTCATTGAAATCAAACATATTTCCCAGTTCCTACAAGCATCCAATTGATACCCTACTATAAAAACAACCTAATGCTTATCCAGCCAACTACACAATCTAATTATCAAACCATACCCCTACTACATATATTGTGGAATGCATTCCTAACTCTTAATTGACAGAATTTATCAAAATGATGATCAGGCTTTCGTCCCTCAAATACTGAAACAAGCATTTGCAATGCAGTAGGTCTCGCATTTGTGAGAGTTAGAGCTGTTGGAAATGACAATGACCCTCATTACAACCCTGGCGGTCAGTGTTAAAGTGGCGGTAATACCGCCAACAGGCCGTCAGTAAAAAAATGGAATCACTACCATGGCGGAAACCGCCAACACAGACAGCCACTTTAACACTCCGACCGCCACAGCGGTAGCAACAAACACCGTAGTGGTAACTGCCAACAGCCAGGCGGAAGACAATGTACCGCCCACACTATTACAAGGCACCAATCCGCCAGCTTTTCTGGGGCGTACCAACGCCATCAAAAGCACGGCGGAAACAGTACACAGAAGGGAAACCACTCACCTTTCGACACCCAAGGAAGAACTAGGACGCCATGGAGCCCGAATTGCAGATCCTATCCATGTTGCTGTATCTATTAATACACCACGAAGTGGAAAGAAGGTGGCGGCAGCGACAACAACGGTGAGTACTGCACCTAGCACACAGGGGAGGGGAGGAGGGAAAAGAGAGTGAAACACACACGCGACATGCAACACCCCCACCCACAACAACATACACACACACATATCCAATAACATCACAGATACACCCCGTCACCCCCTGGAAGAACACAAGGACAAAACGAAATGAGTTTAACTAGTGTAATATTGGAACAATCAGATAGATCAAGAGAACAGCAAATAATCAGTATACACAAATATTTACAGCAAGTACACAAGTCCGTACACTGTCCCATGAAATGTCCGTGGACCAGTGGTCCCAAAAAGCAAGGGCGAAGCCCACACATGACACCTGCCTCAAAACGGAGAGAACACTGCAGGGGCATCAGGTTGAAAAAAAAACAGGCACCTCAAGGGGAAGGGGATGGGGGCACCTCAGCCGGATGATGGTACGACACCACTGCTCCTCGAGGGGGCTCCATGCCCACTGCCTGGTCCTGGGGAGTGCAAAGCCACAGTCTCACAAGTCTCTCAAGTGGGTGGTTTGCCCACTGCTTGGTCCTGGGGAGTGCAAAGCCACAGTCTCTCAAGTCTCTCAAGTGGGTTCACTGCCCACTGCTTGGTCCTGGGGAGTGCAAAGCCACAGTCTCTCAAGTCTCTCAACTGGGTGGTTTGCCCACTGCTTGGTCCTGGGGAGTGCAAAGCCACAGTCTCTCAAGTCTCTCAAGTGGGTGGGTTGCCCACTGCCTGGTCCTGGGGAGTGCAAAGCCATAGTCTCTCAAATGGATGCCTTTCTCCACTGGTTCTGGAGGGGGCTTTGCGGCCAGAGTGCTTCATCTTGCCAAAGACTGGGTGAGTGGATGCCTTTCTCCACTGGTTCTGGAGGGGGCTTTGTGCCCAGAGTGCTTCATGCTGCCAAGGATTGGGTGAGTGGATGTCTTTCTCCACTGGTTCTGCAGGGGGCTTTGTGCGCATAGTGCTTCATCCCACCAAGGACTGGGTTAGTGGATGCCTTTCTCCACTGGTTCTGGAGTGGGCTCTGTGCCCAGTGATGCTGCACCTGGGGTGTGGCAGTTGACTTCGTCTCACCTGGGTGTCTCAGCCACGCGATGTACCTGGAACAGGTAGCATGATACTTCATGGAGGCAGAGCCACACGATTCCTGCGGTGACTTAGGCTGCCAATTGCTGGTTCGTGTCTCAAGTGGTGTGTCCAGGGTCCAGGATGTCACCTGCAGACTCTGACGACTGCACACTGGGGATGGGGCTGACGTCCGACAGAGGGACATCGGCTGTGCATGTGGCGGTGCTGATGGTGGTGCAGGTGGCGGTGTCTGCGGCGGAGATGCTGCCAGTGACTTTTGTGGTGGATGGAGACACCATACCGTTTCCGGCAGCCTCGGATGGCTGATCCTTGGGGAGGATGCTGCAGACTGACGTTGTGGCAGAGACGGTGCAGGTGGCGGGGCAGGTGACGTACAGGTGGCGGTGCAGGTGGCGGTCAGAGCGGCGGTGGTGACTGTGGTGCATGTGGCTGCCATCCTTGATGATATGGTGGTCACCAGCCCCTTACTAGGAGACATCGTGCCCAGAGGTGATGTGCCCTTTGGCTTGTGGCCCTTCCCCATCTTGACAGTCGCTGCAGGGACCTTGGCACTGTCCACTCGGTGTTTGGGCGAGGCCTTGCTGGGTGGGTGGTGTGACTGCCCCCTGCTAGAAGCTGGCCCCTTTTTGACCTTTGCAGGTGGTGGAATAGGGTGGTCCTTCTTTTCTGTCTGTGGCACACTGGCAGCTCTGACGGGTGCCCCCTTAGACCGTACTGGAGGAGCAGGGACCACAGCAGATGCAGATTTGGTGTCTGAGGTGCTGGGCTGGGATCTAGACATCCTGGCCCTAGGGGAAGGATGGGGGGGGTGTAGGGAAGAGGTTAATGTTAGCTAGGAAAAGTTTTTTTGACACACTGGGATGGGAAGATGGAGGGAGTGTGGGAGTGGAGGAAGAGGTAGTGGTTGTAGGAGGTGTACGTCTGCTGAGTTTGGGGGAAGGTGCATGGGTTGAAGGATGTTGTGAAGAGGATGGCTGTTGAGTGGGTGTGTGCCTGCGTTTGTGTACTTTGGGAGGTGGGCTTACAGACACACTGGGAGAGGACACAGGGGACGTGTGAATGGTAGTGGGGGTGATGATTGCACGTGAGCGGTGTGTAGTGATGGGCGTGCTGGTGATGGAGGCAGTGGCTGATGATCTAGTGCATGCAGGTGTGATTGGAGACAAGACTGGGAGGCAGGTGGAGGACGTGGCGGAGGGGGACACAGTGGAGGAAGTGGATGTTGGTATGTGTGCATGGGTATGGTGCTTGTGTGAGTGCCTGTGGGATGTGTGTTGCTTATGTTTGCCTGAGCCACTTTTGTGTGTTGATGTGTGTGCATGCTGGTCTGATGGTGTGCTTGGGATAGGCTGAGGTAGAGGGGATTGTGTCTGGGTAGTGGAAGTTGGAGGGGGAGGCTGGACACAGGGACAATGGCTGAGGCTAGAGCCTGAAATGCTCTCTGTTAGGCCACCACTCCAGAATGAATGGCATCCAGGTATGCATTTGTTTGCTGCAAATGCCTCTCAACCCCTGAATGGCATTCAGAATGGTTGACTGCCCAACAGTGAGGGATCTCAGGAGGTCAATAGCCTCACTGAGGGCAGCAGGGCTGACTGGGGCAGGGCCTGAGGTGTCTGGGGCGAAGGAGATGCTCACTCTCCTTGGTGAGCGGGCACGGGAAACACACTGAGGGGCTGCTGGGAGGGCGGTGCTGATAGGTGGGGTCGCGGCTGTACCTGTTGTTGGGGTGGGCACAGAGGTGTCTGCCACCGCCAGGGAGCTTCCATCAGAGGAGGAGTCGCTGGTATCCCCTCCTGTCCCGGTCGTGGAGCTCCCCTCCATCTCACTGGTGCCTTCACCCTCCATAGATTCACCCTCCAGGGCCATGTGGGATGCAGCTCCCTCCGTCGTCGGTGCCTCTGCTCCTCCACCAGATGATGCTAATGCACACAAGGACAGGGTGACAAAACAAGAAGGGGAGGGAAAGACAGAAAACACACATGGTCAATGCTAGCAACACCACTACCGTTGGCGGACACAACACACAGGGAGCAGCCCTATGCACTAGGCCATGCACTAGCAGTTAGTATGCAATTCACCAGGCCATGGGGTACTATGCCCAACACCATTTGCTGCACACCTGGAACCCACAGGAGCCTGCCCAGTTGTAGATGGCCACTAAAAAATTGGGGTTGGAGTTCCTCAGAGCCTGCTCAACAAGGAACCTACCCTACCAAATTTGCCCTGGCCTAGGGGAATCCACAGCCCACATCCCCCACCCAGGCACTTCATAAACTGCGCAGAGTCAGCTTAATGACACTGAACTCACCCCCTTGTGGCCGCTGTGATTGCCTCAAGCAGCCATCCAACTCCGGTTATGCCACCGCCAGGATCTGGAACATAAGGGGGGTCATGGTGCGACAGGCACCCCTTCCACGATGGGAGGCCAGCCCCAGCTGGGCCTCCACCGTCTGCTTGCTCCAGCGGTGCAGGTCCTCCCATCTCTTGTGGCAGTGGGTGCTCCGTCTATGATAGACCCCCAGAGTCCGCACTTCCTTGGCGATGGCACGCCAAATAACCTTCTTCTGGTGGGCGCTGACCTAGAGGAAAGGTACAGGAGGAAAGGAAATTACTCACCCGTCCGGACCGTCATACTCATTGCCCACCAGTTCCCACCCATGCCCTGACGCACATACACTCATCATCCTCACATGCAGGCCTCAGCCCCCACCACATGTATCTTCCATCCACACCACTCCAAACAGGCATTGCCCATACATCATGCTCACAGTGTACTCACTTGTTTGTCTGGAAGACCGTAGAGTAGCGTGTACTGGGGGAGGACCCCATCCACCAGTTTGTCCAACTCCTCTGCGGTGAAGGCAGGGGCCCTTTCACCAGACACTCGAGCCATTGTCGCTTCCAGACTCAGGTCACAGCAGCACTTGCAGTGTTGGTCCTCCCCTGTTCAAGGTCAGGTATCAAGTGAGTGAACAGATAGAAAATGGCGTCACCGCCGGAGTACATCGTCATTGGCTCCTGGAACCTATAGGGCCCAATGATTACCAATGCTGAATTGCGCGGCGGTCTTCGACAGCCTACCGCGATGCTGCACAATGCCAGCACAGTTACCTCATTTCCCCTTGTCTCTCCTCACAAGTCAGGCATCCGCCATTTCAGGGGGGCACATAGCATGGCACATGGCATGGCACCTAACTGAGTCACAGCACAATTTGGCAGATATACGGACAAACTACGCCACACACGGATTTACTCATATTACTGCAAACACACGTGTGCAACCTATATGGTACATGACCCTCTGCTCACCATTCTCCTCCATAGGCCACATCCGCTGGGGCAGATGATGAGATGGCATCATCCTCCGGTGTACAGACCCCTGGTGGACCTGTCGACAATGGAAGAGAGACACATCATTATGACCTACAGACTTGATCGTGCCACAATCCAAGACCTGTGTGCCCAATTGGAGCCAGACCTGATGTCAGCTATCCGCCAACCTACAGGAATCCCCCCTCTTGTGCAGGTCCTGTCAGTGCTCTATTTCCTGGCAAGTGGCTCCTTTTAAACTACAGTGGCCATGGCATATGGGATGTCTCAGCCAATGTTTTCTAACGTGTTGAGCAGAGTGTTGTCTGCCCTGCTGAAACACATGCGCAGCTACATCGTGTTTCCCCAGGTGGAGGATTTGCCCACAGTGAAAGCTGACTTTTATGCCCTGGGACATGTCCCCAACATCATTGGTGCCATTGATGGTACACATGTGGCATTTGTCTCACCCCGCAGAAATGAACAAGTGTACAGAAATCAAAAAAGCTACCATTCGATGAATGTGCAGATGGTGTGTTTGGCGGATCAGTACATCTCTCATTTGAATGCCAAGTATCCTGGCTCTGTGCATGACGCCTACATTTTGAGGAATAACAGTATCTCTTATGTGATGGGCCAACTCCAGAGGCACTGTGTGTGGCTACTAGGTGAGCCCAAGGTCCCCACACAGTATGAGTAGGTGTCTGGGTATGGGGTAGTCCCTAAGGGTTAGTGTGTGTCTAACAGTTATCCCTTGACATTTGCAGGTGACTCTGGTTACCCCAACCGCTACTGACTCCAGTGAGGAATGCCAGGATAAGAGCAGAGGAACGCTACAATGAGGCACATGGGCAAACTAGGTGTATTATTGAGAGGACGTTCGGCCTCCTGAAGGCCAGATCCCGGTGCCTCCATCTAACAGGCTCCCTATACTACTCATCGAAGAAAATGTGACAGATAATCATGGCATACTGCATGTTGCACAACCTGACATTGCGACGCCAGGTGCCTTTTCTGCAGGAGGATGGGCCTGATGATGGTCTTGTGGCAGCGGTGGAGCCTGTGGACAGTGAGGAAGATGAGGCAGTGGAAGAAGATATTGACAACCGAACGATCATCATCATGCAGTACTTCCAGTGACACACAGGTAAGAGACTACTGTCACTGCTCCTCACATTTCTGAATACTGTAGGACATTGTATAAGTCAGCCTCTTCACCTGTGCCTATGGACACTGACAGTTCACTTTGGCTTTCAATTTTTCAGATCTGGGTACCTCATTCTGCCTTCTGCTATATGTACTGCTGCCCAACAACTGTCATACATTGGTATGGGCAAATTAACATTTACATTGATATTTGCTGGTGATTTTGTAATAATACATTTGTGAAAGAACAGACTGACTCCAGATTGGTTTGTGATTCAAGGGTGTTTATTTAGGGGCTAATGTGTATAGGGGTATGTGGAAGGGGTTGGGGTGATGGTGGAGGAAGGTCACAGGTGCATTGTCCAATGGGGCATAGGTAGGGGAGTAACAGCAGTTCAAGTTGGACAGGGTGACATAGTGGGACAGAAGGGTGACAATCAGGAAGGTCCTTTTTCCTGGTGGGGGTCTTGGCCATGTTCTCTGTCTTCTGCCTGGATCGCAGGGACCGTTTGCAGGGTGGTTCTCCTTCTGCAGGGGGTGGGGTGCTGGTGGGCTGTTGTTCCTGTGGCGGGGCCTCCTGTCTACTAGCATCGGCGGAGGCGGAGGTGGAGGGCTGTTCCTCGATTTGGCTAGTGTCAGGGGCCCTTTGTTGTGCCAGTGCCTCCCTCATGGTCTTGCCTATGTCAGCCAGCACCCCTGCTATGGGGACCAGGATGGTGTAGATGTTGGTGAGGTCCTCCCTGATCCCCATGTATTGTCCCTCGTGCAGCCGCTGGGTCTCCTGAAACTTGGCCAGTACTGTGCCCATGGTCTCCTGGGAATGGTGGTATGCTCCCATGATGTTTGATAGTGCCTCGTGGAGGGTCGGTTCTCCCCCTGTCGGACAGTAGTCCTCCCAGCTTCCCTGTTGGGCTGTGCCTCCGTCCCCTGAACCGTGTGCCCACTGCCACTGACCCCAGGTCCCTGATCATCCTGTGTTAGTGGGGTTGCCTGGGGTCCCTGTAGTCCCTGTAGTGGTGGACACACTGCTGAGTGACGTGTCCTGGGGACAGTGGCATGGGCCTGCTGGGTGGGGGCTGTGGTGGAGGTTCCTGAGGGGGGAGGTTCTGTGGTGGTTTGGGACTGTGCCAGGGGAACCGACTGTCCAGAGGTCCCTGATGGGCCAGGCTGGTCATCTTGATCCAGACGTGCAGAGATGTTGTCGTCACTGTGGGCCTCTTCTGTGGGGGGACTGGATATGGCTGGCACCTCCTGTCCGGTGATGATGGGTTGGGGTGTAAATGCATTGTTATTTTATCTGTGTGTGCCATCTTGTGCAATGGGTGTGTTTCCCTCTATTACTGTGCTTGCACTATTGCCTTGGCCCTTGTGTGAGTGGTGATTGCGTGCCCTGGGTGAGTCTCTCTATTGGACATGCTTTGGTGATGGGTGTCCAGGCATGTCTGTGATGGGTGTCCATGCATTGTTGTTGCATGCAGGGCTTAGTTGTGGGAGTGGTGGGGCATGATGGTGGGGTGTGTGGGAGATGGTGGAGTCATGGGAGTAAGGGTGAGGGTGGGAGTATGTGAATGCATACAGGTAGGGTGGGGGGGATATAATAATAAAGATATGACTTACCAGAGTCCAGTCCTCCTGCTACTCCTGCGAGGCCCTCAGGATGCATTATTGCCAAGACTTGCTCCTCCCATGTTGTTAGTTGTGGGGGAGGAGGTGGGGGTCCACCGCCAGTCCTCTGTATGGTTACATGGTGTCTGGATACCACGGAATGCACCTTCCCCCGTAAGTCGTTCCACCTCTTCCTGATGTCATCCTTTGTTCTTGGATGCTGTCCCACTGCGTTGACCCTGTCGACAATTCTCAGCCGTAGCTCCATCTTCCTTGCAATGGATGTCTGCTGCACCTGTGATCCGAATAGCTGTGGCTCTACCCGGATGATTTCCTCCACCATGACCCTGAGCTCCTCCTCAGAAAACCTGGGGTGTCTTTGAGGTGCCATGATGTGGTGTGAGTGATGTGTGAGGTGATGTTTGATGTGATATGTGGGGTGATGTGTTGGGGTGTGTGGTGTGTTGTGCATGGATGGTGTATGAGTGATGGTGTTGTGTGCCTCTGGATGCTGGTGTGGTTTTTACTTTTCTCTCTCTCTCTGCTTCTTCAAAAAATTTCGGTGTAAGGGTTTGTGGGTAATGTGGGTGTGTGTTTTATATTGGATTGGGTATGTGGGTGTGGTGTGTGTATGTGTGTCAGGTGTGTGTAGCTTGAATTGTCCAATGTGGTGTAATTTTGTAAGTGTGTGTGTATTTTGAGCGCGGCGGTGTGTACTGCCAATGGTTTACCGCGGTTGAATGACCACTGCGTTGATTCGTGGGTCGGGATAGTGTGGGCGTATTCCTTTTGGTGTAACGTGTGGTTTTTGCTATCACCAGTTTATCACTGACTTTTGGTGTGGCGGACTCGTGTGGGTGTCTGTATAGTGGTGGAATTCTCAGTGTGGGTCATAATACCTGTTTCGGATTTCCGTAGCGGACACAATATGTTGGCAGCCGTCGGCACGGCGGTCAGTGGGATTTACCACCAGGGTTGTAATGAGGGCCAATGTCTTTTACCCATGTGTTTTGGTTTGATGTGGATGTATGTGATGTGGAGTGGAATTGTGTGGGTTGGGTTGGATTTGAATTGTTAGTTGTGGAATTGTGTGTTGTGACGCAGTTTATGTAGTGGAATTAGGCGGCATGGTGTGCAGTGGAATTATGTGGATAGTAATTAAGAGGTTTTGAGTGTACTGGAATTATGTGGAGTGGGCTTGTGTGTCATGGAGTATAATTATGGGATAGGAATTTTGTGTTGTGTAGTGGTATATTGTGGAGTTTAATTGTGTGGTGTGCTGTTGAACTTTGTGGAATGATGTGATTTTCTGTGGTGTGGATTGGATTTGTGTGGTGTGTAAATGTGTTGTTGAGTTGAATTATGTGGTTTGTTGCTAAATTATGTGGTGTGGAATGGAAACATCTGGAGTGTAATTGTGTTGCGTGGAACTGTGTGGCTTTGAGTGTAATTATGCTGATTGGAGTTATGTGGCATGATGTGGTGTGTATTTATGTGGATTGTTGCTATGTGGCAGTTGCCAGTGTCCTAGAGTGGAGTGGGAGGAGTAGATTATTGTAGACTATATTTGTTGGAGTAGAGTGTTGGAGAGTGGAGTGGAGGAGTAGAGTTGAGTAGAGGGGAGCAGAATTCAGTTGCAGAGTGTCGTAGAGTGCTGTGTCTCAGAGTTCAGAGAATTGTAGAGTTGCATGGAGTGGGGTGGAAAAGGGTGGAGTCCCACACGAAATACAAAACAAGCACTCTCTCACTCAAGCGCATGCACACATAGACTCACACAAGCACAGACACACACACACACTCAATCACACACAGAAATACACTCACGCACACACAAATACATTGTAGCACACATCGTGGAGGATGGCAAAACCGGTAGCGTCCTTCAGGTTCAGGTCAGCTGTCTTGTGCAGAAGGATTTCGGTGATTTCAGGGACGCCGAGCTTCATGATCTTGTGTAAAATGCAAAGATCGAAAGATCTGGGAATGTCTCACACAAATGAAAGAGGATAGAAGTATTTAATGCTAACATATATTAACATGCTTTCATATAGTGCTCAGTACAGCACTTCTGTCGGTCCTAAGCACTGGACATAAGAGGCGTTTCAGTTTGCCTATTTATGGTACTTAAATCACCGACCTTAGAAGGAGGAAATGCTGAGATTCATATTCATGACCTAAACGCCACCGCAAAACTGTGACTACTCAATTTAGCCATTCTGCGGCTTAATTAAAGTATGGGCACGCACCTACAAATGTTGTGTATGGTGCAAGCTGATCTGCCAAAACATTAAACATGCAACAAACCAAATCATATTTAAAAAGTACCTACACTTTAATTTTTACGAGACACTTTTTATTTGGGTAGTTTTATATAATGTGAAACAAAGGTATCAAAGCGATTTACATGAGGACTTGTAGCATTACAGAAAGACACGTTCATTTTTAAGCCGGGGAAGATTAAGTGATTTGCTCACACATACAGGATATTAAACCTCCAGCCGAGTTTAGAACCTGGTTCCTTAGCTTCAAAGTCGGCAGCCCTAGCCGTTAGACCCCATCCTCTCTCCTTTTAGTTGGAAACATAAAACAGAGAACTACATCTTACCTGTGTGTGTGGGCTAATACTGAAAATGGTGACGTATACAAAGAACATTGCTTGTGCGTATTAAATCACGTTTCTTGCACTGAGGAAAATGTAAAACTAGTTTATGGTGGTGCTGATGTAGGCCATCCCTAAAAGTTCACAATTGTAAAATCGAATACAGGATTTTAATTAAAGGAAGACCACTCCCTCAACCTCACCACTCTGTTGAAGGCCATTAAGCAACGGGGAGAAAGAAGGAGTCGCGCCATGCATAACAAAAACAAAGGCGGGCAGCCACCACATTTAAAGGTATGCTTCATTCACGTGAAGCCTGCATGGTGCACCTTTATCAACTATGTAACAGGGTCGATGTCATGGAAAGCGATTGACTTCTGCCAAGCGAGATCGCGCTGCAAAAAAAGATAAAAAGTAGTCCACAAACTGGACGGTAAACAGCGAGCCTCGTATGTTTTCAGTACTTGGTCACTGCCCTGGAGGAGGGCTAACTATTAGAAAAGGCATGATGTATGCATGCCTTCCACTAATGAAAGCAAGCAGATTTTAACGGGCAAGCCCACGAACCAATGAAAGACACTGACGTGACATTGAGGGGGCTCCGAGCCCTTTTCTAACTTCTAAAGCGCCTCGCAAGCGAAACGCATGCGCAATCGCAAGCAACGCAGACTCGACCCTAAAAATACTGATTTCAAAGGTAATGAAATCTGTTGAATCTTGTATGGAAATGACACCACTGCACTGCCTTTTGACCCTCTCCCCTGAAGCTGTGCTTGTGCCCACCCACATGCCCCATGTCACATGCCAGAGAGAAGCCAGGAGAGGAGAGAGGAGCCGCAAGGGAGGCTGCAGCCATTGTTTGATGGATGCTACATGCCACATGCCATACACACCATAATACGATTTTCTTTAGTGGGTGAGCTGCCCTGGTTTGTTGCACTCCCCGTTTCCTTCTTCTTGGGGTGCATTTGCTTCAGTGTCAGTATTGATGCCGCTGCTCTGCCGCTGCTTGGTTTCCATTCCTTCATGCCATTGTACCCGGTCCCCTCATGGAGGTGGGCAGGTTCGGGTGTACGGCTGTGCAAAGGGAGGGTGGCCTGGGCAGACCGAAAGACTACTGGTGCGACTTTGTTGCCGCTTTGGACCTTGGGCTTCGTTGTGGCTGTGGTTCTGGAACCTGGACTCTGTTTTAGGTTTTGCTAGGATGGCCTGCATAGCTGTAGTGCTGTGCCCGCCGATCATCTTTGGGCTGCTAATTTCTGGATGAATTTGAAAACTCAGCATTATGAGGCTTCCATCTTTAAACCTGCATTATAGCTAGCATTATAGCCATTTATTTTGGTTTTGAAACCCTTACTGTCACAATCTGCTATCATCTGGTGACATCAACAGTTATCATCATCAGCTGTTCATCATTTCCTTGGCTGTTCATCATATCTTTGGCGAGGGCGGAGGCAGCGACTCCAGCAAAATAAGTGCAAATGGTGCTTTGTTACGTTGTTGCTGGTGCCCTGCTACGTTGCTGTTGCACTATTGTTGCACTGCTGCTTTGCTGTACTACTCTGTTGCTGCTGCATTACTAGATTGCCCGGGAGTATAGGGGGAGTCTACTGTAAACTGCTCCCTGGGCATCCCAAGCTTCCCAAACTAATAACTTTGCAAGTTTGCCATCCTACCGTCATCACTGAGTGGAGCTGGAGTGGGACTCGGTCCCCCAGACTGCCAGACATTCAAGACTGTCAGAAGCTTGATGCGCCGGAGCAACTGCCAGTTTTCTGGACCATTAGCACTGTAAAACAGGGGAGGAGTTTGGTCCTTTTATTGTAACATCTTGCTGGCATTAAGGCTTGAGGATTTCCCCTGTTTTCTGATCCACATAAATTATTTGGATGTTCACTTTCTATTCAGATTAAATAACATCAACCATAGCAACCATATCAAACGAGTATAAAACAAGCTAATATTTAGCATACATTTTGATGGGGAGGAAAAGCCTTTCAGGCCAAAAGGGGGTAGCAATTCAATCTTACATCTCTTCAGCGATGGGGGCTGTATCCACAGAATTAAATCTACATCCCTGCCTGAGTCACATGGAAGTGCCCCAGAGGTAGCCCTAGATCCTACCATGTCTACTATATCTCTCATCACTACTAACAGTTTGGACCCAATGCATAAATCTCCTGATAACCTTTGCTAGAGGCAAAGTAGGTACAAATTAAAGAACTCATGCGCAGTTCACATTGATACAAATGGAATCACTGCAGACCTTCAAAGTCCAGTTTTTTTAAAGATTTTCCACCACAAAAAAGGAAAAGCGTTGAAGGGTAAAAAAAACAGGTCCACCTTTAGAAAAGCAAACTTTGGGGGTGATTCTGACCCCGGCGGTCCTTGACTGCCGGGGCCAGGGTCGGCGGGAGCACCGCCAACAGGCTGGCGGTGCCCCGCAGGGCATTCTGACCGCAGCGGTTTGGCCGCGGTCAGAAGAGGAAAACCGGCGGTCTCCCGCTGCCCTGCTGTGCCGCCATGGGGATTCAGACACCCCATACCGCCATCCTGTTCCTGGCGGTTCGCCTGCTCAGCAGACACTGAAATTCGCAACGGGTGCAACTGCACCCGTCGCACCTTCCCACTCCGCCGGCTCCATTCGGAGCCGGCTTCCTCGTGGGAAGGGGGTTTCCCGCTGGGCTGGCGGGCGGCCTTCTGGCGGTCGCCCGCCAGCCCAGCGGGAAACACAGAATAACCGCAGCGGTCTTCTGACCGCGGTGCGGTATTCTGGAGGGGGGAACTCTGGTGGGCGGCCTCCGCCGCCCGCCAGAGTTAGAATGACCCCCTTTGTGTTACATCTTTAGATCTTGCAATGAGAGCGTTACGAAATTGCTGCCAACTCACTGTGAGTGCAATAGGGTCCCTACTAACCTCTTTCTGAGATGAAATGCTGGGTCAGATGGCACATTTGTCAAATAAAATACAAGTGATACTGGAGACATTTCAAGGAGGGATAGTTCCAAGGAACTCAGAATGCTGATCCCTCAAATTCTCAATCTACTTCTCAGGCTACCAAAGATTCCACCAGTAAATGGCAGCCCCATCAGGAGGAGATTGCCACTACCTGTGGGAAGGGGTAAGGGCGTTCTGGTGGTTTTTGTATATGTCAACATTAGGAACGTGAGGGTAAAAGTAACTGTAGCTAAACCATGTTTCCAGATGTTAAAGATCTGTTAGCCTCATCTGCTCAACATCTTATTGGTTAATTACTACTTCAGTTTCTTTTCAGTGCAGCTGGTGGGTATTATCAAATAACTGGGGGACTTGTTAATGAATTGCTTAAGCAGTAAATGGAGATATGTATCAATAATATGGGCCGGTGATTTCAATATAGGGCAATGTTTATATTGTGGCAAGAATCGTATATGTGGGGTATCGGATGGGGAGAGGGAAGATGCTACTCACTTTCTATACTCTGCGTATGGGGAAGTTCTAAACAAAATTGTATCTTTGAATAGTTTGTCTTTTTCATCCGATATCAAATGTTTAAATTTTGTTAACCCGCCCACTTTTGTGGGCAGAGGTTAAGGCAGCACAATAGACCTTGTGTTAGTTTCTGAGAACCTGGCCAGGAGTCTAACCCATTATGAGGTGAGGCCTCTCCCCTCTAGTGAGCACAATCCAATAACTATCGGTCTTGATATACCACTGAACACTGGCTCTCTTATCCCGCAAAATCTTCCCATAAGTCTCTTGACAAATAGGCGTGTCTGAATGAAGTGGGACTGCATCAATCCACACATTTTTCACAAGGATCTTACCGCTGAAGCTGGCTTGGATGTTTTCCGCTGTCTTTCTCCTAATGCTAAGCAGAGTTTGATTTTAGAACGTTATATGGCTTTTTGTGGCACTGCCGCCAGTTTGTTAGAAAGCAAAAAGCCATGTAAAACCTGCTTATCACATTCTTGGTTAAACTCTGGATGTACAATAGCTCAAATCTCTTAAGAAGGCCACTAACATAGTCCTATGCAATGCAGAGGAAAGTAAGGCACCAGGCAATAAAAAGAAGGAAAAGGGAAATCTGAGCTAAAGCCTGGGAAGGCCTTGATATTGCAGCCAATTTAAAAAGTAGCAGCTAGTTTTGGAAAGCTATAAACCACCCCTTTTTCGCATATGGTCCTGGTAGTAGCATAGAGTGCAATAATTTTTCTGGAATTTTTAACCACCAAAACCTGATGGCTGAACCCTTTGCAGAACCAGCAATCGCCCCACTCTTCTCTGATGAAAACTGGCTTAATGATTCTATTAATATAGCAGCAGTTGCTAATGCTATTCAGAATGCAGCACCCAGGAAAGGCCCGAGGCCCTAATGGCATTCCAATAGATTTGTTTAAGACCAACCTAGTACTCTGAACGCCACTAGTTACAAATGTACGTAGAGCAGCTGTCAGGGAAGCCTCGATTGACTCGTGGCGAGGATCCATTGTAGTTCCGATATACAAAAGAGAGGGACAGGAACCTCTCGGTATGCTATCGCCCAATTTCACTGTTAGATGCTATAGCTAAAATATTAGGAAAAACTTGAGACAAAGATTATAATTTTTTCTCTTAAATACAATACGGCTTTAGCTCGGGCGTAGGGACCACCAAGCAAGCACTAAACCTATGCCTTACCATTGAGAAGTATGTCAAGGCCAAGGGAGGTGCCCTCCACATGGCCTTCATGAACCTCTCCAGTGCCTATGATTTGATAGACAGAGGAAAATCATGCGAATTGATGGAGCTCGTAAGAGTGATAACCCCCTTCATGAACCTTGTTAGGTGTCTGCACTGGGGAACGACTACTAATGTTCGCTATACACAGCACATATCTCCACATGAATGTATGTCGGAACAACACATGCTAGAACCACGCATGCCTGAACAACGCGGTCGGAACAACAACTGCGTTGTTACCACTAATGCCTTTACCACAAATGCCTTAACAGCGATTTTTCGTTGTAAAGGCATTCCTGCATGCATAGAATGGCATGCATGGTTCCAGCATGTGACCTCCCTGCCCCCGTACCCCGCCCCTAAAATTACCGCAAACCCCCCACCCTCCCCTAAAACCTAAAACCACCCCAACCCCCACCCCTGCCCCTAAAACTACCCCAACCCCCCACCCTGCCCCTAAAATTACCACGACCCCCACCCTGCCCCTAAAACCACCCCAATCCCCCACCCCGCACCTAAATTACTGCAACTACCCACCCTGCCCCTAAAACCACAACAACCCCCCCACCCTGCCATTAAAACCTAAACTACCCCAACCCCCCCACCCGCCCCTAAAACTAACACAACCTTCACCCGTAAAACCTAAAACCACACCAACCCGCCACCCCCCCTAAACCCTAAACTACCCCAACCCCCACCCCTAAAACCACCCCACCCCTAATATTATCGTGACCCCCACCCCAAACCCCACCCCTAAAACCTAAACTATCCCAACCCCCACCCCCAAAAAGTAAAAATACCCTGACCCACACCCCGCCCCTAAAACTAAAAATACCCCGACCCCCCACCCCTGCCCCTAAAACTAAAGATTTCCCCACCCCTAAGCCTGAACCACCCCGAACCCCACCCCAAAAACTAAAAATACCCCGACACCCCACCCCTGTCCCTAAAACTAAAAATGCCCCAACCCCCCTCCCTCACCCCTAACCTAAACCAACTGACTCCCCCACCCCCAAAAACTAAAAATACCCGACCCCCTACCCCGCCCCTAAAACAAAAAATACCCCAACCCCCCCACGCCCGCCCCTAAACCAACCCTAGCCTCACTTACCTGATCACGTCTTCCTCCA
This sequence comes from Pleurodeles waltl, assembly GCF_031143425.1. Taxonomy (NCBI): domain Eukaryota; kingdom Metazoa; phylum Chordata; class Amphibia; order Caudata; family Salamandridae; genus Pleurodeles; species Pleurodeles waltl. Next base: position 105,892,937 of record NC_090441.1, on the reverse strand, counting down.
AAGCCGATTCCCTTCTTCTGTATCTTAACCACGCATGTGCGTGGTTCAGCACATGCGTGGTTAAGGCACCGAACAAGGAAGTCATGGTTAAAGAAAGCGTTGTTCCGCTTTCCTTGTCCACGACTTCCTTGTTCGGGAGTCGTGGTTTAAGCTGCTTCCCTCTACACATGCCTTACCCCTCTTGCCCATAATGGTAGCAAGAGGGTAAGGCAGGACTGTATCTTAGCCCTCTTTTTGTTTTTATTGTATCTTAATGAATTAGATTTAGCCTTGAGCTATTGTGGTAATGATATACCTACAGTTGACTCTAATCCTGTCCCACTTTTACTCTATGCGGATGACGCAGTTTTAATTGCACGGACAACGAATGGCTTGCAAAAGCTCTTAAATGGCTTTAATTCTTTTATGACTAATTTAAATCTTAAAGTAAACCATCCAAAATCTTTTATCTTAATTAGTGGTCCTAAAAATACAGAACTAAAAAGGCTTTTTATAGTGAAAACTCCAGTTACCAAGATTTCCCATTTTAATTACATAAGTATTTTATTTGAAACCGACCTGACCTGGGGCAGTTTAATAAGTCAAAGAACTCAGAAAATGGGGATAGCTTGTGACTCGATTTTTAAATTTTCAAGAAAACTGGGCCACAAGCCTATAAAGCAGATGACTCAACTTTACAAGAGTAAATGTCGTGCCATAGGAACCTATGGAGGAGGCTGCTGTGGTTATGAATCCCTGGAGAGACTACAGGCAATCAAGAATAAATTCCTCTGTAGGCTCTTATCTATCTCCAAATCTACCACTGGTTTCATTTCAAAGTTTGAACTGGTTATGAGGTTTTTGGAAGATGCTGTTAATATGGCGCGCTTCTATTGTGGATTAAAATATGGAGCACCCCTGAAGCCAGCTTCTCTAGGTGTGTGTTGAAGGATCACTTAAATTCAAGTAATAGCTGTTTCATCCCATGGCTGGCCTCTGTTATGAATACCTTCTCCAGTTTAGAACATAAAACACTTTTTGATTCTCCAGACAGTATTGGACCACAAACAACAGCTTTAGCAAAATTAAACTATCCCTTGTATAAAGAGGAGGATCGATTGGTGATAGCTTTAGATATGGCTTCCGTGTTGAAATATTTACAAATTTCTACCATTTCTAGTATGGAGCCCTATCTAAAATGGATAGAAAACCAAGAGCACAGATTTTACATAACAAGGCTAAGACTGAACACAATCCACTTTTTTGTAGGCTTTCCCTGCCCTGGATCTTGGTTTGCATTATTGCAATGCTGCCCATGTAATGCCTCTTCCTTTCAATCTACTGAGCACTTTATGTTATTTTTTACTTTATACCGCACCTAAGAAACTTGCTTGTTATGCCCAATTTCAAAGTCTGTGCATTTTACATCTCATCAAGAAGGAATGGATTTTTAAGAATATTTATCTTCTCTGGAAATTTATTTTGCTGTTCTCACTTATATTTCTGCTGCTTTCAAATTGAGAAGGAGACATGTCCTATGAAAACAGTTTTAGGGTTGTTGATTGTATGCTCTTTGGTTCTGCACATTTATAGTGATTTTAACGACTGAATAAAGATTATTGAAACGAAACAAAAACAACACTACTGCACTTATTTTAATAGCCTTGTCTACAGCTTTTGACGTTATGTCCCTTTCTATGCTTGTATCACTATGGTATCAAGAATGATGCTCTAAACCAACTTATTTCTTTGTTTTGATTGAACACCACAAATTGGTAATATCAACACCTTATATTTCAGAATTTAAAACTGTTATCTACATGGTCCCATAGGGTTTGGCTCTGAGCCCGGGACTGTTGAGTATCTATGGAGCACCCATAACTGCTTTAATGTACTCACGTAGGATGAAATTGTACTTATACGCAGTTGACACATATTTAATAGTGTTCCTGGATAATGTAATAGATTCAAAGACTGCTTTCAAAGTGTTGTGTCCTGGATGAATTAAGCTGTGTCTTAATAATGACTTCTTGCTCGTACACCTATTGGTAACCAGGAAAAAACTGCAATTGTCTTCTGTACCTGTTGAACCTGCCAACATTTAGGAGTTATTGTTGACACTAATGTTTCAGTCAAAAATCACTGATATGTTTTAAGCAAATTGCATCTTTATCCTGCCTATCATGAGGAAATTTTTACATCTTGTCTGAGAATTCTCAAGAAATTTGTGATCCCGGCATAAGGGATCTCATGCCTTCCTCACTGCTTTCCTCTCTATCTGAAATCGTTTTTCTCTTTCTTTCAGGACTCCATAACAGTTCACGTGCTTTCTTCTATTCTCTTTTGTGTGCTGCTTTCCCCTTCAATTGCTCTGTATCCCTTCCTCCTCCCTCCACCTGAAGCTTGTCCAATGCAACTCTAATCCAATTTTTTAATATACTTTGTTTATTTTTCTGAGCCTTATACTCCGCCATTGCTTCCCAACCCCTCCTCGTTGCTGCAGTCACCCTTGTTGACTTCTTCCCACTCAACTCCCCCAGCTCCTAGAGCCCACACTTACTACTGAGGTCCTTAAAAACACATTTTTCTATTTCTTGTAGGAAGACTGCCAGGCTGCTTAATTTTTGAATGAACGCTTAAAATCACTTTTTTATTTACGACTCCGAGTAACGTTTGTTATCTTGGAATGGTAGATAAAAAAGAATCAAAAGTCAGCCAAATTTGACTCACTCATAAAATACTTTTTCTCTTACCTTCTTGATGCTTTGAAATATAAAAATGATTTACCCTACAATGTTCATGCAAGGATCACATACTTTACTGTTATTTTCATTAATTTCACATGTGCAAATGCCTTTAATTTTCCACTTGTTCCACTGCCACATTCAGTGTGTTGCACATTAATTTTGGGCGCCAATGCCCAGATTTAAGAGGGACTAGCACCTCCTTGCGCCACATTAGCACAATTTGTTTTTACACTAATGTGGCCCAATGAGGCCAAAATCTCCATGCTAGATTTACAAAGTGGTGCAATGCATGCTTTGTGCCCCTTTGTAACCCTGTGCACCACAATATGACTATGCCAGGCATAATATATGCAAGGGGGGTGTTCTCCCAAAGATTTCATTGTGCCATTTTTGCAGCATTTGCAACATCTGCACAGAGCAGGTATTAAAAGGAGGCACATCATTATTTATAATGAGCCTCAATGTGCTTTGCAGGATTAACATCAGCATTTTCTGCGCTAATCCTGCAAAGCGCCAAACTAGCGTAAAACAAATTGATGCTAGTTCCCAACTACCGCCATGATGTGCCATACCTTAAATACAGTAAACACATGGTAGCGTTAGGGGGCACTAAAGGGTTCAAGAAAAGTGGTGCTGCATTGGATGCAGGGCCACTTTTCTTAAATCTGCCCCCAAGACTTTTCTCTAGACATCTGCCAGGCTTGTCTTTCAATACTAGAACATTCTATCATATCTAGTATCAATATAATACAATACAATGTTACTAAGATAAACTTGTAAAATGCATTTTATATTGCACTCTGTCCAGTACTCATACAAACGGAATAAGAGTTACTAATGTTTGGAAATCACAAACATTACCAGGGGCATAAAACTCTGTGACCAGTTTCCAGTAAATCCCATGTGATTTTTATACGATCTGCTATTTTTCCAAAGCAGTATTGTAAACTGGTACAATTATGCATTGATGAGATTGAGTCCCACATTTATGCACATCATACACTTGTGGGTATGCCTTTCCATCATGAAAGGGAATTTACTCCTGCCCTGCAACCCTTTTCTGGCACACATTTCTGCCCATTTCTAAAAAAGGGTCAGGGATGAGTTTGTGAATGCCAAAAAACCTAAATGTGAGGGTGCCCAAAGATGGGTGGCAACCTTTTTGCAAAAGGGCATGTATCACTCTGGGAACCCTTCCCCTTTACCAAGTATTAAAAAAAAGTTTGTTTGGTAGTAAGAAGAGATTCATGGGACCACTGCAAATGCTCAAATAAACAAATGAAGCAAACTGTTTTTAAATACAACCCAGCTTCCTTCAAAGAAAATGAGCTGCAATTAAAGAAAAACATGTATATTTAACTGTAATGCAATCACTCATACGGTGTTCTGCTGGCCCCTGTACAGGCATCTAATCGAGTGACAATTTGAGAGCTTCCTCATTATCATTCATGAAGTAGATTGGATTGCAATCCACTACAATCCATTTTTTTAAAAATCTATCTATTATTAGATTAGTCGGTTCTTAACAATCTGTACTGATCACAGAAATGCTGGTTGCCCTTTATAAGCACTATTTCGCAACGTTATTTTCTTACATCTATCTCATATTTCAAAAAAAGCATTCTGTATACCTGTATTATATTTTTATGTCTGTTTTATGAACACGTTTTCTGCCTGTAATTTGCCAAAATAAAGTGCAAATAATAATACTTATAAAGTCGCCTTCTGAGAGAGCCACCCTAAGACTTCAACACTCTGTATTAAGTCAACTTAAAAAAATGTGTAGATGTCTTGACCTCAACAGCATTGCTACCGTACCCATCAATCAGCCATTCATGTTTGCAGTTTCATGCTGGCATTTCCCCAGGGACATATTAATTTCATTGCTAGTTCTTAGGACTCTTTGTAGTGTCCGCCTTTCAAGTCCCGCAGTGAAAAAGACAAAGGGCAATCAAAATATCAAAGGGCAAGAATGACCTCTGAACGTCTTTTAGTACTACAAAGAGATCATGAAAAGAGAGGGAGGCATATATTTTTTATATTAAATTTAAATTCTACAACAAAAGGGGCCATTAAATCACTTTCAAACCCCACAGATATTTTAAGTACAAAAGCTTTCAATTTTGAATTGTCTCAAATTGCCTTGCACAGTTAGTTCAGAACTTTAAAGTCATAGATTTTTTGCACTATAGTTGATATATATTGTTGGAAAATAATATACAACAAAGCACTTCCAATTCCAGCATGGAATGTAAGTGATGTATACAAAGAACTGGATTACTAAGCAGTGCCAACAATGAGTGTTATTAGCTATCCTTTGTCATAAGTATTGCAGTGCTTGGTGCAAAAATATTTTATCGCTGCACCATGAGAGTGGATAGGTGGCTGTGGTGCTGTGTTGTGTGACAAAAGTGATTTTACATAATTAATTACAAGAATTGAAGTAATCTCCAAGAACAGGACTGGGTGGACAGTATCATAATGTGCTGCGCTGGCTCAGTGCAGAGCCGAGCACCTGTTTTTATGAGTGTCATATCTTTATGTGTATCATGTTTTATGTGCGTCAAGTGAATTCATTTAACCCAATATTTCACTGAGATAGTGCTTATTTTCTGATATTACAGCTCTAAAACAGTGAGCAAGAATAGCCTTTTTTCTGTTCCCGAGCTGGGCTGTCTGAAAATAAACCACACACTTGCTCCTGCAATGTGTTAGCAAAGCCCATCATGGTACGGACCCAATTGCCTCTGGTTTACATAAAACAAGGAACCTCAAAGCACCTTGTTTATTACAGAATGAGCAGGCAGTGCTTCACAGAATGCTTTTTTATTGGTACTGTTCAGGGTCATCTTAAGGATTTGGGGTGCCATGTTAAAGATATATGTTGAGGGACCCTGTACGCAACAAATTTTGAACTTTATTATCCATTTTCTTCTAACTCACTCCTGAATAATGTTGAACAATACTAAATTATATGTTAATCTTGAACATGGTCACAAAAAAAGAGTTGAAATAAGTTTTACCAGAGACCCCAAAAATCATTAAGATGACACCGGGTAGGAAGACAGAGGTAGGGAGAAAGGTAGAGATGTTTAGACTGAGAAATAAAATAGACAGAGGTTCATAAGAGAAATTTCCCTTTCTCAGGGGGCCCCCTGGAAGGTGGCTACCCTGGGAAATTACCAACTTTGCCCGTGCCTTAAAACATCTCTGGTAAAGTTCAGTACCCTGACACTATTTTTTCAGCGTCACAGTCTTTGAATTTTGAGGCGTGTCCTCACTCAGTAGACTTGCAATAAATTTTCACTTCTCTACAAACGTATGTTCTTTTCAAAATCCCTGATTGTTACCATTGGTGGAATTTTTTCAAGCATTTACAATTCTTAAGATACATATAAGTATTTTCTTCAAATTTGAGGCTGAAACCTCGGATCGCATCATATGGGAAGAAAATAAAGATTACTGTACAGTAATTAAAGAATTACCAACTCATCCATGTGCCTTTCCACAGTCCTCCTGTAGGAACTGAGATACCAAACAATTAAAGCTGCACAAAGTCTTCAGACAAAACTAGACTAGGTGAAGCATGCTGTTTTTTCACCTGTGGAGCAAAAGTAAAGTTCCTGCAAAAGCAAAAAAAAGTTGGTTGTGCACAGTATTAACTTACTAGCAACCACACGGAGATGGGAGGCTCACTCCCCGACAATGACACCTTCAAAGGGCATTCTTTGTGGTACAATTTTAATTCTTCTGCCTCCTGTACCCTTCCTTATCCTCCCTCTACACTCTTCTTAGCTCCTCCTTCCTCATCACAGTGTGTTCTCACTCAGTGAAAACCTGTCTGTGGTGCACCTCCATGCTTGGCTGTGTTGCAGAATAAATATTTGCATTCTGACACAGTGCCAAGCAGACAGGCACACTCTAGACTCACAACACAACCTTCTGCAAGTTCAGTTCTATTTAGTAGCATAGGCAGGGGCTACACAATGTTATTACCTTAATAGTAATTACTTTATGGTAATTACATTAATTGGTCCCTGACAGTGCTCTTGAAAGCTGTGCCTCAGTATGGGATCCCATGTGTGGCACCTGCCTTCTGGATTGCTAGAAATTAGTCTGACACCAAATTGATAGTTCTCACTGTGAGAACTGAGAACTGAACACACAGTTCTCAGGTCTTACTGCGAGAAGTGAAAATGGCAAATTTGCCCCAGATTTTCATCCGCTTACCACAAAATAAAAACAAGTCTGCCAACCCTTTAAAGCAATCCTCAGATAACAACTTAATTTCAGATAGAGGAAGAATTTGTGCCCTTGCCCATGGGCATATCATCTACTCTGGTCAGTGCATACCACTCTGATACTGCACTAGAAATAAGCCATTGAGGAGTGGCATCAACATTCATATTGTTGGTTTTCATTCACTTAAGATGGCTGCTACTTTCCATCATGCCACATTGTATCACACAACATTGTGTTGCGGAAAGGTACTCCAATGGAGTGATAAATGAAAACTGATAAAAAAATATATAGTTAGCTGACATCAGTAGTACAAAGATGCAACTCTGCAAATCAAAAACGATGGTAAAGAAGAAATATTGCAGAGGCTGGATAAGCCAAAGACTAAAGAGACAATCAGTCCACTAAAGAATGAGATATATAAGACACCCATCCAACTGTAAGCAAGGGGCTGATAAAAGGCCCCTCACCACGGAAGTCATCTTCCTCAGAGAAACCTGGCTCAACCCTGCCTCTGCACCAGACATCATCACCACCATCCCTGTAGGTTACAAGATAACTCACCGGGACCAAAACAATAAGCATGGAGGTGGAATCGCCATTATCTACAGGGACACCATCCGCTGCACGACATCCCCTGATGACCCGACACCAGTAATGAAACACCTCAACTTCCAACTCCACACAGATGGAAAAAGTACCATCAGAGGCACCCTTGCCTGCAGACCACCAAGACTACGCTCTAGCTTCTACAACACCATCCTGGAACTCATCAGCCCACAAGCAATCGACTCAGAGCACTACATATTCATACAGGACCTCAACTTCCACCTTGACGACCCCAGTGATGCCAACTCCATTGACCTCCTGGAAAGCTTTAGCAACATTGGCTTCAAGCAGCTTGCCACCGACCCTATCCACATTGCAGGACACATACTTGACTCCATCTTTACCTCCAGCGAAAGTGTCAGGTAGATCCACACCACACCACTCACCTGGTCCAACCACCACAGTGTACACTTCACCATCTCTAGACCCACATAACCCAGTACCGTGCCCCTCAGATCTATGCAAACAAATGGGTTAAAGGTATCAGAAGATCAGTGGAACGACACTCTCCGCTCCCACCTCCCAAACTCTACACACAACCCTGAACAAGCAGCAAAGAGCTTCTCCCATTGGATCACAAAATGCATCAACGCCATCACCACAGCCAAGACAGCCAAAGTCAAAGAACAAAGCAAAAGAGCAAGCTGGTTCACTGAGGAACTGCATTCCTCCAAATGCAACTGCCAACAACTTGAAAGGAAGTGGTGCATCAGCAAAAAATCTACGACACCAACTTCGGGACTGCCCTCAACCACTACCACATCTTCCTGAAATAGACAAAGAAGAATGCAGTAGCAGACTGCATCAAAACCAACACAAACCACAGTAAAGAACTCTTTGCCATTTTGAAGGAGTTCAGCAATCCCGCAGCCAACAAAAACGACATCAGTCCCTCCCAGGAGCTCTGTGACAACCTTGTGGGCTTCTTTCACAACAAGATCTCGGCTTTCTAAGAAAACTTCAAATGCCAACCCTCCGCTGTAGACAGCATCAACCAGCTCACATGCACAATCATGAGCCCCAAACACCTTCTCACTCACTGGGAACTCCCCACCACGCAAGACCCTATCTCCATCATAAACTCGGTACACTCAGGAGCACCCATGGACTCTTGTCGCCACCATGTTTTTAACCTCAGTAACAAGACAATCAGTGCCGAGCTCAGGAAGGTCTTGAATACCTCCATCACTACGGCCTCCTTCCTGGGAGGTCTGGAAACACACTGAAGTGAGGCCCCTCCTGAAAATAAAATCCACTAATCCAGCCAAATTGAAGAACTACCGGCATTTCTCTCTGCTCCCCTATCCAGCAAACTCCTCGAGAAAACCAACAACCAGCAACTCGCCCAACACCAAGAAGACCACAACCTCCTGGACCCCTCCCAATATGGATTTTGAGCTAACCGCAGCACCAAGATAGCCCTTATTGCAGCCACAGATGACTTCAGTGGGGAAACAGCAGCCCTCTTCCTCCTGGACCTGTCTGATGCATTTTACTCTGATCAATAGACTCCACCAAATTGGTATTCAAGGAAACGCCCTCTAACGGATCACATCGTACCTCTCCGACAGAACCCAGAGAATAAGTCTCCCACCGTTCACATCAGAGTCCAAGAAGATCATCTGTGGAGTACCCCAAGGATCATCCCTCAGTAAGACCCTATTTAACACCTACTTGACCCCCCTCGCCATCACCATCAGATCACATGGACTCAACATCATCTCCTTTGCCAATGACACACAGCTCATCCTGTCACAGTCCGAAGCTCGCACTGCGAAAAAGTTAACTTCCACAAATGCATAATTAGCATAGCAGACTGGATGAAACACAATTCTCTCAAACTCAACACTGAAAAAACGGAAGTCCTCATCTTTGGGAACAACACCTCACAATGGACTGACACTTGGTGGCCTAGAGAGCTCAGCAACCCCAACACTACCCCAACAGATCAAGCCAGCAATCTCAGCATCATCCTGGATAGAAACCTAGTCATGAAGAAACAAATTGTTGCCTGCTTCCGCACCCTTCACAAGCTCTGCAAGATCTTGAGGTGGCTCCCAGCAGACACCAGAAGGGCCATCACGCAGGCCCTCATCACCAGAAAATTGCACTATGAAAACTCTCTATATGCAGGAATCACAGCATGCCTCCTGAAGAGACTCCAGACAATACAGAACTCAGTGGCAAGACGCGTACTCAACCTCCCCAGAAAAACCCACTTCACACAACATCTCAAAAAACTACACTGGCTCCAGATTCGGAAGAAATGCCAATTCAAGCTGCTGACCTCGTCTACAAGGTCCTGCACAATGAAGGGCCAGCATTCAGCAACAAATGCCTGACCTTCCACCAACCGACCAGACACCTCTGATCAGCTTACCTCTCCTTCACAGACACCCCACGGATCTGTCGAGCCAACAGCAGAGGTCGCTCCTTCTTGCACCTGCCAGCCAAGGCTTGGAACAACCTCCCCCTGCACCTAAAACCACTTCAGCAAATCAGAAGAAAACTAAAGACTTGGATGTTCAAATGATCATTCCTCCTGTCTTAAAATGGCTTCTTGTTTGATGACAGTGCAGCCCGTTTCTTGCATTTTTAATAAAATGTGATTGTTTTACATCTCAACAGAGTAATGCTGCATATACGTCAATCCACACTGCACAGAGTTACATGAGTGCACAATAACGGGTACATCCGGGTCTCTAAAATAAGCTAGATGTCTGTGAAGCTGCTTCTTGTGACACAAATTAGACGCTAATTTGGGTTAGAATAGGAATCCTTTGACAACTCCCTGTAAACTCTCCCCGGACCATGCCGCGCTGTGAGATGTTCGGTAGCGCGAGCTCCCGCCGCCACGGAGAGCGGCTGCATGGCCTGATTGCTGGACCTCCTCCGCAGTAAGAATTTGCAGCCCGTTACCCCATGGGGATGCGCGAAGAGGAAAAATGTCAGCCTTCACAGTGCTTGAATCTTTCCAGCTGATGAACTGCAGCCGCTCTCAAATTAGGCCTGTTGGCAAAATCAGATAAAGAGATGGAAATAAATGTTGCGAACAAAGGGCGCCTTGGAGTATCTTTTCAATTGCTATTGACTGCAAGCACAGAAAACACAGCATGACAACAAAGCTGAGACGGTAATGGGGAGAGAGTGGCAATATTGTGACATTTATGGAAAGCGCATCCGATTTCATTGTTCGTGCAGCCGGGATAACCAAATGGCGCTGTCAGTGTGGCGGTTCCTTCTGGAGTGGTTTAAGCATTGAATCGGAAGGCTCAGTTTATGAAACATGATTGACGGCTTATCCCAGAAGACACTTTACAGGCCAGACGAGTAGTCAGAGAGAAAATGCACTTCACCATTGTCTATAACTTACGTCAGTTATGATCTGATGTAGGAGACAAAAGTAGCCCTAGTACAACAAGCGTTGGCAAAGCCAATAGGTCTCGCCTTTGTGACCTTTTGACTTTGCCAGTGCTTTTTAGCCATGCTGGACAAGGTTTTTGGCCTGTGCCGTGTGGCTAAACTAAAAAAAAAACAAGTTGAAGCTCCAACCTGCCTCATTTAGAAGGAGCACCTACAAAAAGACGTGGGTGTTTTTTCCTCTTTTGGTTATTGATCTGAGCTGCATTGGTAACTAAAATGAAAATAAAACGTGCAAAAGCTTTTTTTAATCAGGCAGGCGGGAGAGCACAAGGAGAACGATGGTGGGGGAGCACCAAAGCAACACAGGAGATAGTGGGTAGACCACAGCAAACCAACCTCGGCAAGGGTGGTGGGAAAAGTGCAAAGCAACACTGGATACAGGCGGGAAGATGGCCTAATGGGCAAGCTCAAGAGGAAGGGAGCAGGAAGAAGCAGTTTGGTGACAGATCAACACGAAGTGTAGGACCAGATAAGTATAGAAGGTAGGTCCTGAGACCCCGCAGCAGCCGGTTCATGCTAAACATTCACTGCACAGTTCCCTCTTTTCAGGCGGCTTCTCCGCCTACCTGAAGCTAGTGGGATTACTCAGGAGGATATTGTATCCGCTGCTGGGATGCCTCTGAACCTGTACATCACAGGTCTGAATATCAGGGTGAAACAGCCATTCATCCTTTCTGGGACTATAACACGAATGCCGACAAGCAGTACCAGGCCTGTTGATGTACAAGGAGATGAGTCCACTTCAGTGTGGCTATGACTTTAAGGAAGAGAAAAACTAATTCTTTGGGTCGTGTCTCAATACGCTGTAGCGTAAAGTGCAACCACAGGTACAGTTCAATCACAGCTCACTTTAGGGTAGAAAGGTGGAACCAAGCCCCCTCTAGTACTGGAACATTGTATACTCCATTTCATTCTTATGGACCACTGGATTTACTGGACCATGATGCACTGGGATCTACAGCTCAAATATGCAGCTGAGTGGAGAAGAATTGACTTACTGGGCCAATATACAGCAATCGGTTCTAGAACTCACATGTTCTGCGTTAAGCTGCATGGCTCTGGAAGGTTTGACTGACCAGGCCAATACAGAACATTGGATTCTAGACCTCAAATATTCTGCATTAATCTGGAAGGTTTTGGAAGGATTGATTTACTAGGCAAAGACACAGCACTGAATACCAGAGCTCAAATATTGAGCATTGTACTGCATGTTTCCATAGTGGTTACTAAACTGCAACAGGCTATTTCAAGCGACTGTAGAAGTTCGACATGTGCTACAGCGTAAAATTCTAGACCAATCGACTTCTGCCCAGAGCACCCATGGGGGTATAGAGGCCTACACTGCTCAGGTACCTTGACCAGGTTCTAGATAACCCCACTCAAAGTGCCAGTGCACGCCAACTGGATCTATAATTGAAATATTTAGTGTTAAATTGTGGTGTTTGTAGACTAACCTGCATATTCTGATCAAAAACTTCACCAAGAATCTTTCGCTCCGTAATATAAAAGGGCGTTTCCAGAACCTGTAGCGCAGGTGGTTTCATGGAAGCGCCCCGCATCGCATTAATCATTCCAGACTCTGCTTCTGGACATGAATGGAGTGGCACTTTCTCCTTTGCAGCACTCACAGCAGAACATACCACTACCTGGAAAACGGCCTGAGATCACTTACAGCACGGAGCACAATTAGAAACTAGCAGCATGATATAGCAGAATAGCAGCACATTAACTTATTTATCCCAGGTATTTTACATAGTGATGATCTGCCACAAGGAGCAGCGAGGCGCTTTACAGAAGACATTTTTATTGCAATAGGCGCATCTCAAAGTTGAGGTGCTTACATCAGAATGGTATTTTGTGTGTAGATATGTAATATGTTGGTACACATGTATCTGTGCGATTGCATTTGTTTTAGCGTGTGTATAGTAACTAAGGGCCATATGTACGAACACATTTTCCCATTGACACAGAATGGGAAAAACCCTTTGCTACATCTGGCCCTAAGATGCAGGAATTCATATTGATAAGCAGCTAGACAGCACATTGCACGTGTGCTGTTTACACATTTTGCATTAAACTTATTTACCACACATTAGAACTTTTTAACATTTCAGCCCGGGTTGGGTGCTTTCTGCGGAATCACACAACAGTCACTGTATATTATATATATCCCATAGCGCCTAATTTAGAGTAAAACATTATCGGATAGGGATAAAGCTCAGATTCCAGCCAATACTGCATGGGAGGAGGAACTGGGGCACCCATAGAGGAGGCGCGATGGCATAGGATATGCAAGTGGACGTCACAGCTGTTCAGGGCGTCGGGCTACATTCCCGCATTTAGCGTCGTGCTGCCCACCAGTTAGTCATTTTGGGGAGCTGTTGTGCAGCGCTTGGCAGGCGTGTGTGGGATTCCCATTCTTCATGACCCAGCAGTTTTGTCTATTCAGACATATTAAACAGAGCAGACGAAGGAAGATGGAGATTGAGTTTGTCCAGTTACTCCTTCTGCTGGCGAAACGAAGAGTCGTAATTACTTGGATGCGACAAGCAGGTCCAAGTGAGGTTGGCTGGAAGAGCAACATCACTTGATGGATGGTAGCTGAGGAAGTTCGCATCAGATGATGCAGGCAAGATGACAGGAATGCAGAAGACCTGCGGGTTTGGGGTGCACTCCTAACTAAGTTTGAGCAATGTGAGGAAGAGGCACAGGACTCGGCTGATGAAGGGAGGCAAACAACTACGGTAATGTGAACCCTCCGCACTATCAGGAAAGAGGGTAAGGGCATACATGCATAAGGGATATTTGATTGCATGTAATGATCACGGGACTACGATGATATACTCATCTTATACCGCAATATGGTTTGGCATAGCAGTGATAGTTTTTTCTGTTTCGAATGGTTTAACATTTTACTAATTGCCTGTACTCTTTTGACTGGTGAATACAATAAAAAGATTCTTTTAAAAAACATAAAACAGCAAACTGACTGAAAAACTGAAAAAAGTGATGGACTGAAGCAAAGGGCAAGCTCTACACAGCGTCAATATGGCAAATGACCTGCTTTTAAGATTGGATGAGATTGAGCAGACCAACGTCATAAATAGCAGGTTGCTAAACTGAATGATCTGAGAGTACAACCCAGTTTTATCTCTGAGATACACACACTTCCTCCAGTGTCCCAATCAGAGATAAAAAATATTAATAAGTCAAATTGGAACCTGGTTGGCTAGTCATTTGACTTAATTTGGGTTCATTAATACAAAAACAAAACATCCTCTATTCCGTGCAAGCAAAAATTTGACAGAACTCCCCGTCTTCAGTGTGTATTATAAATATTTACCCATAAAAATCCAGACACAGCCCTGGAACCCTCTCTCCATATCTATGAAAGCTACAATAAAAGCATTTCATTTTATGTTCCGAAGTTCAATGTTTAACGTGCGTCTGACTGCTTCACCCCGATCAATCCACAAGGCAATAATGGATCTTAAATAACAGCTATCAGCAACCTTACCCAGCAGAAAACAATAAAAATGTAAAGAAATAAAACTAAGCAGGCTGGCAGAAGGAGCGAGGGAGACGTCTGTATCAAACGTACTTAGGTTGAGTGCTTCAGGAAAAAAAAGAGTCCCTGATAAGCGAGAACTCATGGAAGAAATGAAGATGCAAATCAGAGCAGTGGTGGAGAGGCTATGTTCCATGGGAGGGACAACAACATGCTGAGCGGGCTATAACAAATAGAACCAGCCATTAGAAAGAAAACAACTGTGAGTAATAAAACAAAAGGTAATGGTAAGCAAGGAGTGGAATTGCCTTCCTAGGTAAGCTTTCAAAATATCCCCAATGTGCATTTGCAACAAGGCAGCTGCAATGTCTGGTAGGCTTCAATTACAAATGATGTAGCCTATTAACAAAGGCATTTTGGAGTACATTGAGTACTAGTCATTTTTTGGATATTTTTACTACTCCTACATGCCTTTGAGAATTAAAACCATCTAAAATGGGATATTCATATGCAATTCACCAAACAAACATTTGCAATGCAATAGGTCTTGCATTTGCGAGAGTTAAAGCTATTGGCGTTGTTAATGCCCAATTGGACTTTTCTTGCCACATCAATTGGTCAACCCTGTCTTATAATTTGTTCCTTTCCTGCTACATAATTCCAGTGGCCCCGCATATCTGCATAACAATAGTCAGCGACATCCCCTAAGGGTAGGGTGCTAGGACAGTAGTCTATAAGAGAGAGGGGATGAAGAGGTGCCAGCCCTCTATGCGGGGCGCGCAGTAAGCCTATGCAATATCACAAGAGGCAACGGCAAGACCACAAGAGAGCATAAGCTGGTTTGGGGGTGGGAGGTTGTTCATAGTGTACCTGGAAACATGAGACAGAATTCACCCTAGTATCACCCGAAGGGAAAACAGTTTGTTAGTTTACAGGGTTGGGGGGAAAGCAAAATTTAAATTCTCATTCAAAAAAAAAAAAACGTCACATCCTCCACTGGGCATGGCTGTGCAGACATAAGAAATGAATAAGTATAACGTCACACTCCTCACCAGCACCTTAAAGCTCATGTTCTCCACCTCAACATCCTTGAGCTGATGCTCTACTGCCTCAGCCAGGCTGACTGCCTCAACACACCTTTCACCCAGAAATGAAGGCACACAGGAGCATGTTGGGAGCTGTAGTCCTGTGCAGCCAGTGGATCACACACACAGAAAGTGGTCTGTGGCCCGGGGGTCATTAAGGAAGAGTCCCTCCAGAGGTACAGCGGTGGGAGCTCTGAGAACTGCAGCTCCACCAAAGATGACGGGTGACGAAGTGTCCCTCCCCTTCTTTAAAGATTTTTCCTGTGCTACTTTTACAAAAGTTGCATTGCATTGTGCTTTGTTGCTCGCGATAACGCACATTTCATGATGATGAGCTGTACCTCAAACAGGAATACATCGATACAGCCTATCAGAAAGTGCACACTTTCCACTGCTCTGGACCCCTTTTAAAAGTAGCATGGACATGCGTGATCCCTCCTGCAGCAGCCCACATATGCTCTGGGCCAGCTAACACAGTGAAAATGGTTCACCGACAACTCAAGAAGCAGACTGCAAATGACTATGTGAATAAAAAGCACGTGCACACAGTCCTGGACTGCAGCACTACATGGCCCTTTAGAATCACAACCACGCCTCCCCTTCTCACTGTAGTTACACTGTATACTTCTAATTGTATGTACTTCAAAGCGCCATGGAGTGCGAAGGGGTCAGACAAAAGAAAAAAGTAGTTCACACACATGAAAGCATATCAACAATGGTGCAATTATCCATGTAACAGGGTCAGTCCGCAAGGCGTGACAAAAGAGTGTCAAGGCGGGACAAATTTAAAGCATTTACCAATGACATCAAGATATTTTTGCAAGGCAACGCCAGCAACGAATGAAAGCGATGGGAGAAAGGTGGCCGTGGTTAAAGCCCTCAGGAACAGAACAAGACTTCAGAAAAGCAGCACTTTCATGCTGCTATGCGTGACCTAATAAAAGGACTGTGCCCTTCTTGCACATTTACTGAGAGGGGGTATCAGACCAGTTCAAAAAGATATGTAAGTGTACATAACAGAGCACTCCTGTAGTACTACCTCCAGTACTCACAAATGCTTTTGTGAGTCACACCTTATAAGTCATGCCATTACCGCTCCAGGCTAGTGAATGCAGTCAGCTAACCCAGCATCCTCTCTCTAAATTAGTTTTTAAGTGTCTCACAAGAAACGTTTGGTGAAATTGAGGCTAGAAAAATGCAGTACTCTTCCCAATTTTTCGAATGTATTGCCTAAAAAGTGGTATGGTAAAAGTTGTGGATGTATTCCACACCTTGGTGTAAATCTCCACTTTTTTGTTGGTCGCCATTTTTGAGTGAAGCTTTACACCTTGATAATGACTTAAGAGTTTCCTCTACTTCAAATGAGGTGGTGGGGACTCCTGCTAGTGAATTCACAAGTAGAAAGGTGTTACTAGTAGCTCACCTCCTGTTTGTACAGATCTCTGCCATTGAAGAGGTGATCTCCATTTAGAAAAATCAAACGAATTTTAGTAAAGTTTACTCTTTATTAAAATGTATTAAAATTAGAATTCAGGACTATCTAAAGAGAAATATACAACACACTACCTCCTAAAATTATTTGTCTACTTATTTGTAAATTAATTAAAATATATGGATTGTTGTTTAAAAATACTTTCGAGTATTACCCATTCTAAATTCCATCTTTATATTTAATTAATGTCTTATGCAAATGCTGTGAATTATGACATGTTTTTCATTTGTTCATAACTCAAAATGGTAAATTACGGTGGTTTTATGTCTGACCCAGCATCATAAACCAGTTCTCACCTGTGTTTTTTTATACCTAGCTGCACACACAGCCTCACAAACAGGTACAAATTGAGACTGGCACTTGTTGAGCAGTGAATTATATTGTGTAGCTAACGTCAACATATTTCAACTGTTCTCTAGCCTTATTCACAACATTTGACGCCATCTTCTCAGTTCTTTTTAAATACAAATAACAGTGCATGTGAAAAATAGACATAAAAAACATACTCTTCTCAAAACAACAGCGACTCAATTTTCTTCCTTTTTGCTCCTTTAAATAAGTATTAGTAACTTATACATCCATTCTATTAAAAATAAACTAAAAAAACAATCAAATTACTATACTGTTAGGACCAGCCTCGCCCAAGTAGGCATACTACCTCTTACATGGTTTTTAATGATCAAAAACACTAAACTTCAAAACAGTCAAATAACCTAATTTTCTTCATAAACACCATAAATAATTAAAGTAAATTAAAAACACAAACGGTTCATTAAATTCCAACATTCGCATAAGAAAGAAGACTTATGCCCTCATTATGACACTGGCGAGCAGCGTAGGCCGCCCGCCAATGCCATCTCACCATCAGGCCGCCTGTGCAGCCTGAACCTTGGCGGACCTACTATGACTTACCCTCTGGGCCGGCGGGCGAATGCCGGCCCAGCGGGGAACAGGGCCTTAGCATTGCAGCCGGCTCTTAATGGAGCCGGCGGCAATGTGGCGGTGCAGCGGGTGCAGCAGCACCAGTCGCGCAATCCACTGCCCGTAATTCGGGCAGGGGAATGTATGATGGGGCTGTGCATGGGAGCCACCATACCGCCAGCCTTTCAGGCTGACGGACGGGGACTTGTAATCCCCAGGGCAGCGCCACTTTGGTGGCGGTCCGACCACGACTGTGACCCTGGCTGTCTAGTGACCCTGTGACCCTGGCTGTCTAGTGACCTCCAGGGTCATAATGACCCCCTTAATTTCTTCATCACCAGTGTGCATACAACTCTTCATCCATACTTAAACCACTTGTATTCAATAGCAAAATGTAGCTTGATTGTTTTCTTTTCCTTTCTCCCCCTCGTATGGTACCTGGGACTGAGTCTAGAACACATTATTTTGTTTCCATCTCCCTCGTGGAAGGTAGGCCCTAAACAGCCCTTAAGGCAGGGATCAGGGTATTTAAAAAGATGGGTATGTACTTTTAATTTTTACATGTCACGGTAGTGAAAAACGTATAAATTCACTTTTCGCTACTGCAACTTCTACTTCTCCATAAGATAACACTGAAATTCTTTAATACATTTAATACGTGATAACTTTTTGTTTGGGAACAGGTCGAAATGTCATTTTTGCTCTGTAACAATTTGTAATTTAAAATCTTTTTTAGCAACAAGGTTGGACTTTAAGTCACAATTCTGAAAATGACACTTTAAAAAAAATAGCATTTTCTTGTCATAACCATTTTGTACCTGCAGCCTATGTCCTGTGTCACATAACTGTTAACAGTTGCCAGTTGGCCTTTATTAATTCTTCCCAGACAGTGAGGCAAAGGGGGGGGGCTGCAAGGATAGGCCATCCTGCCAGGATGAAAGGAGCAGAGCTTTTTCCTGCCCCAATTACATTTCTAAGGAGCTTCTTCAGCACACTGACAAAGAACTTACTACAGTCCGTGGTTAATCTAGACCAGTGGTTCCCAACCTGTGGTCCAGGGACCCCTGGGGGTCCGTGAAGCCTTCTCAGGAGGTCCGCGAGAACCTAGAAAATTAAAAAATATTAACAAATATTGACAAATTAGGTTCCAGCTTCCAGTAATGACTCAGGCGGGGGTCCCCGGATTCCCATGATGATTCAGTGGGGGTCCCTGGGTTCAATTAATGTTAAAGTGGGGGTCCACAGAAATCAAAAGGTTGGGAACCACTGATCTAGACCTCTTGGAGCATTGGCAAGGAGGAGGAAAATTCCAGAACCATCTGTGGGGGAAAGCTCTAAAAGTTTCTTCCACCCCAAAGATGATTCCAGGTATAAATATAAGACCATAATACATACTCCTCCCTTCACGCCTGGACCTGCAAAGGACACTCAGAAGGCTTGCCTTGTACTTCAGAGGACTGCTCTGTTGCTACAGGAGGCCTGCCCTACTAATTAAAGCCTGCCTTGACCCTCGCAGATCTGCTCTGCTGCTTTAGGACTGCCTTACTGCTTGAGGACAGGACTACCAGAGTGACTCCAAGGGTTATTTGCCTGGCCCCCTGTTTTGAGCTACCGGGGCACAAAAAGCTTCAACAAATTGAATCCTGCATGAACTGAATCCTACCCTCCAAGAGGTGTTCAGAAGTTCTGGACTCTTGAAAGTGGTGCTAATAGTGACCAAACAGCCGATACCCAAAAATTTGGGTATTAGAAAAGTTTCAGCCAAAAAGTACCCTAGTAACAGACAAGGGGCCGGAACCTACCTACTAGCCAATCTGCAAAAGGTGCATCGCCAATCAGCCTGATTCTGCAGTAGTTTCTGCTACATTTTTCTCTGCAGCAGCACATACTGTTCAGTGGCTCTTCACAGAAGGGGTATCTGACCTCTTGGGGCCCTTGTTAGCCACAGCCTGCAGCTTCGTCCCACTGGACTTCCAAAATGTGGCAAAGTTCCAACATAGAAATCTTCACCACAGCTTTATCCAGAGGCTCCCTGACATTAACTTCTCTGCCTTGGATACTGCCGCCTGCTTTGCTTGGCTGAAATTTACCATCTCAGACATTTTTCTTCAAAATAGCTTATCAGTCAGAAAGTAAGACGAGGCCAAGCCCAATCCACCTCATCTACCCATCTTGGTCAGCTTTCACTTTTCAATTTGCCCTGGTCTTGCATGTCTAGATGCCTGCAATTGTTACTGTGATCTTTTAGGTGCTAGATTTAACTAAAACATTTACAAATTAATAACTCCAGTTGTACTGATTGAATTTTCTTTTTCTTTTGGTATTTAAAGAGCCATTAAAATGTTCTCCGTTTTTTCTAAACTTGGTGTTGGATTTTTCTTGTGTTGTGTTTTCACTTTATTATTGTTACTATTGATGAAGTTCCTATGATCTCCGTAGTTAGCTCACTGAAACTAAAATTCCTATTTTTCTTGTCCCCTTGGTGACTGTGCATAAAACAGTCAATATTGCACTTGCGTGTCTCATTTCAGATCTGGCTACCCCTTGTAATGTGATGCAATACCATGCTCTTCCACGTACCCTTCCTGGTTTTCTTCTGCAGGGTTCCCTTCTTTCAGTTCTCCCCACATATTCTGGATAGGGAGAGGAATTGTTCAATGAGACAGGAAGGGGTTAATGATCCAAGTCAGCACTTGGGAGTGTATGCATATTTATACTTAGTGAAAGCCCATGCAGATCAAGTACATTGGTCATAATATATTTTAAACATCTCACCTAACGCCATCTCCCTACATAAAAATGTTTACATTATTTGGATTGGAGTGTACCATCAGCCACAGAAATAGCATAGTACAGCAAAAGACAATAGGACTGAGTGCAACCACAGTCTCTGTTGGAATCTGCTGCTCGGAATTACCTCCATTCGTGTCCTGTCTCCTCCTGCTTAGCCTTCCCTCTCCTTTACTTAACCTTGCCCTCCTTCTTCTTGGATACACTGTATCTGTGCTCTACTGTTCAGCTGCATTCATAGTCTCCCACATTCCTATACTTCGGTGAATTTTAGGGATACCTGGTAACTGACAATTAGGGACTTGGTCAGTACTTCGATTTGCATTCCTTGGTTGGGCATTACTTCTTGAGGTGTCTATCATCAAAGCAGGTCTGCTCCAACTTCAATAATTGGCAAACATAGGGAACATCGTATTTCTTTGAGTTCGATGGTCAATCAATTCAATGTAGTGTCTACATTTTATGGCAAGACCGGAGGCTCCTATTATGCGTTTCTTTTCTTACTTTAATTCAATAGCAGCAGTCAAGAAACATACTACAATTCCCAGAAGGCTAACAACAACAGCCAATGGGAAAGAAAAAGTAGTCATAACAGTATACACCAATCACATGCATAGTAAGGTATTATGACATCACTTGACTGCGACCAGCCCTCTTTTCTTGCTGCTCGCAGTCAAGATAAGTACCCTTTTATCTTTCTCCTCATATTTTGTCTGTGGTAATACGGTAAGATTATGGTTATTATGCTTTTTGGTTAATTTTCATTGCTTCCTTATTGCGTGTTCCTAACGCGTTGGTTCAACGTTATTAACTTGTTTCATAGACGGCAGGTTGCCGCATTATCCGGAGCGCTTCCCGGCTCGCGCACGGCAGTTTCGGCCGTTTTCTGCTCTGCGCGCGGCGCCCTGGCGCTCGCTGGCTGGGAACCCGGCTTTTCCTCAAGCGGCAGTTATTCTGCTCGCGCTTGAGGAGATACCGGGCGCTCGGCCAAGAACGGCTCCCCTGAGGCTTATATTCCATTTTAGACGCGTGGTTTCTTCGCGTCTCAAAGAAATTAAGTGGCTTTTCCTTTTCCCATTATCGGCTGGAGGTTCCGGTTTGTTCATTCCTTCTGTTACCTCGTAGCCGTATTTTATCTGATTTTAACCCCTCTCAGCCCAGTTCCTTTGTCACCATGAATTCGGATAATTCCCCCTCACATGAAGTAGAGGATATTAGGCAAGAACTCTCTGCCTTCATCAAATCCTCTGTCCAACAGGCAGTTTCTTCTTCCATACAAAAAATTTCTAAGAACCTAGAACACTCATTTTCCGATATGATTTCTAGGACCATGTCGGCCCAGGCTGCGGGGGAATGCAGTCAGCGCCTTTCCCCTAGTAAAAATCCAAACAAATCGAACAAATTGGCGCATAAGAGAAGTGAGGTTTCCTCACATGCGGCAGAGGACGCGGTTCCTCAAAAGGCTCCCCCCAAGGAGTATAAAAATGTGGACATTGGGAAACCTAATTTAAAACACAAATCTAAAACAAAGAATATTATCCCCCCTTTGATGATTTCATCCACCCCTGATACGGATGACGATGTGTCGGATCTGGACTCTGTTTCCAGTGTCTCGGATGACGCAGATGATAATACTTTTTCTCCCCCGCCTCCCAAAAAGTCCAAGTTGTCCTCTCTTCAAACCTCCACGCTTCTAGACCCTGAGGGTTTCCCGATGTTTGACCCTTCCAATATACTTCACCCCAACTCCACTGAGTGGGTTCCCGCAGACCATGTGGCTCAATATGTTTCTGCAAAAATCAATTGTCCCTTGGACAAACAAATCAGGGCGAAATTGAAATCTGAGTGCCCTCGTCCTTCCCTGTCCCGTAATTTATCCGCTACCCCTGCTATTGACCAATCTCTTTTATCATATTTTACAAAAATAGGCAAGGATCCACGCAAAGGGGTGGATAAAGCATGGGCCTCTTGCCAAGATAAATTGCTGGATGTTATGGGACCACTAACCCGTATTTTTGACATAGTGGAAGCGGCCAGAATAGATGGTTCCTTCATTGATCCTGAAGAACTCTCCTTATGGGTGCAACGTACCTTTTGCCTCTTAGGGAATGCGAATTCCGCCCTTACACACGAAAGACGCAAGGGTCTTCTTTTAAAACTTGACTCTAAGTTAGTCAATTTGGCAACTGTCAAATCCAACTCTCAAACGGATGGTGCTTTGTTTGGAGAGTCCTTCATCAAAGAGCTAAGCAAGTATGTGACAACCTTTACTTCTTTGGACAAGGCGCAACAATCGATGAAAAAGGTATTTTCACAGCGTGTTTTTGAAAGGGCTGGCAGAGGAAGGAACCGCTTTGCCGGCCGTGCATACCACAACCAAGGTTCCAGAGGTTATCATAACGCATCCTACCAGGAATATAGACCACAGTTTTATCCACAAAGAAGCAGGGGTTTCCGCTCCAGAGGTTCCAGGATCTCCAGACGCTCTCCCCAACCAAGTAAGTCATGTTTCTTCTTCCATTCCATTAGGAGGACGTCTCCGTTTTTTCCTTCCAAAGTGGTCACAAATCACGGCAGACCCGTGGATTCTCAACACTATTCAGGGTTATTCCATAGAACTTTACACAAGTCCTATTCAAACGCAGTTACCCCCTCTTCCTCGTTTCTCCTCAGACATGGTTTCTCTCATAACTGCGGAAGTGCAAGCTCTATTGCAAAAACAAGCCATTGTTCCTATTCTTCCCGATCCGACAGGTTTTACCAGCTCGATATTTCTGGTTCAAAAGAAAAACAAGAAGATGCGCCCGGTAATAAACCTAAAGTATTTCAACCATTTTGTAGTTTACCATCATTTCAAGATGGAAACTATTCTCCATCTCAGAGACACTCTTCTGCAACGGGATTGGATGGTTCGACTGGATCTTCAAGATGCGTATCTAGTGGTTCCAATCCATTCTCATTTCAGAAAGTTTCTCCAATTCCAGTGGTTAAGCCAGTTTTTTCATTTTACCTCTCTACCCTTCGGTCTCTCATCAGCCCCCTGGTGCTTCACCAAGCTCATGAAACCTGTGGTAGCTTTTCTCAGGGCGCAGGGCATCAGACTCATCATTTATCTCGACGATATTCTAATAATGAGTCAGTCCTCTCAGTCCCTTCTCTCTCATCTATCCTTCACGCGTTCCCTGTTATCGGAACTAGGTTTCATCATAAACAGAGAAAAATCCATTCTAATTCCATCTCAGGTTATAGAATTCTTAGGATTTCAAATAGATTCAATTTCGGCCACCCTCAAACTCCCTTCAGCAAAGATCAAAACTATAAAATCGGAAATTCTACAGGTCCTCCGCAGTTCTCAGATTTCCCTAAGAACGTTAGCACGAATTGTGGGTCTACTCTCATCTTCAATTCAAGCTATTTTTCCAGGTCCTCTCCATTACAGGGCTCTTCAGAGATTGAAAATCCGTCATCTAAGGAAGGGTCTCTCATACGCAGATATCATTCCATTAGACGCCGATTCTCGCACAGAACTTCAATGGTGGATAGACCATTTAGATTCTTGGAACGGAAGGACTATCTTTGCATCAGCCCCCGATCTAGTATTAGAATCAGATGCAAGCCAATCAGGATGGGGGGCCCGATGTGGACCAATCTCCACTGGAGGCACATGGTCGTTAGAGGAGTCCAGAATGCATATCAATTGTTTAGAGATGCTTGCAGGCTCCTTTGCAGTCAGAAGCCTTGCAAAAAACAGAGTGCGATGCGCTATTCTCCTCAGGATGGACAACATTTCAGCTGTACGCTATATCAATCGTCTCGGAGGCAAGAAATCCAAACCTCTGACGGAATTAGCCAAGGGGTTTGGGGAATTCTGCCTTTTAAACCACATTTCGGTTCATGCAGAATATCTTCCGGGGTCTCTCAATTCAGTGGCGGATTGGCACTCTCGTCATCTGCGAGATTCAAGCGACTGGAAACTCCATATTTCAATTTTCCAACTCATTCAAAACAAATGGGGTCCCCTAGTAATAGACCTTTTTGCTTCACGCCTCAATTCCCAGCTTCCTCTATTCTACAGCTGGCGGCCAGATCCATTAGCTGTAGCATCAGATGCTTTCTTACAGGATTGGTCCCCTTCCCTCAATTATGCCTTTCCCCCTTTCCTCATGATCAGCAGAGTGCTGGCTCAGCTCAGACGCCAACTAGCCACCATAGTTCTCATAACCCCCTTTTGGCAGTCTCAAACTTGGTTCCCAGCGCTTTTAGAATTATCAATAGACTTCCCGGTCCTGATTCCTTCCTTCCCGAACCTATTGCTCAATCCTCTAGGGTTTTCTCATTCTCTGATATTGGACAATCTGCTCACCCTCTCGGCATGGAAAGTCTCGGGCAATCCCAAATTATCCCAAGCATTTCAGCTGAAGCTTCCCGATATATCGCTCAGTCTTGGGCCCCAGGTACAAAAAAGGCTTATTCATCAGCCTGGTCTATTTGGAACAGCTGGTGTTTGGGAAAACAAATCGATCCCTTTTCAGCAGATTTGATTTTTATTCTCAATTTTCTAGCAAATGAAGCCAGTAAAGGTAAGGCCTTCCGTACTATCAACCTTTATAGATCAGCTATTTCGGCCAATCATTCACTGCTGAACGGAAAACCTGTAGGAGAACATCCTTTGATCTGCCGTTTACTAAAGGGAGTAAAGTTTTCTAATCCTCCTTTACCTAAATACAGTCGATTATGGGATGTTTCTATTGTTTTGAAATTTCTATTGTCTTGGCCTGATAATGTCATGCTTTCTCTAAAAATGTTATCGGCAAAGTTAACTATGCTATTGTGTCTAGTTTCTATTAAACGGCTGGCAGATGTTAGAGCTCTAGATATATCTAACCGTCAGTTTACTCCTTCTGGGGTCATGTTCACTGTGGTTCGTCGAACCAAAACCAATTTATCCTCAGTTTTTTATCCTTACTTTCCTGACTATCCCAATCTATGTGTAGGACAATGTTTGAAACTGTATGAATCAAAGACTGCAGATTTAAGATCCTCTTCTCATTCCCAATTATTAATTTCATTCAGGAAACCTCACTCCCCCGTTTCGACCGCTACTCTGGCCCGGTGGGTTCGTTGGTTGATGTCTTTGGCGGGCATAGATACTTCTATGTTTGGGGCTCACTCTTCCAGAGGGGCAATGGCTTCTAAGGCGTTTTGGACAGGCTCCCGTTTAGAAGACATTCTTAAATCTGCAGACTGGTCTAATGACACAGTATTCAAAGTTTTTTATTGTAAACCTATTGAAAATGTTTCTCTGAATATAACTAATATGCTTTAAACTCGCATAATAGGAGGCTCCGGTCTTGCCATAAAATGTAGATTTTCCTAGTATCATGACGGAAAGTCTTAATTTTATTAAAGACACGGAGGCGAGTATTATCCCTCCTCTTTCATTAACCTTGTTTTCTTTCCCACCCTTTATTCTAGCACCATTGGCCATCACTCAATCCGCCGCTTAAGTCTCCTCCTTCGACCTGGATTTCTTCTCTGCAAACTTCCATGGCTCCGTTCAAAGCCGGTCTTCCCACAGGACTAATCTTCCGGGATCCGCCTTGGTTACCTTGGATTTTGAACTTTTGTTCGGATGTTTTGTCGTTTATTATGGCAATTTTTATTCTGTTCTCTATAGTTCCATTGTTTACTGTTAATTGACTCTCTCGCAAGAAAAGAGGGCTGGTCGCAGTCAAGTGATGTCATAATACCTTACTATGCATGTGATTGGTGTATACTGTTATGACTACTTTTTCTTTCCCATTGGCTGTTGTTGTTAGCCTTCTGGGAATTGTAGTATGTTTCTTGACTGCTGCTATTGAATTAAAGTAAGAAAAGAAACGCATAATACTCGCCTCCGTGTCTTTAATAAAATTAAGACTTTCCGTCATGATACTAGGAAAATCTACATTACATTACATTAACACATGCAATTGTAGTGTCCCCTGAATTCACTATTTAGCCATTTCTGCTTCTTAGTGTTCTGTCGTTATTCGAGTTTCCACGAGTTACCTCATCCAACCCTCATTTTTAACATGGATGTCAATAAAAGAGGCAAGTTACACCAACTGCTACGCCAACCTTGTCCGTTGGTACCTATTGCGCTGTTCAGGTAAACTATAGTCTCAATTGTCATCAAGGCAGTGCCAGAAATTGAAAGTAACAGGGTGATTAATATCCAGTTTCTGTATCAATTGTTTATCTACAATTTCGGGGCATTATTACATAGAAATCGGATCTAAATATTGTTTTCCTTTTTTTTCAAGGAGGTTGGGAGAGTCCTATGTACTCCCCTCTTTTTTCACCCTTACTTTTTTTTCTTTTTCCTTGTACCCTCACATTTGTATTTCCCAATACTCCCTTTTCCCTCATCCATCCTTATTTTTAGTTAAGCACAACACCCTGACTGCCCCACCACCCCCACTTTCTCCGTAAGCTTACCCTTCCACGATCTGAACCATTATCCCCTATACTTTATTTTAATCTTCAGGTCTATTTATTTATTATTGTCTACCTGTTACGTTTCCTCCCAGGTAATTTACTTGGATGTTATTACCAAGAAATTCTTTAACATTGATGTATTTAAACCAGAAAAAACACACACACATGCCTCTCAGCAAGAGGCTGTTGAGGAGCTCAGCGCAACAAACAACAAAGTGAGGGAAACAAAGTGAGGCAAGGACTTCTTGGATTATTCTCAGTCACTGACGATCACTCAGCCTGCGTTCCAGCCCCTCATCTTTCACCCAGTATGTGACTTTAAACAGAGACCAGCCATATGGCAAGCAGTCTTCATCCTGTTCCAATAGAAACCGTCTCGTCCAAACTACCAGATCAGGTAAGCTCCCGAGGGGAACACTAAAAACCGCAGGCCGGTTTCGACCTAGTTAGGCCTCATCAGTGTGGTGTAGCTTGATTCCTGTGGCATGGGACCCATCTGGGCATCCTCGTCTCACTCTGCGCATCTGCTGCAACAAATAAAGGTGGTCATTACAACCCTGGCGGTTGGTGTTAAAGCGGCGGTAAGACCGCCAACAGGCTGGGGAAAAAAAATGGAATCACGACCGTGGCGGAGACAGCCACTTTAACACTCCGACCGCCATGGCGGTACAAACAAACAGCGCAGCGGTCACCGCCAACAGACAGGCGGGAGACAATGTACCGCCCACATTATCACAACCTACCAATCTGCCAACTTTTCTGGGGCGGATTCACCGTGAACAAAAACACGGCGGAAACTGGACTTCGAAGGGAAAACGCTCACCTCTGCACACCCCACAAGGAACCAGGACGCCATGGAACCAGAGCTTCATATTTTTCCAACCTTTATCTTCTTGCTCCTCTACCAGGAGCACGAACGCCGGCGGCGAAGACCACAGTGAGTACTGCACCTACGACACGGGGGAGGGTGGAGGGAAAAAACAGGGACACACAAACGCAACACCCCCACCCCCACCCTCACCCACGACAACACACACACTACTACAGCATGATACATTACAGTTACACCCCCGCCCCCCCCGGAAGAATGCAAAGACACAAGAAAATTAGTGTAACCATTGTAATCTATTAAAATCCAGTGCACAAAAATATATCTACACTATAAACAAACATATACACCATGAATAGAAGTCCAGGGATTGCACCATTTAAGTCCGTGGAACACTGGGCCCACACTGCATGGGCGAGGCCCACACAAGATACCCGAACATGACGGAGAGAACACTGCAGGGGCATCAGATAGAAATAAAACAGGCACCTCAGGGGGAAGGGAAAGGGGGGCACCTCAGCCGGTTGAGTGCACGACGCCAAATCCACAAGGGGGCCACATGCCCACTGTTCAATCCTGGGGAGTGCAAAGCCACAGTCTCACAAGTCTCTACAGTGGGTGGTTTGCCCACTGTTCAATCCTGGGGAGTGCAAAGCCACAGTCTCACAAGTCTCTACAGTGGGTGGTTTGCCCACTGTACAATCCTGGGGAGTGCAAAGCCACAGTCTCACAAGTCTCTACAGTGGTTGGTTTGCCCACTGTACAATCCTGGGGAGAGCAAAGCCACAGTCTCACAAGTCTCTACAGTGGGTGGTTTACCCACTGTACAATCCTGGGGAGTGCAAAGCCACAGTCTCTCAAGTGGATACGTCTCCACTGGTTCTGGAGGGGGCTTTGTGCCCAGAGTGCTTCATCCTGCCAAGGGCAGAGGTAGTGGATGTAAATCTCCACTGGTTCTGGAGGGGGCTTTGCACCCGGAGTGCTTCATCCTGCCAAGGACAGAGGTAGTGGATGCCTTTCTCCAATGGTTCAGGAGGGGGCTTTGTGCCCAGAGTGCTTCATCCTGCCAAGGACAGAGGTAGTGGATGTACATCTCCACTGGTTCTGGAGGGGGCTTTGTGCCCAGAGTGCTTCAGCCTGCCAAGGAATGAGGTAGTGGATGCCTTTCTCCACTGGTTCTGAAGGGGGCTTTGTGCCCCGAGTGCTTCATCCTGCCAAGGACAGAGGTAGTGGATGTAAATCTCCACTGGTTCTGGATGGGGGCTTGGTGCCCAGAGTGCTTCATCCTGCTCGTGGCGGACTCAGTAGCGTCAGTGCTCTTGGCGCTCATGGGCCAGCGGTGCTGGTGGCGGCAGTGTCCTGTTCAGCGGTGCTTGTGGCAGCGGAGTCCTGTTCAGCGGTGGTTGCGGCGGCGGTGTCCTGTTCAGCGATGCTTGTGGCGGCGGTGTCCTGTTCAGCGGTGCTTGTGGCGGCGGTGTCCTGTTCAGCGGTGCTGGTGGCGGCGCTGTCCTGTTCAGCGGTGCCTGTGGCGGCAGTGTCCTTGTCAGCGACTCAGTTGCTGGCGGTCCTGTCTGGGCCTGCGGGGCTGGTGCTGGTGGTCGCCTTCTGGCCTGCGGGGCTGCTGCTGGCGGTCCTGTCTGGGCCAGCGGGGCTGGTGCTGGCGGTCCTGTCTGGGCCTGCGGGGCTGGTGCTGGCGGTCCTGTCTGGGCCAGTGGGGCTGGTGCTGGCGGTCCTGTCTGGGCACGCGGGGCTGGTGCTGGCGGTCCTCTCTGGGCCAGCGGGGCTGCTGTTGGCGGTCATCTCCTGGCCAGCGGGGCTGCTGCTGGCGGTCCTGGCGGTCCTGTCTGGGCCAGCGGGGCTGCTGCTGGCGGTCCTGTCTGGGCCAGAGGGGCTGGTGCTGGCGGTCCTGTCTGTGC
This sequence comes from Pleurodeles waltl, assembly GCF_031143425.1. NCBI lineage: Eukaryota > Metazoa > Chordata > Amphibia > Caudata > Salamandridae > Pleurodeles > Pleurodeles waltl. Next base: position 105,862,919 of record NC_090441.1, on the reverse strand, counting down.
CAGTGGGGCTGGTGCTAGCCAGATCCTGGGCAGCCGGGCTGTTGGCGGTCTTCTCTGCCGTGCTGCTTTTCCCAGACTTGCCGGGTTTCTTGTGCCTCTTCCCCACCTTGGAAGGTGTCGCAGCTGACTCCACAATCACACCTGTACCCCGGGAGCGACTTTACTGGCTGTTGTCTTCCCCCTCTCCCGCCGGGCACTGGCCAACTTTTGATGCTTGACAGGTGGGGGACTGTCCGTGCTGTGGCGCCTTGCCACACTGGCTGCCCTGCTGCCTGGTGCACTCCAGAATCTGGTGACTACTGGCACCACTGGTCCGCCGCTGTTGTGGCTGAGGTGCTAGGTTGGGACCTGGAGAGTCGGGCCCTAGGAGACTGATGGGGTGGGGGAGGTGAGGGAAAGAGGTCAAGGGTGGCCAGGAAAGTTTCTTCGGAACAGTGGGACGGGTAGCTGGAGGGGGTTTGGGAGTGGAGGAAGAGGTTGTAGTTGTAGGAGGTGTCCGTTTGGTGACTTTAGGTGAAGGTGCATGCGCTGGAGGCTGTCGTGAGGTGGATGGCTGTTGGGTGGGTGTGTGGCTCCGTTTGTGTACCTTGGGAGGTGGCATCACAGACACACTGGTGGAGGACACAGGGGATGTGTGAATGTTAGTGGGGGTGGTGAGTGCACGTGAGCGGGGTGTGCTGGTGGGTGTGCTGGTGATGGAATTAGTGGCTGTAGATGTAGTGCATGCAGGTGTGAGTGGAGACGAGACTGGGAGGGATGAGGGAGACGAGGAGGAGGGGGACACAGTGGACGCAGTGGATGTTGCTATGTCTGCATGTGTGTGATGCTTGCGTGAGTGCCTGTGGGATGTGTGGTGCTTATGTTTGCCTGAGCTTCCTTTGTGTGTTGAGGTGTGTGCATGCTGGTCTGATGGTGTGTTGGGATAGGCTGAAGTACAGGGAATTGGGTCTGGGTGGAGGAAGTTGGAGGGGGGAGGCTAGAGACAGGGACAATGGCTGCCATCAGTGCTGAGGCCAGAGTCTGAAAAGCTCGCTGAAGGGCTGCCTGACCAGAATGAATGCCCTCCAGGAATGCATTGGTTTGTTGCAACTGCCTCTCTACAGCCTGGATGGCATTCAAAATGGTAGACTGCCCAACAGTGAGGGACCTGAGGAGGTCAATTGCCTCCTCACTGAGGGCAGCAGGGGTGACTGGGGCAGGGCCTGAAGTGCCTGGAGTGAAGGAGATGCCCACCGTCCTAGGTGAGGGGCTGCTGGGTGGACGGTGCTGGAGGGAGGGTGGCGGCTGTAACTGTAGATGTGGGGGGCACAGATGGGGCCACCACCACAAGGGAGCTCCCACCAGAGGACAAGTCCATATCACTGGTGTCAGCTCCTTTCCCCACCATGGAGCTCCCCTCTCCCTCCGTCCCAGTGGTGCCTCCAGACTCAGTTGTCTTGCCCTCCAGGGCCATGTGGGATGCAGCTCCCTCCTGCTCCGGTGCCACTGCTCCTCCGCCTGATGATGCTAATGCACACATGTACAGGGAGACCATAAAAAGGGGGGGGGGAGACAGAAGAAATACATGTTCAGTGCATGCATTACCGCTACCGTTGGCGGACACGACAGACACAGAAGCCCCCTGCACTACGCCGCGCACTTGGGGTCCACTATACAATCCCTGGGACATGGCCTACAAGGCTATGGATGATATCTGCACACATGGATGTCACAGGAGCCTGACTAGGTGTAGTTGGCACTGTACCCAGGTGGGGTGGGGTGCCACAGGGTCTGCCTGAGAAAGGGGACTTAACTAGCACACTCGCCCTGGCCTAGGGAAACCTACAGCCTACCTCCCCCACCCAGACACCTCCACTGCGTGCTGAATCAGCAGAATGAGTGTGTACTCACCCCCTTGTTGCTGCGGTGATGCCCTCAAGCGCCCATCCAACTCCGGGTATGCCACCAGCAGGATCCTGAACATCAGAGGGGTCATGGTGCGATGGGCACCCCTCCCACATTGGGAGGCCATCCCCAGCTGGGCCTCCGCCGTCTCCAGCGGCGAATGTCCTCCCACCTCTTCCGGCAGTGGGTGGTCCATCTGTGATAGACCCCCAGGGTCCAGACGTCCTTGGCGATGGCATGCCAAATATCCTTCTTCTGGTGGGCGCTGACCTACAGGAATTGTACAGGGGAAAAAGAGAAGTTATTACCAACTGCACCGTCACAGTCATTGGCCCGCATCCCTATCCTTGCCATGTTGCACATGCACTCTCCGTCGTTTCATGCACGCATCATTCTCCCCACCCCTATCTTTCATCCGCACCACTCCACACAGGCATTGCCCATACAGCATGCTCCCAGTGTACTTACCTGTTTGTCTGGAGGACTGTAGAGTAGCGTGTGCTGGGGGAGGACCCCATCCACGAATTTCTCCAGCTCCTCCGTGCTGAAGGCAGGGGCCCTTTCCCCAGACACACGAAACATTGTCTCTTCCAGACTGAGGTCACAGCAGCACTTGCAGTGTAGGTCCTCTCCTGTCGAAGATCAGGTATCGAGTGATTGAAGTGATAGAAAATGGTGGTCACGTCCGCGGCGGTGCGTACCGTCACCACCGGAGTACATTGTCATTGGCTCCTGGGACCCATAGGGTCAATGTTAACCAATGCAGAATTGCACCGCGGTCTTCGACCGCCTACCGCGACGGTGTACAACGCCAGCGCAGTTATCTCACATCCCATTGTCCCACTTTAGAGGTCAGGCAGCCGCCATTTCAGGGGCCCACATGGCTTTATTTTAACTGCATCACACATACCTAGGCCTTTCCTCAACACTAATACAGGCAATATTCGGGTTATAAATATTTTTCTGAGTAAGCTGTGTTTACGTACCTCTGAGTTGGTTGACTCTGTGCTCGCTGTTGTCCTTCATAGGCACCGTCCGCTGGGACATGCGAGGAGATGGCGGCATCCTCCGTTGTACGGACTGCTGGTGGACCTGTCGACAATGGAGGAAAGACATGTGATCATCACCTACAGGCTTGATCGTGCCACAATCCTTGAACTGTGTGCCCAGTTGGAGCCAGACCTGATGTCAGCTATCCGCCATCCCACAGGAATCCCCTCTCAAGTGCAGGTGCTGTCAGTACTCCATTTCCTTGCAAGTGGGTCTTTTCAAACTACAGCGGCCCTAGCATCAGGGATGTCCCAGCCTATGTTTTCCAACGTGTTGTCCAGAGTGTTGTCTGCCCTGCTGAAACACATGCAGAGCCACATTGTTTTCCCTCAGGTGGAGGATTTGCCTACAGTGAAAGGTGACTTCTATGCCTTGGGACATATCACCAACATCATAGGTGCCATTGATGGGACACATGTGGCCTTGGTCCCACCACGCAGGAGTGAACAGGTGTACAGAAACCGGAAGAGTTATCATTCGATGAATGTGCAGATGGTGTGTTTGGCCGACCAGGATATCTCCCATGTTAATGCCAAATTCCGTGGCTCAGTGCATAAAGCTTACATCCTGCAGAATAGCAGCATCCCTTATGTGATGGGTCAACTCCAGAGGCACCGTGTGTGGCTATTAGGTGAGCACCTGGAAGCAAGTCAGTGGGAATAGTTGTCTGGGTCTGGGGATATCCCTACAGGTTAGTGTGTGTCTAACAGTTGTCCCTCGCCATTTTCAGGTGACTCTGGTTACCCCAACCTGTCATGGCTACTGACCCCAGTGAGGAATCCCAGGACAAGGGCAGAGGAATGCTACAATGAGACCCATGGGCGAACTAGGAGGATTATAGAGCGGACCTCCGGCCTCCTGAAGGCCAGGTTCCGGTGCCTCCATATGACAGGTGGTTCTCTATTCTACTCACCAAAGAAGGTGTGCCAGATCATCGTGGCCTGCTGTATGCTTCACAACTTAGCTTTGTGACGACAGGTGCCTTTTCTGTAGGAGGAAGGTCCAGATGGAGGTGTGGCAGCTGTGGAGCCTGTGGACAGTGAAGACGAGGAAGCAGAAGAAGAGGACATCGACAACAGGAACTCTGTGATCCTGCAATACTTCCATTGAGACACAGGTAAGAAGACAAACCTGCCTACTACATGTACTTTAACACTACTACCTCTCTACTGTCTGCCCTTTTCACCCAGTGTATGGTCACTGAGTTGTCACTTTCCCTTACGATTTCACAGATGTGGGTCCCACTGTGTGACATCTGCTTTGCTTCCTCATGGACTAGAGCTGTGTGACATAGGTATGTTGACATTACATTTGAAAGTGAATTTTGTCACTGTAATTGGTAATACACTATTTTGAAATCACAGACAGACTCCAGATTGTTTTGTGCTTCAAGGGTGTTTATTTAAGTGCTCAATATTGGAGGGTGCTTTAACATGGTGAGGGGTGATGGTGGAGGAATGTCCATGGCAGAGTCCAGTCTATTAGTCTCACAGGTGCATAGGAAGTGGAGCTGGGGCAGTTTGAGGATGGACAGGGTGACAAGGTGGGACAAAAGGATGACATTCAGGGTGGTCTCATTTCTTGGCGGGGGTCTTGGCATTGTTCTCTGTCTTTGTCCTGGATCTCAGGGACCGTTTGCGGGGTGGTTCTCCCTCTGCAGGGGGTGGGGTGCTGGTGTGCTGGTCTTGTGGCGGTGCCTCTTGTCCACTAGCGCCGGCAGAGGTGGTGGGCAGTTCATCGTCCAGCCTAGTGTCAGGGGCCCCTTGTTGTGCCACAATGTCCCTCCTGGTGTTGAGGACTTCCTTCAGCACCCCTACGATGGTGCACAGGGAGGAATTGATGGATCTGAGTTCCTCCCTGAAGCCCAAATACTGTTCCTCGTGCAGCTGCTGGGTCTCCTGAAACGTGGCCAGTACGTTGCCATTGTCTCCTGGGAATGATGGTATGCTCCCATGATGTTGGAGAGGGCCTCGTGGAGAGTGGGTTCCATGGGCCTGTCCTCCCCCTGTCGCGCAGCAGCCCTCCCAATTCCCCTGTTTCCCTGGGCCTCTGTCCCCTGAACGGTGTGCCCACTGCCACTGCCCCCAGGTCCCTGGTGTTGTTGGGGTGGTGGGTTATCCTGGGTTCCCTATAGTGGTGGACACACTGCTAATTGACGTGTCCTGGGGACAGCGGTATGGGCCCACTGGGTGGGTGCTGTGCTGGTGTTTCCAGAGGGGGGAAGCTCTGTGGTGGCCTGTGACTGTGTGAGGGGAACCGACTGTCCCGAGGTCCCAGATGGGCCGGGCTGGTCGTCTAGATCCAGTTGGACAGAGCTGCTGTCATCACTGTGGACTGTTGGTGGTGTGGACATGTCTGGACTCTCCTGTGCGGTGACGTTGGGTAAGGGTCCTGCAGGGGTGTAAAAGCATGATTATTGCATCTGTATGTGCCATGGTGTGCAATGGGTGGGTGACCGTGTACCCCAGTGCTTGCATTCCTGTGTGGGACCTTGTGTGATGATGGTTTAGGGGGGTGTATGGGTATGTGCAGTGGCCATACATTGGTGATGGGTGTCCATGCTTTGGTGTTGCATGCAGGGCTTGGTGTTGGGATGTGTGGTTTGTGATATTGGGACATTTGTGAGGAGTAGGAGTGATGGGGGTGAGGGTGAGGGTGAGGGTGGGGGTATGTGATGGCATGCAGGTAGAGTGAGGGATATAGTAGTTAAGGTTTGACTTACCAGAGTCCATTCCTCCAGCTACTCCTTTGAGGCCCTCAGGATGCAGAATCGCCAAGACTTGCTCCTCCCATGTTGTTAGTTGTGGGGGAGGAGATGGGGGTCCGCCGCCAGTCCTCTGTACCGCAAGGTGATGTCTGGATACCACGGAACGCACCTTCCCCTGTAGGTTGTTCCACCTCTTCCTGATGTCATCCCTATTTCTTGGGTGCTATCCCACTGCGTTGACCCTGTCCACTATTCTGCGCCATAGCTCCATCTTCCTAGCTATGGAGGTGTGCTGCATCTGTGATCCGAATAGCTGTGGCTCTACCCGGGTGATTTCCTCCACCATGACCCTGAGCTCCTCCTCAGAGAACCTGGGGTGTCTTTGCCGTGCCATGGGGTGGTGTGGGTAATGTGTGGGGTGGTGTGTGTTGTGATATGTGGGGTGATATTTAGTGGTGTGTTGTGTGGGGTGTGTGGATGTTATGTGGGTGATGGTGTCGTGTGCCTGTGGATGCTTGGTTGTAGATTGTAGTGTCTCTCTCTGGCTTTCTTTCGGTATTTTGGTTGTAGGGGTTTGTGGGTGATGTGGGTGTGTGTTTTATATTGTATTGGGTGTGTGTATGTGTATCAGGTGTGTGTATTTGGAATTGTCCAATGTGGATGTGTTTTGTAGGAGTGTGTGTATTTTGAGTGTGGCGGTGTGTACCGCCAATGGAATACCGCGGTTGAAAGACCGCCGCGTGGATACTTGGGTCGTGATAGTGTGGGCGTATTCCTGTTGGCGTGACGGTGGAGGTTTTGTTTTTGCCAGTTTATCACTGACCTTTGGTGTGGTGGACTTGTGTGGGTGTCTCAATTTTGGCTTTTACCACCAGTGTTGTAATGACCCCCAAAGTGATGAAAGAAATGCTTAAACAACCTCTGCTACTGGGGAACGCTTAGGGCTGCATTGCAGCCCACATTTTCCACCTCTTTGCCACTCCGAGCCATGTGCAAACCAGTCTTCGTCATGCTCCAACAGAAGCAGTCCAGCTCAAAAAGCCAAGGCAGGTCCCCTAGCATCCCCTAATGAGAACTCAAGCAACCCGAGGTCGCATTCTGACTAGTTACGACTGCTGGTCAACTCTATTATGTCAGTGAGGCAACAATGACATTTCCCCTACCCCTAGCGTTTTAGTGAAAAGACATCCGTGGCCACTACTATTTTGTTTTGCTGTTTTTCATATTTTTTGGGCTTCTTTGTTCCAGCAGTGTATGGTGTACTCTATATACCTTACGTGTACCTCTTTTCAGTTTCACGTCTCTCCATGGAAATTGTAACAGTGTTTCTACAGGCATACTCGAACTAGTAATACTGCCTGTAGGCATCTTGGGTGAAAAACCTGTGCACGCCTGGATGCCAGTCCCTGTGAAAATCTACAGCGCGGGGATTAGGGCATGCAGAAGATGTTTTATTTCATGTACCAAAGGTATGTTAGTGATCCGTGTCAACAACATCGTATTATACACTTATATTAAAACCCAATGCGTTCAATTAATTGACTAGTCGCCGCTAAAACATGAAATGGTGTTCGAGGGCCATTCAGCCTCCCCCTTACCGTCTGAGTACCAGTGAATCAGATCATAAATAATAACACGTGCTGCTACAGCGCTTAGAAATTGCAGCGGCGTGGAATGAAGCATTGGTTAATATTGTTACATTAGTCCAATGATCACTACGCGAAGATGAAAGTTCATTGAGCTTTGAATGATAAAAATTGCAGTTAGAATAAAATGGTCAATTTATCTTTAAGACTTAACATAAAAGTGAGTTAGACACAGAAAGTGGTCAAATCTCCACAGCAGAATTTAAAGAGGTCAAATGGTGTTCAGCAAGTATTGAGACCTTAAACTTGTATTGGCATTTCAATCTCTGCTTCACTGCTACAAAATCAATTGCAAAATGAGAGATAAGTGCATTGGATATCACAAACACTCTAAATGGATGAAGGGGCTCTGGATCGAAACAATTGTGAAGATATTTTTTTTGTATTTGTGCTTCTGGGAGTTTAATCAATTAAAACACTAAAAAACCTGGTCGCGAATGTGATTTGAAGGTTAAACAGCAATGCATACACCATGCATCAAAAAAATACGTCCTAGTGTACTATTGTATTGCATATTTCAACAGCTAAATATATGGGGAAATATGACTTTAATTCTATGGGTACTGACAGCAGTGTCATTGCTGACTGGAGCAAAAAAAGGGGCTGCGTGTGCTACCAGTCGCTGTCTACTCTCCCAGGATGCAGGATGTGATTCAAAAACCGTTTCTGCAGCATGCCTGAATATTACATGGGAGTAAATCTGCTACCACGATGGAGAGTGGACATTCCATGAAGTGAATGCACGAAACCAACTCATCTAAGATACATTCCACCCCACATGTGTTCGGAGATTTAGGGGTCATTTAAAGTTTGGAAGAGCAGGGGCATTGTCATGAATCGGTTAGTGTTATGCAGGGGGTAACCCTGCAGCTCCCAGGCATTAACCTTTGTCCGGCCCGTTCACCAAGCGCAAGTCAAAATTAGTCTCTCTCTCTTATGTAGCGTAGGTTGACCGTCACTAGAGTTCAGTGCCTAGGAATGTCGCGAGAGGCATGGAAGTCCTCAGAGGAAATTCACATGGAAAACATTCCCTGCACATCGGGTTCATAGACTGTTCATCCGGTCCATTGACTGTTTATTGCCAAGTCTTCCCATGCAATATTTCGCAACAAGGACGTGACAGGACAGGATAAGTGGGATAGAAGGACGGGTGGGAAAAGAAAGGGGTGTAACAGGGGGGGTCACAGGAAATGGGCATTTCTCTTCCTGGGCCACCCTCTCAGCAGTAAAGGAAGCACGTTAGCGCTTTTATAAAGAGGCTACGGTAACACGTCAATTGGCGGTGTCGTGGCTCAGGTCGGAGTGGAACATCAGTTTCCTGGTCCGTAGAGAGGATGGCATCACAGGAGCAGGTGGAAGCTGTCAGGCGCTATGCACACTCTCAGGAAAGCACGTAGGGCCGACCTGCTCAGGCCCGGTTTTGGACGGGTCTGAGTTGATAACATTTGCACCAAGTGGGCTCCAGCACGTGGGGTTGAGCGGAAGTGACCACATGCACCTCACCTAAAGCAAAAGCAGGTACTGTGGGTGGGGGCTGCGGTGAATCCTTTGGGAGAACAATGTTGACAGTAGACAGAGAAACCTTTCAGTGGCAGCACGGCACGCTTGACAGCAGCTCACCCGTCTTTCAGGATGAACAGAAGGAGCGGGGTGTACCTGACACAGGGAGCAAGCAGTGCTTAAATTGTGCTTGTTGTTTCCGGTGCTGAGCACCGGCACTTATTTTTCAGGGCCGGAGCTTATTTTTCTGCCTCAAGCATTTACTGCGAGCAAAAGACACATATGGGAAAGACGGAGGTAGAGAAAAACGAAAAAGCGTCACAATGGGAGAAAGCTGCAAGAGTGAGCTGAAGGGGCAGGAAGTGGCTTTAAATGAATTAAAGGGGCCAGAGATTGCTTCAGGATTACGCTCCCTGAGTAGTCCCCGCTCGCACATTTAAATGCAGCAGCCGCATGTTTAGGAGGAGAGCTTTGGGCACTGGCACGTTTTTATTTACAAATTAAGCACTGGGAGCAAGGAAGCAATGGCATCAACAATTGTGCTCTTGGCTCTGAGGAGGGAACAGGCACCAAGGTCGCTGGGCATCAGGTTGTAGAGGCCCCACTGGTTTTGTCTAGGGGGGCCTGGGGCAGCTCCAGTGTAATGCAGTACAGGCCTCCTACTTTGACAGGCAAGGGCAAACGCAGTGTGACAAGAGAGGTGGTCGTGGGATGTCTGGTCCTGGAGGCCCCTCCCTGCAGGTAAAGGAAGTGAGGTGGAAACAAGGGCAGTGGGGCACTCACGGGGGCTGGGCACCCTGGCTGACAAGAGGGCAAGTGTGCAAATGGGCTGGGGTGGATATTGTGAGACGCATCGAGGAGCAGCACTGGTTAATAGAAGAGGCTGAATAACAGTGGGAGAAGCTGTGCGGGGAACAGGAAACAGGTCAGGAAAGGAGGGGTGGTGTACAAAGGTCAAAGGGCTGACTGGAAATTTCCACACCGGGTGGGCAGGAAGCGGGGGCCATTGGGGATGGGTACCGTAAGCACAAGGGGGAGGGCTTGCTGCTGCGAGGGGGGCACAGTCCAGGAGCAGCCCTGCTGTAGCCAGGGAAACAAAGCCTGCAAATGATGCAGGCAGGTTGTAGGTGACACCAATGGGGCGGAAGATGGCCTTGGGACGTTGGCCTGAAGCACTAGGGCGGTCGTCTGCAGCCTTCTCTACAACAGGGGAACGATTCAGTGTACTGATAAAAAAAAGCTTCTCGCAATATGGAGGAGAGCCTTCCTATGATGCAGAGGGGAGGCACGGAAGAGTGCAGAGGTTTTGGGATTGATGAATGAGATGAGGAAGTGAAATTGGAGTATGTGAGTGGGAGTGAGAGGAAGGTGAATTTCGTGAGAAGACGGAAATGTGAGCGTCTGACAGGCAAGATGTTTCTGAGGGGTGGGGCTCAATGGCTTCTCAAGTTCATATCTTGCAGGGATCAAGTGGGGATCAGAGAGACACAGCTGGGTGCTGGAGCACGGGACGAGGAGGCAGTTGCATGGTACAAAAGGCACCTGGACCTGGTGGGCAGTACGGGAAGAGTCCCATATTAGCGGTGGGTACATCATATCAATCACTCGGGGTGGGTGATGGCCTAGTGGTTGAGGCAAAAACATAGCAAGAATGGGATGGGAAACACAAAGGTCACAAGGGTCTGAGGACATGAACACTAACACAGGGAGTAAAGGGGTGACAGGCTACAAATACGAGAAAGGTTACCTGGAAAGAGGTTGCCCTATTTGGGACTGCCAATGTCTTTGGGATCACACGTTTCTGAAAAGAGGAAGGGTGGGATATGAAACATGAATATGTAGGTGTATTCAAGCTCCTGCACAGGGATGCCTGAATGAAATAGGGGTTGAAAGAGGAGGAATGGGAACTAGCACAGTGTCCCGGGGTGCCCCTCACAATGAAGAACTGGGCATCTGCCTTCCTTAATTTTTACAAGCATTTATTGTGAAAAATACTCTGATAAGGCAATTGCCCTCTTTGGGAGGGCTTGCTGGAATTTGGTAAATGACCTCACTGCACTGAGGTCACAAAAGTGTTATATTCCTCAGTGGATGATGCTGTCAAAAAGGGTGCACAGGTGCAGCCAAGGTACGGAATTGGCAAAATGTGACAGTGTCTGTCTTCAGGCTGTTGCCAGTTCACTCTAGTGACTTTTCACAACTGGGTATGCAGTTTGATGAGGCCATCTATATCGACAGGTTTCTCCCCATGGTTTGTGCCATTTCGTGTGCACTATTTGAAGCGTTCCGTACTTACTTGCAGTGGGTCCTTATGACGGGGAGTAGTCATTGTCTAGTGTCGCATTACTTGGAATTCTGTTTGTGGACAAAGGGCTGCTGCACCAGGGCATTAATGCAGTTTGAAAGCATGGCTGAGGCTTTTTGATGTGCCATTGGCCCCTGGGAACATGGAAGGCCACAGCAGTCTTGATTTTCTCGGGAACTGAGTTTGATTCGCAGACTCTAGTAGCAAGGCTACCAGTGGATAAGGTGAGGGAGGTGCAGGCTTTTTCTGGATGTGGTGGTGGAGGTGAGGGGTTGGAACTGAGGGTGGTGCAACAGCTATTTGGTTTCTTGAACGTCACATTGTGGGAGGACATTCTGCAGGAGTTTGGGGATGGCAATGTCAGGTGTGGTGCTGCTGCATCACAGTATTCGGGTTTTCATAAGGGTGAGAACCTACCTGAGAATATGGACATTTTTTTGGAGGATTTCAATGGGGTTGTCTATACTTCAGGACACTATCTGGCAAGTGCAGATTTTCTCGGATGCAGTGGGCGCATTGGGTTTCAGTCTGATTTGGGACAGGGGGTGGTGTGCTGAAAGATGGCCTCAGGCAGGGTTTTTCGGCAAGGGCTCAGTATTGCCTTTTTGGATTTTTTTCTGTTACTGGTGGTGCTGGCTGTGTGGAGGGAGTGAACTTCAGAACGTCAGTGCTTTTTCCACATAGACAACATGTCTGTGGGTGACCTGGTAAATTACCAGAGGACACAGGACTTGAGGGTTTTATGGCTCTTACGCCGATTTATGCTCTTTTTTAAATTACATTGAACATTGTTTTCAAAATAAAACGTGCTAGGAGTGAGCAATACTATAGAGGATGCATTATCTCATTCACATTGGCAGCGGTTTCGCAGACGGGCCCTGGGAGCAGAAGAGCACAAGACGCCCATCACGGAGGATATTTTGGAGTGGGGGTATGAAGTTTTTAGGCTGATCGAGGAGTCACTAGTGGAGTCCACGAAATAGAGTTACAAACTGGCATAGGCTGAATATGAGTCTTTTGAGGGAAGTCAAAGGGGTCTGGGATGTGGAGGGCATAAGAGCGCAGAGTGTGAACTGATTGGTTTTGAGATGTTCTTAATTGAAAAGGTTTGTCATTGTCCACTATAGCAGGAAAGTTAAAGCTTATGTGGGTTTTGGTCCAGCTAAAGATGACATTTTAGGAAAAATTGTGAAAGTGTGGGGAAAAGAGAGGGTGGGACAAAATACAGGGTTAAAGGAGGCGATTACGTTTGAGTTGTTGTTGGACGTTTGTCACTCACTCATTTCGGGTAGGGGCAGCAATCGCGGCTGCCCGTTTAGATTGGAGTTGGGCACAGATTAGGTGAAAGGTAGATAGAGATCACGCTGTTGTGAAAATAGGTGTGGAAATTAGATGTGTGAGACAGAGGCTGGGGTGTTTAGGGGACAGTAGGTCTCCTCTAACAGTTTTTTCCTCTCTCGTAGGGTGTGTCGATGGCCCTGTGAAACAAAAGATCTTCATATGGGTGGTGGGCATTTATTCATCCATTGGATGCCGATATATGCCAAACGACAGATTTATTGAGAGAGCCTGGAATTGCCCAGCACCAGGCATGAGGTTTTCTGGTGGGGGAAAGAGTGGGATGAGATGAGGAAATTTGCTGCCTTTTTTGGCTACTGTGATTCCAGAGGAGATGCCCGTACATGCTGGTGCTTCATTTGGGGGAGAACGACTTGATGCGATTTCGGGGCTCACCCTACTGCAAAACATGCAGAGCGATTTGTTGCTTATTCAGCAGAAATGAATTGGGACTGTGCTGATTTTGACACAGTTTTTTCCCTGCAGGAAACCAAGAGATATGCTGAAGCATGGGCGATTGAGAGGGTACGGAGGAAGCTGAATTTGGTTATAAAGGTTTTGCTGGGGGTCATGGTATCAAGGATTCGGTACATGGGTGTATTAAGGAAAAGGATGTGACGGTATTTTGGGATGATGAGTTCATCTGTCCGTGATGGGCAATGACGATTAAATGCTGGAGTTGCGAGATTTGCTGGGGTTGCTGTGGCATGAGAGAGAGTGAGGGCAGGGAAGATGAGTGAATTGTGTTGCAGTGGTTTTGCGGGTGGTGCAGTAAAATTCCCTCTGGGGTTTTACAGGATTGCAGTAGTTGGGGTGGAGAGTCAGATGCGGGCCCATCCACACATGAGGAGAAGAGAAAATAGGGAGTATGTGGGGGGGGGATGACAAGATGTTGGATGCATGGGACAGAGTGAGGGATTGGCAAGGAAGGATGCTATGCTTGTAAGGAAGAAAATTGTGTTGTGTTGGAAGAGGGATCATGGGGTGTGGCAAGGTGCTTTAAACAAACAGGAACATATTAAGATGTGTTTAATAATGTTACCGTGTTGTAATGTTAACTAAGGTTACAGTTTGCTAACTGAAACAGTGGAAGTGCAATCTTGTCTTAATAAATGGCCTTTTACACTATAATGGACTGTGGCGTGATTTGATCGTGCTTGTAAATGCCTGCTTTGGGAGTTCATTCTTCAAAAATAAAAATCTTTGACAGTCAGGCAACAGTGGCGACCTCTCAGCAAATGTTCAGTGCCCTCAATGAAGCCTTTGCAGAGGCGCATCTGCTGAGACACCCATATAGCGGCAGCTTAAAGTAATCTTCAGTCTTATCAGAGTGTATCCATGTATTATGTGCTAAGGCAAATATACTCAGAAATTCTTCTTCTTAATAAAGTCAAGCGTTTTAGCTGTACTAAAGACAAAGGTCCTTACTTAGTTTATTTATTCAGCAGATTTCTCTAGTGCAGACCAGGGAATGAGGGTGACAAAACACTCCATAAAAACACAAAATTGCATGAAACCAAAAAAACACATTAGGAACATCTCACACATTATAAGATGATTGAAGAAATCCACACAAAATATAAGCATATTGCAACAAATCTGCTGATAGTGATTGCCCCGTCACATCTTAACTTTTTTTTAACCTAACCAGCTATCCTTTCGAAGATACTAAATGATGCATATACTCGTATTAAAGACAGTTTAAGTGTCTGCCACTTAGCTAGATCTATCAATTGACTCAATACCTCATTCTGAGAGCTGTTCTTTCCAGAACAGACTGTATTTCTTTGTTGAAGGTCTCATAAGATGTGACTGGATCTTTGGAGGAGTACAGCTCCAGAATGTTTAGGGCATTAGCTGAGAAAGCCTGATAAGTGTATTTGATTTACTAAAAGACTGGATCTCCAGGAAAAAAAAGACTACATGATAGTCTGCTGTTCTCAACCAGACACATGTAACTTTCTGTTACAAATACGCTGGTGAGTAATGTGAATAATTCAGACCAGCTTAAAAATACTGCTTGCTTTAAATGGAGGCAGTACAATTAAGTTAAAGTTAGCAAGGCCAATGTTGCTACTTCATGAAGTGCAGCTTTGAGGAGGGATAATGACTTTTATGACTACTGACCATAAGTGAGTTCCAATGTTTAGCTTTAATAGCACAAATGTTTAAACTACTTGTTTAAACTCAGCTTCAGGAATAAAGGACTTGAACCATACAAGGGGTTTGTTTGCATTGTCCTTTTCCCATTGTGTTAATATGTTCTCGTTGGTTCAGGTTGTCTAGGAAAGGTTTGGCACCTTCCCACATTTGAACTGGGACATGGCTGCACCGGGGTAGTCATCAAAAGGAATGTTGGTTTTATTAGGTTGTTGGAGGCGAAGAGTTATGTATGGCTGACGCTGGGCCCTAGGCAGACAGAACTCACCACTCCCATCAGGGGCGGGTGATTATACTCACTGTTTCACATGCTATCACCCTTGGATAGCTTGGAACAGAGCAGCCAGGCTTATCACAGAGGCAATGTGCAAAGCAATGGCACAGCAATTCCACACAACAATTACCCTGAGCGTCACAAAAGAGACTTCACATGAGGTGTATGTAAAAAAGGTTTGCATTCAACACACACATTAATTAACACAGCATGAATAACATGTAACTCTGGGCAGGAAATCACCATTTGAAATACCACCAGCAGTATTGAGCCCAAATGTGCTAGAAAGACATTTGCAGTATGTACATGTGAGAAAAATAATACATTCCCTCCCAGCACTCACATGAGGTGACAAACATTGTCAGCATGAGACCCACCCTAGCAATTACCCCAATACAATTATACACAATCCTAGGGTGCACCCCGGTTCACGACGATAGCAGGAATATGAACATACAGAGCAATGCAGCACTTTAAATTAGCTCCGCGGCCTGGGCCACTCAGGTAAACTCTAATGTGAACTGTGTAAGTCCTCTGGCAAGAATTAGCGTGTCTGGCAACACCGTTGTGCTGTGTAACAGTCACCCGCAATCGCTCCAACACACTCACTCCACACCACCAAGTGGTGCCACGGATATCAGGCAGCTTGTAAATTACGCACTCGCAGACACTCACTCCATGCACCCTAATGCGGTGCATTGATATCTGGCTGTTTAGCTGACACTGTGCTTGCAGACCCTCAGTTAGGCCCCAACCCCTTTCTACACCCTCCAACTGGCTCTACTACCCTGCTTCCCACTAGCTGAAGATGTGACCTGCCTTTTCCTGGGTATTAGGCTGCATGTGGCCGGAGACACACTTGTTCAGTCACTCGTGGACAATATGGGGGAAAGGAAGAGATACCAGTTCACTGAGAGGTACCTGCTTTCTGGTGCAGGCACGGAGGAGGGTCGTTAGGGTACATACGCTGGTCACAGTGGTGCCCAGCCTAGCCAGGTACTCTAATACAGAATAGTTACCAAATCCTGGGCCTCCCTTGGAGGAGGTGCACCATCGGGGTGTGATGACATGAGAAGCCCCAGATGGTACCGGTTCCACATGAGGAGATACCAATCTGCATCTCCCTGGATGGAGGCGCTATGTCAGGTGCGCAATGACTTGAGTCACACTGGACAACTACAATCACAAACACAAAGATCTCAATGCCATACCTCCATGAAATGAGGCACCAAGTCTGGTGCCCGATGACTTGAGTCACACCAGACACATTCTTATTGTACACACAAAGTGCTCAATGTGGTACATCCCTGGAATGAGGCACAGCACCTGGTGCACGATGACTTGAGCCACACAAGACAATCTGGTTAAACACCTGAAGAAGATTCCACTTCCGTATCTCCTTGAAATGAGGCACAATGTCAGGTGTACAATGACTTGAGTTGCACCAGACACGTCCGATCACCAACAAAACATGTTCAATGTCATGGCTCTCTGGAATGAGGCACAACATCTGCTGCATGATGACGTGAGCCACATCAGACACTTCCGATCGTCAACACAAAGTGCTCAGTGTTGTACCTCCTTGGAATGAGGCACAATGTTGGGTGTGCAATGACTTTATCTGTCGCAGCAGATGATCCTTGTGCAAGCACACCAAGGAGTCCAATTCTGTGCCTCCTTGCAGTGAGGCACAATGTCTGGTGCGCGATGACTTGAGTCGCAACAGACAATCTGTCAACAGACACAAAAGATGCAAGTTCAGCGGGGCTGTACGTGTCAGGATACGCCACTGCTCCTCGGATGCCCCCACCTCCAATGGTCAATACCTATGAAATGGGCACCACACACAAGGAGCATGCAGTCAGGAGTTGCATGAGAGGAATGTACTCAACAAAAGTGGGCCACGTGGGGTTCCACACCAGTGAATCAGAACACAACAAACCAGCCATTTATGTGTGTCATGGCCCCATGATGAAGGGCTACACTCCTTGAAATGCGGGCAATACTTTGAAGGCATTGAACCAGACAAAAAACGGTCTCCAGAAATCATGCTTGCTTCAGTGCACGCACCGCTGCTGCCCAGTGAAGTCCAGCCGGTGATGCAAGTACTTATGAGGGCACTGCTCTCCAGATGACATTAGTAGAAAGTGTAGGTCCCACATGGGAGGTTTTTGAAGTCCCTGTGAACTCCACAAAAGAACAGGGGGCATGCTATCATACCCTTGGAGAACACCCGTTAGAATGCCACACTGCAGCAACTAGTTTGCCCAGGACAACCATGATGTCAGAAGGGTGCACTGTCCCTTCAAGGGGGCAGTAAATACTCCTTGTGCACAACAGAGTTCTCTGGCAGTGTGCACCACACAGTCCAGCATCTCCATCCCACGTTCTTGCAAGCGTAGCTCTAAATTGCAGTGTGGTGTGGTACCAGTTGATATACTGAAATGAGCCTTTGAAGTTGTGGGTGGTTCAAAGGGTTTCCATTTGAACCACAGATGTCTCCCCTAAATTTCAGTCCTGTCTGCTGTGGGGCCATGAAATGCAGATTGTTATCTTTAGTGGGGCCATGGACTGGCTCCTAAAGGCCAATTGTCAAAACCTCTTCCTTCAACCTATCCAGCCAGTCCCTCAACTGGCAGAGGCCTGTCGCTCTGGATGCCCAAAATGTATAGCTGTTGCTGGAGAATGCACAGAAGTGCTTTCCCCAGCCCCCAGTGTAATGGAGTTTGAATTAAAATGCACCAAGAGAGAATTTTTATAATATAGAAATGCCCACTTCTTAGAAGAGGCATTTCTAGAGCATTACTGAAAAGCTGCCTGTACCATGGGAAGGGGTTTGTCCTCGTGAATCCGATGATAGTACACACTATGAAGATGCTCCACTGCAATGCACTGTTGCAGTTCAGGATCAATTGTAACCTATCCACATGTTAACCTCTGGGCAGAGCAGCTCTCATGTGCAGTGAAAACACATGGGTATTCTTTCACTACATGGCACATTGTGAGTCGGAAACTGAGCCCAAAGATCTGGTCATTCCTTGTCTGTGTAAGGACTCTGCCCTTGGTGGGACTACTCATGTGACTTTGGATGGAGTGATAGGTCCCACTAATGATTAGTCATACCTGGAAACATGGATGGTTTTATGTAATTTTCTACATAAAGAATAATGTAATAAGATTTATCTCATAATGTCTTCTTATTGTGGACAAGTAGTATGGAGCAGTTGTATATTAAATGTTCTTGTGAATCAACGTCTGAAAACTAGAATTGGATTACAGCCTTTCCCTCAGCTCCTTCTGAAAACTAGAATAGGATCACAGCATCTCATAGGTTACTCGTGGAGCATTTAGATATTAAGGTATTTAGCCTGTCAGCATAACCCTAAAGCAGCAGTGTGATTTGTAGTGTTTTTAAACGTCACTGATAACATTTCAAACTTTCATTGTTTTATAAATGAAAGATTTGGTATCACAACCTCACTGACACAGAAGACGCTTGAGCAATGTTGCATACCAGTATTGCTCAATCTGCATACCATTCCAATCAATAGACTCTACTACAGAGATAGGCAGAATATTTGCTCTATGCACAATTTCCAAGATAATTTGAAAATAAAAACAGGATACCTGTATGGGGTGGAATGCAATGGCAAGACTCTCAAAGCAATATGAAAGGGGGTGCTTTATGGGGCTACAGTGTCATTTACACTGACATCTACAATGATAACTGATTTAGGAAATTTGTAAAACAAGACAATAGGAAGGAGTTTTTCACACTGGGTGTGGCATTTAAACCAGTCACATGTGCATGTACCCGTATAACATTATCACTGTTAGATGTGTCAGCCTTAGGCTGGTCCTCCCTCAATCCTTTTGCCAACTTACTTTCAAAGTTGTGCTGAAGATCGTTTTGGTTGGCCTTAGGTCTCGGTGCACTTTGCCACTGCTAACCAGTGCTCACTCCCCCAAACATGGTTTGATTGGCTTATAACTAATTGGCATATTTAATTTACTTATCATTCCCTTGTACACTGGCATACTATTTCCCAAGGTCCGTAAATTAAATGCTACCAGTAGGCCTGCAGCACTTATTGTGCCTCCCACTTAAATTGCACTTTAAAACATGTCACAGGCCTGCCATTGCAGCCTGTGTGTGCAGTTTTAGACTGCCATGTCAACTTGGCATTTAAACCCTCTTTCCCAGCCTTAAACATTCCCTTTATCACATATATGTCACGGCAAAGGTAGGCTCTAGGTAGCCCATAGTGCAAGTTGCTGTGTAATGAAAAGGTTGGACATGAACTTTTACATTTTACATGTCCTGGTAGTGAAAACCTCCTAAATTCGTTTTTCACTTCTTGAGGCCTATCCCTTCCATAGGATGACATTGGGGATTCCTTGTTACATTTAACACGCTGTTATTCACAGGTAGGAGGAGATAGCCATCTCATGTGTGATAGCTAGGTAATTATAGTGATAGACCCTCTCAAATGGCAAAGTCATATTTTTCATTACAATTTTGAAAGTGCCACTTTAAGAAAGCTGGCATTTTCCTGCCCTTAGACTGTCATTGGTCACATGACTGGGTGTAGCTGACAGTTTATACTTTGTGAATTCCTCCCAGACAGTCACACACGTAGAGGGATTAGGTGTGCCTCAATGGGTCATCTGCTGGCAGAATGGGGGGAGCTGAACGCAAACCCACTTACAACTGAATACCCTGTGCTCTGCTTTCACATAATGGGCCTAATGGACCTGTATTGTCAGTGCTGCTAGCTAGGAGCCAGGGCAGGGAAGAAAATTCCATGCACTTCAAAGGACATCTCCAGAAGCTTCTCCCACTTTCCAGAATAAGGACACCAGGGTATAATAAAGAACCTTCAGGCCCAATCTTCCGTTCACTACTGGACTTGTGGAAGGACTCTCAGAAGACTGCCTGTTACTGTGACCTGCTGTACACTTTGCAAGACTGCTGTTGTACCTGGAAGGATTGCCTTGCTGCCTGGAACTTCCCTGAACCTTCTGAGGCCACCCCTGCTGTCCTACATCTCATACATCTTCACCTGCCCCCAGGACTCCAAGGGCTAGTTTGCTGGCCTCCTGCTCAGAGCCACAGGTACATTAAAGGCTCCTACCATACTGATCCCACACCTGGACCCACCCTGAACGAGTCCTGCACCCCTAACAGGTGTCCCACCCATCCTGGACCCTTGGTTTCGGTGCTAAATGTGCCCAGATGGCCGAATCCCAAAACTGAGGACTTTTGGCCAAAACCTGCTCTGGGAAGCAGGAAAAATCTGGGACTAACCTTCTCACCTACCCTCCTGAGGTGCATAGCCATTCAGACTGCCATCACGGCTTCTCTTGCTGCGTTCTTCTATGCAACAGCAAATACTTTTCAGCTGTCCTTCTTCAAAGGGGTAGCCACTAACCGACCTCACAGAACTGCCTTCCGCTATAGTCCTCTGCCTCGTCCTGCTGCAGATTTTCAATTTCCAATTTGGTGACTAAATCTGAACGTAGAAATCTTCACTGTGGCTTTGACTCCAAGCCATCTGACAACAAAATTCCCTCCTCAGACACCTCCTGCAGCCTTGCCCCGCTTAACTTTACCTTCTCAGACACTTTTTTCAAAATTTCTTCTAAGTCAAATCGTAAGGGTTGATCGGGCACAATCCACTTCTTGCATCCAAACCACACTGCAGCACTGTGGGCCACATTTTTTTACTTTGACTTGGTCTAGCTCGACTAAATTTTCACAATTGGTGCTTTGATCTTTTAGGTGCTAAAAGCTTTACAAATTCATAATGCCGGTTCTACGGTTTGGATTTTTGTTGTTTTGGTGTCAAATAATTTATTATAATTTACTGCATTTTTCTCAAATGTTTTGTGATTTTTTTGTGTTGTGCTTTCACTTTATTACCGTTTGTGTGCTGCATAAATACTTTACACTTTGCCACTAAGTTAAGTCTCTAACTGTTTTTTGTGCTAAGCTACCCAGGGTTAAACATAGGTTGATTTACTGGCTTTTTGTTGTTCACCCTGCAAGGGATTGTGGCTGTAGCTTGATGAGGGTTCATACCCCAGTCATCCAATAACTCAATTCCTAACAATCACTTTGTCCCGGACTCAAGCTTAAAATAATTTCCAGGGTTAAAACTATTTCTCCTGCACTCCTCTGAAGTTTGTCGCTTTGACCTCCAATTTCAGTTTATTGTTTCGGTTTATTAAAACCAGAACAGTTTTACAACCTTTGCATTCTGTAAGTACATTTTGCTAAAATTTAAAATGCACATTATAAATCCCTAAATTTATGTACATAAAACTAAAAGGTGGTAAGTAAAAAAATTACGTCTCTCCAAGTCTTTTAAACGTGCTGGACATTACTGAGAACCTTATTCAGCCTGCACAATTAGATTTCCCTTTTTAAGCACACCAAGACCATCAGTTCCAATCCTGTTTCAGACACTTGCGGCCCAACAGCAGTAATACCTCCTGGGCACAGAAGACCTAAGATGCAAGTGGAAAACGATGATAACATCACGTTCATTAAGGCTCTTGGAATTTAAATGAGCCCTAAAGTGCTTATGATACACTTTGGCACCCAATGGCAGTAATGTCACCTGGGCACAAATGGCCTAAACTGCATGTTCAATGTCGATAATAACATCGCATCCATCACTGTGATTCTGAACTTTAAAACATACAATTAGTTGGTGCAATGATAATCCTGGTAAAATACACAGGTGCTCGCACAATCTGCCGCTGAAATATCAAGTTTGTTCGATAGTTCACAATTTAAATTGTAGCATTGTTTTGCAGACAGTTCCATCTCACCTAAGAATACTATAGCACAGCCTATATAATATTATATAGCACAGCCTATATAACAAGAATATCATTGCAGCCTAAATTAATTATTAGAATAATTTTACAGTAAAACTAAAGACATAAATCTGACAAATTTACAGTTTAGCTGCAGATCATGTGGATTAAGCCACGCTGCCGCTCCACAAGTCCGAACACCACTATCATTAAAACTTCTTTTCAAGAGTCTCTGCCGGAGCTCATACAGATGTGGCCAGACACAGATTATATGGGTAAGATCTTCCTTGTGCGGGTGACAATGTATGCATAGCACTGAACTTCGGTTTCTTCCTACTGGTATATTGCCCATTGTTGGCAAATTGCCCCTGCACATCATCATTAAACGTTGTTTCGTTCGTGGTGAGTACGGAATAGAGAGATAAGCAGCCGGAACCAATTTGACACAATACCTTCTGACCATCCATTCGTGGGAGCGGGTGCTAAACTTTTTTTTATCTTCGATGAAGGACAAAAGTTTGGTGGCTTTGTTTGCTCCCCTTTTGAATGAGTCATACAGAGGCACTGCTTCCCAGAGCTCCTGCAGGTGTAATTGAGCAATAGAGGACCATAAATAATTGTTATAGGCTGACTGTCAATCAGTCTTTAAAGATAGCCAGAAGGCACTATTTAATATATCATCTGAGTGACTGATTTTGTACCATGCCTTGACTGCAGCAGCTTTTGCAGCCAGATCTTGCTGAATTAGCCCAAATTGCAAACAGAGCTGCACAGGAGAAGCAGATTGTGTTAAATTAAACACTCGTCTATAAACATTAAGCTGAATTTTATCTATAAGTGTTGCTTCCAAGCCACGCATCGCACTCTAGCATAGGTGATTGTCAGGAGTAGCTTAGGGGAGATCACTGTTAGCAGCTGGTGAAGCCAGGGACCATCTAGCTGTTTTGCCAAGAGAGAAAGAGAGCATAGGTTAAAGCCAAGGCCTTTTTTCCAATGTATTGTTTCTGCTGAAGGAAAGTACCTCAAGCTTGTACCCCAGATGTTCATAATATAACACCGATTCCAAAAAACGTT
The DNA here is from genome assembly GCF_031143425.1 of Pleurodeles waltl. Taxonomy (NCBI): domain Eukaryota; kingdom Metazoa; phylum Chordata; class Amphibia; order Caudata; family Salamandridae; genus Pleurodeles; species Pleurodeles waltl. Next base: position 105,840,156 of record NC_090441.1, on the reverse strand, counting down.
GTTTAAGGCCATTCTAATAGGGGACATCTGCCGAGGACTAAACAACATTATTTTGGATTTTGCCACATTAATTTCTTGTTGGTTGGAATTAACATATGTAGCCAATATATTTAGAGATCTTTGCAGACCCACCTTTGTATGACTAAATAAAACAAGATTGTCTGCCTATAATAGGTGGCTAAGCGGGAGTACTCCCAAGCAAGGTGGATGCAGATTTTCAACGTCCAGAGATGGGGAAAGGTCTGCCCTGAATTGATTAAATAAATGCGAGGCCAGCACACAGCTTTGTTTAAAGCCAGAAAACATGGGAATTTTTCCTCAAAACCTTCGTACCATCTCCAAGCTTTACTCACACCTACGTATCTGAATATAATAAAATTATTGCATTTAGCAGTGACTTGGCAGGCCCCAAAACGTTAACTTACTCCAGAGAACCTACCTGTTGATTCGGTCAAAGGTGGCCTTCAAATCGATGAATCCAAGGTATAGCTACCTGTGTTGTCATCTACTTCGCTCTACAAAGAGGGCGGTCGCTAATATGTTTGTCATGTTGCTCACCCCTTTCCTAAAGCCTGTTTGATTCAGGGGATGATATTATTTCTCTAGGACCAGGTAATTAAATCTGCAAGAAGCAACACAGCATAACATTTTGCCTCTGAATCAAGGAGATCAGTTAGCCTGTAATTGGCTGGATTAGCCCTGTCCCCACCCTTATGTACTGGATTGATTATAGAACCATGCCAGCTCTCTGGGATTACTCTACACAGCCTGATTTCCTGATAATAGGAGCTTCACACATCAGACCAAAAGACCGCTTCCTCCTTAAAAATGACTTGTGGTAAGCTGTTTGGGACAGGAGTCCCTTCCCGCCAGGCCTTGACAATAATTATATGTATAGTAGTGATAGAGCGTTCCGTTCTAATAAATTACCTGTGTTTGGACGCTCTTGGGTCGATGAATCTTTTGACCAAGTGGGGCTCTCTTCACTCGAGATTAGTCAATTTAATCAAATCAATAATCAATAACGAACATAAGCAATGCCCTGATCAACATAACACTTCACAATTAATCCAGAAAACATTTCGGCGAACCATGACCTTTCGGCCATGAATAACCACACCAGTTCATTCAAAGTTAATGAATTTATTTCCCTATATTAACAAAGCTAGCACGATATAAATGTGTCTCAACACCAAATGATATATGTAAATGAACATTAATAGCTGTCCATAACGGCGAAAAAGATGCAATCTATGCAGCATTTGAATAACAATGCATTCGATAATAGCAACGCAAACCACTAAAACTATAATCTGTAATGGGCTAATTGCATACATTAGTCAGCATAACAAGGTCTCAAATTGCATCGTGCAACAAATGAATCCTCATCGAACCTCAAATTAGCATCTGCATGTGGGACTTCATGCAAAAAACAATTTAGCAACATTGATTTGGAAAACTCCTAACTAGGGCTCTTATCAAAAATCAGCAGTTGGTTACCTAAAAAGAAACACAATGCAATTGTACATTTTCCTTTCATATTTACCAAATTCAATCAGCATTCAAGGAAGTCTTCGTCTCACAGGTACCGGTTCCGATCAGCATGGGACGGGGGCAAAGGGGCAGGGTGGACGGGGCAATTGCCTCACAGCGGCAAGATAAAAGGACAAAACTACTACTTTATGCAAAGGGGCAGATCAAAGTTAAAGTCTCTAGAGCGAGAATTACTTAAGTCTCTTTCTCTCGATTAGAGAAAGCATCAAAGTCTCATTCAAAATGGCGTCGAACATCAATTGGCATCGTAGAAGATGGCAAAATGACGAGGTCGGCAAGATGGGCCATAATGGCTGCAATGGGCAATAATGTCCTCAATGGGTGCAGTGGGTAATGGCCGCTTTCTTCTTGTGCACCGGGTTTAAATAATCAACAGTTCAAATCCAGTAGGGTCTTCCATTGGAGGGTTTATAGGTTGGCTTCAAATTGTCCAATCAAAACAACAATTTACAAGCTTCTACCTAGGCCTACATTATCCTTGGAGTCGGGAACGTAAGTTGCAACATATTTTACCAATTAACTCACTTTCAGAGCTTCCATTGTCTGCACCTGCAGATTGACCTTGGAGCAAAGAAGAAGATGCCAGGCTGGCACAAAACCTTAAAGATAAGCATCTGAACCGATCTCACTGGAAAAGTACAGCTTCAAGCAGGAATACACGTTTTATTAGCACATTAGAAAAACACGAGCATCTAAACCGTGAGACAAGGCAACTAGGCCGAAGCCTCCACTAAAGTTATGCTAAGTTAAAACATTTCAAACAAGCAAATCATGGCACACGTTTACGGTTATGTCAGATTAGTACAATTCTAATACATCACCTTATATAAAGCACGCTTATAAATGTTGGCGAACTACTCTGAGGGCACATTTGTCCCCGTACAATCTTTATTAGTTCGGTTAAAGTCACACTTGATTATTGCGGCACTACGTTTATGCGCTAATAAATGTAAAACCTTCGTTTCTGCGTCATCAATCCCTCCTCTGATGACTATTTGTCATCACACAAAACTATTCCCACAAATTTTATTCCATTAAAATTCTGTCAGTTCTCTTTGCCTTTTAGTTCCCCTTGTTCTTGCCATGTATTCTTCTGCCATTCTTTTCATCATTTTCTCTTCCTTCCTTCTCTTAATTCTTGCCATGATCATTAGTATTCCCCTCTTTATTCCCCAAATCCCAAAGATGCAAATTAGTACTATTAGTATTCCCTGTATTATTTTTAGTAATATTCCATTCCAAATGCCACCAAGCCAATTTCCCACTGAAGCAACTCCCTTTCCAACTTTCTCCCAAACTCCTGGTTCTTTCAATTCCTTCAAGTCTGCACTCTCTTTTGTTAGATTTGCAAGCATTGTTTTAGTCATGATCTGTATAGAATCAGAGAGCTAGAAGCACTTATAAAGAAACGATTTAGCAATTAGTTACAAAGCTGAACGAGCGCAATGTTCACACAGTTTTCTTCAGGAGCCCAGTCACTTATCGGTTAGCAGCATTTGTCTCAATTCGGCAATAACTCAGTCTTTTATCAGTTAGCAACGTTGTCTCAAATCGGGTTTAAGAGTCAATCAGGTTATCAAAGTCTTATCAAGTTAGCAAATGTCTCATCCGGTTTAGCAATGTCTCAGCTGGTTGTATCACGTTAGATTATAGTAAGCAATGTCATTTATCACCCTTTCATTCAATAGTGTCCATAAAACTTTTCTTTTCTATTGGTATCTCTTCTTCTTCGTTCTCGAGGCTAAGAGATACAAATTCGTCGGTCCAATCGTCATTGACTACATATGCCCATTCTGGACCGGAATATCTCCTGTTTGGTATCCTTTTCCTTTTCAATTTTGCATCTCTCTTCGATTCTGCCTCACTGGTACTTTCCTCTTTGGCCAAGTCTTTTTCTTCACTTGATGTTGGTACCACGACAGACACTTCCTTTCTTTTCTCTTTCACTCTTGGCCCTTCACTGTCGTTCAACGTTTCTCTAGTTCTTAGTTTTACTGGTGATATACTTGGTCTTCTCTTTGCACTGTGTCCACTTGATGGACCTGCGATCTCTTCTGAGGAAGTTTGAACAGTTTCGTTCTGTTCTGTCTTGTCCCCTCCTTCTGGGGAGTCAATCAGGTTTTTCTTTTCTTTTTCTGTACCGTCTGCTTCTGGGAAAGCCCTCCTCTGATCAGGCTCTCCTGCTTCTTCACCTCTTTCGAGCCCTTTGTCACCGTTACTTTCTTCAGGCTCTTTGTTACCTTAAGCTGCTTCAGGCTCTTTGTTACTTTCAGCTGCTTCGTCGCTGTCTGAGGTTTCTCCTTGGTCTTCCCCAAGTGAATCGGTTGTTTCGTCCTCAGAGAATATTTCTCTCTCTCCTATTTCTGCCTGTTCGCTCCTAGTTCTGTTTTGCTCTGTCTCAGCGCTCGGCACTTTGTTATCAGGTACTGGCAGTTTCAGCGCTTCAACTTCCTCATCTGTGGGACACAACACCTTCTTTGTATGACTGGCGTGAATCCAGTTGGGAACTCCCGCACACTTCACAGCGGTAGTGGTCGTCAGGATCACTTGGAAAGGGCCTTTCCAACGGGGTTCCAGACACGACTTCCTCACGTGCTTCTTTATCACGACCCAGTCACCTGCTTTCAGTGTGTGTCCTGGACCTTGGATTGGTGACAAGGTGGTTGCTTCCACCTGGTGAGAGAAAGAGCGAACCACGTCAGCCAGACCTTTGCAGTAGTCTAACACCATATCATCTGTAATATTCAAAAGCGCGTTTGCGGGAACTGCAGGAAGTCTCATGGCCCTGCCCATGAGAATTTCGTGCGGGGACAATCCAGTCTTTCTGTCAGGGGTGTTTCTCATTGACATTAACACCAAAGGCAATGCGTCAGGCCATTTCAAATTTGTCGATGCACATATTTTCGCCATTCTTGATTTCAGGGTACCATTCATCTGTTCCACCAGTCCTGAGGCTTCAGGGCGATAGCTACAATGCAGTTTTTGCTCAATGTTCAGCGCTGCGCAAAGTAACTTTATCACCTCGTTATTGAAGTGACTTCCTCTATCTGATTCTAAAGAGATCGGGAATCCGAAACGTGGTATCAACTCCCTCAACAATAGTTTTGCAACTGTAAGGCTGTCATTTCTACGTGTGGGGTATGCTTCAATCCAGTGACTAAAAATGCACACAATCACCAACACATACTTCAGACCTCCATGCACAGGCATCTCAATAAAGTCCATCTGCATTCTGCTGAACGGGCCACCCGCCCTGCCAATGTGGCTCACGTTCACAACCGTTCCCTTTCCTGGGTTCATCTGCTGACAAATGACACAACGATGGCAAACTGCTTCTGCAACTTGACGGAATCTGGGGTTAAACCAATCAGTTTTGAACAATCTTATCATGGCATCTCTCCCTAGGTGAGCCTGCCCATGATAGAACCGCGCTAGCTGCGATAAGAGACTATTTGGTAAAACAAATTTTCCTTCATTTGAAACCCATAACTCATCTGGTCTCCTTGTACATTGTGACTTAATCCAGGAAACTCTTTCATCCTCCATGACGCTATTCTGTAATGCTTTTAGTTCATCCATTGTATCCACGACCTTCAAGGCAAATGCTTCAGCTGGTTCGAGTTCTGGTTCACTTATCAAATTCCATTCATCCCTGAGCAATATACAGTTCAAGGCACAAAATCTTGCGACTTGATCCGCATATGCATTTCCCAGGGAAACATAGTCCTGTCCTTTTGTATGAGCACTACACTTTACCACTGCAATTTCGGCTGGCATCTGAATGGCGTGTAACAATTCCCTTATTCTCTCCCCGTTTTTCACTGGGGACCCTGAAGAGGTCAGGAAACCTCTCTGTGACCATAGTTGCCCAAAGTAGTGCACAATTCCAAACCCGTACTGACTGTCAGTGTAAATGGTAACCTTCATCAATGTAGACAGTTGGCATGCTCTTGTAAGGGCTACAAGCTCTTCTACTTGTGCGGAATAGACTCCTTGGAGCCAGGACGCTTCCAAGACACCTGTTAAAGTACATACAGCATATCCTGCTTTCAAAATTCCCAACCCATCTCTTAGACATGAACCATCAACAAAAATAATATGGTCATTTTCATCAAGCTTAGTATCCCTAATATCAGGTCGGGGTTTTGTGCAAAATTCAGTCACCTGAAGGCAGTCGTCCTCGACGTCTTCAGCGTTCTCAACTTCAGCATTTTCACCGGGAAGCAAGGTTGCTGGATTCAACGTAGTGCACCTTTTCAGCTGCACATTCGGTGAGCCCAGAATTATTGTTTCATACCTTGTGAGTCTTGCTCCAGTCATGTGTTGCGTTCGGGAGCGGGTCAAAAGTATCTCAACTGAGTGAGGGACCATGACTGTTAATGGGTGTCCCATCACTATTCCTTCACTCTGAGTGAGGCTGATACCAACTGCTGCTACGGCGCGCAAACACCCTGGCAGTGCTGCTGCGACCGGATCCAAAGTAGCTGAAAAATACGCTACTGGTCTGTTTATGCCACCATGGGCTTGGGTCAAGACAGACAAAGAACATGCATCACGTTCATGACAAAACAATGTGAAAGGCTTTGTGTAATCAGGCATACCTAAAGCTGGAGCCCTGCACATGCATTCTTTCAATTCAATAAAAGCATCCATCTCATCTCCTTTCAGCTCAATTTCATCCAAGGCATCCTTCTGGGTCAGTTTCAGTAAAGGCTTTGCTAGAGTTGAAAAGTTGGGAATCCACTGGCGACAGTAGCTCACCATCCCCAAAAACTTCCTCACCTCCCTCCTCGTCTTTGGTGGACTCATTTGAAGTACACTTGTTATTCTTTCCTTCATTATTCTCCGTGACCCTTTCTCTATTTGATGACCCAAGTATTTTACTTTCTTCTGACAGAACTGCAACTTTGAAGGAGACACCTTGTGTCCATTCCTTCCCAAATGGTTCAGTAGAGCAATGGTGTCGGCTGTGCAGCCACTTTCTGTCTTAGATGCAATCAGTAAGTCATCGATGTACTGTACTAGGGTTGACTCGAATGGCAATTCTAACGCTTCCAAGTCTTTCTTTAGAATCTGATTGAAAATTGACGGTGACTCCGAAAACCCTTGAGGAATTCGACACCAACTGTAAACTCTGTCTAAGAATTTGAAACAAAAGAGAAATTGGCTGTCCTCATGAAGAGGCACCGAAAAGAATGCTTGTGACAAGTCAATGACTGAGAACCACTCGGCCTCGCAAGGGACTTGAAACATTATCACAGCTGGATTCGGTACTACAGGGCAGCATTTAATTATGATGTCATTTATTTTCCTCAAGTCCTGCACGATTCGGACCTTTCCACTCGGCTTTATTAGTCCCATGATTGGTGAATTACATGGACTGCTTAACACTTCTTTCAGTACTCCCTGTTTTACAAACTCGTCAATGAGTTGGGCGACTTTCATGAGGGTGTCTTGTGCCATGTGGTATTGTGGGGTCTGGGGAAAGGTTACATTGGGTTTTACGGTCACTTTCACTGGTTCCACTCCTTTCACCAATCCCACCTCTTTTCCTGTCATATCCCACACTTCCTTTCCGACTGTTTCCCGTAATTCAGCTGGAATATCTTCTTCAGTTATCATCGGAAAAAGGTTAATCAGAGGATATTCTTCATCGACAGTTTCCATCTCATCCCCTTCTACACTGTCCTCTTCTTCCCCATCACTGCTCGTCTGAATTCTAATTCCATCGTTCGAACACATAATCGAACATCCCAATTTGCACAATAGGTCTCTCCCTAACAGTGCTATCGGGCTTGAGTCACATACCACAAAATTATGTGACCCTTGATAGTTACCAATTCTGACTTGTACTGGATCTGTGATTGGGTTCGTCAGGTGCCTGTTTGCTACTCCCACTACTTGAACTGTTCTCCCTGAGAGTGGCAAATTTGGTACTTCAATGCTCCTAACAGTTGAACGTGTGGCTCCTGTGTCAACCAAGAATGAAACACGATGACCCATAACTCTTCCCTCCACATATGGACCCTTTTGATCAACTTCCAAGGATGCTGCAAGCACACAATTTCCCTCCTCATCTGAACTTTCACTCTCCCATACACTGTTTATTCCATTCTCACTGTGTAATGGGAACTGTTGTACGGTGCCATTTGTATTCATCACCTGACCCGAGACCTGTGGAGGAACCATCACTTGCTGCTGACTCACTGGTGCCAAAGGTATTTGCATTTGCTGATTAGGTACCATGGGAAACTGCTGTTGCATTGGCTGCATTTGCATCATCTGCATACGGGGCATCTGCATCTGCTGCGGCTGCATGGGCTGTAATCCCTGCAGCTGATTTATGGTCTGAAAATTTGGGTTTGGACCTCTCATTTTCGGTCCCCTCATTGTCTGGAATGCATTGACATCATTGTTTTGCTGACCAACACTTGCACCTTCCTGCATCACCATCGGGCACTCGCGTTTCCAATGCCCGACGATTCCGCACACGTGACACGGCATCACCCTTTTCATTGCCTGCACACCATTCGGAATTGCAACAGTGTTCAAATCCGGACCATTACTCCCAAAGCCTCCTCTGCCTCTGCCTCTCGCCTGTGGCTGAAACACCATATTTCCCTGCGGCTGCGGCTGCGGTATCTGCTGTTGGAACCCTTGCAACCCTTGCAGACCTGTCTGAGCTGCTTTAAGTTGCATCACCATCACTTTCTCTTTCAACCTTTTCTGTTTCACTTCAATTTTGTCGCTACAGTATTTCGCATAATTCAACACCTCATCAATAGGTTTCGACTGCCAACAAATCAAATGCGTCTTTATCATCTGACTTATCTCTGGTCTCAGCCCTTCCACAAATCTAAACACAAAATGAAGCATGTCCTTCGCCTCTATTGTTTCCGTGCCACTGTAGTTCTTGAACGCCTTCAACAACCTCTCATAGTAACCATGAATCGACTCTTTAGCCTCTTGGGCAGTTCGATCAATCTTCTGCCAATCCACATTTTTCGCGGCAACCTTCGTCTTCAAATGCTCAATCACCTTATAGTACAAGCTCATTACCATAGGTGATGGTGCACCCGTATCCCTGTCTCTCTCTGGTTCACTTGTCGGCCAACCTACAGCCCTTTTGCAGTCTTCCCACAAATCTGCCGGAACCACAATCTCAAAGAGGGTGTTCAGGTCTTCCCAAAGACATTTTGCAAGCTTCACAAACCTATCAGTCTGTTGATACCATTCAATCGGTTTCTCTCTCAGTTTGGGAAAATCATCTGTAAAAGACTGAATGTTGCTTCTGTGCCACGGTACATGTATTAATTTTCCCCCTGCTGTCTCCCTCATTGGTAACATGGTTATTGCATCACTACTCTGTGATCTTTTCTCGTTGTGCTCTGGGACACTGTCTTTCCTCTTTTCCTTTTTCTTTGCCCATCTGCTTTCCCATTTGTCTAAGCACCTCCACACTTGTGCACTCTGCAGCAATTCTCTAAGGTGCGTTTTCATGCCTGCTGACCTCATGTGTTCAAAGTCTGTGGTCCCGAAATCCAATCTATAGCTCCTGCTCAAGTGTTTTGTCTTGTCTATCTCAACCCCGTTTTTGTCAGCTATTTCTTGCAACCTTCTATGTACCTTGTTCACTTCTCTCGTAATCCTAGGACATAGATACCTCAGCTCTTCTTCCGAGTAGGACTCTAACCTATTCAAACCCATAGTCCCTTCCACCAATTCTTCTGCTTCCATGTTCAACCTGACCTTATTCAGATAGTCTTCTCCCTTCCCACTGGCTGAGCTTTGTGTGGAATTCAGACTGTTGAACCACTGTGTCAGCTGTTGTGCATTCAACCCCATCAGTGTAGCATTCGCATCGACTGCCATTGATGGTTGCGGCAACTTTTCAGTGTTCGATGATAGCGGTATCATCAGTGGGGGACTCGACCTCACCACTGTTGACTGAGCACATATGGGACTAAACTCCATCAAGGACCCAGATCCAGTTGGCAGAGCCGCTATCGGAGTTGTCTCTGGAGTGTTTTCTATGCACCTCCTTTCCGTCCCACTCTGCACCATTGATCCTTGACCGCTCATACCTGAGTTAGGCTGAATGTACAAAGGTACCGGTGGACCTACAGTAATGGGTAGGGATATCGCATCTGGGTTCTGTCCATTCCCCAGGTTCTGAGGCAGGTTCATTCCCGCACTATGGGTCATCATTGCCGGCATGCCCGTCTGACTCCCCGTCATCTGAGCATGTGCGGTTCCCCCCTGCATCTGCTTTTGAGGCATCAAAAACTGGGTTGATTCAGCTTGTGCCAATGTTGGGTTGCGACCATTCTGTACTCCCATTACGGTTGGATCTAGAATCATTCCCGTACTGTTGTCACTGCTGTAGTACCTTGGGACCTGCGGCTGATAATTTTCTGCTGTTTTCAATATAGGCACATCTGAATATATTCTCCTAACCTGCGGTATCTGCGGGGTGAACAGTAAACTCGGGTCCTTAGATCCCGATGGCGTTTCTGAACTCAGAGTTTCATTATTCTGTACCGGTGCCGGAGGGGCAGAACTGGTACTTGGACCTTGTTCACTCTCTACATAAGGTGGTGGACGGTCGTTCAGCAATTGCATGATGAACTCCTCATCCTCTGACTCGTCTTCTCTCCTTAACTTTTCCTCGTCCTCTCTATCTTTGGAACACGTCCTGTTTGTCTTACAGGTAGCTTTCTTGCCTGACGCCTCTTCTTCCTTAGCAATTGCGGGAAACAATTTTATCCCCTGCAATATATCTGACCTCCACACCTTCTGTGCATTATCCCACCTAGCGTCCGCTAGTGTCTTTTCTACCTTTCTTATCCTGGTCTCGAACTTCTTTTGCTGTTGCTGTCTAGCCATTAGTTCCCAAATCGCTAGAGCCTCAAACTGTGCTGGCCTTGGAGGTACCTTCATGTCGTACATCGCGAATCTCAAATTCTCTAGGATCCTTATATTGAATGTCCCATGGATCGGGAACGCTACGCTCCCATGTCTCTCTGTCAGCTTGTGCCATTGCTTTAGCCAAAGGCACGGAGCTACCCCCCTTTCCTCCATTACAATGTAAGCTGGTGTACCTTCGGGTGGCGTCTCCTCTCCTACGCTCGCTTTAATGTAAGACTCCCCCTTCATCGCACTCTTTAATGCTTTAAGAAATTTCATTTTCTCGTCTTTTATTTCACAAAGTTTGTAATCAATAAGTGACTTTAATTCCCGGAATACTCTTCGCTTTCCTTTCCCCTTCCAATCGAGCCCCACGGACTGCGTCCAATCCGTGCGCGGCCCTTCTTTGCAACCGACCTATCCCAGCGCGGCTCCTAGTGACGTCACACTCACACACACTGCGGCTGACAAAGCCTCGCGGCTTGTCCTCCTTCACTCCGCTCCTCTCGTAACAACTTCTGGCATGTATCGCGAGCAACCAAATAATAATAAAACAGATCTGTCGGTTTACTACAGGAAGGGTAACACAATCGCTTCAGGACCTTAGGGATTTTTCACTAGCCTCGGCAGTTATTCCATCTTTCTCGGTCCCCACTTTCTCAAGCAAATCCTGACCCGCAGACTCTGCTCTCAACTTGTCAATGATCTATTCTAGTGCACTTAGAATTTGTCAAAGCCCGAAGTCGAAGTTTTCTTTCACTCCCTTAACACACGTACCGACTCGTTGACCACGCCCGGTCAACCTATTAAACCGACCAGACCACAACATAAAACAAGTGTCTCATACACTTTTCAACATACTCCGGAGTCTCTTGACCTCGCAGGGCCCGTCTCAACAACAACAACCACGTGGACCTTTTTCTGCACAAAGCGCCACATGCACATGAAGTTCAACGACTTCCCTACTCTCACACTCGGAGTCGCACCTCCGCTATTCTCTAAAATCCTCGCAACCTTTTCAAACAATCTGCGGCAATAAGCTGTGCAAGCGCAAAACCCTGACTTCACTCATACCGTCACTAGTACCGCCAACGCCGATTTCACACCTCCATTCTCTCCATTCGCAAGCTCCGAGATCCCGGGAAAGTCGCGGGGGACTTAGGGCATCATCATTCTCTCAATCTGTTTTACCCAAGAAAAATCTAATTCAACACCATATACCTCTCGAGTGGGGTCTCAAAGAGCGCAACCGTTACCTCTCGAGCGGGGTCCCAAAGGGCGAAACCGTTACCTCTCGAGTGGGGTCCCAAAGGGCGAAACCGTTACCTCTCGAGTGGGGTCCCAAAGGGCGAAACCATTACCTCTCGAGTGGGGTCCCAAAGGGTGAAACCGTCCTCTGCTACCATCTACTGATAGAGCGTTCCGTCCTAATAAATTACCTGTGTTTGGACGCTCTTGGGTCGATGAATCTTTTGACCAAGTGGGGCTCTCTTCACTCGAGATTAGTCAATTTAATCAAATCAATAATCAATAACGAACATAAGCAATGCCCTGATCAACATAACACTTCACAATTAATCCAGAAAACATTTCGGCGAACCATGACCTTTCGGCCATGAATAACCACACCAGTTCATTCAAAGTTAATGAATTTATTTCCCTATATTAACAAAGCTAGCACGATATAAATGTGTCTCAACACCAAATGATATATGTAAATGAACATTAATAGCTGTCCATAACGGCGAAAAAGATGCAATCTATGCAGCATTTGAATAACAATGCATTTGATAATAGCAACGCAAACCACTAAAACTATAATCTGTAATGGGCTAATTGCATACATTAGTCAGCATAACAAGGTCTCAAATTGCATCGTGCAACAAATGAATCCTCATCGAACCTCAAATTAGCATCTGCATGTGGGACTTCATGCAAAAAACAATTTAGCAACATTGATTTGGAAAACTCCTAACTAGGGCTCTTATCAAAAATCAGCAGTTGGTTACCTAAAAAGAAACACAATGCAATTGAACATTTTCCTTTCATATTTACCAAATTCAATCAGCATTCAAGGAAGTCTTCGTCTCACAGGTACCGGTTCCGATCAGCATGGGACGGGGGCAAAGGGGCAGGGTGGACGGGGCAATTGCCTCACAGCGGCAAGATAAAAGGACAAAACTACTACTTTATGCAAAGGGGCAGATCAAAGTTAAAGTCTCTAGAGCGAGAATTACTTAAGTCTCTTTCTCTCGATTAGAGAAAGCATCAAAGTCTCATTCAAAATGGCGTCGAACATCAATTGGCATCGTAGAAGATGGCAAAATGACGAGGTCGGCAAGATGGGCCATAATGGCTACAATGGGCAATAATGTCCTCAATGGGTGCAGTGGGTAATGGCCGCTTTCTTCTTGTGCACCGGGTTTAAATAATCAACAGTTCAAATCCAGTAGGGTCTTCCATTGGAGGGTTCATAGGTTGGCTTCAAATTGTCCAATCAAAACAACAATTTACAAGCTTCTACCTAGGCCTACATTATCCTTGGAGTCGGGAACGTAAGTTGCAACATATTTTACCAATTAACTCACTTTCAGAGCTTCCATTGTCTGCACCTGCAGATTGACCTTGGAGCAAAGAAGAAGATGCCAGGCTGGCACGAAACCTTAAAGATAAGCATGTGAACCGATCTCACTGGAAAAGTACAGCTTCAAGCAGGAATACACGTTTTATTAGCACATTAGAAAAACACGAGCATCTAAACCGTGAGACAAGGCAACTAGGCCGAAGCCTCCACTAAAGTTATGCTAAGTTAAAACATTTCAAACAAGCAAATCATGGCACACGTTTACGGTTATGTCAGATTAGTACAATTCTAATACATCACGTTATATAAAGCACGCTTATAAATGTTGGCGAACTACTCTGAGGGCACATTTGTCCCCGTACAATCTTTATTAGTTCGGTTAAAGTCACACTTGATTATTGCGGCACTACGTTTATGCGCTAATAAATGTAAAACCTTCGTTTCTGCGTCATCAGTAGCAGGAGTTGGACAACCGTCACCAGCATCCTCACTGGCAGCAGGACTTTGTTTCTTTTTCCCATGATTGCTGGCAATGACATTACTGAAATACTGGTTTCACTGGTTTGATAACTTATCAAGAAGGTTTCCATAAAATGGTTCATCCAGTCATTCTCCGAGATGTTTGAATTATTAATCGGATTTCCTCTAACATTCAGATGATTTCCCAGAATTGTCTGGGATTTTTCTCCCGGGCAGCCTATACAATCCTTGCCCTGAAGAGACCCTTTTATTCAGTTTTATCCTTCCAGATTAGTTTCTTATATACTTTTTTGGACTTCTTCAAAAGTTCCCAAAAAAGAAGATTGCCTGTAGAAGCCTTCAAATGCCTTGCCAACCTCTTTTGCTCCTTTTTGAGAGATTTACATGATTTTGAGAGTCGAACAGAGCCGGATTGACCAGAGTGATTGAGAGGCCAGCATAATGCTGTCTTTGAGTAGAGATCTAACAATTTCTTTCCAAAGAATTCCCAGGTTTGCAGCACATGGACATTGGTATTTAGACTTTCCAACATGATCAATTTGGCAGACAATGCTATATCTGCTATCATTTTCGATGACCACCGCAGTCACTTTAGGTTTGTTGATTCAAGAACTCCCACTTGTGCGGGGCCTTGAGTATGAAATGGTGGTAAGGACCCCAAAGAAAATACTTGACATGAATGATCGCTGCATGTACTGTATTTTATTACTAATTGCCGTACCAGAGGGATCATAGGTAAAATGACTGGGGTGTAATCAATGATGGATCGGGATTTAGGACTGTAGTATATTGAGCTTAGGGGGAGTCACCTGAACATTTCTCATTTAGAACTCGCAATCTTAAGTACTCCAATGAAGATACTAGATGCTCCCCATGTTGGTCACGCCGTTTAACATTCAGATTCGCCTGTGCCGGGACATTACAACATGAACTATCAATGTTATCTATTTCATCATCGTCTTGCACGTAGACTAAATTTGAATTAAAATCACCAGTCAGAGTAAAATCCCAATCGGGGTGGATCTGCCAGTAATTGGTGATGGAGGTTGATAACTTTTCTATTGCAGCCTTCTTTAAGGATGACAGTACTTATGGTTGAATGCGACTGTGCCAATCCTACACCAACTCGCAACTGTCGTCCCAACCATCTCGGCTCACAAGCAGCACCTCACCAAAAACCCAAACAGTAAAAGGTGATTTGTGGCAGCCTTTACGCATGGACTCAAGAGTGTGACATCTCAGGGAGTGTCGTGGTTAAATGGAGATTACCCCTTTCTCACATGAACAACATGTCTCAATCAAACACAGGCAATGAAGAAGATACAGTAACGTTTCAATAGGTTTTATTTAGCAAAACTGCAATCTGTGAGAAGTTGCACGGGCTGAAATGATTAGGATAATGAAGAGTGCAAGAAACAGAATGGTAAAGACAAGAGTCATTAACAGAAAGACCCCCACCATCTTGCAATAACATGTAATGACATAAAGTATGAGATATGTCCTAATGCCATAGCATAATGAGCCTAACCTCTAACCTAAAAGAGAGCTAGGTATGTTAAACCTAATCCCACTTCCACGAGAAGAGCCCCCAACCCTTGTTACCTTGGAATGAGGTCTCTAGCTCAGACTCTGTAGGGACTCAAAGACTGCGTCGGCATCAAGGCGATGTGCAGCATTGATAGCAGTGATGACATCTGGTCGGAATCCCTCTGACTATCTGTTTAAGTGAGGAGTATTTATACAGATCTGCTTGGACCCCTGATGTAGGTTTGTTTCAAAAACAATAGATAACAAGACATGCTTAGGACGGTAATTTATGTAAACAATTCCCTCGAAAGCGTGAAGAGGTAAAGTACCTAATGTGAACACCAACAGTTTATCTTTGTCGCTTGATATTGACTCCTTAGCACGGTAGCAAGTGGACTTCCAACTTATAAAATTAGGCAACTGGGCCTCAAGTGAAAGACCACTGTTGTTGTTGGTTAATTTATATATTTATCCTATATGCGGTAGCTCCTCCACGGCTAGCTTTAGATGTAATGAGAAGTAGATCACTAGTCCCCCACTAGGTCTGCCGAGTTGCTTGTGCTTGACTGTCTTGATTTGATAAGACATAAAACCCACCAACAGGGGATCATGTTGTGCCCAGGTTTCCTGAAGGGCAATTACATCCATGCGTTCCCAACCTCTAAGCGGAATACCATTTTGAATAAAGATTGTGACCCAGCAATATTGCAAGATAAAAGACTCAAGGATTCATGCTTTGGACAGGCCTTGCATTATGAGGGCCATTTACGGCCTGAGGAAGCTAGTCCCGTTGAGATTCAGCAGGCGCTTTGTATGAGCAATTAACACTTTGAATCTCTAGCTGGCTGGGAGTGTTGTTTTGTGCACCCCTTATGACTGACTTGGACAAATTAACTGGTAACAGTAGCGGAATTGACTAAACAGCAGGGACGGATACCTGGATGGTTTAGGTGTACTTTTTATCCCCCAGGATTCAAATATTAAGGCAGAAGACAGGATCGCGTCTACTATTGCTTCCAATTTCCATGTAGTTAACTTGGTTTCTGATTGATTACTGCCAGTGGCCAGTAGGAATTCAACTGCTGCTAATTCCGCTGGAGTCAATCTTATAAAATCTGGGATTTCTTTTGATAATCTCAATATAGTAGCTTGTTAAGAACATCGTGACACCCTTGTGAAGTATATTGTGGTTGAAACTGTAATATAGCAAAGGTGCAATTTTGTCTTGGGCGTAGGTATTGCTGCGCCATAATATTTGGAATGTTCATCTTATCCAATGACTTTTGACTGAGAACGTTATGAGAGCGCAATGAACCTAAAAAAGTACCTTGCTGGACCTCACCTGGAGCTGGATTTAAAAGGATAGAACTTTCCTGGGAACTGTGGTTGACTCCAAAGTTCCCTCCCAGTAAGCTTGGCAGAGACGGTGCATCCGTGTCTGCTCTCATTAACTATTAACAGACTGTGAGGGGTAATTGCATGGCTTAGTTTATTGTTATTAATGCATAATGTACCGACATTCTGAGTTGAAGGCCTACGGGCTGTATCTACCACAGGATGTGCAGAATTAACTATATTCTTTCCTGTTATTTGTTGATTGTTACTCCTGCATTGAACAATTGGATTTACTCCTTGAGCCACTGGCCTAGAGTCTGAATATTTGATAACCTCCCATTCGGTTGGTGATTTGGTTCACTTAAGATCTAAGGAGGACTTGCAGCCTGTCTGGCCTCCTGAACTTGATGTTGCATTACAACATGAGAATCAGGTTCCGGTGCTATACCTGTTGTTGAAGCAGTAAAAGATGATTCTGTCAAATCTGAGGCACTATGACGAACTTGGATGTCAGCATCATTTTTATCATTCTTAACATCATACTTGCCTATTAACTTGGTAACTATTGGATAAATGTTTTTACCTGCATTTTCATTGCATTCTATCTGCCTCTTCCTGGCTTTCCTTAAGCGTTTACGTTGTCTCTTTGTTAATTTCAGAGGAGACGGCGTTTTATTAGTTAAATTAGATGCATCAGTTTGAATTTCCTCAGCTCGTTCCTGGTGGACTGACTTGATCTGATCCATAGAACTTGACATGTCACACGACGGCTTATGTCGTATCTCACTCCCTCCCCTCTTGCAGCAAGAACTATCAGCTGTAGCCTCACTGTGAATTCACTTTTGCTATCAGCCTATACGAATTTTAGAATGCAAAAGTCCCTGAAGGATGGATAGCTTATCAATAATAGGGCTGCAGGAACATTGCACCAGAGGTAGGCTCTTACAATCAATGATGTTAAAGTCTCAATTTTTGTATTAATGCCTGCAATATGTTTGCCCATTAGGTTCATGATGTCAATCTGTGCTTCCAGCTTATCCGACTGGAAGTTCAAGACTTCAATGGATGACTGTAACATTGCTATTAAACTATTCCACCAATGCGGTGTGCAGTATGTTTCATTGACTACTTGAGTAGAAACCTGTGTGACAGCTGTCTCAGTTTGCCGTAAATGGGGAGAAATATTCATGAGACTATTTTGGCGCGCGTTTTCAGAATCCAACCTTACTGACTGTTGTATTGGAGAAGACACTGCAAGAGCTTCTCATAAAAGATGGTTCTCAACTGCCCTTGGCACAAACTTGGCTGTAGCATTATTTTAATTTTCATTTTCTGAAAGTATGTACTGCACCAAAACAGTTCTACAACTCGGCTATGTTGGTGATTGAATTGTACCACCTAATGCCAAACATCTTGGGTCTGCAAAGGACTTAGGTGATTGAGAGCCCTCAATGTTTATTATTTTAATTTACAAGGCTTGAATCAGGTCAGCATTGCTTGAGACAGAAAGTGAACAAGACCATGATCCATCCATGTGAGGTTCATGGATTGTACTAGGTGCCGGAGGGTGGTGGATGATTATTGATTCGGAAGCAGGGCCAAGGGCTGGGGGAGAGCGAGCAGTATCTTCATTGAATATTAGAGGTGCCCTATGAACTTGCACAACAACTACAAGGCTTATAGGTTCATCATTGGCAATTTGTGCTGGAGTACCAGGAGGAGGATAATCCTGTGAAGCTAACTCCTGCTTTGCAGCAGAAGGATATCTACTTGTCGGTGCTGCTCGAGCCAAAGGACTAGTGCTCCTTATGGCCGCTGTACTGTCCATTTTAAAAGGAGTGATAGGGCAAGGGAGGCCAGAAGCATCATCCGGCGTAGCATATGTTACAGCCATTGGATCTTTCAAGAAAGAAAAGCTTGTCTTTCCAGTGAGTGAAAGTGCGATCCTTGGTGAAGGGACCTTCACCAGGCCACCATTGTTAGATTTTACTTGCTTCCCAGCTGTGGGTGAATGCTTCAAAGATGGTCTCTTGCGCACTTTGTTTGGTACTGGCTGACATGCCTTACCAGATCTCATTTGCCTCATTCCACCAAGCCTGTAGCTTCTGCAAAGTCCTCCTGGAGCTGATGGTGCTTCCACTTGTTCTGTATTATGTACTTAATTACGTGCAGCCAGGAAGAAATATTCTAAAACCAAGGGTGTGAGGATCGAGAACAAAAAAGTGTGGGGGGGGGGGGGGGGGGTGGCATAGACCGGACCTAGGCGGGCCTCTTCCGCTGTTACAGGATTCAACCTTCTTATAGGTGGCCTAATGCCAACCGTACCCTTATAAACTGCCTTTAGTGCCCTTGGTATGATCGACTCTGAAATTAAAGATGGAAACTGAACACTCCAATCTGCTTGTGGTTATCAGTTGCAGGTCAAATATGGCAATTAACACGTGTGCTCACTAAATCAGTTCACAAACTGGCACTGGCCCACCGTCAGCCCTCCACTCCTCAGCGTGTCAAATATCCTCACAGTGTACACAAAGTGCACCGGCAGCCCCGTAGCCATCTCTTGGAAAGGCGAGCTCGGATCACATCTGGGGTAGCTTACTGCGTCAGAGGAACGGCACTGGGATAGGGGTGCTTAGGGCGCGCTACTGTTGCGGTCAATGAGCAGGTAGATAATCCCAAATAAGTCCAAAACAGTGCAAAGCAGTACAAAATCCTCTTTAAAACATACTTGACCTTTGGGAGGGCTTCTGAGTGACTGGAGCCAGATCGCGGCACAACATGTAGTGGCGTCTGCGGTGCCACCCGTGGCGTCTCCAACGGCCTGCAACCGCAGAGCTGCTCAAACCACCGGACTATCAGAAAGGGCGACCCCTCGGCACACATCACCACGTCTTCGGCACAGTCTCCCGGACTCCGACTGCAGCGCCAGCAGCAGTTTGGCCAGAACGCAGCCCCATAGGCCCGTAGCCAGCTGGCTCCTCGCTCACTTGCTTGACTCCTTGCGCAGCGTCAGGCACCACCTGCTTCATACAGCGCCAACAATGCACTGCTCTTTGACCTGTATTCCTTGCAACCATGGGAAGGGATTTACTCCATCCCTTAACTGGTGGAAATGGACCAAAGAGGACATTTCTAATGCTCAAAAAGCGATGTGTTTATAGGCGTTCACCAGCTATCCACCCCCGTCTGTGGGCATTACTTCCACATAGTTGTAAACTGAACCTTGCCTCAGTTACGTCGGAGTAAATGTGCTTTAGACTGCTGTCCATCCTTTTGTGAATGTCTAGGAGTTTTAATTTCAGTCACAAATGCACACTGGTGACTGAAAAGGCTTTGTGACTCGGGCCATTTTCCCAAATTAAGCATCGATGCGCATTGCCTTAGCAGCAGATATTTTATTTACTGTAACATTTTTCTTGTTGATTTCATACAATAGGTTTTGCTGGCAGGCTCTTATGCCACCTGCCCAACTCGGCAGCACTACAGATTTATTAGCAAGCTGTCCATTAGAGTAAACACTGAGTGCCCGATTCACAAAATAAAAATGTGAATGTACGTTTAGAGATTTTTCAGTTTACAATTATGCAAATGTAAACTGATTACAACTGATAGGTACCCTTTTGGGAATACAAAGCAGGCGTAAATAAAGATGTATTCAGCCCCAGCATGCAAAGAAGGTCCTGTCAATTGGGATCTTATAATCAGTGCTAAATGATGGAGGTACTTTCAACTTGCTATACATGTAATATTCTGATGTTGTTTCTCATTGGGACCTGCACAGTCTCGAGGTAATCTGGGTAACGAGAATATCCCTGTTTGCCTGGTACCGAATGGAAAGATCATACCTAATTACTACCCTTGTACTTTACTAATCATTAATATCTGGTTCCCTTGAGTGGGGTGCTGTCTGCAAAGATGTTCAGCTCGTAATTGGTAGTAAGCACTATATAACTTCCCATGCCATAGCAGCCAATGCTAAACGCCTGTCCTCCTTAAATAAATTGATGAAAAGAAGGTAAGATCCCACTTAAAAAGTCTTTTTAAAGTCAATATGCCATAGGTTCAATGAGATTTGTGTACAAAATAACGAAAAAGAGCCTTTGTTGCTCCAATGGGAATTTTGATTTCTTTATTTTAGAAGACAAATAGCATCCAGTTGAGATAAAGCAGGATAGGTTCTTTAGAAGATACGGAGGGTCAGCCAACACATGTTTCGCCCCAAGGCGTGTACGCCAGGGCTTTCTCAAGGCATGTAAACAATATGCAACTTGCAAAACAGACAGTTGTATAAACATTATTCCATTCTGATTATCTGTGTGAAGTCGGTGCAATTTGGTAGTAAAACAATCGCGTCAGTCGCCATAATTTTTTAAAAAGGCTTGATTAAGAGTTTTGCGGACGGGTTCTCTGTCGCAAACAACATTCCATCTGTGTTATAACAAGTGCATTTTATCCTAATGTCTTTAGACATCCCATGAGTAACTGTGCTTCTCCAGATTCATGAAAAATGCAAAAATACAGCAGTTCTTGAGATATAAAATTTCTTACCAAGGCACTTTCTAATGGGTTCTCATCTGTACTGAAGCAGAAAGCTATGACGTGCCAGCCTAGTTACAAGCATGCCCTTACAAAACCACTTTAAACCTGACCAGATAGAAGGCACTTTGGCAAGACTCAGAAAAGTTCACAGGGCCAAATAGCTGACAAATAGCTGCACTATGGATAATAAATGACAACTGAAATGTCAGAAAACAAATATCTTTTGGACTGCAAAAAGGCCTTTTCTCCTTGAGCATCATATCCTGAAATGTGTTTTGAATTTTGACTCAAGGTCTCAGGCTTTAAGGCAATGGTTCCCAACCTGTGGTCCGGGGACCCCTGGGGGGTCCGCAAATCTTTCTCAGGGGGTCTGCGACTGCTTAGAAAAAAATATATATATTAACAGATTAGGTCCCCAGCTTTCAATAATGACCCAGGTGGGGGGTCCCCGGATTCTAATAATGATTCATTGGGGGTCCCTGGGTTCCAGTAATGATAAAGTGGGGGTCCACAGAAGTCAAAAGGGTGGAAACCAATGCTTTAAGGTACAGCACAAAGATATATTTTCTTTCCTGTATAATAACCAGAGATAAAAATCAAATAGACTTTGCACAAGTTAGCAATTCAAGAGCACAAAGCTGCCCTGAACATTAAAATGAAGATTTCCTAAGATTATACCAGAAAATGTTTATAACAGAAAACAAAATCATACATTCAAAGTGGGTATTGGCAACAAATTGGAAAGCAAGGATGACAATTTCTTGTAGAGATTTTACAGTTACATACTCATTAAATATGTGTAATCAGGAGATATTTTGAAAAATCAAAATAGCTTTAAGAGGAACATACTCTGAGGTGCGAATTTGATTGTAGGCCAACGCTTAAGGATTAGATTGGAATGCATGGCTTTAAAGTAGGTCAAATTACACTTTTCCAAAATTATGTTCAATGTTTGCGCAATGTAGCTGTGAATGAAGAACACTGTATAATGTATTTCATGTATTTCCCTTCTGTCAGAAGTTCTGGGGGGTGAAGTTTCCCATATTAGGACATGCATTGACAGCCAATATGCCTGCCATTAATGTGCTGCACCCTACACTCTCACAGACACACTGCTCACCCTGCACTCATATGGGCAGAGTATTTTATCTCTAGTGTACTGGAAAATGGAGGAAGAATCAGGATAGAGCATCTGCTGCTCTGATGTGATGGTACTTGAGTACAACCAGGAGTGCCATGGAGGGGGAACACAACTTGCAAATAGGAACTTAGGGCTGAAGTTGAAAGTTGAACTGCTGAGGACAAGGGCCAGAGTGCCTTGTGCACTATACAGAGTGTCTTTACAAAAGTTGCTTAATCAGTAGTAAACTGTGGAGGATGTCAAACTGATATTTAACAGAAAAATGCTGAGGTAAATTAGGAAACAGACATTCCAGCCACATTTTGCACAATTTGAAGGTTAAAGATGAGATATTGATGCAAACTTAGCAAGACTGCATTCCTAAAATCCATACAGGAAAAGTTAGCTGCTTAGTTTAAAATGTTCTTGCTTTAACTAAAAGGCAAGGAAACATTTTTTAAGCTCTTTAAAAGGGAATATCATTTACTAGGGATCTTGGTGACATGTGGGTAGAGAGTATGATCAACAGTGATAGAAAGATGAATCCCTAGAACTAACACTTTATTTAAAAAAAAGAAAAAGTTCTTTATTTCTCACAAAACTAAATATTAAACTTCAAATTCCAAACATACAAAATTAAATTGAGACCTTGTTAGCGCATTCTGCACTATCAATCTTTTCAAAACTGTCTTTTCTGTCAAACAATGTATAGCCATTTCCTATGGTGTCCGTCATGTAGTTCACATCAGGTAGTTCTCCCTACTGCAGTTTTCACAGAGCTCTCAGTGTAATACCCCTTCCTCTTGCATTAAGCAGACAGCTCACAAATTAAACCCCTTGATAGTGCATTTGTCAAAAAGCTCAACGTGTAAAACCAGACTCTCAGGGTATTGAGGCAGAGTACTACAAGGCTGGCTTTGGGCGTTGTTGTGGAATAGAAACTTAGAACTGAGCAACATACCAAATAAGACCCAGTAAGTCAGTGGCCAATCAATGCTTTTTCTTTAAAAAGGAAAAAGGGTTAATGCACAAGACTGACTTCTATATGCACACTAGACTAAATTCTATACTCAAAATAACAAATCAAATGTTTACAAGATTGCAGGAGGAAGTACAAAATGGAACCCTTCCTTTAGGGGCCTTGCAGACTAACCAGGACACAAATCACATGCCCTAAACAAATACCACAGGGGACAACTAATCCCATAAATGTGGTCTGCTCCTATTGTCTGTGAGGTATCATGTGGTGATTCATGCACCAGCAGGCTTTAATAATAAAACCCAGTAATGCTCCTGTGTGGCAATATTGGAAAACATGATACTTTTCACAATCAAAAAAATGAAGCCTACTGATTTTGTCAAGCCTTTCAAAGAGCAAAATGATAGGGCTCCTGCTTTTTTCACCACATTTAAAAATCAACAAAGCATGCTTCTTGGTTGTGATGTGAAAATAAAAATACACAACCATTTGGTTCTGCTTAGAGCAATGCATCACAAATTTCAGGAAGAATGAAAGTATACACTGATATTATCCTTAAGTATCCATTTGCAGATATAAAGCAGATTCCGGTATCCGACTAAGAAAAGGGTAATATGTCTTAACAATATAAATTTGTCTACCACTGTATTTAGCAGATAGTTACACATTTCAGACCCATTCCTATATAGCTGTACTGCTTGTCATGGAGTTGACAATATAAACCCCCCGGTTGCCCCAATTGTACTTGCCAGATGGTCATACGCCGATGACACCCAGCTGATCCTCTCCCTCAACAAGGACTCAGCCACCGCCAAAACCAACTTCCATGAAGGAATGAAGGCCATCGCCGAATGGATGAAGAACAGCTGCCTGAAACTGAATTCGGACAAAACTGAGGTCCTCATCCTCAGCCCCACCCCCTCCGCCTGGGATGACTCCTGGTGGCCTGCCACACTGGGAACTGCACCAACACCCACCGACCACGCACACAACCTGGGATTCATCCTGGACTCATCACTATCAATGACCCAGCAAGTCAACGCTGTCTCCTCCTCCTGCTTCAACACCCTCCGCATGCTTCAGAAGATCTACAAATGGATCCCCACTGGAACCAGAAGGATGGTCACCCCAGCCCTCGTAAGCAGCAGACTGGATTACGGCAACGCCCTATATGCAGGAACCACGGGCAAGCTCCAGAAAAGACTGCAATGCATACAGAATGCCTCCACACGCCTCATCCTGGACATCCCCTGCCACAGCCACATCACAACTGAGAGACCTGCACTGGCTGCCCATCAACAAGAGAATCACGTTCAAACTCCTCACCCATGCTCACAAGGCACTGTACAACACCGGACCAGAATACTTCAACAGACGTCTCTCCTTCTACACCCCGACCTGACAGCTTTGCTCCACTGACCATGCCCTCACACCGTCCCATGCATCCACAGAATGACCGCTTGTGGCAGATCGTTCTCCCCCTTCGCCGCCAAGACGTGGAACACTCTTCCCACCAACCTCTGACAGACACAGGACCTACTTACCTTCAGGAGACACCTCAAGACGTGGCTGTTCGAGCAGTAGCAGCCCCCCTTCTCAGCGCCTTGAGATCCTCATGGGTGAGTAGTGCACTTTACAAATGCTTTGATTGATTGATTAAGGACACATCTTTTTCAAGAGATTAAAATGCCTGCTTTTGACCCACACTAATTAACTAAAACAAATGCTTTTGATAAATGCTAAACCCTGTTTTTCAGCACTTTCAGCCCTACTTGACTGTGACCCTTCTCAGAGACCTCTGTCCAAAAATGGCAAAAGTCTATCTTATGACAAACAAGTCCCCTGCCAGATCCAGCCCTATAGAAATGAGGAACAACCCCATCTTTCAGAACTAGGAACAAGCTTCCCTCCATCTGTGGACAAGAATAAATGTTTGAAAGGACTCTCTGTACTCTGGATGAAAAGGCTTCTGTCACCTAGGTTTTCTTATGGCATCTATTGATCTCTGCTTCTATCCTTTGTGATCCGAGAGAGATCAGTGTTTGAGTTTTGTCTAGTTGCAGTGTCCACTCATGCTAAAGAAGCACAGAGGGTCAAGATGCCTGCTGCAAAGAACATGTACCATGCAAAAAAACTAAACTGTATTTTATGTGGAACACTCAGTAGGCTACTGTTTTTGTCACAGAGATCCTTTTGGTACTTACAGTAGGTAAGTTACAACCGTAATATAGAAAGTGATCTATGAACTGTCATGAAAGAGATGCCTGCAAACTGCTTTTTATAGGCTAGAATGTAATGTTTTTCACCAGTCTTTCATTATCCTAAATTTGCTTGAAAAAGAGTTAATTTGGGTAGAAATGCATTCTTATTTGTAAAGCTAATCACTGCAATATGTTTTAAATTCTGAGTTTGTACTTCTCCAGACAAAACACTCTTAAAATATGCTGCCTACTAGTATTGGTGACATGTGACACCTGTACCTTGCAATCCTCATTGATTCCTATTGACTGATTTACACAAGTATGAATCATTGGCTCTGTATAATCAGTGTCTGCTGTAAAGTGCACTGTCATCCTACATTGGTTATGAGTAGCACTATAAACCAAATGAAATGCATGTGACAGAGGGCCTATGGAGAGATGAGGGGAACTGGCAGTGTGGTAGTAAGGAAATTCATGAAGGAGGTATTGCTTGGTGGGAGGGCGCATCAACACAGATAGTACCACTCGGTGCCATCAGCGCTAAATCCGACCCTGCCTGTAAAGCATGCTATTGAAAAAACACGCAGGGCCTGCTTCACAAAGGGCGCTGCAGTTATGGAGGGGATCCCGCACTTGCGAAGGGACTTCCGTACTGCAGCTTCCCACTGCAGAAGTCCCACCATGAGTGCATCACCCCCCCATGACTGCTAGGCCTCCGCTGCTACTCCATGGGCCCTTTGTGAATCAGGACCATGCTTTGTAAGCTGCATTTAAGAAGTGCACTCCTTCTTTATAAAGCAAATTGACAGTGTTTCAGTGTTTAGCTTTTTATATAGATGTTTAAGCCCTTTCCTAGAAGCATGGACATGTTCATACATTGCTTTTAACTTTGAGTGTTTTCCTTCCTGCAGTCAGCATCAAACCGTTCTGTGTACTGTTCTTCCACATGAGAGTTGAAATTCAATTAGAATATTACTGTATCTGTGTTTGGGGGGAAGACAACCCCCAGATAAGTTTGATTAGTTCTTCAAATTTGTCAATAATGAGATTTGGCCTAACGACGAATTACGAGTCAGGCTGCAAATTCTCACCCCGGTGCAAACAGGAGTATGCGCAGGGATCAGAATGACAAGTTTTGAAATAATTACAGCACACTCGTCTGGCATAGTTTCGCAGCACAAACCTAACAAACTATATCGGGGGAGAAAGCCCGGAAAAGAAGCAGATTTTGGTGTGATAAATATTGCATCTGCCTGCACGTTTTGAAAGATCCAGGGGCAGAAGCTTCTAATAAGAAGTCATTACACCTGGTACTTACCTCACTCCAGTGAAGTAAATGCTCCCTCCCCCTGGCTGCCCAATTCGTAATTAGGCCCTTCGCTCTTGCAGCTGCATTTTTGTCAAATTTAATACCTTTGTAAAAGTATGCAATACTGTTTTATGTACACTCATCAATCACTATATTTGTGGGCCTAAATTGGATTTAGGTGAGCACGTGGTTTGGCTAATTGGCCCATTAGCAGAAAACAAACCTTCAAATGGACCCATACCGCTATGGAAAGTGCACTGTACTTTAAAGAAGCAGACCAGCAGGTTAGCGAAGCGCCACATGCACATTAAAGGGCAACATTGAACTCCAGAATGCATTGTTCTATTCAGTTTTCGAAATCACCGTCATTCACGTTATCACGCGGTGCCCAGTGTGTCTTCATCAAAATCAATGCTGAACCTCGCAGATTGCTCCGGTCACGGCCACCCCGCCAGTAGCTCAGGTGCTTCTGGGACTGCAGAATAGAAGAATAATGGATTTCAATAATCAGAATTTGGACCAGGTGTAGGCTAAGTAATCCTCAGGCTGGGCGCTGCAGCGTCTCATTCCTGCGATGATGATATTGCTTCCTCATTTGCCATCAGTGTTGTAAAATAGGGTGCATTAATGGGAGGATAGGGTCGGATAGAGCAACCAGGCAGTGCCCGACGAGCTCGTCTGACAGGTCAGCTTGAGGGACGTGTTTTTTGGGTTTTTTTGGGCCTGTTTTATGGTCTGTAGGGCCAGTTTTGCTAGTGATTCCTGTGATATTAAACCAAACATTGCCAACCGCATGGTCAAATCCATGCAGTCTTGCAAACAGTACACCACCTGTCTTTAGAACTTCAAAACTGCCCCAGTTTGCAAATTTGGACCACTTTCATTCTGGTGCTTGGCCCTATTTTGTGTCCTAGTCGGAGCCTGTTGAAAGGAGGGCAAATAAGACCATCCAATTGGTGATTTAGTAAAGGTATGGGAGGAAAAAGAAAAATATAAAGGAACATATACGTTGACCAAGTAGGGTACAAAGGCTTATACTCAGCCCCTTCCCCGACATACAGACAGAGCACCCCCCTCCACCTCATGATTTCTCTTTGTTAGAACTACTGGAGCGGTCGGATAGCCGCAAGCATCTTTCCCAGTCCCCGCACCCGGCCACACATCTGACAGAGCCATGCTTCTCCTGAAGTGTGGTGGGGAGATTCAGCTCCATGGCAAACGGCCACCTGAGTCATCTCCTGGTCTGGGTCCCAGCGAAGGTGGCAGTTCCCACCATCTTCTTCAGCTCCAGTCACCCTCAAAGACGTTGGAGTGTCTGTTCTTCTTCCAGTCGCTCAGCACTGTTCTCTCTTGGCTCCGTGTCTGGTTGCCACTGCAAAGTCGCCGTCCCCAAGTCTGGCCCCTCCTTTCTCCCTGACCCAAGGGTCAGTACCCGGAAGTTATCCTCTAGCTGCTCCGCCTCTGCAGAATGCAAACTTCCCTTGAAGGGATGGTATTCGTCCAGGAGTGGAGAAGAGGGACATATTGAGATCTCATTCTCCCGGCGATTGGGCAGTCGCTGAATGGGTGAGTAGGTGAGTTTAAACATTTTTCAACATTTTCCAATAAAGTTTATAGAAGTGCAGCAGTACAGCTGTTTAAGCGGGTCTACAGTACAATTGCTTTCAAATACCTGTATTGCTCTGTAAATGGCTAAAGTCCATTGTACATTCAAATATGTGTCACATGAGTAACACATATAGGCTAAATAAATGTTGCCATATACCCGCTGCAGTTTCATTTTTTACACTAATTGCAAAATTATTATGGATAAATACATCTAAAATGAGCAAAAGTAAAGTACAATAAAGCTGTGAATGAAAGTTAGAAATTACAGAAGTGTGGTAAGGGTGTGAGTTATTTGCACCCACGTGTGTACGTGCTCTAAATTTCATAATTTCTAACTGGGTATGATTCTGTGCACAAAAATGCCTTCTATCAAAGGTTCCCTACATCTCCCTGTCCAAGCCATAATAGGACTCAGGCTGATTTAGGCATCAATCTAATTTATAGTTGTGGGGCAAAGGATTTTAGTAGTGATAGCGCGTCCAGTCTTTATAAATTACTTATACTTGGACACGCTGGAGGTCGATGAACCTTTTAACCGAGTTGGGTTCTCCTCATCCAAGAATAGTCGGATCACTTGAATCAATAATCAATAATCATTACTATCAATACCCAATACTCAATTAATAGATCAAACAACACATTAAGAATCAATAACAATCGGTATTTTGATGCACCACAACCTTTCAGTCATGAATAACCACACCAGTTTGTTAGAAGTTAATTAATTTATTTCCCTATATTAACAAAGCTAGCACGATATAAGTAAGTCTCAAAATCAAATGATATACATATACGAACATTACTAGCTATCCATAGCGACGGAAGAAACGCAATCTACGCAAAATCTGGATTATAATGCATTCTGTTATGGCAATACAAATCACTAATATAAGCAATTTAATTTGACTAATTTCATACATCGGTCAGCATAACAAGATTTCAATTTAGCATGGTGCATCAAGTGAATATCTCAACTAACCTCTAATTAGCATTGGCATGTGGGGCATCATGCAAAAACGAATTTAGTCAACATAAATTTAGAAAACGTCTAGCTTGGGCCCTATCAAAATAGCAGTTGGTACCTAGGAAGGAAAACACAAAGCAAAATACAATTATCCTTTCATATTTACCAAATACAATCAGCATTCAAGAAAAGTCTTCGTCCTTCAGGTTTCGGTTCGATCAGCATGGGGCAGATTTCAAAGGGGCAAAGTTAAAGCAAGTTTTCTTTGCGGCAGCAAGGAGAATGGGGCAAAAGTTACTGCATGGGCAGGACGGGGCAAGGTTAAAGTTAAAGTCTCTAGGGTGAGAATTCTTAAAGTCTCTTTCTCTGCGACAGAGAAAGGGCATCAGAGGGTCCGTTCCAAAATGGCTTCTTGAATCAGGCTTCAAAATGGCATCAAAGAAAATGGCTGACTTCTTTTTGTCCGGTGGGTTTAAGTAAGAAACATTCCAAATTCTTCAGGGTCTTCCATTGGAGGGTTCATAGGGTGGCTTCAATTTGACCAATGAATTGTATCTTTCTCCTAGTACTCATTTTTACATACATTGTCCTTGGAGCCTTTGAACACAAGTTGCAACAAAGTTTGCCAATTAATTTTATCACAGTGTGCTTATTGTCTGCACCTGCAGAAACTGACCTTGCATCAAAGAGGATGAAACTAGCCTAGCACGAAACCTTGAGATAAGTGTATTAGTCATCTCTACTGGAAAAATACAGCCTTAAAATAAAATAATGTCTTTGTTAACGCAAGAGAAAACCACACAGTTAAAATTTGAGACCAGGCAGCTAGGCCAAAGCCTCTGCTAAATATAAGCTAAGCATATAACAGTTTCAACAAGAAAATCATGGAATACATTTGCAATTATGACGGATTACTACATTTGTCAATTCTTCATGATTAATTAAGCCCATTTATAATAATGGCGTACTACCCCGTGGGCACAATTTCCCACGTATATGATTTTTCTTTGCTAAAATCACACTACCCTATACGATTTTGATTACTTGATATATGAATATTTGTTAGTCCTTCTTTTTCTGCGTCATCACTAGCAACCCAGGCGGGGGAGACTACATGTTGAACCTACCTGTTAGAGCTAGGCCTGGGCAGATCTCGTGGAGTTCTGCTCCACGGAATTCTGTGCAGTGCAAAAAAAACGCTGCTTGACTGAGCAGAACTCCGCGAATGGGCTGAACTGTTCTTCGGTCCATGTTTGCTGGTTTGTGCTGCTGTTTTACATATTAGTAGCGCGATGCACCTTCGAATGCTGCAAGAGCAGCGCGAATGGCACCACATGATCCGCATGACCATTATTTTTACCTTTTTTCCTGTTTTGTGCATGTGCTGGGCCTGATTTTCTAATCCTAATTACATCTGTGCAATCCTCCTCAGAACCCACTTTCCCATTCCTCATTTGTCTTGAATATATTATTGTGTGTCTTTGTGTATTTTATGTTTCAGTTTTTTTTTCTTTATTTGTGACTTTTTGGTGCTTTTTCCCCCTTTACTTCATTATTTCTTCTTTTTGTCTTCTCGTTCCTTCTTTTTTCCCCACCCAGCATCACAGCAGAGCAGGCCTTGGTGACGAGACATGGAGCAGCGGTGCCAGTGCGGCTGCTAGCTGCACATGCACACCTTGAGGTTTCTTGTCCCTCCAAATGGTGCTGTCCTGTGCCATTTTGTCCGAGGCAGAGGTGGCCACACTTGTTTTTTATGTGCAGCGCCTCCTCCCCTCCAAGCTGGCAGCAGGTGGCAGACCTGGGAGCAGCTATGCCCTGCAGGAGTATAAACCGCTGTGGGGGATGGTTTGACAGTGTGTGGGCCGGCACACTGGGGTCCTTTCCACTCAGCACCAGTCAATGTCCCAGTGAGTGGACATAATGGACCGAGCTGCTGGGTGTCGAGGTGCCGGGGCTCAGAGATTAATTATTTATTGGTTGTGATCTACAGTGCTATTTGTTTTTCAAATAGCATGCTGCTCACACTCAGAGGTAAGCTAAGTTTGTATCACAACAAATATTATGGGATCCAGTTTGAACTAGCCAGATGCCATGCAGACTCCTCTGTCTTGTCAGTAACTTAATGGAAGCAGTAGTTGTTTCAGTGAGTTAGCGTTCTCTGGGCCTTTTTTATGTAACTCATTCAGTGCCAATCTCGATCTCCCAGTGATGTATAGTATGCATTTATGCATTGAAAAGGGAGACTGAGTTGGCCCATCAGAGGTGGTTGAGAAGCAAAGCTCATTTGTTGCAATGCATGAGTAGTTCCAAATATAGTTCAGGTTTAGGAAATTTGTAATGGGGCTCAGATTTTGGAAATTAAGAATAGGTCAACTTGATGTTAGTACTGAAGGCGATCTGATTCAGAAAAATACAATGTTACTGTATTTGCCTGTTAAAATATTTTTTGAGTGATGAACTGTATCACTAATCTATTTTTTAATCGTATTTATTTCTTGCCGCAGCACCCAAGGGCAAGAACAGGCCTAGCCTGGAGGCGGGTTAGGGAGATGGGGGAGCAACCATCAATGCCATGGCTGATGGATCTGCTGGCCCCAATAAGTCCCTCTTTTATTATATTATCATTTCCCTAACCTTTACCTCTACCCATTTAGATTTTTTTCTTTTTTGTTTTACTGTGCCTGTCTCCTTGTTTTTCTTACCCATTTTTGTTCTATCTAAGGTTTGTTAATTTCTTGTTATCCATGCATTACCCTAGTCCTTTTCTATATTTCGTGTTTCTGTAGCTGACCTTCTGTCTGTACTAGTATGTAGCTTTCTTCTGCTTTGTTAGTAAGTTTTTCCCTTCCCCTTGTATATCTTGTGTATTGATACTGTAAGACAAAGAGAATTGATTTTAGGACAAGTACTCTATTGTGAATATTGCATGCCCCTAAAAGCTTTTCTATGCATTTTTGTTGAGAAGGTTTTCCTTTTCTTGCTTATGCTCAAACAATAAAACAAGGGAGTGGCCATGGTCATGGTATTCTCCCCATTGTTGTGCTGTATGTATGTATTATTATTTATTCATATAATAGTATACCATACCAGAAGTTTTGATGACAGTGTAGCACTGCTGGACAGTAGTATGAGGACGGTCCCATTGCATTTGCCAACCAAGACATCACTCCTTTGACAAATTATTCCACCTCTTCACTGCACCTTAGTGACTCAGAGTCATTATAGCTCTGCCCCTCCATTATGAAACATTTTTGTTGGCTTGACTATCTTGGTTTTCTAACATTGTTAACCAACAAATCCCCAAAGTGAATGATAGAACAAGATAGATTTGCAGTGATCTATTGTGGGTGTATTTTGTTGAATTGGTTAAAAAAAAACAATATGGGGAGGTGTATTTGGCATCTAAAATGTGCAATGTTTTTTCCAGCCAGGCAGACCACCTGTGCTGGGGCCAGCGTCAGTACCACTGCACCAGACACGGTCACGGTTGGAGGGGGAGAACCAGCTGCAGCAGGGACGGGTGTTTTTAAATCACATTGTTTACTTATTGAAAATCACTGGTATACTTACTGCAAGGGTGTTGTGAACCCCCTGCTTTAGCAGCCCAAGTGGGGGTTGAGTTCTTAATGGCCTCTTTTATCTGCAACTCAGTAGGCAAAAGCTCATAATGAATGCTAAAAAAGATGGGTTGATGGAAAAGGTAAAGAAGAATGGACAGTTAAAAGGAAGGATGGGTGAAATGTTCTATGAGCGAAAGGATCGGTGGGTGGGTAAAAGGATGTATAGGTGGATGATAGGAGTTGCAAGGGTGGGTGAAAGGATGGATAAAGTTTATATGGGTAAAAGGATGCCTGGGTGGGTTAAAGGTGAATGGGTAAAAAAATGCTTGGGCGAGTTAAAGGATGGGTAAAATGATGCATGGATATAAGGGTGGATGAGTGAAAGAATGGTTGAAAGGGTAGATGTGTGGATGTATGGGTGGATGGGTGGGTGGATATATGGATAGATAGATTGGAATGGTGAAAGACTGGATGAGATAATGTAAAACTTAAATGGTAAGTTTCACAGCATGAATAGAACAACAAAAGGATGAATGAATAATTGCTTGGACAAAGAAACAAGGTAGCTCTTCTGGAGAGCTAAGTGTTCACCTACTTCACCTGCTTTGCTTGTTTATCCAAGCTTTGGATCAAGGCGGGGGTATTTAATTTTTCTGTCTACTCCCTTAACTCACTGCATTAGTTGAGCAGGGCAGATATGTATCCTCCCACCTATCATTATACATCACCTCCCTGTCCATGGCATTTAGGGCAAATTGGAATTTAGGATGGTGTCCCTGACACCATCTGCGACTCGCAAGGGGGTCACAAAGGCCCACCTCATTAATATTAATGAGGTGGGTCGCAATTTGCGACCCCCTTGAGACTCGTGGCACTCACAGGGATGGTGGCCTGCTGGAGACAGCAGACCACCATGTCTGTGACTGTTTTTAAATAAAGCAGTTTTTTTTTGTTTGTAATGCAGCCCGTTTTCCTTAAAGGAAACGAGATGCATTGCAAAACTAAAAAATGAAACGTTTTAGTTTCATTTTTTCAGAACAGGCAGTGGTCCATAGGACCACTGCCTGCTCTGGAAAAATGTTTTTAATGCCATTCACAAAGGGGAAGGGGTCCCATGGGGACTCCTTCCCTTTTGCGAATGGGTTAGCACCCATTGAAAATGGGTGCTAACTGTGATTGCTTTGCGACCGCGTTCGCAGTCACAAAGAAATCTGGCATTGCACTGCGACTCGCAATTAGGAAGGGGGCTCCCCTTCCTAATTGCGACTCACAAACCTGTTTTGCGATTCGGTAACCAGGTTACCAAATCGCAAAAGGGGTTTTGTGCATTGCCAAGTGCAGTTTGCACATCGCAAACAGCTAAATTCGCTGTTTGCGACATGCAAACTGTTTGCTACATCTGGCCCTTAGTCACCCATGACCTAACTGAAGCATGGTTCAATTTGGAACTACCAAAACGTTGTCTGTGCAATGAGCGTCTACTTCAGTTAATGCAGCATTTACAAAGTTTTCAATGCATTGCAAGCCGAACACAAGGTGTGTTTCCCTTTCCTCCCAGTGCCCACTCAGTCTCCTCGTAGTACTTCACTCCCTTATTCTTCCGTAAGTTCTGTTCCAACCTACCCAAACATTTCTTGGACATGTGATTCATATATTTCATGGCTTCCATAATGGATTCATGTCTGTACAAATTTTCCCTTTCAACATTCGCCAACAACAGTGACTGGCGTAGGCACATGATGATGATCAGTGGCACCCACTATTCTGTTGGAAAATCTCTACCTACCTAGCCTAACCCCTCTAACTTACCCTGCAATGCAGTACATTAAGGTAAGTTTCCTTTCCTTACTGCCAAGCAAATTTATATTTGGAAATAATTTGTGATGGAGTGTGAGACCAGGGAGTAAAGTGGGACTAAGTGCCTGATTTTGAGTTCTGCAGATGGAATACTCTGTGACAAACACACCCTCCAAATGCAATATATAAATTCTATTACTTTCCCTGTACTCCAGTGTGTCATTTTTCCTATGTCTACTTATGGCTGACAGGATAACAGCATTATTATACGTGACATGTGATGTGCTATCATAATTATTCATCTGCCTCTTTGGAGTGAGAGTAGAATTGAAAGCATTTGGAGAAGAGCAAGGCCATCAGAATTAAAGTAAGCTAATTGTCCATTACAGCTGCCCCAGCTGCAGACTGCAGAGAGTAGTAAAGTACACGATGCGATAGCTAGCATGCCTCTTTTAATGTAGCACAACAAGAATACTTGTACTTCTTAGTGTTCTTAGTGCATAATGCCTTATTCATTAATGAGAGGTAATTTATTTTTCTTTCCACACAAAGTGTATGCTTAGTTTTTTACCAGGAAATCCTTTAAAAGAGAAAAAATAACAGTTTTTTAAAATCTGATGTGCTGTTATTCTGCCTTAATTCCTTTCAGGTAGTCAGTACTTTTATGTGAGGCATTAGTAAGCAAAACAATGGGCATGTGACTTGTAATCAGTCACATCAAATTCCAATAGCCGTAGAAGGCCAGTAAGGTACTGCTACTGTGCCACTATAATTTTAAACATAGTGTTTGCACAGAGCACTGTTTACAATTTGTCTTTTTGCTTTTATTTTCTTTCTTAATATAGCTACTCCTGCTGGTCTACCTACATGCCAGGAGTTGGTGGCCTGGCTGCGGCAGCAGAGTTTGGAGACAATCTGCTTAGACAATCAGCAGTTAGTGGCTCTGCAGGAGGAGGATGAGACAGCTGTCTTTACCCCGGGCCCCAGTTTCTGCAAGTGAGCTGCAAGCACCTTCATCCTCTCAGCAGGAACAACATTGCCAGCGCTGCTGCCAGCTGACAGCCGACCGTCATCGTCAAACCAGTGCTGCACCTCCTCCTGCTCAGACCACATTTTCCAGCACTTCCTCCTGTAACATCTAGAATGCCTGGACCGCAGCATGGCACACATCCAGGGAAATCTTGACAATTTCTGAACCTGCATGGAAAATGACATCTTCTAGCTCATTTTTTATTTTTTGTTTTGATGGGAGGGACATTTGTTGTGGGTGGAAAGGGTGGGAATTGGGTAGATAGTTTGGAGTTACTTTGGACATTTGTGAGTTGGATATTGGTTGGGGATGATGTAATATGTTTGGGGAGAGAGGTGGGCCTTTTGTGGATGGAGAGGTTGGACTTTTTTTATTGTATCATAAGTAAATAATTAATCTACTCCATTGTAGGTCTTTTTGCACAGCCTGTTTTTAATCTGCTTGCTTATCAAAGTGTATGCATACCAGTTAGTTATAGTTTATTTAGTTATTCTCACGTCAGACTATCCTCTGTAACTTTATGTTTTACCATTAGGAGGGTGGGTTATGCTGTCATTGCCTGTATTGCCCACAACAACCTAGATAAACATGGAAGGTAAGTCAAATCTGCAACAGAAGTTAGTTATTTGCTAACTAAACAAGTTCAGTTCACTTCAGTATTGAATTTATTTGATTTTCTCATAAAATCCAAAAAGTGCATACATTATAAGACAATGGCAGAGAAACTTTCAACGACCATGAAACACGCTGGGAAGAAAATGGGAGACCATATAGCATGTTCTAGGTATTTGTAACAATTGTAAGTATAAGAATGCCAGTCACACCTGTTTAAAATTCATGGTAAAAATAATGGCCAAATACAACGGTGCCGGGGTATTAAATCTGGGGAAATCATAACAATATGTAAAGTATCTAGCAAAGAGATGTTATCACAGGTGCAGGTTTGTAGCTCAGATACTTTACTCCAGCAACCATTAGGAAGCAAGAACTGATGGAATACATTCAATCTAATATAAGTTAACATCCTATGATGAAACCTGCTCATTACCCATTTCAAATATGGTTTCATCCCTAGAACCGTTTTGACCATAGCAATTTGTCACATTGAGTGTTTTCTTTGGGCAGAGGCCTCTCTCTTAGCTGCCATCCTGGAGAGAAAGGCATGGTTGGTCAATAGTATGTCCTTCTTCACAATCCGCTCTGGTCCATCGAAAAGCTCAAGTCAACCCAAAGTGGTAAGCTAAGGAATTTGGGACCAATTACCCAAATTAAAACAATCACGAGCGGTTGCTATATTACGTTTAAGTTCCTGCTTGAGCCAGATAGATACCCATAAGAGCAA
Source organism: Pleurodeles waltl (assembly GCF_031143425.1). NCBI lineage: Eukaryota > Metazoa > Chordata > Amphibia > Caudata > Salamandridae > Pleurodeles > Pleurodeles waltl. The sequence goes on along the minus strand of NC_090441.1, from coordinate 105,803,320 downwards.
GGGGCACAGACCAAGCAGATCAGGAATGTACACAACCCAATACCTCATGGGCCATCTCACTGGCGCTTCCTAGGAAATTTTTAAGAGCCCTATTAAACATTTATTCTCAGCTGTTTGTAATGGGGCTTTCGGGCATATCCCCAAATGTCACACCCAAAAAAGGCCATGGAGATGCATTTGGCCTTATAGCTTTTAAGTGACTACTCTATGTGAGATTGACCTAAGCATCTAGAAAATGAGATGATGCCGGTAGTTGCCCTAAGAGCATACTTTTTTTGCAGTAAGGGTTGCCATGAATGATGTAAATTCAATAAAATTCCCGGATAGGAAAAGTGCAAAACTTTTCAAATAATGTTGCCTTTAACTACAAATTTTCTTGTGCTAGCTGTTCTGGGGCTGATCACCATAACATGGCGCTTGGTGTAATTGGTAGACAAGCAAAGATAATTCATGAAGGAGATGAACCGATATAAAATGCCGCAGTCCCATAGCTGTACATGCTATTGGGACAGCGTCATCTGCATATAGGAGTGCTGGCAGAGGGTGATCCAACCCTAGCATGGAAAGGGCTGTCTCTAGCCAATAGATATAAAGAATGAATGAAGGGAAAGGGGGTCAGTATACACCCCTGGTGGGCCCCCCTCTTCAAACAAAATGCATGGTATATTCTCCATTTGTCCCAAATCTCACAGATTCTGTAAGTCTCTGGTCCATGAAAGCCAGATGAATTGTCCCTCCCTTTGCCCTTGTGTATTTGGAGACCAACAGAAAAAGGTTCAGCTTCCATTCTATGGTCTCTCACCCTGATCAGGAGAGAAAAGAGGATGGTTAACGACTCTCCAAAATGCTGCACTGTCCCAAAACTCACAGACCTCCAGCAAACCATTTCAGAGCTCCTTTTTTAGATTCCCCTTTTTGGCATTGCATGCCAGATAATAAGAGGCCATGGCCCTTCTCACTTCTTCATGAATGCAAAGTTGCCTATGGAAATTGGCCATAAGCACCCTATGAGTCTGTGAGCAAGCCTTGTCAAACCACTTTGCTGGTACTGCCAGCTGCGTGGCAGTGGGCAGAGTGAGGGCTGTCTTAATACACCCCACAACTAAACTAGTTCAAATCACTCCACAGTTCTCTTACTTGAATGGATAAAGAGATGGCTGCTACTTCTCTCTATCTTCCAAAATTCACAGCAGGGTTTCCCAGGGTGCTTTCTTAATGGGGGTGGCAGTAGTAACAGGCTAGTATGTTAACAGGGAAGGCATCACAATAATCGAGGTCCCACTCCCACCTAGGTGAGATCCAACTGTAGGATTTATCAAAAAGATTATCCATCACAGGAAACTAAATTGAAAGAAAAACACAGAGTTAGTGTGTTATATATTTATATTATACCTTTAGAAAGACTGAGATCAGACTACTATCACCATGACACAACAAAGAAAAGAATACTTGCTATTATAACACAAAGTAGCAATATTATCTTCTTCTGAGCAATGGGCAGCTATTTAATTAAAACTAGAGATATTAAAAACTCGAGTCTGGAGAAGTGGACTCAGAGTTAATAGTGGAGTTGACAAAGTTAAGTGTTTTTGCAACTCAAGGCCTGAATAATGGTGTTGATGAATGATGTTCTAGATTTAAATACCTTTCATGCGTGAGTGGGTAAGTGGCGCTCATGTGGGCTATTGCTCAGGTAATAGAGGATCCCGCAGTGCTTTGGTGTCACTTTCAGTACATCTAGCACATTTAGGGCCTCATTATGACCCTGGCGGCCGGTGGTAAGCTGGCGGTGACACCGCCTACAGGCTGGCGGTGTTCCGTCAGCTATTATGACCGTGGCGCTATAGCCACGGCCATACCGCCGGCCCATGCACTAGACCACCAGGCTTTCGCCTGACGGTCATAATCCCCAGGGCAGCGTTGCAAGCACCGCTGCCCTGGGGATTATGAGTCCCCGACCGCCAGCCTGGCCCCGCGGTAAACACCGCCATGGAAAGGCTGGTGGTAAGGGGGACTTTGGGTGCCCCTGGGGGGCCCTGCACTTCCCATGCACTTGACATGGGCAGTGCAGGGGCCCCCAGGCATAGCCCCATTGGGCATTTCACTGCCCAAATTTCGGGCAGTGAAATGCACGACGGGTGCTACTGCACCCGCTGCACATCAGCATTGCCGCAGCTCTAGTACGAGCCGGCAGCAATGTTGATGTGACTTTTCAGCTGGGTAACAGTGTTACCGTCCGCTAGCCCAGCGGAAAAGTCATAATAGAGAGCCAGAAATACCGCTAGCACTGGCGGTATTCTGGCTCCCGCAGCCTCTGCAGTCTTTTGAAAAGACCACTGAGGTTGTAATGAGGGCCTAAGTGTGTGATCCATTTATGGTGTAAATTAAGTCACCTCAATAAATTACACAGCCTGAGGGATGACGGTTAGGAGTTTGATGAATGGATGTGAAAGGCAATTTAGGTAAATTATGATAAAGTCCAACACTACAGAACAACAATATTCATCAGGGTGATGATGATCATCACATCAACGTCAGTCTGTTGTGGAAGGAAATGAAGGAATGAATATGAGACCGTTCAATTAAATGCATTGCAAACAGTCCACAGAAAGCCAAGTCATTATTAGATTTCTGAATGTTCTGTCATCTAGCTTTGAAAAATACAAATTATGCAGAAGTGAAGTTAACCCACCCAGTTTTAAAAATTATGATTGTTAAAAGAAAAATGGTACTGTATTACCAAATTGGGTGGTGCATCTACATTCTTCTCTGAATTTCTGTCACTCTTGGGTGCCTGGCTGAACCAGTCTGGTAGGTAAGCAGGAGTGTTGAGCTTTCGCCTTTCATGCAGGAGGGGAGAAGGTCTGCGGATTGTAAAACAGAAACAGTATTGTAGAGTCAAGCAGAAGGACAGAAGGAAGGTAGGCTTCATGAGGAGTGTATCAAGAAGACTCGAAGGCAGAGAAAGAACCTAACAGGAGTTTCAGGTTTGAGCCAGCATGGTAGCACACACTCATCAGCATATCCCAAATCAATGCACCTCTCTCCAGTCCACAGAACTGAGTACTATGCCTCACATTCATCATCATTATGGTTTCTCTTTGACACTGATAACTTCCTTCTTTTCGCTGTTGAGGTATTCTGCCCTGAGTCCTTCCAACTTCCTCCTGATGCCAATTAACTCCGTCCCACTCCTGAACTAAGCAAGGTAGATCTGTAGTACACTGCTGTTGAAGAACAAGTAGAGAAATAGAATTGGAGTATTTTAGGTAGATTTGTGTTTGTTCACTAAAGTGACTGGTCTGATCTTTCATCACTCACACTCACTCAGTATTATGTAATCATTCCTTGGTGCAATAGTTAACTCTTCCAATCCAAGCACGTTAGTAGGTACACAATTGTATCTCCTCTTTGATGCAAGCAACACATTGGAATTTGGCAGGCTTGTAAATTAATGAACTTCTTAGGGAACCTAGCTAGGTGATGGGGAAAAAAGGATAGGCGTGAGAGGGAAGCAGGCATTGTCACCAATGTCCTGAAGAGAATGGGGAGGCTTCTTCACTGGACACTGGTCCACCTCCATTCCAGCCATGCATGTACCTTAAAAAGATGGGGCAGCATAAGCCAGACAAAATCATAAACTTCCACTTGCTATATCCTTTTTTAATTTGCAAAGAAAGACGTTTGAGGACAAATAATTAAAAAGTACTATGGTAGCATACTCGGTCAGGGAAGTAGAGTCATCCTCAAATTAAGATGTTTCACCCAGTTGGTCAGCTAACATGCTTGAGTCTGGCCAACCATCCTTCTCCTCCTCCTATAGGATTTTCAAAAACAGCGCAATTGTGTGATATGAACTGTTGGTTCATTTTGACCATGCTCAATCTCCATGTTTTGAGGACATAGACTGGTCCTTCTCACTGTGACAACTGCACTAACAGCACTGAACACACACTCAGCAGGCAGACTGGCTACCGGACAAGCCAAATACTTTATTTCAAGCCAGCTGAGCTCTTGCCATTGGCACCTCTTTTCATACCAGTATATAACAATGGGTTTTGAGCCACATAGACCTCTTTTGAGTCATCCAGATACTCCTGGAACATCCTCTGAATGACCATGTGCTGTCACTTGCTCAACCTCTTCAGCCTTTGCCTCAGCACTGGATATAAGACCTGCCACTTGAATCCAGCTCAATACAGTGGTTTTCGCCAATTATTTTGTCTCTTTTTTTGTGGTGGTTGCTGGTTTTCTAGTTGCTGGTGTTGGCTGCTGTGAGACAAGACTGCTCTGTCTGGAAGTTAAATGTGGCAACCCATAACTTCAGAGTAGGACTCTAATTTCCAGTGTTATTCTAGGTCCCAGGAACAGTGAATTGTGTGTTTTAAAATTGCAGAAACAGGTGAGAGTCTGCATGGGATTCACCTGTGTTAGAAATGTTATTTTTTCTTGGCAATCAGGTTACCCCCTGTCCAAGCAAGGACCCTCACTCTAGTCAGGGTAAGTCACATACAATCCAAATTATCCTGTGTCCACTTTCTGGTAGCTTGGCCCTGAGCAGTCAGGCTTAACTTACAAGGCAATGTGTAAAGTATTTGTGCAATAAATCATACAATAACAAAATATAGCACCACAAAAATACACCACACAGTGTTTTGAAAAATATATAGGGGGTCATTACGACCCTGGCGGAAGGCGGAGAACCGGCGGTAAGACCGCCAATAGGCTGGCGGTCTTTTTTTTGGTATTATGACCATGGCGGTTACCGCCATGGTCATCCGCCGGTTCTCCGTTCCGCCCGCCAGGGCGGAGACGACCGTCGGGCTGGAGACACAGGTCTCCAGCCCGGCGTCCGTCACTATACCGCCGGCGGTATTTGGACCCAGCTTACCGCTGCGGTTTTCCAGCGGTCTGAACCGCCATGAAAACCATGGCGGTAAGCACTATCAGTGCCAGGGAATTCCTTCCCTGGCACTGATAGGGGTCCCCCCCGCCCCCCCACCCCCACCCCGACTCCCACCCCTAGCCCCCCCACCACCCCTACCACCCCCACAAAGGTGGCAGGGCCCCCCTCCCCACCCCGAACCCCAACATCACTGCACCCATACCCACAGGACACGCACGCAGGCACCACCTACATACTTACATACTTACATGCACACACGCCGACATACATGCCTACATCCACACACACAGTCATACACGCACACCCACATTCACACATACACGCATACATCCATACAGACATACCCGCAGGCATACACGCACTCACACACCCCCTCTACATACACAGACGCACACCCCCATGCACCCACACAACACACAACAACCCCCCACCCCCCTCCCCTCACGGACGATCGACTTACCTGGTCCGACGATCCTCCGGGAGGGGACGGGAGCCATGGGGGCAGCTCCGCCGACACCACACCGCCAACAGAACACCGCCACGGTGAATCACAGGTCGTGATTCGCTGGGCGGTGTTCTGTTGGCGTGGCAGTGGAGGTGGAGCAACCTCCACTTCCCCGCCTCCCGCCAGTATGGCTGTTGGCGGCTCTCCGTCGGAACAAGGACGGAGAGCAGCCAACGGTCATAATACGCCGAGCGGAAGACCACCACCACTGGCGGTCTTCAGCACGGCGGTACCTTGCAAAAAGATCGCTGAGGTCGTAATAACCCCCATAATATTTATCTCGATATTTGCAGGTCAAAACAATCAAAGATGCAATAACTAAATGTAGAGATACCACTAAAAAGAGATATCAAGTGTCTTAAGTCTTTTAAAAGCAAACAAAGTCTCTTTCAAGCACAAAGTACCTGGTTCGCGTGAAAAATCTCTGCAAAGGGCTGCAGAGGAGGAGAAGCGTGGAAACAAAGGGGTGTGCGTCGATTTCTCTGGCCGCACACGGTCGATGTGTTTAGTTTCCATGCAGGGACAGCTGTGCGTTGATTTCCGGCGCTCAGTCGTGGATCCTCTTCGGGTTGCGGGTTTTCAGACGTCCCGGGGTCTGTGCGTGGAATCCCGGGCTTGTGACAAGCTCTGCATCGTTCCGGTCGGCGTTGCGGGGAAATTTCTCTCACACGGCAGGCGCCGCGTCGATTTCCCCTCTGGAAGTTGGGCTGCGTCGTCCCAGGTCAGCTGTGCGTTGATCTGGTGGGCCGTGCGTCGAAGTTTCGGTCGCAACGCAGGCGCCACGTCAATCTTTTCCATGCGAAGTCAAGCTGCGTCGTTCCGGTTCAGCGTGCAATGAATTTCTCACCGTGGGACAGGCTGTGCGCCGTTTTTAGCAAGCTGTGCATCGAATTTTCACCGCACAACGAGTCCAGTTGCAAGAGAGAAGTCTTTTTGGTCCTGAGACTTCAGGGAACAGGAGGCAAGCTCTATCCAAGACCTTGGAGAGCACACCTTCACCACAGCCATGGAGCAGCAAGGCAGCAGGGCAACAGCAAGGCAGCAGTCCTTCACAGAAAGCAGTCAGGTGAGTCCTTTGGGCAACCAGGCAGTTCTTCTTGGCAGGATGCAGGTTCTGGTTACAAGTTTCTTCTCCAGGAAGTGTCTGAGGTGGTAGGGCAGAGGCCCAGTTTTTATACCCAAATGTGCCTTTGAAGTGGGGGAGACTTCAAAAAGTGGCTTAGAAGTGCACCAGGTCTCCTTTCAGTTCAATCCTGTCTGCCAGGGTCCCAGTAGGAGGAGTGGCAGTCCTTTGTGTGAGAGCAGGCCCTCCACCCTCCCAGCCCAGGAAGACCCATTCAAAATGCAGATGTATGCAAGTGAGGCTGAGTATCCTGTGTTTGGGGTGTGTCTGAGTGAATGCACAAGGAGCTGTCAACTAAACCCAGCCAGACGTGGATTGTAAGGCACAGAAAGATTTAAGTGCAGAGAAATGCTCACTTTCTAAAAGTGGCATTTCTGAAATAATAATATTAAATCCAACTTCACCAGTCAGCAGGATTTTGTATTACCATTCTGGCCATACTAAATATGACCTTCCTACTCCTTTCAGATCAGCAGCTACCACTCCAACAATGTGTGAGGGCAGCCCCAATGTTAGCCTATTAAGGGAGCAGGCCTCACAGTAGTGTAAAAACAAACTTAGGAGTTTTACACTACCAGGACATGTAAACTACACAGGTACATGCCCTGCCTTTTACCCACACAGCACCCTGCCCTAGACCTAGGGCACACCTTAGGGGTGACTTATATGTAGAAAAAGGGGAGTTTTAGGCTTGGCAAGTACTTTTAAATGCAAGTCGAATTGGCAGTGAAACTGCACACACAGGCCTTGCCATGGCAGGCCTGAGACAAGGTTAAGGGGCTACTTAAGTGGGTGGCACAATCAGTGCTGCAGGCCCACTAGTCGCATTTAATCTACAAGTCCTGGGCACATATAGTGCCTTCTACTAGGGACTTATAAGTAAATTAAATAGTCCAATTGGGTATGATTCAATGTTACCATGTTTAAAGGGAGAGAGCATATACACTTTAGCACTGGTTAGCTGTGGTAAAGTGCGCAGAGTTTAAAAACCAGCAAAAACAGTGTCCAAAAAGTGGATGGAGGCAGGCAAAAAGTTAGGGGTGGCCACCCTAAGACTGTCAGGTCTAACAACCTGCACTTAGTTCTGTCCCCAACTACCACTGCACAGCTGGTTCCCTATATCTAACACTTCAAATGGAACCCTTGCTGTGACTGATTGCCAAGGTCTGTATTTTCCCCATTGTCCCTGTGAGAAAGTCCAGACTTAGTAGTTGGTGCCAGTTATGCTCTCTGTGCAGATTTCAACTTGCTCTCTTCCTCTACAAGAAGATTGCTAATCCCAAATGTATTTATTGCCTAAGAGTGGCTTCAAACTACCAGATGACCAGAATAGTATTTAACTTGGCCGTGCACCATTATTCAAAACCTGAATCTCATTGAGGCTAGATTGGGGAAATATTACAAAAACCAAAGTGCATGAGGTTGCACAATTGTGGCCAGATGAATATTTAATCTGTACCCAATGCACTTTTAAACATAGAAATAGCCATGTTAATTATTTTTTTAGGATGAGCCAATTTAGAATTATATTTTCCTTAGCTTTCACCCAAGGTTTTAATACAGTGAAATACAGTGAAACACTACAAACACAGACTTTAGTCACAAGAAAATATCTTTTATTTTTAGATGCTTAATCAAATTATAGGGTATGTACAGGCCATACCCAATTTATTCAGGACCCTTCCTATCTGTGACACTGTACCTGTGCACAGAAGACAAGCTAAGCCACAAAGTAGTTTTCCTTGCTCAGCTTACACACATGTGCACATGTTTGCACACGTGTTAGAGTGTAACCAGCACAGCTGCACAGCAGTAGACCTTATTTCAAAATGTGGACACTGACAGTGATCACTCAAATTCATTTTACCCAAAGCTTGAAAAGAATGAGACTCAATTTTTTCGTTTCTTATTCAAGACAGAAAATAAATCAAAAAAACATGTAGTCCAAAATTAGAAATCACAAAAAATTAGGCAGGTCAGAACCACTTTTCTCATGAATGGTCGTTACTGGCAGGAAGTTATTTGTTCTTGTGGCTGCCAGTAAAGTTTTGTATGTTATACATCATGTGTGTTGTCTGGCATCCATGTCACTTATTATTTACAGTTTCTTTGTTAGAAGTCTTCTGTGCTGCCTTTCCATAGATTTGATGTTCTTTCTTGACAACCTGCTTCTCCTGTCACTCATCCCGATCTGTCTTGACTTGTTGTGCCCTGTGTTTTGGAGACATGGAAAGCTCTCAAAAAAATCTGGAGGATGCCATCTCAGAAATCACCACAATTAATAGTGTGGCCAGTTGCTACTTCTTTGTGACTTAACTATGCCACAAGGTGCTAAGAGTTTAAAAATGTTTAACACAGTTGGAGCAGCACACTTCATGTCACAAACAAAATGCAAAGATAGCAATGTCCCTGATCAGAAAATTAGTGTGTTGTTAAAAATTGATTCTGTTTTGCTAATTAGCTTCTGTATCAACTTATACTTTGTGTTCCCCAACCCATTTATTCAAGAAATGTCTATTGCCATAGATGAAGTATGACCCTGCATCTACAATGCATTCACCACAATTATCTTTGCAGACGTCACTAGAGGTGGGAAATGATATGCTGACTGACATCTCTTTAGTTACATGTTCCAATATAGGAATAAGGGCTTCATTTATACTTTGGTGGGCAGTCCACCATCCAGGCCTTTCATCTACTGCCCTAGCTGAACTACTTCCTATCATATGAAGGGAACTCTGCGAACCCTTCCAGCCTTCACCATCTGGCTTCTGCAAAGGTAGTCAAAGTTTGATGAGGAGCCACCGTGTTTTAGGTGGCTCCTCATCAAACCTTTGTTTTCCAAAAATAAACACCCAAACTGGGAGTTTGTTTTTGAAAAACAAAAAATAAATGAGCATGACACCCAATGAGTTTTCATGTAGAATGTGGGCAGTCATTTTTCTATTTATTTCTGTTTGGACAGGGCTACCCTAGTAGTGAGAAAAACATATTTCATACCTCTCAAAATATTGAAGACGGTGTGATGTACCTGCAGTGATGGCTCCAACTCTGTCAGACTTTCGGTGTACATTTTTAAAGAACAAAGCCAGTGAAGACACTGCTGCTGGAAACATGCAGGTTGATCCCATATTAAATAGTGGTGGAGTACCCTGTCCTCCAAATTCTAAATCGGGCCCTAAGACATTTGGCTGCTACAATCACAGAAACACTGTCTTTTCCAAAAGTGCAAGTAGTTTCCAACATCATTGGACAAAATAAATAATCCCCACCCATTGGCAATAGGTAATCTTGCATAACCTTTTGTTTTCCAACATACAATACAAGGGTTTTTGTATGATGATTTATTTAAAGAATATTCTTTTTCTTAGTGCAGGCTTTAAAATTCTTTCTTTTCACATCATCTGATTTTAGTAGGTTATCCGTCAAACATAACAGCAGAGCTGAAAATATGAAGAAGTCGTCTTCTGGACGCAATTTATTCTTCCCCTACAATAGAGATCACAGTTGTATGCAGGACACAGTTGCTGCTTAGATAGAGGCTTTGTGGTTTAATGCCTACACTACATTTAGTACACAATAGAAACTGACATATTGCATTTCCAAGAGTGAAACAGGACTCCTTAGAGATTTGCACTATGGCAGCCATCTTGATCCATTGGGTATATGTTTCTAGTGTTTCATAGTATTCTTTGCTAGGCAATCTATACATTAATTGCCACAACTGAAACACCTGTTGCCAGAAGTCAGATTTAATTGTGCCTTCACACTATAGTGTTATACTTAATAACATTGGAGACTATGGATTTAGAGTTTGATATGAACTCTATCCTGGAGTCATCCCATCTGAGATTATAAACTTTGTACTAGGGTCATCTTGTTTATAACTACATTCTGCATACTAGTGTCCTCTTGTTTGGAAGCACAAACTCTATATCCAAGTTGTGTAATTCAAGAATAGAAACAATAGCCCTCGTTACAACCCTGGCGGTCATTTATAAAGCAGTGGTAATGCCACCAACAGGCCGGCGGTCAAAAAAATGGAATCACGACCATGGCGTAAACCGCCAACACAGACAGCCGCTTTAACATTCCGACCGCCACGGCGGTAGCAACAAACACAGTGCCAGTAATCGCCAACAGACAGGCGGAAGACAATGTACCGCCCACACTATTACAAGGCACCAATCCACCAGCTTTTCCAGGGAGGTACAAATGCCATCAAAAGCACGGCGGAACTTGATATGGCTGGCACCTCCAGTCCGGTGACGTTGGGTAGGGGTCATGTTGGGGTGTAAATGCAAAGTATTTGTTTTTGTGTGTGCCATCTTGTGCAATGTGTGAGTTTCCCTCTACTCCTGTGCTAGCATTATTGCCTGGGCCCTTGTGTGAGGGGTGATTTTGTGGCCTGGGTGAGTCTCTCTACTGGACATGCTTTGGTGATGGGTGTCCATGCAGGTCTGTAATAGGTGCCCATGCAATGGTGTTACATGCAGGGATTGGTATTGGGATGTGTGGGTTGTGATAGTGGGGTATCTGTGAGGTGTTGGGGTGATGGGTGTGAGGGTAGGGGCAGGAGTTTGTTATGGCATGCAGGTAGGGTGGAGGGGATATAGTAGTAAAGATTTGACTTACCAGAGTCCAGTCCTCCTGCTACTCCTGCGAGGCCCTCAGGATGCTTGATCACCAAGACTTGCTCCTCCCATGTTGTTAGTTGTGGGAGAGGAGGCAGGGGTCCACCTCCAGTCCTCTGTACGGCTACCTGGTTTCTGGATACCACAGAACGCACCTTCCCCTGTAGGTCGTTCCACCTCTTCCTGATGTCATCCCGTGTTCTGGGGTGCTGTCCCACTGCGTTGACCCTGTCGACAATTCTCTGCCATTGCTCCATCTTCCTTGCAATGAATGTCTGCTGCACCTGTGATCCAAATAGCTGTGGCTCTACCCGGATTATTTCCTCCACCATGACCCTGAGCCCCTCCTCAGAAAACCTGGGGTGTCTTTGAGGTGCCATATTGTGGTGTGGGTGATGTGTGAGGTGATGTTTGTTGTACTGTGTGATTTGTTGTGTTGAGGTGTGTTCTTTGAGGTGCTTGGATGTTGTATGAGTGATGGTGTTGTGTGCCTGTGGATGCTGGTGTTGTGTTTGCTATTCTCTCTATCTCTGCTTCTTCCAAAAAAGTCGTTGTAAGGGGTTGTGGGAATGTGGGTGTGTGTTTTACAGTGGTGTGGGTGTGGTGTGTGCATGTGTATCAGGTGTGTGTATTTTGAATTGTCCAATGTGGTTGTGTTTTGTAAATGTGTGTGTATTTTGAGCACGGCGGTATGTACTGCCAATGGATTACCGCGGCTGAATGACCGCCGCGTTGATTCGTGGGTCATGATAGTGTGGGTGTATTCCTGTTGGCGTAACGGTGTAGGTTTTGTTATTGCCAGGGGGAGGAGGGTGAATGCATAATACTAAAAGTGAAAGCCTAATATTAATGTGTATTCATCATGTTGTAGATGATGAACTATATGTTTTAGGGATTATTCAAGTCACAAATTCAACTTCTAACCTGCTGATGATAGTAAATTGTTTTAGAACGTATATTGCAGTTCAGTTTGTTCTATTCTGTATTTCTTAAGGTTATCCTTATCTTTCAGCTCTAGGAAATCATACAGTCACCCACAACCACTAGAAGTGGATTATGCAGAAATGTTCACAAGCTATACAATATGACATAGTAAAATCAGTAAATCAAAACCTTGTTGACCAAAAATGAATAGAGCATTTTCTTGTTGTAGATATTCATGCCTCTACAACACAGATTGAGACTGGCAGCAAGATCTGAATAGGTGGTGATAATTGGTATCTCTTTTTTTCTTTCTTGTCCCAAACTGGTCTTTCCTTACCTACTGCTGACCAGCATATAAAAACTTTACAGGGGAAGTGATAAAATGTACTATCATTCCTGATTCCTGTTATGTCCAGATTGTGAGTTTAGTGCATCCTTGACAGGAGGATTACACAATTTGCTGTGGTGTAGACACATTGTTGGCTCACATTCCACCAGATGCACTTTAGAAAAGGTTTTGCCAACTTCAACCCAGGTGGGCCTGGTCCATGTCACATTTTAACAAAATACACAAACATAATTTATGTAAAATGAATTTCAATTTAACAAATTTTTAAATAGTCGATGGTTGCACTGCAAATCTGGCATTGATCTTTTCATCATCAACATATGTTGGATTCATTTCGCCGTGGCATTCATGGTAACTCTGAATGATGCCACTGAAAGGATGGTTAGAAGTGAAGATCAGTCTAGTGATTCTGAGCCTCACACATTTTACTGCAAAGCTGATTACTCATGCCTCCATGATTGTGGTCAATAAGCTTTAACTGTTGTATGACAGAATGTTATTAGAAAAATATTATCTGAAAAAAATATTGTGTCCTAAATATTGATTACAAAAATATTGTCCCATTGGGAGAATATTTTCTATTTATTTTCTATTACTAACTCCAATGTGGCAATACTTTTGTAAATTATATTTAGTGCACATTATTTTTGTTAGACAATAGTTGTGTTACTATATTCTGGTACCATACCAGCTTTAACATTATCCTTTCATTTTTTACCTAAAGTTAAATAATGAAAAAAAACGATTAAATTTTTATTGAGTGCCATGGAGGAGATGTGATATTAATTAGTATAATATAATATGATAATGCAAAGATGAGCATTTACTAGGAATGAAGGATAGTTTTCCCTTACAAATAGTGCAGGATATGCAGTTTGTTGTCCACCTTTTCAAAATTGCCATGTCCCACTAATTACCAAGAAGTTTTTTATGTTAAACTGTGGCAGATTTAAGGTGCTGAAACGTAACAGTCTTGTAGCCTTGAGCGTCCCTGTTAATGACTGGGTGATATCAGCAATGGTCTGCCTGCCTCGATTTTTTAGTTCGCCTTGTTGCAGTGTTTATGTTTACAATATGCCATCTGCTTTACCAGAAAAAGAGACATAATGCATGACGGGAAAGATTAAGGGCCTCATTACGACTTTGGCGGTGTGACGGTAAGACCGTGGCAGTGGTGGCCACCAAAAGACCACCATGCTGGCAGTAATATGCTTGCCATATTAAGAGTTACATTGTGAAGTCCGCCAAAAAACAGCCCAATTTCTGAAACCACCAGGATACTGGAGGATGGAAAAGAGGAAGTCCCACCACCATCACCACTATCCCAACAAAAATCCTCCCATCATATTACGATCCATAAATCATGACAGTGGTTCTTCCATGGTGGCAAAGCATTGGCAGTGCGAACCGCAGCGGTCTGAACTCACATCACACTGAACACAACAGCACATTGGAAAGTTTGAATATCCCACACCTGTCACACACCCATACACTTGACACAACTACACATGTCTCCTATATACATTTTACCACACGTAAACATCACACACCTGCACAACGTACACAACACACAAGTTACCTTCACACACAACACACAAAAACTGTCACCCACTCATATCACAGCAACTACACCTAATCACTTTTTGTTCAATGTTTTTTTTAAACACTACTATACCATCTTTACGACCACTACCATGTCCCCACAAAAACACTCATGTTTCACTGATGATGAGCTGAGGGTCACGGGGGTGGAATTGTCAGGGTAGAGCCACACCTGTTCAAAACACATGTCCAGCAAACATCAATAGCCAGGAAAATTGAGTTATGGTAAAGAATAGTCAATTCTGTAGGCAGCTGTTCACGCACAAGGGAGGACATCAGGAAGAGGTGGAACAACCTAAGGGGGAAGGTACGTTCCATGACCACCAGGCATCAGCCACAGTCCTCCCACTACTTTCACATCTTCGGAAGAGAAGGTATTGAACATCATGGATTCTGAGGGCCTGAAAGGAATACCTGGGCCAGTGAAGTCTGGTAAGTCCCCGCAATATTCATGTCACCCAACTGTTTTGTCCTGCATGCTCACTCACCACCTTCCCCCACCCCAATTAACAAACCACTCACCACCCCTCTGTCCAAATGTCCCAATACCCTTCTTTGGCATGCCACATGTCCACTAAACTCACCTGGCTCCACAGCCCTTGGGAATGGCATGTGAAGTCCTGGGAACTGATAGCACTACAACTCCCAGAAGGCAATATTCCGCAATTAAGAAAACCTGCATCTCACCAAATGTGAGATGTCATGCATGTGAAACTAACTACCTATCTTACACATCATGAATGTTCTACTGTGAAACAGTTTATGGCAATGCCAGCAGCACAATGGCCCACTCCCACTGTCATTAAAATCAAAACACAGCTGAGTGCCCCACCAAACTGGTCTTTGAAAAAAATGCCAAAAATGGAATTGACTTATGCTGGGGGGAAATATAAATGCCAAAGTTGATGCAAATGAAGTGCATCCAGATAGAGGTCAATGTCAATAGCTTACTCCCATGCTGTGTCCTTAGTCTGCCACTAGTGTGCATTGTGCAGCTTTTTGTGCCTTGTATCCTACCAGACACTTCACTAGGCAACAAAGGATAATACCCATGTCAATAGTCAGACAATATAAGAGGGTGTCAGCAGTCTAATAGCTACCAACATAGTTTAACATCTTTGAGCATGGTGTATGGTATTGAAATTTCAGAGGCTCATGTTGTACTAAGTAAGATTTGGCAGCAGCTGTCATTGTCATTTCTGTGGATCATGTTAATGCACTGTGTGCATCTCACACAACTTCACTAATATGCAAACCGAAACATCACTTGTATCAATTACAGAATCTCTGTGTTCCACTTCTACCACTGGTAACCCTGCCATTGTCATCATGGAGAGTATACCAGAGACTGCCACTGCATGTCTGGATGAAGGCCCCAGTGAGGACAACACCTCTGAATGTGTGGACACTGAGGAAGAAGCTGGCCCATCAGGGACACCTGGTCAGTCAACAACTGTCAGATTCACGATACCCATATCAACTCCTCTGAGCCCTGTTGCATCCACATCACAGGCAACCATTCGGCCCCAAACCTGTGTCCCAGGGACTGTTTACACCATTGTTTTCTCCAAGTACAGGTACCTGGGTCTTCTCTTGTCATCCCTGGCAATGATGATCCTGCCACCAGTGGGATTCCGCTGGGCACAGGCATGTGGGGGGTAGGGGCCCTGGGAGGAATGGTTTGGTCAAGAGGATGGAGGCTCAATGGGACAATACTGACCAAGAAACCACCTCCCAAGTCTTGAGAGCCTACCAAAATTCCCAAGGCATGATGGGCCAGGTAGTCCCCATGATGGGGGAAATCCAACAGCTGCAGAGGGACAACCACCAGGAAGTCATGCAACAGTGGCAGGCACAAAATGCCATCCTGGCTTCCACTGCTGGGATGCTGAGGGACATTAACACCACCCTGAGTAGGTCTGCCACATAACATCTGGCCTCTTCCACTAGTAATGACTCCTCTGGTCCTTCAACATCTGGGCTGCTGATGGAATGGAGGCCCTGCCAGGAGAAGGACATGCCTCAGACACCCCACCCTCTATAGCAGAGGAACCCCCCAGGCACACGTGGAAATCCACCCAGACATCCAGGAGGAGCAGATGCCAAGACCAAACCCACTGCCAGGAAGTGAATCTCTCCTGGTTGGTTCCCCTTGTGTGCCAAAGAACATCCTGTTGCCAGTTCTAAAACCTAACTCCTTTTCCTATAGTATAAGGGCACTGGACCTGTATTTCCAAATGGTGTATCAGCTAGCCTGATGATTTCAGCCGCCATGAGTGAACAATTCACTGTTTACTTTGTGTTATTTCCATTTCAATTCGCACATATTGGTTTGCACTCCTCAATAAATACAACTTAAAAACAGGTTCTGTGTAAGTGTCATTGATCAACCATGTACAATAGTCAAGTATGCCAACTCTGTTATCAATATGTCCTTCTGTATTGTACAACCTTTGTTATGGATATCACACATGTACTGTATCACCAGGAGACTCTTTACATAGGCAGAAGTCACAACATCTATATTGGACATTGCCACACATTTATTTCTAGATTTGCAAACTGCAGATAGAGTAGTACTGCTAGTGACATCAGATTGTCAGCTTTGGTGCCATACACTACTAACCCACAGGTTACAGAAGTTAGGGACATGTCAGTCTTCTTACAACCCTGGAGCCATACAGATTGGTTCTTTGTATCACCAGGTAAACCCTTACCACATACCCCTACCTTAGCTTCTTAATACTCATTCCCCATGATACAGACAGAGAACAGTACTGATGTCCCCAGTGCTGGAACCTTTCACTTACCATGGGCACATGCTTGTAGGCTTGCCACTCATCTATGTCAGTCCACAGAGACATGTACATTGGTCTGCAAAGTAGTAACACACTGACAGTTATGTGCATGGTTGGTCACATACAACAGAAACCATTCTGATGGTAGAGGCTATGGTTCAACATTTTCACATGTCAAACACAAATGGACACACACATGACACCATTGGACTACTTCTAATACCAAACAGTTCTTGTTGGTGGGAAAATACACTTCCACCCAGTGTCCTGACAGTCTGGCCATATTAGTTACAATCCACATACTCATGCCAGTCGGTACCTGGTTCCACCCATGTGTACATCTCATTTCTGCATGCAATTCCCATCTGCCTCTCACACTGTCTGTGGCTTGCCAATGATAAAGAGCCACACAGAAACTCAGCAAATCTATGATTGACAGAGATAAGGGATAGGAAATATTTGTAAACAAACATCAGTTCTGACAAGTCATTTTTACAAGTGTGACTTTGCTTGTGCAGTAACATCCCAGGATACTGTATGCCACAATGTACTGTACACAATACTAAGTTACAATCTGCAAGCATACCTGACTCATTGGCATTGAAGTCAACTGAGACCTAAAAAAAGATGGTAAATATGAGGTGACATACCCGACATCAATTTTCGGTTACAACATGAAATCTCACTATTAAGTAAGTAGACATCACATACTGTGAGTCAGTTGAAGTACTGATAGATGAGATCTGCCCTGAATTCTCCAGCTTCACCGTCATCACCTGCTCATCCTCGCTTGGCAAATCTGCATTTCCACCGACAGGTTCTGCTGGCTTCCCCTCATCTAGTATGAATGGTATCTGATGTCTCAGGGCAAGGTTATGGGGCATGCAGCAAGCAACAATTATATGACATAACATGTTGGCTGAGTAGAGAAGGGCTCCTCCAGATATGTCCAGGCAGCAAAATCTTGCCTTCAGGAGCCCAAACGTCTGCTCTACGACACACCCTGTCCTTCTGTGGGCCTCAGTGTAGCAGACTTCCCATGGCTTTGTTGGGTACCTCACTGATGTCAACAACCAAGGACGGTGTGGGTAGCCAGAGTCCCCTGTCAGGAATAGTTACAAGAACACAAACATATATCTTTGACATGCACATTTGTGATAGCACGAGATAAACTTTGCAAACACAAATGTGACTTACCAACAAGCCAGGCCCTCTCTGTGTAGATTTGTGTCATCAGTAATGGCATATTGCTGTTCCGCTAGATGAAGAAATCATGGACTGATCCTGGATACTTTGCACAGACTTTTGAACTGTACTGGTCTGCCAAACACACCAATTGGACGTTGATGAAGTGGTAGTTTATCCTATTCCTGTGTACCTGTTCATTGGCACTGGGGGTAACCAAGGCTACATGGGTGCCATCTATGACTCCAACCACATGTGAAATGTGTCCCAAAGCATAAAACTCTGCCATCACATAGACCAAATCTGCACATTGGGGAAACATGATGTAGCTGTCCAGGTGTTTTGAAAAAACACGTAGCACATCCTTCAAAACCAGACAGAACATGGGCTGAGACATCCATTCAGGTAGGGCTACTGTATTTTGAAAGGACCTAGTGGCCAGGAAGTGTACCACTGACATTACTTGAATGATGGGAGGTATGCTATTGGGATTGCAAATGGCAGGTATCAGATCTGGCTCCAAAGGATCTCAAAGATCGGTGATTGTATGCCAATTCAGGTGATAGATCTGTAAAATGTGTCTCTCCTCCAAGGTGTCCAGGTCTACTAGTGGGCAGTACACTGAAGGTTGTCTTCCTCTCTGCATGCCAGACTAATTATGTGGGGAAAAATAGATTGTAGGTGACTTTTACAATGTACACATAATGAAAATATTCAAATAGAAGTCACATAAATCTCTATATGATGTCAGATACAGCATATGACATTAGAAGTACAGCATATTGCTATGCATCTTATGTCAGCCCCATAGGTTTACATTCCCTGAATCCTCTGTTGTACTAAACATGAATATTATCTGTGACTGTCAGTGTTTAATAGTCCAACCTAGTTTACATGTGAAACATTTTTAGCACCTGTACTCCATTGTCGTCGCACATAGGATGTTGAGAATAGGTTATCATTTTCATTACCAGCAATTCCTCTGTTACCCAGACTTTACTACTCACATGCACAATTAGACCACTAAACATGAAGGCAGCACTCACTGATAGTCTGCAGAATATAGAGAATCGTCAATGACGCATCTTCCATTACTTTTCTATGTATATAATAGTCTCAAAATGGCAGCTGCCTCACCTACTGTACTGGACATGAGGAAGTTACCTAACTCCGCCGGCGGATGTCATCGTGGCAGTAGGCGGTCACAACTAAGGTGGACATTGCCATTGCAACACAATGCTGCCTTTGGTGGATCTCGGCCAATGGCAATGTCCGCCAGCAGTGACAGTCATGTACGTATCGGACATGACAGCCATCTTCTGCAGCATTGCTCACTTGACTCCTAACATTGCTGCCATCAAGACCTCCACTACCTGAGCTGCTGTGTACAGCCTCTGGGAGCTATCATGCCACGTCCTGCAGGTGATAGGGCCCAAGCCTTCACTCCAGAAGAGCTGGACAAGTTTGTGGATGAGGTCCTACCCCTGTATAAACATCTACAAAGTACACCAGAGGAGCAGGTGAGTCCAATGGTCTACCAAAGTGTGAAAGGTGGAGAGTGTGATGGTGAACATGCAAAGTGAAGTAGTGAGGGATTGGGCAATCATGTCTGACTGTATGGAAATATGTATATGTGCATAGTCAGACCTACAGTGATGATACATGGAAGCTAATGTGTACTCTAACCTCCTTTATACACAACATAGATTGCAGCATGTACAACAATATTGGTGTGAGAAATGTTCATAGAACCATACCATGTTATGAATAATCATGTGCACTGGTCATATGTGTCTAGCGAATACCAGGAGCTGTTCATGCCTTTTGTTTGGGAGACTCCACTTCACACATGAGCAGGTGGAGAAGTATGGCTCAATGGTTAGAGCGGCAGACCCTGAAGCAGAGATCTGGCTCAAGACCAGGGTTCAAGTCCCGCTTCGGCAGGTCTTGGGCTCAATTCCCCTTGACCAGATAATTCTCGCCTCGGTGCCTAATCTAATTCATGGGTCCCACTCTGCAACTCTGGGCAATAGCTTGCTTAATCTCCACAATGGCCCCAACAGCGCTTGGATGCCTGGCTTCACCCTGGGGGTGCTCAGGAGTGGGCACCTCACAGGGAAAAGCCAGGAGGGGTTCCATAGCGGTATGAGTACAGCGCCTTGAGACCCTAACGGGTGAGTAGAGCGCTATACAAGTGCTAATTTACATTTACATGGGCTGGCTGCAGATGATAACTTGTGTATTAGTTTTGACTGAGAAGAAGGGTATGTTTGCCTACTTACTGTGACTGAAGTGTTCTGACCACTTGTGTTGGGATGGTGCATGTGGTCAACGCCTATCAAAAAAAGGTACTCTGGCATGCCATTGCCAAGCAAGTGCGGACCCCGGGAGTCCGCAGCTGGCAGAGCACCCACTGTAGGAAGCAGTGGAGGACCTAAGATGCTGGGCCCAGAAGACTGCAGAGGCCTAGCTGATGATTTCTTACCAAAGAGGGAGGGGTGACTGTCGGACCTTAACCCCCCAATGCCCCGCATTTTGATGGTGGCCTAACAGGAGTTGGGTGGGCATTTGAGGGCAGCACAGCAGCCACAAGGGGGTAAGTACTGCCTACACACATGGACATCCCTCTGCCAGTTCAGTGTATAAAGTGAAAGTGTCAGAGAGACCGGATCCTCGGGGTTTGCGCCTGTTCTAACTATGTCCACCTCTTGGCAGCTCCAAACTCTACTAGCAGTTATAGCACAGAGTTAAAGAATGGCCAAGCGGGGGATGAGGTTTAGGTTGGGAACAGTGGGTAAGGAGACCTGTGGAAGCAAGAGTTAAGAACACAATAGCAAGGTAATTCACATTAATCTTCATGAACTTTGCTTTAACTCTTTATGCTCTAATAACATGAGAGATCAAGAACTTTTCAATACCATGACCTTTTATATAATCATATACTCTGAACATTGAACTTTCTCAAGGTAATTCTAAAATAGCAATTACATCACAACAAGAGTCAATAAGTACATTAGTTTCCAAAGAAGTAACTGCTATATGATTCATGAATGATACTGTAGCATTGGCAAACTGACTCAACTTGTTCTGTCTAGAAAGATCTACATTACACAATTCAATTGCCCAGAAGTAACTGCGCACCTTATTGCCAGACTACGCATCAAGACTCAAGTACCTGGAATGATCGCGCGCTCTGCCGATCTGAACTGCAAGGGTTAATTGCCAAGAATGAATCGCACACACTGTTGTTGATTCAACCATCAAGATTCAAATGCCTGGAAATGATCGCGCACTCTGCTGATCTGAACTGCAAAGGTTAATTGCCAAGAATGAATCGCGCTCACTGTTGCCGATTCAACCATCAAGATTCAAATGCCTGGAAATGATTGCGCACTCTGCCGATCTGAACTGCAAACGTTAATTGCCAAGAATGAATCGCGCACACTGTTGCCGATTCAACCATCAAGATTCAAATGCCTGGAAATGATCGCACACTCTGCCGATCTGAACTGCAAAGGTTAATTGCCAAGAATGAATCGCGCTCACTGTTGCCTATTCAACCATCAAGATCCAACTGCCTCAAAATGATCTAGAATTCTGCCGATCCAAAGTACAAGGGTTAAGTGCCAAGAGTAAACCGCATACACGGTAAAATCACAAAGCCAAAAACTCAAATGTTTCTAGAAAACAGAGTTGAGATCTATCCCGAACTCCGCCTTACCGTCCTGCTTGAAGATCAGCAAGATAATGAGGACAGGGCCAAGAAATGTCCAAGTAGGCCTCCGGAACAGGAACGCTGGAAAATGCTTCTGCTCTGCACCGGGACCTCTGAATAGTGAGCACATGGAGCTGGGCTGGGTTCCTTAAAAAGACCCAAGCCCCGCCCACCTGCCACACCCACCCACACCCAGCCAGGCTGCAGGAAAGGCTTGAACATGAACAATACCTTGCAAACAATATTACAGACATTTCAAGATAAAGACTTTTCAAGATAAATACCTGTAATGCAAAAAGTTAGTATGCAATATCAGCACACAATGCATGAATTATTACATCGCATAAGTGAGAAAACAGGGCTGATTGCAGAGGCCCCCTAACTTTTTGCCCCCATTTTCCACTTTTTGCTGGTGTTTTCCTGACTCTGATGGTGCCCTGGGTACTGCTAACCAGTCCCAGGGCCTGTGCTCTGTGTAAAATGGATATGCAAATTAGGCTAATTATAATTGGCTAAGTTAACCTACCTATAAGACCCTAGTATATGGTAGGGCATGTAGGTTTAGGGACCACAGCATAGGTGGTGCACAGCATAGGTGGTGCACACCTAGGTGCACTGCTGAGGTGCCCAGTGTCATTTTAAAAGCAAGCCTGCCTTGCTGGCTGCTTTTAAATTAAAGTTATATGCAAATTCGACTTTGGAATTAAAGGTACTTCCAAAGTCTTAAACTACCTTATTTTTACATATAAGTCACCCCTAAGGTGTGCCCTATGTGCCCCTAGGGCTGGGTGCCATGTAACTATAAGCAGGGACTTTATAAAAATAGTTTTATAAGCCCTGGTGAGGTAAAAACAGCCAAATTCGTTTTTCCCTCATTGTAGTAAATGGCCTTCATAGCCTAGAAGGGGGAGACTTTATTTTAATTTTTAAAGTCTCCTTAAATGATGCATACCAAGAATTTGGTATCAAATTAATTGTTGTAATAAATCCCACAACTTCCAGTTGTTGGATTTAATATAACTTGTTCAGGTAAAGAGTTTTAAACTTTACCTGAAAAGTTGCCAATTTCAGCCCTGCATTGTTTTTGCTGCTGTGCTCTGATTGGCCAGCCTCTAACAGCTTGGCCAAGCTGCCTTGATGAGGTGTGAAGTGGCCTGGCTTCACACAAAGGAATGTGCCTGTGGGAAGGAATCTCCCCTCAGCAGATGGTGAGGCAGGAAGGGGGAGGGCTGCCAAACTGGTCTTCAAAGGCAGAGAAGGACATTTGGAGCAACCAGCAACACCCCCACATCCTGCAACCCCGGACAACTAGGTGCCCCCTTGATTAGATTAGGAGAGGGCAGGAGAGGGGTGTATTTATGATTTTTAGCCACACCAGTGGGTGGGCTCAGCCAGATGTAACCTCCAAAAATCAGATTCAGCCATGATGGATTTTAGAGAATGTTGCCTTCTGGGACTGATTTTTGCCACACTTCCCAGGAAGTGGTCATCACAGGGGGAAGGACCCTGCACCTGATTGGAGAACCAGGACCCCCCTGCTTTTCACCCAGGAGCAAGGATAAAACTGGCAGACCTGCACCCACACCTCAGTTCCCTACCACATCCAACAAGGAAGAACAACAGAAGAATGACTGCCCTGCTGGACCCCTGGCCTGCACCTGGAACCTGCACTCAGAAGGACTGCACCAGCAGCACACTTGGGATTCACCACAAGAAGGACTTTGCCTGGCTTCAACTGGTTCAAGGAGGGACTCCCTGTTTGCTACAGGTGAAAAATTGCTAACCAGAGTCCCCTGCACCAACTCCTTAAGAAAGCGACCAGCTGACCACTGTCCAGTGGCCAAAAAGGAGTTTGCGCCAGGTGCATTCTGGGAGTTGTAGTCCGCAGCCCCCAAGGACCATCTCAAAACTTCTGGACGCTTGGGGTGAGCTGTGGACCCCAAAAGAACCTTAAAAGGACTTCTGGGAGAAGCCCCAGAAGTTTGGAGAAGTTTGGACAACTTTTGTAAAAAAGCTCCATAGAGGGACCGACCCACTGCGGCAACTCTAGCCAGCTTGCCTCAACCGTGACCCGGCCTGATTTGCTGGTTTGTCCCGGTAAAGAAAATCTCTGAAAAAGAGACTAAGGGCCTCATTCTGGCTTTCCCGCTGGGCTGGCGGGCGACCGCCAGAAGGCCGCCCACCAGCCCAGCAGGAAACCCCTTCCCACGAGGAAGCCGGCTCCGAATGGAGCCGGCGGAGTGGGAAGGTGCGACAGGTGCAGTTGCACCCGTCGCAAATTTCAGTGTCAGCTAAGCAGACACTGAAATTCTTTGTGGGGCCCTCTTACGGGGGCCCCACGACACCCCATACCGCCATCCTGTTCCTGGCGGGCAAACCGCCAGGAACAGGATGGCGGTATGGGGTGTCGGAATCCCCATGGCGGCGCAGGATTCCTGAGGGCAGCGGAAAACCGGCGGGAGACCGCCGGTTTTCCCTTTCTGACCGCGGCCAAACCGCCGCGGTCAGAATGCCCTTGAGAGCACCGCCAGCCTGTTGGCGGTGCTCTCGCGGTCGTTGACCCTGGCGGTCAATGACCGCCAGGGTCAGAATGACCCCCTAAGTCCAAAGATAAAAAGTTGACCGGGACCTCCCAGCCAGCGTATCCGAGGAGGGCTCCAGGGACGTCGGATCAAGATCCAGGTTTACCCCGGTCGAAGGATTTTTACCTCGAAAAAACAAATAAGTCCGAAGGTAAAAATCTCCACCGAGGATCCCAGCATCGTGTATCCGGAGAAGGGCTCCAGGAGGTCGGATTGGACTGGCAGGTTCGTCCCGCTGAAGAAAATCTTCAAAAAAGAGACTAAGGCGGTCATTCTGACCGCGGCGGTCAGCGGTCGCCGCCTACCAAGCGGTTCCCACCGAAAGACCGCTCCGCGGTCAAAAGACCGCAGCGGCCATTCCGGCTTTCCCGCTGGGCGACCGCCAGAAGACCGCCGGCCGGCCCAGCGGGAAAGCCCCTTCAACAATGAAGCCGGCTCGGAATGGAGCCGGCGGAGTTGCAGGGGTGCGACAGGTGCAGTGGCACCTGTCGCGATTTTCACTGTCTGCAGAGCAGACAGTTAAAATCTTTGTGGGGCCCTGTTAGGGGGCCCCTGAACTGCCCATGCCAGTGGCATGGGCAGTGCAGGGGCCCCCAGGGGCCCCACGGCACCCGTTCCCGCCATCCTGGTTCTGGCGGTGGACACCGCCAGAAACAGGCTGGCGGGAAGGCGGTCGGAATCCCCATGGCGGTGCTGCAAGCAGCGCCGCCATGGCGGATTCCCTGGGCCAGCGGGAAACCGCCGGGAAACCGGCAGGAAACCGCCGGCTCCCCTTTTCTGACCGCGGCTTTACCGCCGCGGTCAGAATCGCCCAGGAAGCACCGCCAGCCTGTTGGCGGTGCTTCCGCCGCCCTCCGCCATGGCGGTCATGGACCGCCAGGGTCAGAATGACCCCCTAAGTGTGAAGGAACTTTTAACCGAGGCCTCCCGCGGCCTGTAGCCGAGCAGGGCTCCATCGCGGTCGGCCTGAAACTTTGACTTTGCCCCGGTCGAGGTGCAACCAGATGACCCGATTGGCGCTTTTTGTTTCTAGGCGCTAAAAAAATTATAATTCTTTAAAAATTCATATCTCCGGTTCCCCTTATCCGATTTTATTCGTTTTGGTGTCATTTTAAAGATAAAAATATAATCTATTTTTATAAATTGGTTTTGGATTTTTAAACTGTTTCCTGTATTTTATTTAATTACTGTTTTGTGATATTTGAATGCTTTACACTCTGTCTCCTAAGTTAAGCCTTGACGCTCGTTGCCAAGCTACCAAGGGTTGATCTGGGTTTAATTTACTGAGACCTAACTGGACCTTAGTGGAGGTTAGTGGCCTATTGCTAAGTGTAGGTACCTACCTGCCCTTACCAATAACCCATTTTCCAACAATAAGGTTTGTCATTCTGCATTAAGCTGCCCGTAGAGCGCGCACTGTCCTGGTGTTGACAGAAAGTATTTAAGCTGTGACAATGTGGTAAGTGTTAAAGGCCAAAGGTGCCCTAGGTACACCTAGATGTACAGGTTATAACATTGACAAACTGGTGTGGAGATTCTATTGTGTATAGGGACATAAAACTCAGCAATGTGAACCATACTGTATTGAAGCATGTGGTGATGTACATGTGAGAGTGTCATATGTGTACCACTATACTGCTCTATATATAACCTGCTGGGTCATCCATACCACCTACTGATCAATACTCCAGCTATCCTGCTGGTAAGTTGCTCAGGTCTTTGGTCTCTGCCCATACCTATTCCACTGGATCTAGCTCCAAGTGCAACATAGGGTCACTATTGACACATGTGTTGTTGAAATTAATTTGAAATCTATTATACTCCAATTTGGATGTGCCAAATGGAGAAGGTGCATCTGTGGTTTTTGCCTTTGTGAATGTTATAGACACAATTACAAGTTATGAGTGTGAATGCTAAGCAATATGCTGTGTTGTAACTGGAATGTGATGAGGTACACTTGCCAAGTCGAATTTACAGTTAAAACTGCACACACAGACCCTGCAATGGCAGGTCTGAGACATGATTACAGAGCTACTTATGTGGGTGGCACAACCAGTGCTGTAGGCCCACTAGTAGCATTTGATTTATAGGCCCTGGGCACCTCTAGTGCACTGTACTAAGGACTTACTAATAAATCAAATATGCCAATCATGGATAAGCCAATTACATACACATTCTGTAAAGGAGCACTTGCATTTTAGCACTGGTTAGCAGTGGTAAAGTGCCCAGAGTAACAAAAACAGTAAAATCAGTGTCCAGCAAACATCAACAACCAAGGGAACAGAGGCAAAAGTTA
This sequence comes from Pleurodeles waltl, assembly GCF_031143425.1. NCBI lineage: Eukaryota > Metazoa > Chordata > Amphibia > Caudata > Salamandridae > Pleurodeles > Pleurodeles waltl. The sequence continues at coordinate 105,776,701 of NC_090441.1, read as the reverse complement.
AGGGAGACCATGCCAAGGATGAAAAGTCTAACAATCAACCTCTGCATTACAATGAATACATTCGAAGGTTTTCTGTTTGTAGGTTCACATCCTAGGGAGTCTGGAAAGTGTAGTGTTTTCTTCTTTTATAATGCAATTAGGAGTAACTGTAACTGAGTTCTTATGAACATCTTGGTTTATTTCATTGCCACTTCCTTTACCTTTTTATTTTTGCCTGGAATTAACAATATTCTAATTAATTAGATATTTCATAATGGCGATTCTCTTTATTTATGTTTTTACACTCCGTGTACTAGCTGACTTATTCGTATAATTCATATCCAGTAACTTAAAGAAACCATGCAGAATACAAAAAAACGCTCCTATCGCACTAACTTGGTATTAGAATATGAATGCTATTGGCCCCTTTTTATTAGCAGCTCAGGAATCCTCTGTCTATAAGTTTAAATGGCTCTCCTGATGGCATTCACCTCGGCATTCTTTAAACACTCGTTTTCTATGAAGCACTTTGAAAGTGGTCTAACACCCAGAGAGCTGTAGGAATGTGTAAAACACCTAAATGTCTTGGCTAGTATAAATAATTGGACTTTTATAAGGGTCTGTTAATACTCAGAAGTGTGCTAGCAGCACTTAGGAGACGATCGCACTCTTATAGCTCTAGAACAGATTTAGAAAGGTCTGAGAGATGCTGCTGATCCTCAGTTTATACATTTTTATCAAAGTAAATGTCATTATATTTATGGCGAATCTATGCTAATTTATTCAGATGAGCTGAATGATTTGCATGTGCTTATGCATAAACTATTTTCTAGGAAATAGATGATTTGTTGGTTTGTGGAGAGAAAACATTATTATTTCAAAGGTGACTTTGATCCCAGCTGTTTTCATAAGAAGCACATTGCTCGTGCGCATGAAAGAAATCCTTATACTAACCAATGTCATGCCATCTCATGTCCACTATCAGACAGATATTATTCTGATGCTTCCCAAAGTGTTCCTCGTTAAATTCTGACACCCGTGCTAAGCCCTATTTGCAAGAGTGTCGCAACGTCCGTTGTTAAAGGTTTAAACCAGGCTGTAGGATTATTCCCCCTATATATTTTGGTAAAACCTGCAGAATATTTCTAGGTGAAAAGGTCCTGGTAAATACAAGAGCTTTTAGATGTTGGTGTAGTAACATCAAAATCCGCATGTTATGCCCCGCAGTGAAGGGGAAAATGGTAGCCGGCGTTAATTATTGCATCCCACTGCAGGATACCCTCCCAGGGGATAGTTTGCTTTCAAATACACGCATCCAATAACAAATGGTTCCATTGGGTATCTTTATTTATGGGGTGTGATAAATAACAGAACAATAGCGAAGAACTTGTAATCAAGTGCTTTGTTCAATAAAGTTTATATGTTACCTAGTTCAGAGCGCCACATTTCATGTTTTTGTAGTTCAGTCAGGGAATTGGAGCTGATTGTGGGGCTGCCATTCTGGCTTTCCATAGAAAAGGCATTTCTTGTTTTCTTAATAAATTTTTTGCTATTTTATGAATGTGCATGAAACTTTAGAAAAAACATTCAATTTGTCTCCTTCATACAAAGTTTTGTGTGAACCGTCAACAGGGGACTAGGAGAAAGGATGTGTCCCAAAAGTGTGATTTCCTAGTGTTAGATCTGACAGCTTTGGGGTGGTCTTCTCACCAACTTTTTGCCTACCTCCTCAATTGTTCTGACCTAGTATTTGATGGCTTTAGGACTCTATGAACTTAACCACTGCTAACTAGTGCTACAGTGCTTAAACTCTGTCCCCTGAATCGTGGTAACCTTGGCTTAACCCCATTTGGCACATTTAATATACTTATCCGTCCCTGTAGGAAGGTAGCCTCTTTCTAGCCTTGTTACCCCCCCTTTTGGCCTGTTTTTGAGTATATGTCAGGGTGTTTTTACTGTCTCACTGGGATCCTCCTAGCCAGTACCCCAGTGCTCATAGTGAAGACCCTATTTGTCAGTGCGTTTTATATGTCTCATTGGGACCCTGCTAGCCAGGACCCCAGTGCTCATAGTTTGTGGCCTGAATGTGTTCCCTGTGTGGTGCCTAACTGTGTCACTGAGGCTCTGCTAACCAGAACCTCAGTGCTTATGCAATCTCTGCTTTTAAAATTGTCACTGCAGGCTAGTGACCATTTTTACCAATTCTAATTGGCACACTGGAACACCCTTATAATTCCCTAGTATATGGTACATAGGTACCCAGGGTATTGGGGTTCCAGGAGATCCCTATGGGCTGCAGCATTTCTTTTGCCACCCATAGGGAGCTCAGACAATTCTTACACAGGACTGCCACTGTAGCCTGAGTGAAATAATGTTCACGTTACTTCACAGCCATTTTACACTGCACTTAAGTAACTTATAAGTCACCTATATGTCTAACCCTCACCTAGTGAAGGTTAGGTGCAAAGTTACTAAGTGTGAGGGCACCCTGGCACTAGCCAAGGTGCTCCCACATCGTTCAGGGCAATTTCCCCGGACTTTGTGAGTGTGGAGACACCATTACACGCATGCACTACATAAAGGTCAATACCTATATGTAGCTTCACAATGGTAACTCTGAATATGGCCATGTAACATGTCTAAGATCATGGAATTGTCCCCCCATGCCAAATCTGGTATTGGGGTGCCAATCCCATGCATCCCTGGGGCTCCAGCATGGACCCCGTGTGCTGCCAAACTAGCTCTCTGGGGTTTTCACTGCAGCTACCGCTGCTGCCAACCCACAGACAGGCTTCTGCCCTCCTGGGGTCTGGGCAGCCCAGTCCCAGGAAGGCAGAACAAAGGATTTCCTCTGAGAGAGGGCTTTACACCCTCTCCCTTTAGAAATAGGTGCTAAGGGCTGGGGAAGAGTAGCCTCCCCCAGCCTCTGGAAATGCTTTGAAGGGCACAGATGGTGCCCTCCTTGCATAAGCCAGTCTACACCAGTTCAGGGATCTCCCAGCCCCTGCTCTGGCGCGAAACTGGACAAAGAAAAGGGGAGTGACTACTCCCCTGTCCATCACCATCCCAGGGGTGGTGCCCAGAGCTCCTCCAGTGTGCTCCAGACCTCTGCCATCTGGAATGCAGAGGTGTGAGGGCACAATGGAGGCCTCTGAGTGGCCAGTGCCAGCAGGTGACGTCAGAGACCCCTCCTGATAGGTGCTTACCTGGTTAGGGGGCCAATCCTCCTCTGAGGGCTATTTAGGGTCTCTCCTGTGGGTTTCTTGTCAGATAACGAATGCAAGAGCTCACCAGAGTTCCTCTGCATCTCCCTCGTCGAGGATCGACCGCTGACTGCTCCAGGATGCCTGAAAAACTGCAACAAAGTAGCAAGAAGACTACCAGCAACATTGTAGCGCCTAATCCTGCCGGCTTTCTCGACTGTTCCCTGGTGGTGAATGCTCTGAGGGCTGTCTGCCTTCACCCTGCACTGGAAGCCAAGAAGAAATCTCCAGTGGGTCTACTGAATCTTTCCCCTGCTACCGCAGGCACCAAACTTCTGCTTCACCGGTCCTCTGGGTCCCCTCTCATCTTGACAAGCATGGTCCCTGGAACACAGGAGCTGGATACAAGCAACCTCGACAGTCCAGTGGTCCATCTGTCCAAATTTGGTGGAGGTAAGTCCTTGCCTCCCCACGCCAGACAGTAATCGTGTGTACTGCGCAAACTGCAGCTGCTAGGGCTTCTGTACACTGTTGCAAGGAATCATTCATGCACAGCACAGCCCAGGTCCCCAGCACTCTGTCCTGCATTGCTCAACTTGCTGAGTTGACCACCGGCTTCGTGGGAACCTCTTTTGTAGTGTTGAGATGACCGCTGTGCTCAGATTTCTTGAACCCCTGTTCAAGTGCTTTTGCGGGTGCTGCCTGATTTTGCGTGTGCTCTCTGTGCTGCTGAGCACCCCTTCTGTCTCCTCCTCCAAGGGGCGACCTCCTGGTCCTTCCTGGGCCCAGACAGCACCCATTTTCTTTAACAGTGACCGTTGCAACTAGCAAGGCTTGTTTGTGGTCATTCTGCATGGAAACAACTCTGCATCCTCCAGCATGCCGTGGGACCTCTTCTGTGCAAAGGAAAAGCTCCTGCCATCTTCCGTTGTTGCAGACTCTTCAGCTTCTTCCACCCAGAAGCAGCCATTTCGCACCTTCATCTGGGGTTTATTGGGCTCCCGCCCCCCGGACACTTTCATGACCCTTGGACTTGGTCCCCTTCCTTTATAGGTCCACAGGTCCAGGAATCCGTCTTCAGTGCTTTGTAGTCAGTTTTTGTCTGCAGAATCTCCTATCACGACTTTAGTGTGATTCTGGGGAAGTAGGGTAACTTTACTCCTACTTTTCAGGGTCTTGGGGTGGGGTATCTTGGACACCCTTAGTGTTTTCTTATACTCCCAGTGACCCTCTACACACTACACTAGGCTTGGGGTCCCAAAGTGGTTCGCATTCCACTTTCTTAGTATATGGTTTGTGTTGCCCCTAGGCCTATTGCATCATATTGTATTCTACAGTGTTTGCACTACTTTTGTAACTGTTTACTTACCTGATTTTGGTTTGTGTGTATATTTTGTGTATTTTACTTACCTCCTAAGGGAGTATATCCTCTGAGATATTTTTGGCACATTGTCACTAAAATAAAGTACCTTTATTTTTAGTAACTCTGGGGATTGTGTTTCTTATGATATAGTGCTATTTGATATATGTGGTATAGTAGGAGCTTTACATGTCTCCTAGTTCAGCCTAAGCTGCTTTGCTATAGCTACCTCTATCAGCCTAAGCTGCTAGAACACTACTAATCTACTAATAAGGGATAACTGGACCTGGTACAGGGTGTAAGTACCATCAGGTACCCACTATAAGCCAGGCCAGCCTTCTACAGTCCCCGGTAAAGTGCACTACATGTGCACAGGGCCTGTAAATTAAATGCTACTTATGGGCCCGCAGCACTGATTGTGCCATCCAGTTAAGTAGCCCTTTAACTATGTCTCAGGCCTGCCACTGCAAAGCCTGTGTGTACAGTTTTACACTGCCATGACGATCTGACAAAATAACCCTCTTGCCAGGCCCAAACCTTCCCTTTTTAGGTTCGAGCCTGCGTCACATGCATCTGCACATGGGTATTGCTTGCGAGAAGCTTTAGTAGTTAGTAAAGGGCTCGGAGCCCCATCTATGTCACTTCAGTGTCTTTCATTGGTTTGTGGGCTTGCCTTTTAAAATCTGTTTGCTTTCATTAATGGAAGGCATGCATACGTCATGCCTTTTCCGGTGGTTAGCCCTCCTCTAGCGCAGTGACGAAGTACTGAAAACATACGAGGCTCGCTGTTTTCCGTCCGGTTTGTGGACTACTTTTTATCTTTTTTCACAGCGCGATCTCGCTTGGCAGAAGTCAAAATCTTTCCATGACATCAACCCTGTTACACAGTTAATTGCACTTTTGCCAGTTACATAGATAATTGCACTTTTGCTGATAGGTTTCACTACAAGTGAAATGTAGCAGCGTGATCGCGCTTTTTTTCCATTTAATGTGACAAAAAAAATCCGGTTGGGAGTTTACAACTGCTAATAGCTCTAACTCTGAGAAATGCGAGACCCATTGCATTGCAAATACCTGTTATACGTATATCACCCCTAAGATAGAGACTTAGGGGTGACATAAGACAGGGTGCACTGTGTAAAAGAGCCAGGACATGTACTTTTCGTCTTTACATGTCCGGGTAGTGAACAACTTCCAAATTATTTTTTTACTACTGTTAGCCCTATCTCCTCCAGAGAATACCATAGGGATTACCTCATTTCCTTTTATAAGTGTAATTCACAATCCAGAAAAAAATGTTTTAAGCTTGGTCTCTCCGGACTCACAATTTAAAATCACAATTTATGGTGATGTTAGATTTTAAATTGTAGTTCTGAAAATGCCACTTTTAGAAAGCTGGCATTTTCTTGCTTTGGTCATTTTATGCCTACTGCCTGTCTTCATTACACGTTTGGGGTGGGATGATAGCTGGGCCTGTGCATTCCTTCTAGACAGCTATACACAAAAGGAGCTTAGGTGTGACTGATGAGCCATCTACAGCCTGGTGGTTCTTCCTGAGCAGAATGGAAGGGAGGGTGTGGTGTGAGACCATGTCGAAGGCAGCTGGAGACTTAGAGCAGGATCAGTGCTGCTGATTCTCCTCTGTCCAGTAGAGTGCTGATATAATCAAAAACGGCAATCGCAGTTGTCTCTGTGCTGTGATAGGACCTGGATCCTGATTGGGAGGGGTCAAGCAAGTTGCTACTTTCCAGGTGATTGATGAGTTGTTGGTTAATGGCTTTTTCTAGTCCCATGGCAGGGAATGGGAGCAGAGAGACAGGACAGTAATTCTGAAGTTCGCTGGGATCTGCTGAGGGTTTCTTGAGGAGGGGTCTCATTTCCGCTTGTTTCCAGGCATTGGGGAAGGTGGCAGTGGTTATCGCAGCATTGATGATGACAGTGAGTTGGGGCCTGATCTCGCCTTTTGCTAGGTTGAAGAGATGGTGTGGGCAGGGGTTGGTGGGTGCTCCTGAGTGGATGGAGTTCACGAGGGTGGCTGTGTCTTGTGAGTTGAGCTGCCTCCATGTGTTGAGCATGAGCTCTGAAGTTGTGGTCAATCGGGGGCTGCAGGGGTTTGAGGTTTGTGCATTGAAGTTCTTGTAGATGGTTGCTATCTTGTTGTGGAAGTGATCTGCAAGGGCGTCACAGAGTTCTTGGGAGGTGGGAATCAAGTTTTCCATGGCTTCTGGGCAAGTGAACTCTCTGACAATTGTGAAGAGTTCCTTGGTTTGGTTGGAGCTGGTGTGGATGCGATGGGTCAGGGCCTCTCTTTTTTCTGCTTTGATCAGTTGATGGTATTCGCTGAGGACTGCTTTGAGGGTGGCTCTGTTGGTCTGTTTTTTGACTGGTGCACCATCTTCTCTCAAGCTGTTTGCACTTACATTTGGGTGTGTGGACTTGCAGAGTGTACCAGTTGGTTTATTTGGTGGGTCTGTTTATTTCGGTTGATTTGTTGGGGCGGCTTGTTTGACAGCACGGCTGATCTAATGGTTGAAGTGCTCTGTGCCAAGATACTAGAAGGTGAGCATAGGTCAACCTAGGGTGTGTTTGTGACTTACCCTGACTAGGACTGTGGTTTGTGCTTGGACAGAGTGCATACCTCTGCCAACCAAAAACCTAATCTCTAACAGCTAGTTCAATTCTAATGTGAAAGTTTGCTCCCCAATACGGAAGAACTGTCTATATGGGATTACACCAGGTTTGGCTGAAATTTAGAATTTACTCAGAAATGGAACTTTTTGTGACCAGGTGTAAATTCATTCAGGCGTTTTAAAAAAATTAGCTTTTAAAAAAAGCATCAGGTTGGACATGAAGGGGTTATCCCGTCATGCCTAAATCCTAATTGAGTTTAGCTAAAGCCATGTGCCACAGTGTTTTTTCAGGGCCTTCTCAACACACTGTAGTGCATGGCCAAAGGGAGTTGGCCGTCTGTGTGGGTCTTAGCACAGGTCGCATGTGTGTGGTTTGGGGACAGGGCACTAGAACCAATCCCTGGCTGCACATGGTCGAAGGACGTAAGCAGCAGGAGAAACTGAAACCTGATAGAGGTTGACTGCTTGTGGGGAATTGGGCACATGGCCTGGCCAAACTGGCAACGCGCACAACTTGTGCCTAGAGTGTGGTTAGTCACCTGGGGGGAAATTGGGTGCAAGTCCTGGCAAAAAGTCACCCTGTATGGCCAACCCCCTGCTGAGCACAGTCGAAGAGGGGGTGGACCCTTATGAGAGAGAGAGCAGAGAGAAAGAGAGAGAGAGAGAGAGAGAGACATTGTTCTGGTGTACGTTTCCTGTAGAAAGGGTGACTGCTGGGTGTTAACCCTTCTGAGCAGAGCCCTTTCAGTTCTGGTGCACTCCTTAGGTCAGGAGAGGTACTCTACCACAAAACACAAGGATTCCGTACAGCCATACATGAATGCTTTACAATCAGCCTAAGGTGCGAGTCCATAATGAAACATACTAGACAAGAATTACCATAAGAAATTTTAACCCATGTGAAGGGCCCTTGAGCCCTGGCCCACTCTGTTCATATGATTCCACAATCTCTATCTGCCCTTCACATTGTGTCACTTCACAGTGCTAGTCCTTGTCTTTCAGAAATGGCTTTTTTGTTCAAATTGATGTGGTGTCTCTGAAGAAAAAAGGAAAATAAAGGTTGAGTAAACAAATGCATTAAGCACTGGAGCCTTCCAGGAGCCTCCACTGGAGCCTTTCTGAAGACTATTGAGTGTTCCTTGTCAATTAGAAGACTGTCTCTAGGATTACCAGTTATCTTGGCAATCCACTTTTTCCACAACAGCCATGTAAACCTTGACTTATACATGACTCCAGTGCTTATAGTTTTACAATATTTATACCAATAAGTACCAACACCTAAAAGCACAACATCATTAAATAACAACACATACTCAAACTAATAAATAATATTATATTCATAGTAATCTCAGTCATTCTGTTAATGGCAATGTGGTATGTAAGCTCATCTGCAAGAATAATTACATTTGTAATTGCATCTTTTATATCATTAGTTAAATTATGACTATTGAATTTCATGTGCAATTTATGGTTTATGTGGCTCTTGCGTGAGTTAAGGCTTTGATCCCAACCATAACTAGCAAATTTCAGTGCTTCATGACAGTTTTAATTTGTAACCATAACTGGACTTTCACTATGTTTTGTTTAGGTGACTTTCCCAGATTTTTTTCTAAACATTCATTAAGGTCTTATATACATCTCAACCATGCACTGCATTTAAGTGCAACTTGAACCCCACCCTCAACAAGTGGTCAACCCTCTCTGTGCATAGCCTTTACAAAGTTTGGCCGCGGGACCTGTCTTCTGGGAAGTCCCAACACCCAACTCAGCCCTTCTCTTCCAGCCTATCACCACTGCTCAGACCAATGACCACAGCCTTTCTTTATTTTCTTAAAAAATATTCTTTGGACCCATGAATCCAAAATCGGTTTAACAGATCCTGATCAAGGGCCAGATGTAGGTATATATGATTTTGCGACTCGGAAATTGCGAGTCGGTGTGACTCGCAATTTGCAAGTCGCAAAATCATATGCAGAATGGTGTCCATGACACCATCAGCGAATCGCAAGGGGGTCACAAAGACCCACCTCATTGAAATTAATGAGGTGGGTCGCAATTTACGACCCCCTTGCGATTCCCTGCACTCACAGGGATGGTGGGCTGCTGGAGACAGCAGACCTCCATGTCTGTGACTGCTTTTTTAATAAAGCATTTATTTTTTTGTATTGCAGCCCGTTTTCCTTAAAGGAAAACGAGTTGCAATACAAAAGAAAAAGTGAAACCATTTGGTTTCATTTTTTCAGAGTAGGCAGTGGTCCATTGGACCACGTCCTGCTCTGAAAAAATATTTTTGGCGACATTCACAAAGGGAAAGGGGTCCCCTCAGGACCCCTTCCCATTTGCGAATGAGTTAGCACCCACTTGACATGGGTGCTAACTGCGAATTGCTTTGCGACTGCGTTCGCGGTCACAAAGCAATTTTGCATCGCAGTGTGAATCGCAAATAGGAAGGAAACACCCCTTCCTATTTGTGAGTCGCATTCCGACTCGCAAAATAGGAATGTGCATCTCAATGCGCGTTTTGATTGGCGCAAACTGCGAATTTCGCAGTTTGCACCATGCAAAACGCATTTTACATCTGGCCCTAAGTTTCTCTGCCATGGTGCATACTGTGCAATCTTCACTGGCCGGTGCCGGATTCTCAGGCCCATATTCGGCCAAACCCTATGTTCAGCAATGCATGGGTAGCCAAACTCTGTTTCACACTGCCATTGGGTACGCTGTATGCAATTTAGCTGCCAATCCGGCTGTACACAGCCCGCACTATGGCTATTAGTCTCAGGGTGTGGTCTATGTCCAGACTCTTCTTCCTCTTTTTATTATTCATTTTTTTGGGTCCATGGATTCAGAATGGGATCCCCGGATTCAGGGAAAGATTCATTGGCCTGATGCCATGGACTTACAAGCTTCCCTACCTGGTTCTGGATTTGAAGATTCTCCTCAAATCCTCTTTGGACCCCTAAATCAGCACAGGATCCCCAACTCCACACAGGAGGTCAATGCTGGGATTTAATAATCCTTTGGTGATCCATGAATCTAGTGAGAAATGTAATTGAAAAATTTGAAATACTTGGTGTGCTCATTCAGCTTGTTTAATAGGCCTGAGAAAATGTTTTATTACACCAAAGTAATCCGAGTGATTGCTGTACGTAAGTATTACTCTTGTGATACGAAATTGCTGAAAATAAGTGATTACACTAAGTTGAGTAGCTAAGAGTAACTTGGGGCAAAAATCCCACTGCGGGGCCACAAAAACAATGAACTAAGAGAGATTGAGCAGCTATAGCTATTTTTATTCATGTTCTGTAACATTTAGTGTTATTTTCATAGCACAAAATGCATCCTTGGGCCCATTTTGGGAAATACACTACATGCTGAATTGAACTTCTCACACAATTACAAAAAATTTTATGGTAATTACACTAGAGAGAATGATGTCAGTTATGGCCACCCCTACCTTTTATGTGCCCTTTCAAATCCCTTTAAGGGCTTAGGGAACCTAGTCCTCGAGTCCTGTGATGGTTGCCACAACATTTTCTTTCAATTTTGTGACAGCCAATCTAGTAAGCATTTTGATATAAAGCTGGAGATGACAGCCCTTGGCTTGATTCTCCTGCTTGCAGGCTCTATCCTTGTACAGATACTTTGTAGGGATAATTTCAAAATGGTATAGTCAACATGGTGGGATCCTTGTCTCTAGAGGCAGTAGTCCTGTTGTTCAGGTAGTGTGCATGGTTTAACCAATGACACTGCCAACATGGCCCCTTTCGTTTGTTTGGATCTCAAAGCATTTTTGAATTATATGAATCTTCAATACAAACAATGCTACATAGTTGCAGTACTCTTGCAAGACTGGGAGGGTGGAACTTACTTCCCAGTTACCACAACTCCAAAATAGTGAAGATCTAATAACAGTGTTGCAAACTTGATTTGATACAAAAATTAACTTATGTTTATTGACAAAGTGATTTGCTAAGTGCAACCTGAAACTCAATATTGTAGAGGTATATTTCAAACTGTCCATGTTTCAAACCTTTTTGGGACTGCAGAGGATCTGCTGACCCTTGAAGTCTGGTGGTGAGATTTCATTGGTTCCTGTGCAAATAATATTACTGCAAAGGAGACTAAGAAGATATGTTTGCTGCTATCCTTTTTTGAGGCTAGGAAACATTTTTCCTCTGTAGAAATGTTATATACCAGTCCATAAATCAGTACCTTAAAATGACTTTTTTGCACCTTAAAACTTAAAAAGTACTGAAAATGTTTCACAACATGGCTTGACAAAACAACTTACAAAAAAAGCTAAAATAGGAAAAAGAAAAGCATCAAACAAAAAAAATGAAAAAAGGGTTCCATTAAATTAACCTTAAAAAGAAGCAATTAAGAAACACAGTCAGGTTCACCTGCCATGGCCAGTTGGGAATTGGTGCTGGCCAGCCACCAGGCCCATTTAATAACTTCTGCTGCATACTGCTGAAGTCCAGGCACAGTGCTGGTTGTAGCCAACTCACACTTTGCACAGGCAAAGGCTGCATGCAGAGGGAATTCTCCGTTTGTAGCCGAAGGATCTGCTCAGTGTGCGTTGGCCACTCTTAAAGAGTGTGTGGCTCCTGTGTTGGCTACTGGTGCAAATAAATGAAGGCTATGCATAGCTGGGCCTGGCCTCCCTTATAAGGTTGAATGCTTTTGAAGGTAATCCCCACTCAGCATTACTGAAAGCTGCGCACCAGGGGGTTAATCAATCTCAGAGAGTGAGCACAGGGCCTGGCAATAGATCATGCCCTGTAACCAACCGCTGCTGTGCATGACTAAAAGGTGTAGACTCCAGGGGCTGTTGATGATTTTCTCTAAGACCTTGGCTGGGCATAACAGCAGGGAAATCGGTCTGTAGTTGGTGATTGTGGAAGGGTCCGCAGAGGGATTTTCAGCAATGGAAGGACAGTTGCATGTTTCCAAGCATCTGTGAGGGTCACCGAAGAGTGCGGAGACAGAATGGGTGTGAGCATGGCGCTGATGGATTGTAGTCCTCTGGAACAGGTGTGGTGAAGGCAGGGGTCCCAGTGAGGCCCTCGAGTGCGGGACTTCAGGACTCGGTGGTCATGGTTTGTTCTGGGGTAATGACAGGCCATGCAGTTAGAATTGGTTCTTTGGATGAGATCCGGAGAAATTTGGCGAGGACTGTTGGGTCCGATTGTGGACTGAAGTTGCTGTAAATTATGATGATTTTGTTGCTGAGGAATTGAGAAAGAGATTGCTGTAAAGATCCTGTGAGGGAGTGATTGAGTTAGAAGTAACTGATGGTGAGGTGAAATCTTTCACAATGGCTAAGATTTCTTCGCTTATATTGATGCTGGCATTATGGTCCTCTAGAGGGGCATGTTTGGTGGTATGGATCATTTTATAGCAGCGTCTCAAGGTGGATTTGAATGTGCTCCTGTCTGCATTCTCCTGGTTCATTCTCCATTTGTGCTCCATTTGAATGCCGTGACATTTCATCTGTCTGAGTTCCTTCTTGGACCAACTGGCTTTGAACTGATGCTTAAGATGTAGGCCCTCAATATGACCCTAGTGGTGAGTGATAAAGTGGTGGTAATACCGCCAACAGGCTGGTGGTAATTACTGTCAAATTATGACCATGGCGGAGAAAACTCCCATAGATAGCCAATGTACCACACCAACTGCTAGGGCATAAACAACACTCACCACAGCAGTAGCCGTCAGCAACCAGGCGGAAGACAAAGCACTGCCCACCATATTTTGACCCTTCAATCTGCCACAATTTCCAGGTTGGTACCAACGCCATCAAAAGCCTGCAGAAACGCTGCACAGAAGAGCAAAGACTCACCATCAGAAACACAGGGAAGAACAACACCGCCATGGAACCGGAACTGTCAGTCTTCCTGATGCTCATCTACGTCATGCTCCACCTGGAACACCAAAGCCAACGAAGACGACGACAGTGAGTACAGCCACCTAGCACACAAGGGAGGGAGGGAGGAAAACGAGAGTGACACACACACGCACAACACACACTATTCACATACACAACATACTCACAATCAGCTGTAGACAAAAAACAATGGCACACAATACACAGCAGAATAATGCAAGAATAACAAGAATGCAGTAACGAGAATGTATTGATATAAACAGCTACCAAATAAACCAGTTGTACGAGAAACAGATATGTACAAATTTACACAAAGGGCCAATGCCCAGTCCAATGTACTAAGGGCCCACATATCCACAGTCCAGGCCCCAACTCGAATCCTGATTTCATCTGGATAGAAGTCTGCAGGGGCATCAGTTTGCAAGTGGGCAGGCACCTCAGGGGGATGGAGGGTGGGGGGCACCTCAGCCGAAGTCGGGAACAAGCTCACTGGTTCTGGAGGGGGCTCCATGCCCATTACTTCGTGCTGGGGAGTGCAAGGCCACAGTCTCTCAGGTGGGTGACTTTCCCACTGGTTCTGGAGGGGCTTCCATGCCCATTACTCTGTGCTGGGGAGTGCAAGGCCACAGTCTCTCCAGTGGGTGATTGTCCCACTGGTTCTGGAGGGGGCTTCATGCCCATTACTCTGTGCTTGGGAGTCGTTGGGGCCCTGCTCTTACGGGCAGGAAAAGGGAGGGGGAGGGAAGAGGTCAAGTTGGGCAAGGAAATGCTTCTTAGGGACAGTGGGGTGGAATGAGGGAAGAGGGATGGGAGTGGAGGTTGAGGGATTGGTTGTCGGAGATGTATGTCTACTGGATTTGGGTGCAGGTGCATGGGTAGTGTGCTGATGTGAGGTTGATGACTGTTGGGTGTGTGAGTGCTTGCGTTTGTGTCCTTTAGGAGGGGGGACAGACAGGGTGGGAGAGGACACAGGGGACACACGCATGGATGTGTTTGGAGGTGTCTGCTAGTGAGGTGTTTGAGCTGCTTGGTGTGGTGATGCTGGTGTTGGATGTTGATGCAGTGCATACAGGTGTGAGTGTGGATGAGATTGGGAGGGAGGTGGAGGAGAAGGAGGAGGGGAGACAGTGTAGGCAGTGGATGTGGTTGTGTCTGCAACTGTCTGGTGTTTGTGTGAGGGCTTGTTGGATGAAGTGTGGTGCCTGTGTTTAACTGTGCCACTCTTGGGTGTTGTTTTGTGTGCATGCTCGTCTGTATGTGTGCATGGGATGGGTTGGGGTTGAGGAGACTGGGACTGAGTAGTGGTAGTTGGAGGGGGGCAGTAGGAACAGGGACAATGGCTGCTATCAGAGAGGAGGCCAGAGCCTTAATCAATCTCTGTTAGGTTGTCAATCCGCCGTGCATGCCCTCCAGGAATGCATTGCATTGCTGCATCTGCATGCCAGCCCCTGGATGGCATTCACAATGGTTGACTGCCCTACAGAAATGGATCTCAGGAGGTCAATAGCCTCCTCACTTAGGGCAGCAGGGCTCACTGGGGCCGGGCCTGAGGTGCCTGGGGCAAAGGAGATGCCCACCCTCCTGGGTGAGGGGGCACGGACTCCTCAGTGAGGGACTACTGGGAGGGTAGTGCTGGTATACTGGGGTGGCGGCTGTACCTGCAGCTGGGCGGTTACAGAGGTGTCCTCTACCACGAGGGAGCTTCCATCGGGTCAGTTACTGCACCAACACCACAGTTGGCATACACAGCACCGTCACACACAGGGATCAGGCTTGAGCACTATGCATTGCACTCCCAGTGATTTGGCTAGATGCCACAGCAAGATGAGGGCCACAATCCACCAACTCAAGGGTCTTCACATCCTTGCCGATGGCACACCATATACCCTTTTTCTAATGGGCGATGACCAGCAAAAAAATACAAATAGAAAAAGGTATCAGCCATGCCGTCCGGCCTGTTACACTCATGTCCCACCATAGCACTCCCTTTCCCCAGTCACACGGGCCAGGGTAGGTTCCAGACACAGATCACAGCAGCACACTAAGACCCATATTTATACTTTTTTAACGCCGCAATTGCGCCACTTTTTGACGCAAAAGCGGCGCAAACTTACAAAATACAATTGTATTTTGTAAGTTTACGCCAGTTTTCCGTCAAAAAGCGGCGCAAATGCGGTGCTAAAAAGTATAAATATGGGCCTAAGTGTAGGTGTTCTCCTGTTGAAAGTCATGAAACAGGTGAGGAATCAGATAGAAAATGGTGGTCACGTCCACGGCGGTGTACACGGTCATCACCGGCGCAAGATCCCCATTGGCCACTGTACTCCATAGAGCCCCATATTATCCAATAAGGAATTGCACAGAGGTGCAAGACCGCCTTCAGCCACAACGCCCAACGTCGGCAGAGTTACCTCACTTCCACCTGTCCGTACATACAGGACAGGCGGTCCCCATTTCATTGTGGACAACGGTCATATCAACCTCAACTTCAACACAGCCTAAATTAGCAATACCTCACCATTCCCGCCATCTGATCACATAAATGCACTATGTACACTGAGGTTATGGTTCCTTTGTTCAAATTGTGACAGCCTACTCACTCTTGTGTTCTTTAGATACCTACAGCTGTGGATAAATAGAAGGAGAAGACATAACCCTGTGTATAGACACCTTGTGGACTTGGTTACACTGGAGGGCAGGTACATTATGCTCACCTATAGACTGGATAGGGCCACAATACCTGAGCTATATGCCCAATTGGAACCAGACCCGATATCTGCTATCCGTCATCCGACTGCGATCCCCCCTCTTGTGCAAGTGCTATCAGTGCTCCATTTCCTGGCAACTGGTTCGTTCCAAGTGACGGTGGGCTTGACAGAAGGAATGTCACAGCCAATGTTCTCAATCGTGCTGGCAAGAGTTTTGTCTGCCCTGGTGAAACACATGTGCAGCTACATAGCTTTAGGTGGAAGATTTGGCCACAGTGAAGGCCGGATTCTATGCAATGGGACATATATCCAATATTATTGGGGCGATTGACGGAACACATATTGCATTTGTCCCCCCTGCCAGAATAAACAGGTGTTCAGGAATCAAAAGAGTTTCCACTCACTGAATGTGAAATGGTGTGCCTGGCGGACGAGTGCATCTCCCACGTCAATGCTAACCATCCTGGGTCGGTGCATGATGCCTTTGTTGTGAGGAATAGCAGTATCATAAATGTGATGGCCCAACTACAGAGGCATAGGGTGTGGCTAATAGGTGAGCCATGGTCCCCACCCACTGTATGTTAGTGTATGCCTTCAGGTGTCATTCCCAAATCATTGTGTGAGGCTAAATGTTGTCCCTCAATACTTGCAGGTGACTCTGGCTACCCAAACCTATCATAGCTGCTGGCTCCTGTGAGGAATGCCAGGACAGGGGCTAAGGAATGTTATAATGAGGCACATGGGCGAACCAGAAGGATCATCGAGAGGACCTTCGGTCTTCTGAAGACCAGGATCAGGTGCCTCCATCTGACAGGTGGAACCCTGTGCTACTCACCTGGGAAGGTCTGCCAGATAGTAGTGTCATGCTGCATGTTGCACAACCTGGCCCTCAGATTGCATGTACCCTTTCTGCTGGAGGAGGAGAGTGGAAAGCCCCAGGGGCAGCCGTGGACCATGAGGACAGTGAGGATGAGGATGCTGAGGATGAGGACAACAGAACATCAGTTATCTGTCAATACTTCCAATGACATGCAAGTGAGACAGTGCAACTGACCATTCCTCTGACCATTGATGCATTCTGTGTGGCTGTAGCATGATGGCATTAACTTCCGCTGCATCTCAACTTACTGTCACCTATGGCTCGTCATTTTACAGATGTTGATGATATGACAACAGTGTCCTGATGTGGAGATTTCAGACAGCTACAGGTCCTTATTTCTATGCTCTCAGAGTGTTCAGACCATTTGCACTAGATGTGACTGTTACCATAAATGCACATTTTCAAAACATAAACTACTAGTAGTCAGGTTGTGTTCAAGGGTGTTTATTGTAGTGCTAGAAAATTGAGGGAAAAGTTGAATGGAATGGGGTGATTATAGAGGAAAGTCCAGGGTATTGTTCTTAGCTGTTTGTAACACAGGTCCAGTGTCCAAGGGGCCATAGGAAGGGGTGCAAAGGCAGTTCAAAGTGACAGGATGGCTGTGTGGGATAATCAAGAGTCTCATTTCCTGGCGGTGGTCATGGCAAGTGTCTCTGGCTTCTGTCTGGGTCGCATTGAACGTTTGCGGGGTGGTTCACCTTCTGAAGGGGGAGGGGTGCTGGTGGCCTGTGGGTCCTGTGGCGAGGCCTCCTGCCCACTAGCTGTAGCGGAGGTGGAGGGCTGGTTAATGGACTGGCTAGTGGTAGGGGCCAGCTGCTGTGCTGTTGCCTCCCTCATGATGTTGGCTATGTCTGCCAGCAACCCTGCTATAGAGATCAAGGTGGTGCTTATGGCCTGCTAGTCCTCCCTGATCCTCGGATACTGTCCCTCCTGCAGCTGCCTGTTCTCCTGCACGTTGTCAAGGATCTGGCTCATCATGTCCTGGGAATGTTGGCAGGCTCCCAGGATCTCAGTGAGTGCCTCCTGGAGAGTCGGTTCCCTGGGCCTGTCCTCCCCCTGGGGCACAGCAGTCCTCCCAGTGTCCCTGTTGTCCTGTGCCTCTCTCCCCCGAACAGTGTGCCCACTGCCACTGACCCTACTGACTGTCTTGGGTGTGAGGTGTGGACTGGGGTCCCTGTACAGGTGGGCACACTGCTGATTGACGTGTCCTGGGGACAGAGGTGTGAGTACGCTGGGTGGGTGCTGAGGTGTTGGATACTAATGGGGGAGGCTCTCTGGTGGACTGTGAGTGGGCTTTGGCCAGGTTGTTGGTCCAGATCTTGAAGTCCACAGTTACTGTCATCACTGGGGGCATCTTTTGTTGGGGGACTGGGTAGTCGTGGCGCCTCCACTCGGCTGACATTGGTTGGGGTGGGGATGTAAGTGATGTATTATGCTTCCTGTCTGTGACACATTGTACATCCCTGGTTTGCCCTCTATCATTGCTGTTGCCCTGCCACCTTTATTTGTGTATGGTGATGTATTGTGCCATTGTTAGTTTCCCTATGCTGTGCATGCTTTGGTGATGGATGTCCATGCAGGTCTGGGAGGGGTGTCCATGCGTTGGAATGGCATGCAGGATTTGGCATTGAGGTTAGTCATATATGTAGGTGCAGTGTGTGGGATGGAGAGGAGTGATGGGAGTGAGGGTGAAGGGGTGTGATGGCATGCAGGTATGGGGGGGTGATAAGTGGTAAATGTTGACTTACCAGTGTCCAATCCTCTGGCTACTCAAGCGAGTCCTCAGGATGCAGTAGTGCCAAGACTTGCTCCTCCCATGCTGTGAGCTGTGGGGGTCCACCGCCAGTCCTCTGTATGGCGAGCTGGTGCCTTGCTGCCACGGAACGTACCTTCCCCCGTAGGTTGTTCCACCTTTTCCTGTTGTCGTCCCTTGGTCTTGGGTGCTGTCCCACGGCATTCACCCTGTCCACAATTCTCCACCATAGCTCCACCTTCCTGGCAATGGATATCTGCTGTACCTGTGCTCCAAACAGCTGTGGCTCTACCCTGACAATTTCCTCCACCATGACCCTTAACTCCTCATCAGTGAAACAGGGGTATCTTTGTGGGGACATGGGTGTTATGTGGTGTGTGTTGGTTAGAGTGTGTTGAGTAATGTGGTGGGGTGTGAGATGTGGGATACGTGAGGGATGTACGGGTGTATGTGGTATGTGTTTTTAGTTGTCTCTGTGCTGTTCGTGTCAATCTCCTGAAAGTAATTGTTGTTTGTAAAGGGTTGTGGTTAATGTGGGTGTGTGCTTTATAGTGCTGAGGGTGTGGTGTGTGTATGAGTGTCAGGTGTGTGTTTTTAGTATTGACCAATGTGGTGTTGTTTTGTATGTGGGTGTCAATTCTGAACGCAGCGATAAGTACCCAAAATGGTTTACCGCCATTGAATGTCCGCTGTGGTGATTCGTGAGTCATAATGTGGTGGGGGTTATTTTGTTGGCGTAATGGTATGGGTGTTGGTACCGCCACTTTAGCACTGACCTTTGGGCTGGCGGATTTGGGTATGTGGCAGTATTCTGTTGGATTGGTGTGTGTGTGTCATAATATGGTGAACAGATATTCGCAACCGCAGCAGTATGGTGGCGGCCGTCACCACGGCGGTAAGCAATATTTACCGCCAATGTCATAATGAGGGCCATAATCCTTAAGGTTCTCTTAAACCAGCTCCATTGATATTTTCCTTTTACTCAACCTATTTTCACTTTTACCTTTATATCTACTGTTCTTACACTCAGAAATGTCAGCAAAAAAAACAACAATGGCACAAATCATTATGATTATTATAGAGGTAAGTACTGCTTTGAAAGCATTTCCACTTAAATTACCTAGACATTCACCAACATTACCAAAACTCCTCCCTAATTCATTAAACGATGAACCTACACTTATGAACAAGCCAGTTTCTTCAAAAGATTTAATTTTATGTGAAGGATTAGTTTGATTAGTCACAAATGAATCCATAACTTTACTATTATTGGGTATATACATACAAAGTCTCTCAAAGCTTTTATCACCTTACAGACTCCACCCTCTTTCTCCAACAGAAAATCTAATGGTAAACGCTTTTGCATAATCATAGCTCTAATAGCGATCATTTCTACATATACTTGCTTAAATGACCTTGCTGTATCTACTTCAAGCCAATCCACAACCATAAACCTAAGTCTAAATTTTAAATCATTGATTGTTACAACTGCAGAATAAACTATAGCATCAACTACATCTAAAACAATTTGTCCACAACTATGCCTAACTCTTCTGAAACTATGCACATTATCTAATTTAGTCATACAATAAATTTGAAGAAACACTAAAGCTAAATAACATAAAGCAACCCAATTTCTCAGAAGGTTGAAAGAAGTGCCCATTCCATACAAATAACAAATTTCTCTCAAAATATTTTTTTTTACCTTGCAAAAAGTTTCCACCAACTTCATGTCACACACACGTTCTCTTACAAATTCTATCTTAACTTCCTTTGAAGAGCTACCCCTTACCTTACACAACTCACCTCTTCTGTCCTCTTCCATTCTTATTCTAGGATGCAAACTTGACAACCTTAATTCTTCTTCTTCATTTATCTGCTCTAATGCAACCATCTGTTCTTCCCAATTTCTCACAATCTTTACTCTTATTTAATAAAACTATGCTTCTCACTACTCAAAATAAACACATGGGACCTGATAGAGGTCTTGGTGGAGGAAAATACTACAGATATCCCGTCCGCTGTATTACAATCCCTTTATCTCCTATGGGGATTGTAATACAGCGGACAGGATATCGGAGCATTCATTCTGCCAAGAACTAAATCAGGCCCATAATCTTGCTTAGTATTAGTATTATACTCTCAAAATGTATGGTTAAAGTGCATAGTTATCTAACAGTGTTTCATCTTCTTCTTCTGAGACTGTCGCTAGATACACCTCATCAGGTGAGGCACACTTTCGATCTAGCATTCCCCTTCCCATTGATATTTTGAGCACTGGTGATTCTCTTCCATTAGTTTCAGAATCTATTTGTCTCTCAGGATTCCCTTCTGGTTCACAGTGTTTTCTTTTGCAAGTTATTTTCCTTGGAATATCGTTTTCAGCTACTCTCTGTTTAGCATCTGCCTTTATCATTGTCTCTTTACTCTCCAAGGAACTTTGACCCCAACTTGAGATTTGAACAACTTTGTCTGCTCTGTTCACTGTGAACTTCTTCTTTCCTCTGGATGTCGTTCTAACTTCGATTTTCAATTGCAACTTTTTATTGTTTAAATCAGAGGCTATTCATTTTTTGCTGCCACTGATGCCTTTTTCACTACAACAGCTCTTCACTCTGACACGGCTTTGTAACAGGACTTCAGAAATTTTAGGTTCTTCATTAGATCCTTCACTAACCTGAAACTTCCCCCCTTAATCTTGCTTATGCTTGTTATCCTCACAAGTTTAATTTGTTTTAGATTTCTACCCTCCTCTGGTTCCATTCTAAAAACGTTAGCTTGGCTTTTATTTTGACTTTGCACTTGGAATTGTACTTGGTTTGTAGATTTACATCAGTTTCATCATTTGATCTATTAACTGTTTCTGCCGCTTACACTCTCTTTTTGTATGAGCAGTGTGAATCCAGTTCTGCACATCAATACAATTTACCCCAGTGCACATCATCAAAATCACCTGGAAGGGTCCTCACCACCTCTCCTCAAGGCAGCATTTCTTGACGTGTTTACAAATCACAACATCGGCCCTCTGGTTCAGACCACCACAAGGAATGTCTTGCTTTTTCTGTTGGCACATTCATGTGATAACAGACAGGCTTCACCATATCAGCCAGATCTTTTCACTAATCTAGCACAATGTCATCAGTTATTGACACTGGTGCATTTAAAGGGACATATGCAGGTCTCACTGGTCTTCCCGTTATAACCTTATGTGATACAACAGTCTTTCTGTCAGAACTATTTCTCATGGTCATCAAGCCAAGAGGTAAGACATAAGGCCACTTCAGACCAATTGAAGCACAGACATTCAGCAGTTTATTCTTAAGAGTGCCATTGGTCCTATCTTCAATTCCTGAAGACTGTGGTTGATAACTACAATGGAACTGCTTGTTGTGCAGATTATTTGGGAAATCCTGTTTCTAACATGAGTTCCATGATCTCTTTCAATAGAAGTAGGAAGATCAAAACACAGTCTCATCCGCCTGCTTCCTCATCCTACGCATGCTCCACAAGAACTTCAGATGGCTCCAAGTCAACACCAGAAGGACTACCATGCAAGCCCTCATCACCAGCAGGCTAAACTACAGGAACACACTTTACATAGGAATAACAATACGCCTCTCGAAGAGACTGCAGACAATACACAACTCAGCAGGCATACTCATCTTCAACCTCCCCAAATGAACCCACATCACACCCCACTTCAAGAAGCTACACTGGCTCCCAATTCAGAAGAGATATCAGTTCAAGATGCTGACACACCCATATAAAACCCTGTACAATGAAGGACCAGCCTACATTAACAAACACTTGACATTCAACCAACAAACCAGACACCGACAATCTACCTCCCTCTTCCTTACAGACACCCCCCATGGATCTGCCAAAGCAGACAAAGTTTGGAACTACCTTTCCCTCCACCTCAGGGCTCCCATCACTCCAGCAAGTCAGGAAAGCTGGCTGTTCGAATGAACAGATCACTACGAAGCAAGTAGCAACTCCAGTACCTTGAGACCCTCATGTGTGATTTGCCACACTTTACAAATCCTTGATTGATTGATTGAACTCCCTCAACAACAAATTGGTAACATGATTGCCTGGTGGGATAAGTTTCAACCCATTCAGAAAATAAGCAGATAATTGCCAGAATGTACTTTCAACTATTACAGTTCAGCATCTCGATAAATCTGCTTCAAGTCTTGTAAATAGACCCTCTGATTTGCCAATTGATTCATGATAGTAACTGTACAAATACTTACACATTGGGTACAAAATAGGAAATAGAAGAAGATATTTAAGCTCAGTATTTACATACCCATCCTGATAATTCTTCTTGTAGCCTCATAACATTTGCAGCCTTATGGGAAAAGACCACACTAGTTTCTTTTGGCTTTTGTATTGCTTTAAAAAAATCCAATTTATAAGTCCTAAAACCCCTTTGTTTCCACAATTAATCGCAATCATGCACAACTTCAAAAATCACTGTGGCTGTCTGTATAGATTGTCACGTCCAAATTTTCTGGAAAGCAGCAAGCAACCTTATGCAATTCAACCAATTTTGCCATTTGTGCTGTGGTTACTTTTGGAAGAGAAGATACTTCTAAAGTTTCAGAAATGGAACATACTTCATAGGCAGCTCTTAATGCTCTATATTAATCTCTTAAAAAAGAAATATGAACAAACAATGTCAGATCAAACATTTCCAAAGGTGTCTCTTTAATCTCTGGACTTGGTTTTGTACATAACTTGCCTTCACAACTTCTATCTGAAATAGGAAGCAGTGTCCCTGGATTTAAAATAGTATACCTTCTAATAGAGATGTGCTCTGCTGCAACAATGGCTTGGTTATATCAAGTCAGCCTGCTGTTGATTATATTCTGTGTTCTCATTCTGGTCAAAATAAATTCGTCTGATAGTGGGACATATACCATTAAAGTATGGCCCATCACAATTTGTTCACTTTGTTCAATGCCATTGCAAACAGGGAGACCTGATGTCAAGCTGCTGGATCCAATAAAGCTGACAAGTAAGCCACAGGATGCATTAGACCACTGTATTCCTGTGTAAGAATCTAAAGTGCATAAACCCATCTCTGATGACAAAATAAAAAAAACTCACATTGTGATCAGGTGTCCCAAGTGCAGGCACATGACACAAACTCTCTTTCGGTATTACAAATGCATCAGAACATTTTTTGTCAAGTAGGCCTAGATCCTGAACATTATTACACGTCAACCGCACTAAAGTTTTTGCAATGAATGAAAAGGTAGGAATCCAGTAACAGTACTTAACAATTCTAAAAACATCTGAACCTCCCTCTGGGTGGTCGGCCAGCTAACTTTTGGAATTCTTTCTTTCTCGATTCGATCTTTAAAAACAATCATAAAAGAACAAAATAAAAGTAAAACATCATTCATATGAAAATACATTCAGTAATGTCAAAATAAATACAGTTTAAAAACATATTTAAAACAGCAATAAACATCTTGCTTCCCAATCAGTTAAACAAGATCAAAAAAGCACACTGTTATCGAAGTGGACACTAGATTTGAGTAAAAATGCAACATACATACATACATCTACTGTAGGGAGCAAAAGTAAATAAAGCACTGGCAGACTACATTTAACAAACCCTTGCATCTTTAGAACAGACAAAAGATATCTGTTTGAGAAGTGTATATGAAATTTGCAAAAAACATAAAATAAATTGGGGTCTGCAGTAAATCATCAAATGGACACAAGTAGAATGAATTCTGGTTTAAATGGCTCAATGAAAGACACAACTGACTCCTGAAAGCCCCATGTCTAAACTTAGTTAGTAGTATATACTTCCAGATATGGATGACATATTCCAAATAAGATCCACCGCCTAAAGTGGTCAGAATCAATACATAATCTCTCCCTGTAGGTAAAAGACCTTCCACTGCATCCTGCTCTACACGTCTTGCATTAAGAAACTTTGTGATGATGCAAGTCTTATCACTGGAAGACAGATTCTCCAGATCAGGAAACAGGACAGGTCTACAGAGGCTAATCATAGTAGATTTTACATAATGAAGCCAAGGAATAGTATGACCAAGATTGCATGAGAGAAAATCTTTAATTATTTCCTTACTCAACTTAGTGAATTTATTACGCTGAATAGATAGCCTCAAAAAGGGTGGACATTTAATGGTGTCCTCTACGTCTGATTCTTCATGCACTGCATAATTTGGGCTACTTGGAGGGAGAACCAGGATGCAACGACAGGCACAATTTTCTTACGCCTACAGAGAACTAACCTCACAAGAACCCCCAAATTCCAGCCCTAAATACCAAAATTGGCAAACACTTATGTTTGTAAATTTCTAAAAGGGGCACTATTGGTTTTCTTCCAATGTTTGTTGTCAAAGAGGAGAGTGAACACAAGGCACTGATAAAGCCCTGTTTCCTAGCAAGGAAACAGGAGCCCCAGTTTTCAATTGGAGTCAAAAGGGAACCTTTCAATGCTATTAACTTTAACAATATAGGAATGGGACTTTTATGGCCACAATGTTGAAGATTAGGTCATCCATAAAACACACACATGACCCCAGAAGCTTCTAAGCACTGTTATGTGTTCTTGTCATAATGACAGAGTCATCCGAATGTAGGAGAATGGACAAATGCCTAGAATTAGTTAGTAGCATATCCTGCCCTTCAGCCAACAAGCCCACCAACTCATTAGTGTATAGCAAAAATAGGATTGGTGCCAAAATGCCCCTGCTTGGGCCCTCATTCCAGCTATATGAGTTGGTGATTTCACACTGGCAACTTGAATGTGCTGAGGCTGTAAGGTCTAGTGGAGAGCACATAGGTTCATCAGGCCTGAGTTCATCTTTAAATTCATCTTAATTCCCAATAACTTGGAGCAAACTATGTTGTCACAGGCGCAAGTGAGGTCCATAAATGCCACATGAAAAGTGATGCATTGGGTCACTGTGTACCTGGAAATCAGTAAATAAAGATTTAATAACTGTTCAATTATTCCCAATTGTTCCCTAAAAACATATCGTGCACCACAGATTATATTATTTTCAACTGCCCAACAATAAAGCCTCTCAAGGACAGTTCGGCCTACTATTTTTACAATTGAGTCCAAAAGAGATGGGGCGGTAACAATGTGGGTCACTACAGTTACCCTTTTTAAACACCAGATAAAATTTTGCTCACCTCCAAGACTGAGGTATGCCTGAGTTAGAGGCAGCATTTAGAGCATTGGTAGGAAGAGGTGCCCAAAACTCAATGTTGCCCTTATGCAGGTCTAATGGAACTCATCCGATCATGGTGCCTCATCAAGGGGGCTCTTTATATTTGCAGCCAATACCTCTGCAACATCAAAGGTAATATTAAGAGGATAAGAAGGTGGGAATTTACTGTGAATATCACCACTGCCTTAGGGAAGATGAAAAATTGATTCAGATTGAGTAACCCAGTTCTCTGCCAGTGTTCTGTACCAACTGGATTTAAGAAATTTGTCCTTTTGAGACTTTTCAATATAGTATCCAAAATAAATGACCTCCTTCTAACAATACTGCATTTTATTTTGGGAAACCTTAAGTCCATGTCCAGCTAGATTCAAATCCTCTGGATATTTCTTCAAGATTTGGCTAAAAATTAAAGGACTTTCCCTTGCGGGATCCTGCACCACACGAGAATTTTATTCAAAAATTAAAACACACAAAGAAGCCACAAATCCTCACAGAAAGGGAGTGAGAAGACCATTAAGCATAAGTCTATAACTGTATACCATTCTTTCATCTTATGGCATTTGAAACAAAATCACTGCTGGATTTGGTGTCAGTGGACAACATGGAACAACAATCTTGTTTATCATGTGAAGCTCTTCTACCAATGTTCACTTACCAGAAGACTTTTTAATTTCTATCAAGAGAGTTCCTTCTGGATGTTTACTTGCTCAACAATCTTTTCAATTACTGGCTTCATTCCTTCCTCTGCCTCTTAAGAAATATTGTATCTGGCTTTACCCTTATATTGACTGTTGACTATATTGACTGGCTTTGTGCTTTTAATCAATCCAATCGCTTTTCCAGTAAAATCTTTGCTTGCTCTTTGACAGAATGTTTAAAATTCAGAGGCGGCATTCTTTTTTTCTAGAAATAGTTCAATTCTCAAATGTGGTGAGATTATTTTGAACATTAAAATCTCATCTTGTGGTTCAATTGCAACACCATCCAGTTTACAATAAATTACACAATTCATTTTGTAGAACAAGTCCCTTTCCTAATAAGGTCAAAGGACTTGAATCATTTGAAATGCATTGGTGCTCATTCTCCATCAGACCATTTTTAACCGGAATAAGTACTGTAATCGGAATAACAAGTTGTTTATTACTGATCCCTACAACTTGGTCTTCTCCTCCCAAGAGGGGAAAGTTTGGGACTTCCACAAAAAAAACTCTATCAATCAAAAATGATGAAGGGCGACCAATGACTTCTCTGTCAACATATGGGCCACCTTGGTCTCCCTCTAGTACTTTTCTAAGTAAGCAATCCTCCTCCCCACTCAGGCACTGTCATTGTGAACTTCTCCCTGCCAACTCATCATTAAGAATCAATGGATTCTGCTGCTACTCTATACCATAGGCATAAGGCATCTTGTTTCTCATGTTTTGCTGTATCACTGGGGCTGAAGGCATTGACATTCAAAATGATTTCTGACTCTGCACACTTTGCTTAGCATTTTAACACATTCAGGATTATCTCCATATTTCTTTGCATGTGTGGAATTAGTTCCACATTTTTCATGAATCCTATCAGGATTCTGACAACACTCCCTCTGTGTCACAAATTTTACCACAGAAGTGACAAGTTGTATTCTTTTTCATCACTTCAACATTATACTTATACTATCACCTGTAGCGCCACTTTTCATCTGCATTTCATTCATTCCACACCGAACCAAATTTATCTTTGAGCCCGTTTGATTTCAAGGTCTTTTTCCAATTGCTTTTTCTGGGCAATCATAAACTTCAAATTAATTCTGCTTTGCTCTGCCGGCAGTGTTTGCAGAGTTTTCCCCCACTCCTCACTCTGTGTGGAGTTCTGAAAAACTCAGCGAAGCGATGCAGAGTGGAGTTTTTTCTCTTGCTCACCAACGTTCACTTGGTGAGTGCAAGTGAGAGAAATCGCTGAGTTGGCGAGCACGATCAAGATTTCTGAATACGAGCAGTTGCAGGAGGCCGCGACCGCTTGTGATGAGAAAGTTGCCTCTCGCTTTGAGGAAGCTGCAGCTCAAGTAGAAAATCTTTCTTGGGGTTGTCGACTTCGTTATGTTTCTTGAAAATCTGCAGCAGCCTGTCATAAAAAGCATGCACTGACTCTTTCGGCTCTTGAGAGTCTCTAAGAATATTACACTAATTTATATACTCAGGAACTCATTTTTCCAACTATTTAATAACATTCTTGTAGTTAGTAGCTATCTCTTCAAAGGATGACCACTTGGAATCATACCAGTATATTCTTGTGCAGGCCACGTAGTAAATGCATATAAATCAGCTTTAATCCATGGCACATACACAAAATTCCCTCCATGACTGCTCCGATCCCACTTATAAATCACTCACCACATTTCCTGTTCCACCTCCAGTCTTTTTAATTTTTTTTAATTTGCTATTCCCCATTCCACCTCTCTCAATATTTTTTTAAATTACTCAAATTCCTGTTTTTCTAAATTAAATCGTTAATAAGGGCTCTCAGTGTCATTAATCCCATCTCTTTAATTTAAATATGTGTCAAATCCATTCTATAGATTTGTTTCCCGTTTTTCTTCTTACTAATATCATCCTCTAATTCGTCAGCTACCTCTTCCATTTTATCATTTGCTTCATTTGCAAATATGGCTGCCTCTTTGAGCAAATATCTAATTTCATCATGATTATAGGTCAACAGCCTTTTCAACTCAACATTAACCTGCAACATTTCAGCAAGTTCAATTTTTAAAATGCTAACATTAATTTCTTTAGAGGCCACTTCAACTACCACTGCTTTTACAGGTGTTGAATACACCTGATTGTATATCTTCACTTGTGCTAGGCACAGCTGTCATCAATATCCCTGCTGGTGCACACAGTACCACCACAGCAATAGCAGAACTCAGTACAACTGTACCGCCACATCCCCCAGCACCCACATCAGTAATGAGCTAGTGCCACTTGTCTCCGCTGGTCTTGATATGTCTAGGTGGTCAAGAATTCAAAAGTTCATTAAACAAATTATCTGCTTAATCAGAATCATTAATTTGCATCTTTCTTTTATTTGTCTTGTCTTTAACATTTGTTTCCTTATCTGTACCAGGAAACATTCTTACACACTCAATCATAAGCTCTCTCCAGCATTTCTTTCCTTTTCCCACTTACTCTCGTGCCACTGACTAAATGAGCCCCTTGCCTATTTTGTCATTTTCTTTCTCTCTTTGTCTGTTGCCCTTCCATCCCACCTTTTCATAGCCTCAAACTGTGTCAGTCTGCTATCAACTTCATATCATATATCCTCTGAGGAAATCTAACTTCTTAGTATTTAAAAGGAAACTTCAAATTTTTGTTAGAAGTAGTATAATCAGTAGAAAGGTTTTCATTGAACTTCAGATGAACTGTATAACCATTTCTCCAAGAGCTGATTTATGGCCCAAGCTGTGGGCTCCTTGTATTTCCCAAACCAGCAGAGCTTTCTGCAGAGGTCTGTGTAAACAGAAACACAGTTAGTTAAATCAAATGAAAAGTTGTGCAGCCTTGAATTCACTGGAAACAAACACACAGTTGCATTTCCTCTCCTCCACCTTCACCCAGCACATACAATGAGAAGGCTGTTTTTCAGTGAAATAGAATGCAGGCCTCTCTCATACCTCTGATTGGCTGTTGCTAGCCAATCAGTGTCAAGGTGTGTTTCACAAAACTGGAAATGTGTTGATATGACTGAGGGATGAGGAATGAGGAGTAGGGATGATGGATGAGGAGTAGGGATGATGGATGAGGTGTGAGAAGTAGGAATGATGGAATATGGATGAGATGCAGGGATGAGGGATGAGAAGTAGGGATGATGGAAGAGAAGTAGGGATGAGAAGCAGGGATGAGAAGTATGGATGATGTACGATGGATGAGAAGCAGGGATGAGGGATGAGAAGTAGGGATGATGGAAGAGAAGAAGGGATGATGTATGATGGATGAGAAGTAGGGATGATGGATGAGAAGTAGGGATGATGAAAGAGAATCAGGGATGATAGAGGAGAAGTAGGGACGATAGATGAGAAGTAGGAATGCTACACAGGGATGAGAAGTAGGGTTGATGGATGAGAAGTAGGCTTGATGGATGAGAAGTAGGGATGATGTATGATGGATGAGAAGTAGGGATGATCGAAGACACGCAGGAATGATGGATGAGAAGTAAGGATGAGGAGTGAGGAATGAAGATGTCCTAAAATGGATGCTGTGGTGATGAAAATTATGTTGCAGTGTGCAAAAATCTTTCGCACAGAGTAAGGCGAAAATGAATAAGGAAAATGCAACCTGTCTGATACGTGAAAATAAGACAATTCACAAAACTTCACCTGTCTAAAAAACTTTGCAGGAGTGTCTGTGACACTTCTAAAAATCTAAAAAATGTATTCATGCTCAGAATCCTAAATTAAAGCCTTTTCCGGGTACATCTCTATTTATGTGTGTGAAAGGTTCAGTGCTTCGAACTGCTATAGATAAATTATAGTATTTAATTAATAATCCAGTAGATTATTGCCTTTTGTTTGTTTCTGACCTTGGGAGCTATAGCCTTCAAATCAGAAGCTAGGAGAGGAACATCCTGCACTGTCTGATTTTGCCAAATGTCCACATTTCCTACTATAGCAAAATAAATGTGTGTTCTGCTGATGCTCTAGTTGTTACAGTTCTATATAAATCTCACAATGACCTTGACAAAATAATTACAACTTGAGAAGATTTTTTGCACCCACAAGCATTTCTCTTTGGCTGTATGGGTTTAATAATATCCTAATGTCACAAAAATAGCCACAGTGCTGACAGCCTACAGCATTTTGCTTCATGTCCTAATAGTTACATTTAATGTACTTATTTTTTTCAGCTTTGCCCTCCACTGGGGAGAAGATGAGCAAGCCAAATCTGTGAGCAGAAAGCTATTAACGCGGGTGTCCCTGATGACTAAGTGATGTGACTTTGGAATGAAATACAAAGACTGAGGTGTAAATCTAAAATCCAACATTGTTCTTGTATCATTTATTTTCCAGGCAGTCCGGTATAAAATTAAACATTGCCCCCATCCTAGAGGTTCACAAAAATATGACACATCCTTCGAGATTTACATGTTTTTAATTGGGAAGAGGCCGTGGTACTGATTCACTAAAGAGGTGCATGCATGTGCTCCAGATTTCTTTGTGCATGCACACCCTTACATTCTCACTAGCACAGGACTCCTAGGCCCAGATTTACTAAGGGCTTGCATAGGTCTTGTCACGGATAAAGCATGGGTGTCCCATGCATAATTCCACGGTGTTTGCTGCATTCCCAGATTTACTAATGATTCAAAGTGCTATGCCTTCCCAGGGGAGGTGTAGCACGGAGAAATATGAATATTTCTCCTCTTTTTTTCCTCTGTCCATGTGTGCAGCATTCTGCGGTACACATAGACAATGGAAAAAGCCTCAGAGTATTTATTTTTATTCAGGAAGGTATCCCTTCTGGCACAAAAAAAATAATGTCTGCAATGCAGGAACCCTGGCACTAAGGTGCCAGGGTGCCTGCTTGGTGCTTGGCAGCTACTAATGTGCCAGCACAGAGAAAGAGCAGGAGTACCCGTATCTTGGTAGATATGGTACATTCCTGCCTTCTTCATTTACTGCAGTGCAACAAATTGACTTGCTGTGTTATGCTGCGACAAATGTTAGTATATCTACACCCAATTGCCGAACCGGAGGTAAAGTAGGCAATTGGTCTAATAACTTAGGCCCCAAAACATTAAGGGCTTGCATTGCCCTTGCTTCATACAAGATGACGCAAGGGCAATGCAAGCACTTAAATGACATTAACTATGCAGTGCAAAGCCACCTTGCGTGGCTCTGCGTGGCATGGTTAGTCTGGAGTAACGGTAAAACAACAGTAATATACACACGGTTCCAAAACATAAAAAAGGTTCTCTTGAAAAGACGGTATACCAGAAAAAGCCATTTCTTTTAGAGCAAGAGCCCTCACTCACCAGCCGATGACATGCTTCATCACTGGGCCATGCTCCTTGTCAGGCCGGCACTGCAATGCCTGACGGGCCCCTCAAGGGGGCTCTTTGCCGGAGATCTTTTAGAGGATGGTGTTGGCCGGTCAAAACATACAAAAAAGGAGGAAGGATTGGTAAAGAGAGATGTTTAAAAATGTCTAAAGGAAAAAACTGATAATTTATTCAGATATTAATGCCTTTGACATGGTTAAAAACACTGTATAGGGATATGGCAAAATAATGTTTACAATCCCTCAACAAAGAAGCATACAGTTCGTAAATCTTGTTGAAAAAAAGTAGTACGAAGTGGGGTAACACAGAGTTCTTGTGTCACTCAATCAAAAACAGGAGGTCAACATGTTTCTCGCTATTCATAGTCAAAAAATGATCTTGTGCGATTCTTCAGGACCTAATACGTACCTAATCCTTATAAAAATAAACTCTATTATAAGAGTAATTTGTGTTACCTATTTGGGAAAACAAAAGCCTGGAATACAGAAAGAGAACCATAATCAAAAAAGTATTATTGTTGAACATAGACAATGAGGCATCATATAACGTATTATCCTCAAGTAGTTACACATTACCCTCATAGTGAGTCCCAACAAAGTGCCAAGTGATAAGTAAACCATAGTGAAAGATCTGAAACACAAGCTGTTGTTGGACAATGGATGCTTACCCTCCAAAGACTAATAATAGGGCCTCATCGGGGTAACATCAGGCTTCTCAAACCACTACGGCCTATAATACATAGAGAGCGGAAGCTTAAGTTAAAGATTATCATGTAGTCAGATACGGGGTCAGGCGACCACATCCTAAACAGGTAAGTAAAACATAGATTCTTTAGAGACGTGGAATTATAGCCAGATGACACGAGCCTGAATCATATTCTGTTTGGTATGGAAAATAAATAGATATAAGAAACAGGTATTCTATGTCTCATTAAATACATACGTTCCTTAAAGAGTAATGTAAACCTCTTCAAAAAACAGGTATTACAAATGCCAGACAGTCCAAGCGCACCCCCGTTAACATAATGGATGGGCTAGACAGTAAAAGCTAAATTGCCGTAAGCATTAACATGTGAGTTGCCTCTACAAAAGGAATATCGAGTAGACAAAGCTACTACATTGAATAACGGGTGACGGCGCATCAGCATTGAAGCGCGTTCACCCTTAAAGATCAAGGAAGACGCGTGTCGATTACGGCGCGTCTTTCTTCAATGCGGCTCCCGGCGAGCGCTGCTCGGGCGCTGCTCGTGATGAGCGCGTCTTAAAACAAAAACATGTAGTGTCCCCGAAAAAAGGGGGGGGGGAGAACAGCAAGGCAGAAACCGAAGTGGACGGTTTCTTCAGTGCCACAAGTGAGGAGAGGTGTCACTTACTTGGTGTCTCGTCGAAAATATCGGGTCACCTATAAGCTCAGTCTGGCCCCGGAACACTCAAAGAGAAGTCCAAGGGGGTCTATTTAACAGTAATAGGGAGAGAAAAAGGACTACTAGTTTCAATACAGTCTTGAAACCAAAGAAAGGACAAAAACTGTGTCGGCCATTTGTAAACAGGTTCGTTAATGGGAGTTGTATTAGAATACTTCAAGGAGAGGGGAAAAACAATTAAATACCGAGATTATCTATCTTACAATGGGAAAAAAAACACTGCTAAAGGGGAGGCCCAATAGGTTACCTCGGGCAAAAAGATTTTATTATATATATCTCGTCAAAATAAAGAATTAGAGATGTTGCAGACATCCCTGGACAGGGTATCAATGTAAAAAACTAAGCCATGGGATTTCATCATTCAGTCCGAATAGATGGGTCTTTAGCCTAAAGACCCATCGTTGTTCTTTTTCAAAAAGTCTGTTTGTGCAGTCTTTATTATCTCTGAGAGTTTCCAAAACGACCCACTCGATATCGTCTGGGGTGTGTTGTTTTTCTATTTAGTGGTTGGTCAGTTTTGTAGCGGATCTTTTACATCTGATAGTGCTCCGATGTTCGTTGATACGTATCTTCACCATTCTAGTCGTAATTCCTATATATTTCAAGTTGCAAGGACAGGTGATCATGTAGATACAATTTTTAGTCCGACAGTTGGTATGAAATCTCAACTGCCAATTCTTTGTTTCCCCGATGTTCACCTCGTATGTACTCTTAGTCAAGGGACACGTATTACAGCCCCCACATGGGTGGTGGACCTTCACTCTCAACCACTGCTTCTGGTTAGAGTTATCAGTTAATTGAGGGCGTGTGGGTCTAGTATGGACTACCAAGTCTTTAATGTTGTGTGTCCTCTTAAAGGCAAACAAAGGGCTCGCTAAAGTCTCACCTGCACTATTAAGGATGGGCCATAATCTCTTGATAATACCCTTTATACGATTACTCTGGGGGGTGTAAGTAGTTACACACGTAAGTCTCGATTGTCGTGTGCGGGTATTGTTAATTAGAAGAGTTTCCCTAGGGATGTTGCTAGCTCTCTTCTTGGCTTGTCTGATAAATTTTGCCGGATAGTTGCGGTCCCCAAGTTTCTGGCACAACGTCTTGGCTTGGAGATGAAAGTCATTTTTATCTGAACAATTACGTCGTATCCGAAGAAATTGTCCAAACGGTAGGTTATCTCGCAATGCCTTAGGATGGTGGCTATTATAGAGGAGAAGGCTGTTCCTATCTGTGGGTTTGTGATACACTGATGAATGGAGGAACCCGTCTTCCAAAATAATTCTAAGGTCAAGAAAGGAAACCTCTTGGTCGGATATATTTGAACTGAAACGAAGATGAGTATCCAGGGTGTTCACCCATTGAGTGAATGCTATGGCTAGTTCCATACTACCCTTCCAGATTATTATTATGTCGTCTATATAACGACGCCATAAACGGATGTTGGAAAAGAATGGTTGTTCAGGGATCAGTTTGTGGCGCTTCTCGAAGGCAAACATATATAGACAGGCCAGACTTGGCGCAAAAGTGCTTCCCATGGAAGTACCCTGTATTTGATGGAAAAGACGCGTCTCAAACTGAAAGAAATTCTCTTGAAGGGCCACACTCGCACATTGCATGATGAAGGCTACAGGGGTGTTATAGGTCCACGTCTCGGCCATAAGTAATTCCTCTATTGCCGCCAAAGTGGCTTCTTGCGGAATATTCGTATAGAGGGCTTCTACATCCAGACAAATCAATATGTCTGTGGGGCCTGTATCGTTGATGGCATCTAATAGAACCAAAGTGTCCTTGGTGTCTTTTAAAAAGGTTGATGTGTTCTGGACAATGGGTTGTAAGAAAAAGTCACAGAATTTAGACAAAGGTTCCAGAAGTGAACCAATACCCGACACTATCGGACGACCGGGAGGGGGGACACCTTTGTGGATTTTCGGAAGACAGTAGAAGTAGGGGGTTCTAGGGTTCTTAGTGTCCAAGAATTCTGCTTCTTGTTTGGTGATCCACCCTGCTGATTCTGCTTCCATTATCATTCCACGGATCATCCGTTGAAGGCGGGGAGTGGGGTCAGTCAAGATATGTCGGTAATACGACTCATCATTCAAAAGTCTAAGACATTCTTGTCTATAGTATGTAGTGTCCATAACCACAATTGCTCCTCCTTTATCTGCTGGTTTCAAAGCGATATCAGGGTTATGAGATAAGGAGAGTAAAGCTGTACGCTCTGAGTTGGACACATTTTGAAAAGTTCGTACAGGTTCTAATCGTTGGATCTCATGACGTACAGCATTCTCAAAAGTGAGTATCTCTATGGGGACGGAGGTCACAGGCGGTGTGAATGTCGAGGGGTTCCTAAGGCCAGTGTCGCCCTCAGATTCCATGGGTGGTTGATCTTTAAAGAAAAAATGTAATCTTATTTTGCGGAATAAAGCGGCCATCTCACAGTTCATCCTGAACTGATCTTCCTTGGGGGTGGGTACAAAGCCCAAACCTTTCTCCAGGACCACCACCTCTGTGGGGGTTAAGGAGGAACTGGACAAATTGACAACTAGATTTTCTTTTGTGTTGTCACGCTGCGGCTCCTGGTTACCATCTGCGGTTCTTCCTGTGCCCAGTGTACATTCCTTCCCCTTCTTTTGTTTCTGCCTCTGCCTCTGCCCCGGCCTCTTCCTAAAAAAGGATTGAATTGATATTGTGGTTGTGGCTGGAAGAAAGGCATGGGCATAGA
Organism: Pleurodeles waltl; assembly: GCF_031143425.1. Taxonomy (NCBI): domain Eukaryota; kingdom Metazoa; phylum Chordata; class Amphibia; order Caudata; family Salamandridae; genus Pleurodeles; species Pleurodeles waltl. Next base: position 105,740,894 of record NC_090441.1, on the reverse strand, counting down.
TTGCCACGGATGGATCTGCTGGTATGGAAAAGGAGAGTTGTAATGAGGTGGGGGAATATAACGATTCCGACTTGGCCTCTGTCCTTCATCACTACTCCAGTCCTCCGAACTTGAACTGAAGTTGGATGGACGGGTCTTTCGTTGCGGGGCGTCAGACTCATCTGAGGTCTCCGAAGTTCCCTCACAATGATAGTCACTTGTCGTGTAGGGGTAGATTTTCTCCCTACTAAAGCGTTTGATATCTTTTTGCAGTTTGTTGATCTTTTGTCTTGTAAGATATTCTTTAGTCTCGTTGAGTTCCAGATTGATTTCTGCCAAACGAGACTTAAACTGAGAGAGTTGAACTGTAGTTTTCATAGCCGTCTCAGTGATGGAAATCTGAACAGTAATAGAGTCAGCCAAACGTTTAGATGTGTTAATAATCAAGATCAACCAATCCCGGGTACACTTCCATGAGATCTGTGACCAGTCTAATCGGAACTGTAAATCCTGTAAAAAAATTCTAGGGACGTTGGTGACGATAAGTCCATTCGGTGAGATATTGGCCCACAGATATTCGGTCATGATTGTGCCATGTAAGATGGTTTTAATCAGTTCTCTCTTCAAAGCCGACAGCTTCGTCCAATCTTCTTTCATACCACTAGAAGGACTGCTGTTTTCATCCCCTAGGATCGAGGGTGTTTGAAGGATCGCCTGTACCATACTATCGTCAAAACTAAGACCCTGTAGGTCTGACATGTTCACCACCAAAAAAATGTATTGGGGTGTATTGTAAAAAACAAAGAAAGCCCCGTAGCCAACAGGCTACTCTAAATCATCAAACAATCACAGCGGGGGGGCAAAAAGGGAGGTTCGGAGGAAAAAGAGAGAGACACTCCTGGTCCCGTGTGTAGGTCTCCCAAGTATAGGTAAAACAACAGTAATATACACACGGTTCCAAAACATAAAAAAGGTTCTCTTGAAAAGACGGTATACCAGAAAAAGCAATTTGTTTTAGAGCAAGAGCCCTCACTCACCAGCCGGTGACATGCTTCATCATTGGGCCATGCTCCTCGTCAGGCCGGCACTGCAATGCCTGACGAGCCCCTCAAGGGGGCTCTTTGCCGGAGATCTTTTAGAGGATGGTGTTGGCCGGTCAAAACATGCAAAAAAGGAGGAAGGATTGGTAAAGAGAGATGTATAAAAATGTCTAAAGGAAAAACTGATAATTTATTCAGATATTAATGCCTTTGACATGGTTAAAAACACTGTATAGGGATATGGCAAAATAATGTTTACAATCCCTCAACAAAGAAGCATACAGTTCGTAAATCTTGTTGAAAAAAAGTAGTACAAAGTGGGGTAACACAGAGTTCTTGTGTCACTCAATCAAAAACAGGAGGTCAACATGTTTCTCGCTATTCATAGTCAAAAAATTATCTTGTGCGATTCTTCAGGACCTAATACGTACCTAATCCTTATAAAAATAAACTCTAGGATAAGAGTAATTTGTGTTACCTATTTGGGAAAACAAAAGCCTGGAATACAGAAAGAGAACCATAATCAAAAAAGTATTATTGTTGAACATAGACAATGAGGCATCATATAACGTATTATCCTCAAGTAGTTGCACATTACCCTCATAGTGAGTCCCAACAAAGTGCCAAGTGATAAGTAAACCATAGTGAAAGATCTGAAACACAAGCTGTTGTTGGACAATGGATGCTTACCCTCCAAAGACTAATAATAGGGCCTCATCGGGGTAACATCAGGCTTCTCAAACCACTATGGCCTATAATACATAGAGAGCGGAAGCTTAAGTTAAAGATTATCATGTAGTCAGATACGGGGTAAGGGGACCACATCCTAAACAGGTAAGTAAAACATAGATTCGTTAGAGACGTGGAATTATAGCCAGATGACACGAGCCTGAATCATATTCTGTTTGGTATGGAAAATAAATAGATATAAGAAACAAGTATTCTATGTCTCATTAAATACATACGTTCCTTAAAGAGTAATGTAAACCTCTTCAAAAAACAGGTATTACAAATGCCAGACAGTCCAAGCGCACCCCGTTAACATAATGGATGTGCTAGACAGTAAAAGCTAAATTGCCGTAAGCATTAACATGTGAGTTGCCTCTACAAAAGGAATATCGAGTAGACAAAACTACTACATTGAATAACGGGTGACGGCGCATCAGCATTGAAGCGCGTTCACCCTTAAAGATCAAGGAAGACGCGTGTCGATTACGGCGCGTCTTTCTTCAATGCGGCTCCCGGCGAGCGCTGCTCGGGCGCTGCTCGTGATGAGCGCGTCTTAAAACAAAAACATTTAGTGTCCCCGAAAAAAGGGGGGGGGGAGAACAGCACGGCAGAAACCGAAGTGGACGGTTTCTTCAGTGCCACAAGTGAGGAGAGGTGTCACTTACTTGGTGTCTCGTCGAAAATATCGGGTCACCTATAAGCTCAGTCTGGCCCCGGAACACTCAAAGAGAAGTCCAAGGGGGTCTATTTAACAGTAATAGGGAGAGAAAAAGGACTACTAGTTTCAATACAGTCTTGAAAACAAAGAAAGGACAAAAACTGTGTCGGCCATTTGTAAACAGGTTCGTTAATGGGAGTTGTATTAGAATACTTCAAGGAGAGAGGAAAAACAATTAAATACCGAGATTATCTATCTTACAATGGGAAAAAAAACCACTGCTAAAGGGGAGGCCCAATAGGTTACCTCGGGCAAAAAGATTTTATTATATATATCTCGTCAAAATAAAGAATTAGAGATGTTGCAGACATCCCTGGACAGGGTATCAATGTAAAAAACTAAGCCATGGGATTTCATCATTCAGTCCGAATAGATGGGTCTTTAGCCTAAAGACCCATCGTTGCTCTTTTTCAAAAAGTCTGTTTGTGCAGTCTTTATTATCTCTGAGAGTTTCCAAAACGACCCACTCGATATCGTCTGGGGTGTGTTGTTTTTCTATGTAGTGGTTGGTCAGTTTTGTAGCGGATCTTTTACATCTGATAGTGCTCCGATGTTCGTTGATAAGTATCTTCACCATTCTAGTCGTCATTCCTATATATTTCAAGTTGCAAGGACAGGTGATCATGTAGATACAATTTTTAGTCCGACAGTTGGTATGAAATCTCATCTGCCAATTCTTTGTTTCCCCGATGTTCACCTCGTATGTACTCTTAGTCAAGGGACACGTATTACAGCCCCCACATGGGTGGTGGCCCTTCACTCTCAACCACTGCTTCTGGTTAGAGTTATCAGTTAATTGAGGGCGTGTGGGTCTAGTATGGACTACCAAGTCTTTAATGTTGTGTGTCCTCTTAAAGGCAAACAAAGGGCTTGCTAAAGTCTCACCTGCACTATTAAGGATGGGCCATAATCTCTTGATAATACCCTTTATACGATTACTCTGGGGGGTGTAAGTAGTTACACACGTAAGTCTCGATTGCCATGTGCGGGTATTGTTAATTAGAAGAGTTTCCCTAGGGATGTTGCTAGCTCTCTTCTTGGCTTGTCTGATAAATTTTGCCGGATAGTTGCGGTCCCCAAGTTTCTGGCACAACGTCTTGGCTTGGAGATGAAAGTCATTTTTATCTGAACAATTACGTCGTATCCGAAGAAATTGTCCAAACGGTAGGTTATCTCGCAATGCCTTAGGATGGTGGCTATTATAGAGGAGAAGGCTGTTCCTATCTGTGGGTTTGTGATACACTGATGAATGGAGGAACCCGTCTTCCAAAATAATTCTAAGGTCAAGAAAGGAAACCTCTTGGTCGGATATATTTGAACTGAAACGAAGATGAGTATCCAGGGTGTTCACCCATTGAGTGAATGCTATGGCTAGTTCCATACTACCCTTCCAGATTATTATTATGTCGTCTATATAACGACGCCATAAACGGATGTTGGAAAAGAATGGTTGTTCAGGGATCAGTATGTGGCGCTTCTCGAAGGCAAACATATATAGACAGGCCAGACTTGGCGCAAAAGTGCTTCCCATGGAAGTACCCTGTATTTGATGGAAAAGACGCGTCTCAAACTGAAAGAAATTCTCTTGAAGGGCCACACTCGCACATTGCATGATGAAGGCCACTGGGGTGTTATAGGTCCACGTCTCGGCCATAAGTAATTCCTCTATTGCCGCCAAAGTGGCTTCTTGCGGAATATTCGTATAGAGGGCTTCTACATCCAGACAAATCAATATGTCTGTGGGGCCTGTATCGTTGATGGCATCTAATAGAACCAAAGTGTCCTTGGTGTCTTTTAAAAAGGTTGATGTGTTCTGGACAATGGGTTGTAAGAAAAAGTCACAGAATTTAGACAAAGGTTCCAGAAGTGAACCAATACCCGACACTATCGGACGACCGGGAGGGGAGACACCTTTGTGGATTTTCGGAAGACAGTAGAAGTAGGGGGTTCTAGGGTTCTTAGTGTCCAAGAATTCTGCTTCTTGTTTGGTGATCCACCCTGCTGATTCTGCTTCCATTATCATTCCACGGATCATCCGTTGAAGGCGGGGAGTGGGGTCAGTCAAGATTTGTCGGTAATACGACTCATCATTCAAAAGTCTAAGACATTCTTGTCTATAGTATGTAGTGTCCATAACCACAATTACTGGTTTCAAAGTGATATCAGGGTTATGAGATAAGGAGAGTAAAGCTGTACGCTCTGAGTTGGACACATTTTGAAAAGTTCGTACAGGTTCTACTCGTTGGATTTCATGACGTACAGCCTTCTCAAAGGTGAGTACCTCTATGGGGACGGAGGTCACAGGAGTGCCTCTCTCTTTTTCCTCCGAACCTCCCTTTTTGCCCCCCGCTGTGATTGTTTGATAGTCTGGAGTAACCCCAGGCAGGGCAAGTTGCTGCTTTATGTTACTCTGCCCTGGAAGGCATTCAATGGATGGAGCGTGGGTATTCCCATTGTTTTTGTCATTTCCAGATTTACTAAGAGTAAATCTGGGAATGTATTAAAACACTATGGTTTCCCAGGGCAGGTGTAACTCGGAGAACTTTGTTTACTTCTCCTCATTTTTTCCTCTGTCTATGTATGCATTCTCTAGAACATGTAGAAAAAGGAAAAATCCTCAGAGGATTGTTTTTGTGCAGGGAGGTATCTCTTTCTGCATGAAAAACAATCATGCCTACAATGCAGGAATCCTTGCACCATGGTACTGCATTGGCACTTGTGAGACACTAGTGAGCTATTGCAGAGACAGAGCAGGAATGCCCCATATCTTAGTAGATATGGCGCATTGCTGCCCTCTCCATTTGATGGAGTCCAGCAAGTTGTCTTGTTGCATTTGGCCAGATGTTAGTAAATCCTTCCCACAGTCTCTACTAACAGGGCAGTCAAAGATTTTTGGCACACAAGAAGAAAATCCAAGTGGCTCTGCTGATACTCTATCCCCTTAAGCATTACTCAACATCACTCACCTGCACACACTGTTCCTCACATGTCAACCTGATGTGTTTTAATATATAGACAAATCAAAGTCCATAACTGAAGGAAGTGGCACACACACACATGGAAATACAAAAGCCAATGCATGAATAGGTACAGCCTTATAAATACACTGGTAAAAATGTACACCGACGAGGAGGCAAATGCACACTAAAGTGCATACAAACTTTAGCAGATATGTACATACAGGCTCCCAGGTAGGTATATGTATACACAGGCACACACATAAGCAGGCAAACACACGAACACACAGAGGTTGGTAGACACAAACATGCATGGGGACATACACAAAGCTAAAAATATATGCGCACACACACATACATAGACCTATACACATAGATAGGCACACTCACCCCCCCACATTTACTCTTAAAAGAGAATGGGTGTATTATGGCTTTGCTAGTACTGCTCTGGTCAAGGTGCTATCGGCACCAGTACATTGAGGGCCTTGCTACTAGTCTTCGTCCATGCCACCTTGTGCGGTGAAGTGTTTGAATGCCAGTTGGGGTCGATCTTTGTAAATGATAGAGTATCATGGTTGGGTGCAGGTGGTGAAGTTGCAAGACATTGTTGTCAGTTTTTTTAAATACGACAGGAGCCAGTCATACTCTCAACAAGCTGTGATGATGGAATGATCTGTCTCTCAGGGATCCAGAATTGGACAACTATCTGAAGCTGAACAAGGGAAAGATTCTTTTGGTAGGTGATATGACCTCTCGCTGATCAACTAGGCTTGTTTTGGGCCTCTACCAAGTCGTTTTACAAAGCTAAAAATCTGGAGGCATTGCTCCATCAACTTGTCTATCAAAGTTTAGGTACAAATGGTTAGGCTGGTGGGCTTTCTACAGCTCAGTTTTCTTCAGGGCACACCACCATTCTTGCACAAATCTACTCATGCCTGGCTAGTGAAATTTTGTTTCTTACTAGTGGACTAAAGAAGGCCCAAAACTCTAAGAATCCCATCTACCTGCTGGTAAGTTGCACACACTGCAGACATTGTTCGTCAGACTGGCTTTCAGCGTACCTAATTGATCACATTTCTTCAGCTCACTAGTACCTTGACTGCTTCCCAGTGAAATATCACATTCAGTTTAACACCCTGTATATGGCCTATCATGCCTTCCATGGGACTAGTCTAGCAGTTGCACTGACTTAGAGCCTGATTATAAGTTAGAGCGAGTGATATTTTCTCTTGGTGTACTGCTCTCCCTGATCACAGTTGATGCAGTTTTCTCACATCCAGTTTTACTGGTTACAGAAACAACATACCTCATTTTGGGGGAAAATAATTTGGTGCACTGGACCCAATTTTACCAGTTAGTACATAGATCTGGTAAACTCAAATGAGGCTTTAGTTACAACAGCAGGCCAAGCTCCGCAGCCCTCTGCACCCTGACTTTTTTTTCTCACAAGAGGGAAGTATTCAGTGCTCCCCACAGCCAGAACTAATCTTATTCACTCAGCCTTCCCTAAACCCTTCCTTACCCCACACAAAAGCCTCTGTGCACATTTACCACCTACATGGAAAATGTGTAAGTTAAACCAGTCAGAAAAGGCAGTTCCGTCACTGCACAGTTATGTTTTTTCCTTGTAATTGCACAATGGCGGTGCAGTCTACGCCACCACTACAGTGCCGCGATGAAGGGGTGGGCCCTTTAGAGAGGTGGTTCACCAAACTTTGAAATGCCCTCCAGCTGGACAAATGCCCTACTGCAGGTTCCTCTTTTTCTGTGGGAGTGGAAAGATATCTTCTGCTCCCTCCCCATTTGTTCTTTTGGACTTCTAAGTGCACCGAGTTTGGTTAAACCCTTAAATATAATTTAAGAAGGACATAAGTAATTAAATATGTCCTAAGGGACAGCTTATTTAGAGGCAAAAAGGATAATCAAAAGGCATAAAATGTCTGCATCAGGAAAAGGAATTATTGGCGGGGACGAAGGTCACAGTCTGAATTAGATGTGCCTTTTTGGTGCCTTGAAAAGTCCTTTGTTGTTAGAGAGTTTTGATCCAACAATAGCTCTGACTGGTGAATGGGCTAGAAAATATGGCACAAGAGATCTTTCATTTTACCAACTGGATCGTTATGTTCTATTATCTTCTCTCTCTCAAACCAGCTATCTGTTTTTTCGTCAACTGCTGAAAACGTGTCTCTGCAGGTACCTAGCACACTCAAAGTTAGGATCTAATATATTCTAATCAAACCTGTTCTAAACTAATCTGGAAGATTGAGCTATAACACTATTATCAGCAGTTCTTTCCGACATATTTTGATTTAGACACAGTAATTCGGTGAATCACATTGCATGAGTGGATTTGTTCTACAGCGACAAAATAGCATTTTGAAGCCTGAAGCATCTCGTAGATTACTTTGGGGAGGAATGGAAATACCTCATTTAGCACAGTGAATGGAACTTTATTCCCACTTTGAAGATGCTTGTGGAAATTGAACACGACTTTTGCAGTCTACTTCAGTTCCAAGCTGCAACACTGAGATATTGTTGTAACTCACAACTGAATAATGGATTAACTCGTTTGTGTTTTACAGCTCCAGGACGCCACACAGCTTCCCACATGCATCCCATACTTACTGTCCTGAAAACCTCAATGTTACAGCATGTGATAGGGGGCTTGTGAAATGTAAAAGTGTTGTCTGTATAAGCCAGTGTTCAAGAACTACAGTGGCACGGAAACAATAGAGGCGAAGGACATGCTTCATTTTGTGTTTAGATTTGTGGAAGGGCTGAGACCAGAGATAGGTCAGATGATAAAGTCGCATTTGATTTGTTGGCAGTCGAAACCGATTGATGAGGTGTTGAATTATGCGAAATACTGTAGCGACGAAATTGAGGTGAAACAGAAAAGGTTGAAAGAGAAAGTGATGGTGATGGAACTTAAGGCAGCTCAGACAGGTCTGCAAGGTTTGCAAGGGTTGCAAGGGTTCCAACAGCAGGTACCGCAGCCGCAGCCGCAGGGAAATATGGTGTTTCAGCCACAGGCGAGAGGCAGAGGTAGAGGAGGTTTTGGGAGTAATGGTCCGGATTTGAACACTGTTGTGATTCTGAATGGTGTGCAGGCAATGAAAAAGGTGATGCCGTGTCACGTGTGCGGAATCGTCGGACATTGGAAACGCGAGTGCCCGATGGTGGTGCAGGAAGGTTCAGGTGTTGGTCAGCAGAACAACGATGTCAATGCATTCCAGACAATGAGGGGACCGAAAATGAGAGGTCCAAACCCAAATTTTCAGACCATAAATCAGCTGCAGGGATTACAGCCTATGCAGCCGCAGCAGATGCAGATGCCCCGTATGCAGATGACGCAAATGCAGCCAGTGCAACAGCAGTTACCAATGGTACCTAATCAGCAAATGCAAATACCTTTGGCACCAATGGGTCAGCAGCAAGTGATGCTTCCTCCACAGGTCTCGAGTCAGGTGATGAGTACAAATGGCACAGTACAACAGTTCCCATTACACAGTGAGAACGGAATTAACGATGCATGGGAGAGTGAAAGTTCAGATGAGGAAGGAAATTGTGTGCTTGCAGCATCCTTGGAAGTTGATCAAAAGGGTCCATATGTAGAGGGAAGAGTCATGGGTCATCGTGTTTCATTCTTGGTTGACACAGGAGCCACACGTTCAACTGTTAGGAGCATTGAAGTACCAAATTTGCCACTCTCAGGGAGAACAGTTCAGGTAGTGGGAGTAGCAAACAGGTACCTGACAAACCCAATCACAGATCCAGTACCAGTCAGGATTGGTAACTATCAAGGGGTACATAATTTTGTGGTATGTGACTCAAGCCCGATAGCACTGTTAGGGAGAGACCTGTTGTGCAAATTGGGATGTTCGATTATGTGTTCGTACGATGGAATCAGAATTCAGACGAGCAGTGATGGGGAAGAAGAGGACAGTGTAGAAGGGGATGAGATGGAAATTGTCGATGAAAAATATCCTCTGATTAACCTTCTTCCGATGATAACTGAAGAAGATATTCCAGCTGAATTACGGGAAACAGTCGGAAAGGAAGTGTGGGATATGACAGGAAAAGAGGTGGGATTGGTGAAAGGAGTGGAACCAGTGAAAGTGACAGTAAAACCCAATGCAACTTTCCCCAAACCCCACAATACCACATGGCACAAGACACCCTCATGAAAGTCGCCCAACTCATTGACGAGTTTGTAAAACAGGGAGTATTGAAAGAAGTGTTAAGCAGTCCATGTAATTCACCAATCATGGGACTAATAAAGCCGAGTGGAAAGGTCCGAATTGTGCAGGACTTGAGGAAAATAAATGACATCATAGTCAAATGTTGCCCCGTAGTACCGAATCCAGCTGTGATAATGTTTCAAATCCCTTGCGATGCTGAGTGGTTCTCAGTCATCGACTTGTCACAAGCATTCTTTTCGGTACCTCTTCATGAGGATAGCCAATTTCTCTTTTGTTTCAAATTCTTAGACAGAGTTTACAGTTGGTGACGAATTCCTCAAGGGTTTTCCGAGTCACCGTCAATTTTCAATCAGATTCTAAAGAAGGACTTGGAAACGTTAGAACTGCCATTCGAGTCTACTCTAGTACAGTACATTGATGACTTACTGATCGCATCTAAGACAGAAAATGGCTGCACGGCCGATACCATTGCTCTACTGAACCACTTGGGAAGGAATGGACACAAGGTGTCTCCTTCAAAGTTGCAGTTCTGTCAGAAGAAAGTGAAATACTTGGGTCACCAAATAGAGAAAGGGTCACGGAGAATAATGAAGGAAAGAATAACAAGTGTACTTCAAATGAGTCCACCGAAGACGAGGAGGGAGGTGAGGAAGTTTTTGGGGATGGTGAGCTACTGTCGCCAGTGGATTCCCAACTTCTCAACTCTAGCAAAGCCTTTACTGAAATTGACCCAGAAGGATGCTTTGGATGAAATTGAGCTGAAAGGAGATGAGATGGATGCTTTTATTGAATTGAAGGAATGCATGTGTAGGGCTCCAGCTTTAGGTATGCCTGATTACACAAAGCCTTTCACATTGTTTTGTCATGAACGTGATGCATGTTCTTTGTCTGTCTTGACCCAAGCCCATGGTGGCATAAACAGACCAGTAGCGTATTTTTCAGCTACTTTGGATCCGGTCGCAGCAGCACTTCCAGGGTGTTTGCGCGCCGTAGCAGCAGTTGGTACCAGCCTCACTCAGAGTGAAGGAATAGTGATGGGACATCCAGTAACAGTCATGGTCCCTCACTCAGTTGAGATACTTTTGACCCGCTCCCGAACGCAACACATGACTGGAACAAGACTCACAAGGTATGAAACAATAATTCTGGGCTCACCGAATGTGCAGCTGAAAAGGTGCACTACGTTGAATCCAGCAACCTTGCTTCCTGGTGAAAATGCTGAAATTGAGAACACTGAAGACGTTGAGCATGACTGCCTTCAGGTGACTGAATTTTGCACAAAACCCCGACCTGACATCAAGGATACTAAGCTTGATGAAAATGACCAAATTGTTTTTGTTGATGGGTCATGTTTAAGAGATGCTTTGGGAATATTGAAAGCAGGATATGCTGTATGTACTGTCACAGGTGTCTTGGAAGCGTCCTGGCTTCAAGGAGTCTATTCCGCACAAGTAGCAGAGCTTGTAGCCCTTACAAGAGCATGTCAACTGTCTGCATTGATGAAGGTTACCATTTACACTGATAGTCAGTATGGGTTTGGAATTGTGCACGACTTTGGGCAACTATGGTCACAGAGAGGTTTCCTGACTTCTTCAGGATCCCCAGTGAAAAACGGGGAGAGAAAAGGGAATTGTTACATGCCATTCAAATGCCAGCCGAAATTGCAGTGGTAAAGTGTAGTGCTCATACAAAAGGACAGGACTACGTTTCCCTGGGAAATGCTTATGCGGATCAAGTCGCAAGATTTTGTGCCTTGAACTGTATATTGCTCAGGGATGAATGGAATTCGATAAATGAGCCAGAGCTCGAACCAGCTGAAGCATTTGCCTTGAAGGTCGTGGATACAATGGATGAACTAAAAGCATTACAGAATAGCGTCAGGGAGGATGAAAGAGTTTCCTGGATTAATGCACAATGTACAAAGAGACCAGATGAGATATGGGTTTCAAATGAAGGAAAATTTGTCTTACCAAATTGTCTCCTATCGCAGCTTGCGCGGTTCTATCATGGGCAGGCTCACCTAGGGAGAGATGCCATGATAAGATTGTTCAAAACTGATTGGTTTAACCCCACATTCCGTCAAGTTGCAGAAGCAGTCTGCCACCGATGTGTCATTTGTCAACAGATGAACCCAGGAAAGGGAACAGTTGTGAACGTGAGCCACATCGCTAGGGCAGGTGGCCCGTTCAGTAGAATGCAGATGGACTTTATTGAGATGCCTGTGCATGGAGGTCTGAAGTATGTGTTGGTGATTGTGTGCATTTTTAGTCACTGGATTGAAGCATACCCCACACGTAGAAATGACAGCCTTACAGTTGCAAAACTATTGTTGAGGGAGTTAATACCACGTTTCGGATTCCCGATCTCTTTAGAATCAGATAGGGGAAGTCACTTCAATAACGAGGTGATAAAGTTACTTTGCGCAGCGCTGAACATTGAGCAAAAACTGCATTGTAGCTATCGTCCAGAAGCCTCAGGACTGGTGGAGCAGATGAATGGTACACTGAAATCAAGAATGGCGAAAATATGTGCATCGACAAATTTGAAATGGCCTGACGCATTGCCTTTGGTGTTAATGTCAATGAGAAACACCCCTGACAGAAAGACTGGATTGTCCCCGCACGAAATTCTCATGGGCAGGGCCATGAGACTTCCTGCAGTTCCCGCAAACGCGCTTTTGAATATTACAGATGATATGGTGTTAGACTACTGCAAAGGTCTGGCTGACGTGGTTCGCTCTTTCTCTCACCAGGTGGAAGCAACCACCTTGCCACCGATCCAAGGTCCAGGACACACACTGAAAGCAGGTGACTGGGTCGTGGTAAAGAAGCACGTGAGGAAGTCGTGTCTGGAACCCCGTTGGAAAGGCCCTTTCCAAGTGATCCTGACGACAACTACCGCTGTGAAGTGTGCGGGAGTTCCCAACTGGATTCACGCCAGTCATACAAAGAAAGTGTTGTGTCCCACAGATGAGGAAGTTGAAGCGCTGAAACTGCCAGTTCCTGATAACAAAGTGCCAAGCGCTGAGACAGAGCAAAACGGAACTAGAAGCGAACAGGCAGAAACAGAGGAGAGAGAAATATTCTCTGAGGACGAAGCAACCGATTCACTTGGGGAAGACCAAGGAGAAACCTCAGACAGTGACGAAGAAGCTGAAGGTAACAAAGAGCCTGAAGCAGCTGAAGGTAACAAAGAGCCTGAAGCAGCTGAAGGTAACAAAGAGCCTGAAGCAGCTGAAGGTAACCAAGAGCCTGAAGCAGCTGAAAGTGACAAAGAGCCTGATGAAAGTAACGGTGACAAAGGGCTCGAAAGAGGTGAAAAAGCAGGAGAGCCTGGTCAGAGGAGGGCTTTCCCAGAAGCAGACGGTACAGAAAAAGAAAAGAAAAACGTGATTGACTCCCCAGAAGGAGGGGACAAGGCAGAACAGAACGAAACTGTTCAAACTTCATCAGGGGAGATCGCAGGTCCATCAAGTGGACACAGTGCAAAGAAAAGACCAAGTATATCACCAGTAAAAGTAAAGACTAGAGAAAAGTTGAACGACAGTGAAGGGCCAAAAGTGAAAGAGAAAAGAAAGGAAGTGTCTGTCGTATTACCAACATCAAGTGAAGAAAAAGACTTGACCAAAGAGGAAAGTACCAGTGAGGCAGAATCAAAGAGAGAGGCAAAATCGAAAAGGAAAAGGATACCAAACAGGAGATGTTCCGGTCCAGAATGGGCATATGTAGTCAATGACGATTGGACTGACGAATTTGTATCTCTTAGCCTCGAGAACGAAGAAGAAGAGATACCAATAGAAAAGAAAAGTTTTATGGACACTGTTGATTGAAAAAAACTGGTAAATGACATTGCTTGATTAATATAACGTGATACAACCAGCTGAGACATTGCTAAACCGGATGAGACATTTGCTAACTTGATAAGACTTTGATAACCTGATTGACTCTTAAACGCGATTTGAGACGACGTTGCTAACGGAAAAAAAAAAAAAAAAAAAGAGAGAGTGAGTTATTGAACTTTGACAAAAAAAAAAAAAAAAGACTGAGTTATTGCCGAATTGAGACAAATGCTGCTAACCGATAAGTGACTTGGCCTCCTGAAGAAAACTGTGTGAACATTGCGCTCGTTCAGCTTTGTAACTGAATTGCTAAATAGTTTCTTTTTATATAAGTGCTTCTAGCTCTCTGATTCTATACAGATCATGACACAAAATAGTAGAATGAAATATTGTAAATATGCGTGTATAGGCTTGATAGCTGCATGTGTACTAATAATAATGGCAATAGTGCTTGCAACGCGTGGTAAGGGTGAGAATGAGAAAATTGATGCTTATACTTTTGCTCCTGTTACTGTCACTGAACTAACCGCATTGAAAAGACTAGAATTAGATGAGAGACACTTGCATGATAAGAAGGAACTTTCGTATAATGTTTTCTATCGCTTGCTAACAGAATATGTTGAGACTATGGATGCGAAAGATTGTTATGTGTGTACACAGATACCGACATCGGTAAAGGAAGGGGTGACTTATCACCACATGCCTCTTACATATGGGATTACATGTAGTATAGTAACTTCTAGATTTTATGGTCAAACTAACATACAGTATTTTTACTCAAATTATGATGTTACCTTTGCATATGTTCCTATAATAGCGCAGCTAAGCCAGATTGCTAAAGATTGGGATGCTAAAATAATGAGGGAATTTTTCGAGCCAATGCAACCTTTTGAAACAGCTCACGCACATAGGGAAAATCTTACCTGCTCGCTCACTGCAGTAGAAATAAGCTTTTTAGATCGCACAGATGATAGGAGGGCACAAATGAATGCGAAATTAGAAAAAGAGCTAAGTAAGAGGACTTCAGTAGATCATTATGATTTTGCTGCAATAAAAACACAAGGGAGAATAGCTTTAGATGCTTGGCATGTAGGGAAGTTTTGTATATATCGAGGTGAATCTTATTATGACAACATCTTCGTAGGAGCGAGTGAATGTAAACATACGTTTATCTTTAAGGCCAAATGGACATTCATGCTGAACGGACTTGACCCTGTCATACCGGGTGTATATTACATTTGTGGGCATAATGCCTATTATCGTCTTCCAAAGGGATGGTGGGGGAGATGTTATTTGGGTATAGTGTTCCCAAAGGTTTATCAACTGGATGACCTATCGGTGATTTCAAAGACGCCTGGATCTCATCGTATCCAGAAAAGAGAGACCGCAGCTGCTGTGGTAGGAGATATATTTGGAGCCATGATTCCTTCATCGGGAGTTGTGTTGAATTCCATCAAAATAAGAAAGTTGTCTACTATAGTGGATAACATGTTGACAAAGTTTTCAGGTGCTATAATCCTGATAGATGCTGAACTTGCAGCAGAAAGAGCTATGACTCTTCAAAACAGGCTTGCCCTAGACATTCTTTTAGCAAAGGATGGCGGCGTTTGCAAAATGCTTGGTGCGCGTCACTGTTGTACGTATATTCCAGACAACAGTGTGAAAATTAAAACTATGCTTGCAAATTTAACAAAAGAGAGTGCAGACTTGAAGGAATTGAAAGAACCAGGAGTGTGGGAGAAAGTTGGAAAGGGAATTGCTTCAGTGGGAAATTGGCTTGGTGGCATTTGGAATGGAATATTACAAAAAATAATACAGGGAATATTGATAGTACTGATTTGTATATTTGGAATTTGGGGAATAAAAAGGGGAATAATAATGATCATGGCAAGGATTAAAAGAAGGAAGGAAGAGAAAATGATGAAAAGAATGGCAGAAGAATACAAAGCAAGGACAAGGGGAATTAAAAGGCAAAGAGAACTGACAGAATTTTAATGGAATAAAATTTGTGGGAATAGATTTGTGTGATGACAAGTAGTCATCAGAGGAGGGATTGATGACGCAGAAATGAAGATTTTACATTTGTTAGCGCTTAAACGTAGTACTGCAATAATCAAGTGTGACTTTAACCGAACTAATAAAGATTGTACGGGGACAAATGTGCCCTCAGAGTAGTTTGCCAATATTTATAAGCGTGCTTTATATAACGTGATGTATTAGAATTGTACGAACCTGACATAATCGTAAACGTATGCTATGATTTGCTTGTTAGAAATGTTTTAGCTTAGCATAACTTTAGTGGAGGCTTTGGCCTAGTTGCCTGTCTCACGGTTTAGATGCTCGTATTTTTCCAACGTGCTAATAAAAGTGTATTCTTGCTTGAAGCTGTACTTTTCCAGTGGGATCGTTCACATGCTTATCTTTAAGGTTTCGTGCCAGCCTGGCATCTTCTTCTTTGCTCCAAGATCAATCTGCAGGTGCAGACAATGGACGCTCTGAAAGTGAGTTAATTGGTAAAATATGTTGCAACTTACGTTCCCGACTCCAAGGATAATGTATGCCTAGGTAGAAGCTTGTGAACTGTAGTTTTTGATTAGACAATTTGAAGCCAACCTATGAACCCTCCAATGGAAGACCCTA
Organism: Pleurodeles waltl; assembly: GCF_031143425.1. NCBI lineage: Eukaryota > Metazoa > Chordata > Amphibia > Caudata > Salamandridae > Pleurodeles > Pleurodeles waltl. The sequence continues at coordinate 105,724,791 of NC_090441.1, read as the reverse complement.
CTGGATTTGAACTGTTGTCTATTTAAACCAGGTGCACGAGAGGAAAGCGGCCACTACCCATCGGACATTTGGACATTGCCCAATACAGACGCCATTTTGAAAGAGACTTTGATGCTATCTCTAATCGAGAGAAAGAGACTTTAATTAATTCTCGCCCTAGAGACTTTAACTTTGATTCGTCCCTTTGCATGAAGTAATAGTTTTTTCCTTTTGCCGCTGAGAGGCAATTGCCCCGTCCACCCTGCCCCTTTGCCCCGTCCCATGCTGATCGAAACTGGTACCTGTGAGACGAAGACTTCCTTGAATGCTGATTGGATTTGGTAAATATGAAAGGAAAATGTACAATTGCATTGTGTTTCTTTTTAGGTAACCAACTGCTGATTTTTGATAAGAGCCCTAGTTAGGAGTTTTCTAAATTAATGTTGCTAAATTGTTTTTGCATGAAATCCCACATGCAGATGCTAATTTGAGGATAGATGAGGATTCATCTGTCGCACGATGCAATTTGAGACCTTGTTATGCTGACCAATGTATGCTATTAGCTCATTACAGATTATAGTTTTAGTGGTTTGCATTGCTATTATCGAAGGCATTGTTATTCAAATGCTGCATAGATTACATCTGTTTCGCCGTTATGGACAGCTATTAATGTTCATTTACATATATCATTTGGTGTTGAGACATGTTTATATTGTGCTAGCTTTGTTAATATAGGGAAATAAATTCACTAACTTTGCAATAAACTGGTGTGATTATTCATGACCGAAAGGTCATGGTTTCGTCGAAATGTATTCTGGATTAATTGTGAAATGTTATGTTGATCAGGGTATTGCTTATGTTCGTTATTGATTATTGATTTGATCGAATTGATTACTCTCGGGTGAGGAGAGCCCCACTTGGTCAAAAGATTCATCGGCCCAAGAGCGTCCCAATACAGGTAATTTATTAGGTCCGGGAACGCTCTATCAAGAGTTACAAGAGCAAATCAGACTGCAAAGAAATACGACGATTCTCCCTCAGATATTTCTTTTTTAAATAGAGGGTGGAAATGTGGATTTTTCAAAATTTTGATGGAACAATTGAAGAAAGGTTTTAGTTTTAAGTTTGCAAAGGATTACTCTTCATAATCTAAAATACTTGTTTATGTGAGACCTCCTTTTTTCCGCAGTAAATATTATCCCTGGCCCAATGTCTACCCTACACACTGCAAATCAGAGGCATAACCAAAGGGCCACGAGCAAACCAAGGGGTTGAGCAAGTATTTAGCTGTGGACGTGGAGGACTAATGGAAATTTCACACTGCAAGGAGGAGAGTAACTTTCCTTGTGAGAAGACCTGGGCTAGAAATTCGGTTCGGTTGAGAAGTGAGTTTAAGGTGAGGACCTCAAGAAAATAAGAACATATACGGACGACATTAGCTGAAGTCAGTTTCACCTCAATTGACAAGTATAACAAATATTTCGAACTTCAAGCATTCGTTTATACTTCTCTAGTGTTAACGGCCAAACAGCCTTTAAAAGTTGACAAAACACCCCAATAAATAATGAATAAAAACAGATCCCTCCAGAAGAAAACATACAAACTCAACTGGGAGAAAAAGTAACAGATATGTTCCTGCACATTTCATTCAGGAGACTTAACACTTCTATTGCTCAGATTCCTCCTCTCATGATGCAGTTGCATTTGACCTTTTATTATGAGAAAGCACTGCTTGAACTGATTTTGTCAAACTCAAAATCTTAAGAAGGTGTTTTGCTGTCCTAGATTTGAAGAGATCTGCAATTCTTCGGAAACTCATCTAAAAGTTTGAACATATTGATGCTGCAACTGTCAGCGGGAACAATGTCTCAATTCGTTCTTTTAAAGAAGACCATCAACCGTATCTGCCTTCTGTTCAATTACATTTGAAAAAGAGCAATTATTAAAGAACTACATAAAAACAGTAATATCATTAATCCAGAGCGCCTTTAGGAGGCAGGACACGAAAAAGAAAGAGAACCGCAAAGAGCCGAAAAAGTGGGGAGGATAACATTGAAGTGTATCTTAGATGGAAGAGTAAACAGTGACAGAGAAGTGTAGATAGAGAGACTTAAATTTGTTCTCCAGATAAAGGTCAAGGAGATATTTTTTTCACTTCCCACAAAACTGTGAGAGAGAGTCTGCACATTTCAAAGACGAATCTCCTGATACTGCTTGCCTAGTAGCTTTTTTAGTTTATAACTTTTTGTCTTTCAAATATTACATTTTGCATTCTGCCCAGGCTTCTGGTACTTCCTACAATCTTGAGTGCCCCATGAAGATTGTCAGGTCGGAGCAAATATAAGGCTTTATAGATTATGCAGGGAAGCTTCCAAAGTAAGAAGTGTAAATCCTTGAGAACTGCTGTATGTGATCACACTTCCTGGTGTTAGATATCAGATTAGCTGCAGAATGAAGTACAGCTTTGAAGGGTGCTGAGTTGATGTCAGGTTTGACTCAAGTCAAATTTCTAGGGATCTTGCTTCTTTGGATGAGGAGAGTGAGAAATATGCACTGTGCAGAATATCTAGTCCAAGTGCTGAGGATTGTGAAACACAATAGAGTAAGTTTTGCCTGGGTTACACTTTAATAGATTTGCTCTCATTCATTTCTAACATCTTTAGGTAAATTTGTGTCTCATTCGCACTCTAGGTGGCTTCATGTGCAGGTTGAACACTAAAGTAGGTAATGTTAACCAGTGAGGAACACCACATACATAAGGGTGATTTTGCTGGAGACACTGCCTAACCTGTCACCTGATTACGGTTGTTGATAATGAATCTAGCTCATCGCATCATATTATATCAACTATGCCAAAGGCAACAGAGAAATCCAGGAAGCTGAGAAGACAGGTTGCAATGCCACCCATAGCATGGTATGAATATGGTGCAGGATATTAAGTATAGCAGACTCAGTGCTGAAACCACAGCTAAAACCAGATTGCTATAGGTCCATTTTCAAGTGATCAGTGAGTAGGACACAGCATATTTTTCAAAGAGTTCCCCCATCCTAGGCAGATTTGTGACAGGACAAAGGTGATCCCGTTGATGGGACCAAGTGTTGTTTTTTTCAGTGATGTGACCTATTCTCAGGAAAATACCCTGGTTTGAGGGATTAGTAGATTACACCATGATTTATCAAATCGATTGAAGTTGTTTTTTTAGGAAAGCAGATGAAACGAAGTTTATGTAGTTAAAAATTAATTTACAGTTATTTGAAATCAGAGATAGACAGTTCTCTGTTATTGGAGTGAATATTCTTCACCTACTGATGATTCTTTTAAATACTGTGAATGTTGGTTGTGACAGATTGTGAGAAGGTAGCCTCTTTCTAGCCTTGTTACCCCCACTTTTGGCCTGTTTGTGAGTGTATGTCAGGGTGTTTTGTCACTGTTTTCACTGTCTCACTGGGATCCTGATAGCCAGACCTCAGTGCTCATAGTGAAAACACTATGTTTTCAGTATGTTTGTTATGTGTCACTGGGATCCTGCTGGTCAGGACCCCAGTGCTCATAGGTTTGTGGCCTATATGTATGTGTCACTGGGACCCTGTCACACAGGGCCCCAGTGCTCATAGGTGTGCATGTATATGTTCCCTGTGTGGTGCCTAACTGTCTCACTGAGGCTCTGCTAACCAGAACCTCAGTGGTTATGCTCTCTCATTACTTTCAAATTGTCACTAACAGGCTAGTGACCAATTTTACCAATTTACATTGGCTTACTGGAACACCCTTATAATTCCCTAGTATATGGTACTGAGGTACCCAGGGTATTGGGGTTCCAGGAGATCCCTATGGGCTGCAGCATTTCTTTTGCCACCCATAGGGAGCTCTGACAATTCTTACACAGGCCTGCCACTGCAGCCTGAGTGAAATAACGTCCACGTTATTTCACAGCCATTTTACACTGCACTTAAGTAACTTATAAGTCACCTATATGTCTAACCTTTACCTGGTAAAGGTTAGGTGCAAAGTTACTTAGTGTGAGGGCACCCTGGCACTAGCCAAGGTGCCCCCACATTGTTCAGAGCCAATTCCCTGAACTTTGTGAGTGCGGGGACACCATTACACGCGTGCACTACACATAGGTCACTACCTATGTGTAGCTTCACAATGGTAACTCCGATTATGGCCATGTAACATGTCTATGATCATGGAATTGCCCCCTCTATGCCATCCTGGCATAGTTGGCACAATCCCATGATCCCAGTGGTCTGTAGCACAGACCCTGGTTCTGCCAAACTGCCCTTCCTGGGGTTTCACTGCAGCTGCTGCTGCTGCTGCTGCCAACCCCTCAGACAGGCATCTGCCCTCCTGGGGTCCAGCCAGGCCTGGCCCAGGATGGCAGAACAAAGAACTTCCTCTGAGAGAGGGTGTGACACCCTCTCCCTTTGGAAAATGGTGTGAAGGCAGGGGAGGAGTAGCCTCCCCCAGCCTCTGGAAATGCTTTCTTGGGCACAGATGTGCCCAATTCTGCATAAGCCAGTCTACACCGGTTCAGGGACCCCTTAGCCCCTGCTCTGGCGCGAAACTGGACAAAGGAAAGGGGAGTGACCACTCCCCTGACCTGCACCTCCCCTGGGAGGTGTCCAGAGCTCCTCCAGTGTGCTCCAGACCTCTGCCATCTTGGAAACAGAGGTGCTGCTGGCACACTGGACTGCTCTGAGTGGCCAGTGCCACCAGGTGACGTCAGAGACTCCTGCTGATAGGCTCCTTCAGGTGTTAGTAGCCTTTCCTCTCTCCTAGGTAGCCAAACCCTCTTTTCTGGCTATTTAGGGTCTCTGTCTCTGGGGAAACTTTAGATAACGAATGCAAGAGCTCATCCGAGTTCCTCTGCATCTCTCTCTTCACCTTCTGATAAGGAAACGACTGCTGACCGCGCTGGAAGCCTGCAAACCTGCAACATAGTAGCAAAGACGACTACTGCAACTCTGTAACGCTGATCCTGCCACCTTCTCGACTGTTTTCCTGCTTGTGCATGCTGTGGGGGTAGCCTGCCTCCTCTCTGCACCAGAAGCTCCGAAGAAATCTCCCGTGGGTCGACGGAATCTTCCCCCTGCAACCGCAGGCACCAAAAAGCTGCATTACCGGTACCTTGGGTCTCCTCTCAGCACGACGAGCGAGGTCCCTCGAATCCAGCGACTCTGTCCAAGTGACCCCCACAGTCCAGTGACTCTTCAGTCCAAGTTTGGTGGAGGTAAGTCCTTGCCTCACCTCGCTGGGCTGCATTGCTGGGAACCGCGACTTTGCAGCTACTCCGGCCCCTGTGCACTTCCGGCGGAAATCCTTTGTGCACAGCCAAGCCTGGGTCCACGGCACTCTAACCTGCATTGCACGACTTTCTAAGTTGGTCGCCGGCGACGTGGGACTCCTTTGTGCAACTTCGGTGAGCACCGTTTCACACATCCTCGTAGTGCCTGTTTCTGGCACTTCTTCGGGTGCTACCTGCTTCAGTGAGGGCTCTTTGTCTTGCTTGACGTCCCTTCTCTCTTCAGGTCCAATTTGTGACCTCCTGGTCCCTCCTGGGCCCCAGCAGCGTCCAAAAACGCCAAACGCACGATTTGGGATTAGCAAGGCTTGTTGGCATCCTTTCGGCGGGAAAACACTTCTGCACGACTCTTCAAGGCAAGCGGGATCCGTCCACCAAAGGGGAAGTCTCTAGCCCTTTTCGTTCCTGCAGAAACCTCAGCTTCTTCTGTCCAGTCGAAGCTTCTTTGCACCCGCAGCTGGCATTTCCTGGACATCTGCCCATCTCCGACTTGCTTGTGACTTTTGGACTTGGTCCCCTTGTTCCACAGGTACCCTAGATTGGAAATCCACAGTTGTTGCATTGCTGGTTTGTGTCTTTCCTGCATTATTCCTCTAACACGACTTCTTTGTCCTTAGGGGAACTTTAGTGCACTTTGCACTCACTTTTCAGGGTCTTGGGGAGGGTTATTTTTCTAACTCTCACTATTTTCTAATAGTCCCAGCGACCCTCTACAAGGTCACATAGGTTTGGGGTCCATTCGTGGTTCGCATTCCACTTTTGGAGTATATGGTTTGTGTTGCCCCTATCCCTATGTTTCCCCATTGCATCCTATTGTAACTATACATTGTTTGCACTGTTTTCTAAGACTATACTGCATATTTTTGCTATTGTGTATATATATCTTGTGTATATTTCCTATCCTCTCACTGAGGGTACACTCTAAGATACTTTGGCATATTGTCATAAAAATAAATTACCTTTATTTTTAGTATAACTGTGTATTGTGTTTTCTTATGATATTGTGCATATGACACTAAGTGGTACTGTAGTAGCTTCACACGTCTCCTAGTTCAGCCTAAGCTGCTCTGCTAAGCTACCATTATCTATCAGCCTAAGCTGCTAGACACCCTATACACTAATAAGGGATAACTGGGCCTGGTGCAAGGTGCAAGTACAAACTTGGTACTCACTACAAGCCAGTCCAGCCTCCTACATTGGTTGTGCAGTGGTGGGATAAGTGCTTGAGACTACTTACCACTCTTGTCATTGTACTTTTCATAAGAGAAAAATATACAAAACAAGGTCAGTGTATATACACATAGCCAAAAAGTTTTGCATTTCCTCTTTTCACTCTTTTCTAAGTGCTGAAAAGTACTCCTAAACTTTCAAAAAGTTCTTAAAAGTTTAAAAAGTTTTTTTCTGTCTTTCCAAAAAGTTCTGAAAACTTTTGTCTCTTTCTCTATCACTTTAACTCTCTCTAAAAAATGTCTGGCACGGGCCAAAGTGTTGATCTGTCCAAACTTGCATATGACAACCTTAGCTGGAAAAGAGCAAGGAGTCTCTGTATAGAGAGAGGTTTGAGTGTAGGGAAGAATCCTGCCTTGGAACTGTTAATTAACATGCTTAGAGAACAGGATAAGGCCAGAGGTGGCCCATCTGTTGAAAAAGTACCTAATAGTTCCCAATCTGATTCAGGGACTCCCCCAGGAAAAGATTCAGGAAAGAAACTTCCTAGCCTGCCCATTACTAGACAATCTAGCATAGATGGTAATGATGATGAGCCACACCAAAGAAATAGTGTTGTCTCACATCATAGCAAAAGCATTTATTCTCACCATACTGGTAGTAATGTTTCTGTAAACCAAGCTGGTAAGTTGGCTTCTGTAAGGGACAGGTCTCCTTCTGTTCATTCCCATCATAGCTCTGTTTCTAGAAATGTCCCTCCCACCAACCCTGATGACAGAATGTTAGAGAGGGAACTCAATAAGTTGAGGGTGGAACAAACCAGACTGAAGCTTAAAAAGCAACAGCTGGATTTGGATAGACAGTCTTTTGAATTAGAGAAGGAAAGACAGAAGTTGGGTTTAGATACCCATGGTGGCAGCAGCAGTATTCCCCATAGTCATCCTGCAAAAGAGCATGATTCCAGGAATCTGCACAAGATAGTTCCCCCTTATAAGGAGGGGGATGACATTAACAAGTGGTTTGCTGCACTTGAGAGGGCCTGTGTTGTACAGGATGTCCCTCAAAGGCAGTGGGCTGCTATCCTATGGCTATCATTTACTGGAAAAGGTAGGGATAGGCTCCTTACTGTAAAAGAAAATGATGCTAATAATTTCCAAGTTCTTAAGAATGCACTCCTGGATGGTTATGGCTTAACCACTGAACAGTACAGGATAAAGTTCAGAGAGACCAAAAAGGAGTCTTCACAAGACTGGGTTGATTTCATTGACCAGGCAGTGAAGGCCTTGGAGGGGTGGTTACATGGCAGTAAAGTTACTGATTATGAAAGCCTGTATAACACAATCCTGAGAGAGCATATACTTAATAATTGTGTGTCTGATTTGTTGCACCAGTACCTGGTAGACTCTGATCTGACCTCTCCCCAAGAATTGGGAAAGAAGGCAGACAAATGGGTCAGAACAAGGGTGAACAGAAAAGTTCATACAGGGGGTGACAAAGATGGCAATAAGAAGAAAGATGGTGAAAAATCTCAAGATAAGCATGGGGATAAGGGTAAAACCAAAGATCCCACTTCAAATCTTAAACACTCTTCAGAGGGTGGGGATAAAACAAATTATTCCTCTTCTTCCCAACCTGCACACATTAAAAAGCCTTGGTGCTTTGTGTGTAAAAACAGAGGCCATAGGCCAGGGGATAAGTCCTGTCCAGGTAAACCCCCTGAGCCTACCACCACTAATACATCAAGCTCTAGTGTCCCTAGCAGTAGTGGTACTAGTGGTGGGACTGCTGGCAACAGTCAAGCAAAGGGTGTAGTTGGGTTCACTTATGGGTCCATAGTGGAAACTGATGTAATCAGTCCCAAGACAGTTTCTGTCACACCTAGTGGCACTGGCCTTGCCACACTGGCTGCTTGTCCCCTTACAATGGATAAGTACAGGCAGACAGTTTCAATAAATGGTGTTGAGGCCTTGGCCTACAGGGACACAGGTGCCAGTTTCACTTTGGTGACTGAAAACCTAGTGCACCCTGACATCATTGGACAACAGTATAAGATTATTGATGTCCATAACTCCACTAAGTTTCTTCCCTTAGCTATAATTCAGTTTAGTTGGGGTGGAGTTACTGGCCCTAAGCAGGTGGTGGTATCACCTAGCTTACCTGTAGACTGTCTCTTAGGTAATGACCTAGAGGCCTCAGGTTGGGCTGATGTAGAGTTTTATGCCCATGCAGCCATGCTGGGCATCCCTGAGGAATTGTTCCCTCTCATTTCAAGTGAAATGAAAAAGCAAAGGAGAGAAGGCCTGAAAACTCAGGATCCCTCTCCATCAACAGGTAAAAAGGGTATCACAGTATCCCCTAACCACCCTACCATTCAGGATACTATTCCTGTGGTGGGAGAAACCTCTCCTGGGGTGGCACCTGTTCCAAGGGAATCATCAGCTGGCAAAGCTAGACTCCCTGAGGTGGAAGTACCTCTCTGTGGGATAACTAACATTGGTGAGAAAAACAGCACCATTTTAGTTAACATGGAGCATCCCTCCAACCCTCCCAGAGAAACTTTAGTGCAGAAATCCTGCACTACCTCACAACACTTAGGACAGCATCCCTGCCCTAGTGTGGAGCTCATAGGACAGCATCCCTGCCCTGCTGCAACTAAAGAGAAACAGCATCCCTGTTCTCTCTTCCAGCCAAATGGACAAAGTTTTTGCCCAGCTATGGCTTTATTGAGACAGCATCCCTGTCTGGCATTTCCATCACTACAAATAGGTTCAGTGGACAATTCCCACTGCTCTAAACTAAAACTTACTGATAGAAACTCTGAAAATACATCTTCACATTGTTGCTTAGCTAAAAAACTTCAAACAGGGTGGTTTACATCCCCACAGGGAAGTAACCATATAGTGGATGATAAAGGGAGTAACCAGTCTATTGCAGAGCTACTCTCTACTTATCACCACTTAGACAATAAAGTCTCAACTGGCCAAGGTTAGCCTTATTGTCCTTCGTTTGGGGGGGGTTGTGTGAGAAGGTAGCCTCTTTCTAGCCTTGTTACCCCCACTTTTGGCCTGTTTGTGAGTGTATGTCAGGGTGTTTTGTCACTGTTTTCACTGTCTCACTGGGATCCTGATAGCCAGGCCTCAGTGCTCATAGTGAAAACACTATGTTTTCAGTATGTTTGTTATGTGTCACTGGGATCTTGCTGGTCAGGACCCCAGTGCTCATAGGTTTGTGGCCTATATGTATGTGTCACTGGGACCCTGTCACATAGGGCCCCAGTGCTCATAGGTGTGCATGTATATGTTCCCTGTGTGGTGCCTAACTGTCTCACTGAGGCTCTGCTAACCAGAACCTCAGTGGTTATGCTCTCTCATTACTTTCAAATTGTCACTAACAGGCTAGTGACCAATTTTACCAATTTACATTGGCTTACTGGAACACCCTTATAATTCCCTAGTATATGGTACTGAGGTACCCAGGGTATTGGGGTTCCAGGAGATCCCTATGGGCTGCAGCATTTCTTTTGCCACCCATAGGGAGCTCTGACAATTCTTACACAGGCCTGCCACTGCAGCCTGAGTGAAATAACGTCCACGTTATTTCACAGCCATTTTACACTGCACTTAAGTAACTTATAAGTCACCTATATGTCTAACCTTTACCTGGTAAAGGTTAGGTGCAAAGTTACTTAGTGTGAGGGCACCCTGGCACTAGCCAAGGTGCCCCCACATTGTTCAGAGCCAATTCCCTGAACTTTGTGAGTGCGGGGACACCATTACACACGTGCACTACATATAGGTCACTACCTATGTGTAGCTTCACAATGGTAACTCCGAATATGGCCATGTAACATGTCTATGATCATGGAATTGCCCCCTCTATGCCATCCTGGCATAGTTGGCACAATCCCATGATCCCAGTGGTCTGTAACACAGACCCTGGTACTGCCAAACTGCCCTTCCTGGGGTTTCACTGCAGCTGCTGCTGCTGCCAACCCCTCAGACAGGCATCTGCCCTCCTGGGGTCCAGCCAGGCCTGGCCCAGGATGGCAGAACAAAGAACTTCCTCTGAGAGAGGGTGTGACACCCTCTCCCTTTGGAAAATGGTGTGAAGGCAGGGGAGGAGTAGCCTCCCCCAGCCTCTGGAAATGCTTTCTTGGGCACAGATGTGCCCAATTCTGCATAAGCCAGTCTACACCGGTTCAGGGACCCCTTAGCCCCTGCTCTGGCGCGAAACTGGACAAAGGAAAGGGGAGTGACCACTCCCCTGACCTGCACCTCCCCTGGGAGGTGTCCAGAGCTCCTCCAGTGTGCTCCAGACCTCTGCCATCTTGGAAACAGAGGTGCTGCTGGCACACTGGACTGCTCTGAATGGCCAGTGCCACCAGGTGACATCAGAGACTCCTGCTGATAGGCTCCTTCAGGTGTTAGTAGCCTTTCCTCTCTCCTAGGTAGCCAAACCCTCTTTTCTGGCTATTTAGGGTCTCTGTCTCTGGGGAAACTTTAGATAACGAATGCAAGAGCTCATCCGAGTTCCTCTGCATCTCTCTCTTCACCTTCTGATAAGGAAACGACTGCTGACCGCGCTGGAAGCCTGCAAACCTGCAACATAGTAGCAAAGACGACTACTGCAACTCTGTAACGCTGATCCTGCCACCTTCTCGACTGTTTTCCTGCTTGTGCATGCTGTGGGGGTAGCCTGCCTCCTCTCTGCACCAGAAGCTCCGAAGAAATCTCCCGTGGGTCGACGGAATCTTCCCCCTGCAACCGCAGGCACCAAAAAGCTGCATTACCGGTCCCTTGGGTCTCCTCTCAGCACGACGAGCGAGGTCCCTCGAATCCAGCGACTCTGTCCAAGTGACCCGCACAGTCCAGTGACTCTTCAGTCCAAGTTTGGTGGAGGTAAGTCCTTGCCTCACCTCGCTGGGCTGCATTGCTGGGAACCGCGACTTTGCAGCTACTCCGGCCCCTGTGCACTTCCGGCGGAAATCCTTTGTGCACAGCCAAGCCTGGGTCCACGGCACTCTAACCTGCATTGCACGACTTTCTAAGTTGGTCTCCGGCGACGTGGGACTCCTTTGTGCAACTTCGGCAAGCACCGTTTCACGCATCCTCGTAGTGCCTGTTTCTGGCACTTCTCCGGGTGCTACCTGCTTCAGTGAGGGCTCTTTGTCTTGCTCGACGTCCCCTCTCTCTTCAGGTCCAATTTGTGACCTCCTGGTCTCTCCTGGGCCCCAGCAGCGTCCAAAAACACCAAACGCACGATTTGGGACTAGCAAGGCTTGTTGGCGTCCTTCCGGCGGGAAAATACGTTTGCACGACTCTTCAAGGCGAGAGAGATCCGTCCACCAAAGGGGAAGTCTCTAGCCCTTTTTGTTCCTGCAGAAACCTCAGCTTCTTCTGTCCAGTCGAAGCTTCTTTGCACCCGCAGCTGGCATTTCCTGGACATCTGCGCATCTCCGACTTGCTTGTGACTTTTGGACTTGGTCCCCTTGTTCCACAGGTACCCTAGATTGGAAATCCACAGTTGTTGCATTGCTGGTTTGTGTCTTTCCTGCATTATTCCTCTAACACGACTTCTTTGTCCTTAGGGGAACTTTAGTGCACTTTGCACTCACTTTTCAGGGTCTTGGGGAGGGTTATTTTTCTAACTCTCACTATTTTCTAATAGTCCCATCGACCCTCTACAAGGTCACATAGGTTTGGGGTCCATTCGTGGTTCGCATTCCACTTTTGGAGTATATGGTTTGTGTTGCCCCTATCCCTATGTTTCCCCATTGCATCCTATTGTAACTATACATTGTTTGCACTGTTTTCTAAGACTATACTGCATATTTTTGCTATTGTGTATATATATCTTGTGTATATTTCCTATCCTCTCACTGAGGGTACACTCTAAGATACTTTGGCATATTGTCATAAAAATAAAGTACCTTTATTTTTAGTATAACTGTGTATTGTGTTTTCTTATGATATTGTGCATATGACACTAAGTGGTACTGTAGTAGCTTCACACGTCTCCTAGTTCAGCCTAAGCTGCTCTGCTAAGCTACCATTATCTATCAGCCTAAACTGCTAGACACCCTATACACTAAAAAGGGATAACTGGGCCTGGTGCAAGGTGCAAGTACCCCTTCGTACTCACTACAAGCCAGTCCAGCCTCCTACATTGGTTGTGCAGTGGTGGGATAAGTGCTTGAGACTACTTACCACTCTTGTCATTGTACTTTTCATAAGAGAAAAATATACAAAACAAGGTCAGTGTATATACACATAGCCAAAATGTTTTGCATTTCCTCTTTTCACTCTTTTCTAAGTGCTGAAAAGTACTCCTAAACTTTCAAAAAGTTCTTAAAAGTTTAAAAAGTTTTTTTCTGTCTTTCCAAAAAGTTCTGAAAACTTTTGTCTCTTTCTCTATCACTTTAACTCTCTCTAAAAAATGTCTGGCACAGGCCAAAGTGTTGATCTGTCCAAACTTGCATATGACAACCTTAGCTGGAAAAGAGCAAGGAGTCTCTGTATAGAGAGAGGTTTGAGTGTAGGGAAGAATCCTGCCTTGGAACTGTTAATTAACATGCTTAGAGAACAGGATAAGGCCAGAGGTGGCCCATCTGTTGAAAAAGTACCTAATAGTTCCCAATCTGATTCAGGGACTCCCCCAGGAAAAGATTCAGGAAAGAAACTTCCTAGCCTGCCCATTACTAGACAATCTAGCATAGATGGTAATGATGATGAGCCACACCAAAGAAATAGTGTTGTCTCACATCATAGCAAAAGCATTTATTCTCACCATACTGGTAGTAATGTTTCTGTAAACCAAGCTGTTAAGTTGGCTTCTGTAAGGGACAGGTCTCCTTCTGTTCATTCCCATCATAGCTCTGTTTCTAGAAATGTCCCTCCCACCAACCCTGATGACAGAATGTTAGAGAGGGAACTCAATAAGTTGAGGGTGGAACAAACCAGACTGAAGCTTAAAAAGCAACAGCTGGATTTGGATAGACAGTCTTTTGAATTAGAGAAGGAAAGACAGAAGTTGAGTTTAGATACCCATGGTGGCAGCAGCAGTATTCCCCATAGTCATCCTGCAAAAGAGCATGATTCCAGGAATCTGCACAAGATAGTTCCCCCTTATAAGGAGGGGGATGACATTAACAAGTGGTTTGCTGCACTTGAGAGGGCCTGTGTTGTACAGGATGTCCCTCAAAGGCAGTGGGCTGCTATCCTATGGCTATCATTTACTGGAAAAGGTAGGGATAGGCTCCTTACTGTAAAAGAAAATGATGCTAATAATTTCCAAGTTCTTAAGAATGCACTCCTGGATGTTTATGGCTTAACCACTGAACAGTACAGGATAAAGTTCAGAGAGACCAAAAAGGAGTCTTCACAAGACTGGGTTGATTTCATTGACCAGGCAGTGAAGGCCTTGGAGGGGTGGTTACATGGCAGTAAAGTTACTGATTATGAAAGCCTGTATAACACAATCCTGAGAGAGCATATACTTAATAATTGTGTGTCTGATTTGTTGCACCAGTACCTGGTAGACTCTGATCTGACCTCTCCCCAAGAATTGGGAAAGAAGGCAGACAAATGGGTCAGAACAAGGGTGAACAGAAAAGTTCATACAGGGGGTGACAAAGATGGCAATAAGAAGAAAGATGGTGAAAAATCTCAAGATAAGCATGGGGATAAGGGTAAAACCAAAGATCCCACTTCAAATCTTAAACACTCTTCAGAGGGTGGGGATAAAACAAATTATTCCTCTTCTTCCCAACCTGCACACATTAAAAAGCCTTGGTGCTTTGTGTGTAAAAACAGAGGCCATAGGCCAGGGGATAAGTCCTGTCCAGGTAAACCCCCTGAGCCTACCACCACTAATACATCAAGCTCTAGTGCCCCTAGCAGTAGTGGTACTAGTGGTGGGACTGCTGGCAACAGTCAAGCAAAGGGTGTAGTTGGGTTCACTTATGGGTCCATAGTGGAAACTGATGTAATCAGTCCCAAGACAGTTTCTGTCACACCTAGTGGCACTGGCCTTGCCACACTGGCTGCTTGTCCCCTTACAATGGATAAGTACAGGCAGACAGTTTCAATAAATGGTGTTGAGGCCTTGGCCTACAGGGACACAGGTGCCAGTTTCACTTTGGTGACTGAAAACCTAGTGCACCCTGACATCATTGGACAACAGTATAAGATTATTGATGTCCATAACTCCACTAAGTTTCTTCCCTTAGCTATAATTCAGTTTAGTTGGGGTGGAGTTACTGGCCCTAAGCAGGTGGTGGTATCACCTAGCTTACCTGTAGACTGTCTCTTAGGTAATGACCTAGAGGCCTCAGGTTGGGCTGATGTAGAGTTTTATGCCCATGCAGCCATGCTGGGCATCCCTGAGGAATTGTTCCCTCTCATTTCAAGTGAAATGAAAAAGCAAAGGAGAGAAGGCCTGAAAACTCAGGATCCCTCTCCATCAACAGGTAAAAAGGGTATCACAGTATCCCCTAACCACCCTACCATTCAGGATACTATTCCTGTGGTGGGAGAAACCTCTCCTGGGGTGGCACCTGTTCCAAGGGAATCATCAGCTGGCAAAGCTAGACTCCCTGAGGTGGAAGTACCTCTCTGTGGGATAACTAACATTGGTGAGAAAAACAGCACCATTTTAGTTAACATGGAGCATCCCTCCAACCCTCCCAGAGAAACTTCAGTGCAGAAACCCTGCACTACCTCACAACACTTAGGACAGCATCCCTGCCCTAGTGTGGAGCTCATAGGACAGCATCCCTGCCCTGCTCCAACTAAAGAGAAACAGCATCCCTGTTCTCTCTTCCAGCCAAATGGACAAAGTTTTTGCCCAGCTATGGCTTTATTGAGACAGCATCCCTGTCTGGCATTTCCATCACTACAAATAGGTTCAGTGGACAATTCCCACTGCTCTAAACTAAAACTTACTGATAGAAACTCTGAAAATACATCTTCACATTGTTGCTTAGCTAAAAAACTTCAAACAGGGTGGTTTACATCCCCACAGGGAAGTAACCATATAGTGGATGATAAAGGGAGTAACCAGTCTATTGCAGAGCTACTCTCTACTTATCACCACTTAGACAATAAAGTCTCAACTGGCCAAGGTTAGCCTTATTGTCCTTCGTTTGGGGGGGGTTGTGTGAGAAGGTAGCCTCTTTCTAGCCTTGTTACCCCCACTTTTGGCCTGTTTGTGAGTGTATGTCAGGGTGTTTTGTCACTGTTTTCACTGTCTCACTGGGATCCTGATAGCCAGGCCTCAGTGCTCATAGTGAAAACACTATGTTTTCAGTATGTTTGTTATGTGTCACTGGGATCCTGCTGGTCAGGACCCCAGTGCTCATAGGTTTGTGGCCTATATGTATGTGTCACTGGGACCCTGTCACACAGGGCCCCAGTGCTCATAGGTGTGCATGTATATGTTCCCTGTGTGGTGCCTAACTGTCTCACTGAGGCTCTGCTAACCAGAACCTCAGTGGTTATGCTCTCTCATTACTTTCAAATTGTCACTAACAGGCTAGTGACCAATTTTACCAATTTACATTGGCTTACTGGAACACCCTTATAATTCCCTAGTATATGGTACTGAGGTACCCAGGGTATTGGGGTTCCAGGAGATCCCTATGGGCTGCAGCATTTCTTTTGCCACCCATAGGGAGCTCTGACAATTCTTACACAGGCCTGCCACTGCAGCCTGAGTGAAATAACGCCCACGTTATTTCACAGCCATTTTACACTGCACTTAAGTAACTTATAAGTCACCTATATGTCTAACCTTTACCTGGTAAAGGTTAGGTGCAAAGTTACTTAGTGTGAGGGCACCCTGGCACTAGCCAAGGTGCCCCCACATTGTTCAGAGCCAATTCCCTGAACTTTGTGAGTGCGGGGACACCATTACACACGTGCACTACATATAGGTCACTACCTATGTGTAGCTTCACAATGGTAACTCCGAATATGGCCATGTAACATGTCTATGATCATGGAATTGCCCCCTCTATGCCATCCTGGCATAGTTGGCACAATCCCATGATCCCAGTGGTCTGTAACACAGACCCTGGTACTGCCAAACTGCCCTTCCTGGGGTTTCACTGTAGCTGCTGCTGCTGCCAACCCCTCAGACAGGCATCTGCCCTCCTGGGGTCCAGCCAGGCCTGGCCCAAGATGGCAGAACAAAGAACTTCCTCTGAGAGAGGGTGTGACACCCTCTCCCTTTGGAAAATGGTGTGAAGGCAGGGGAGGAGTAGCCTCCCCCAGCCTCTGGAAATGCTTTCTTGGGCACAGATGTGCCCAATTCTGCATAAGCCAGTCTACACCGGTTCAGGGACCCCTTAGCCCCTGCTCTGGCGCGAAACTGGACAAAGGAAAGGGGAGTGACCACTCCCCTGACCTGCACCTCCCCTGGGAGGTGTCCAGAGCTCCTCCAGTGTGCTCCAGACCTCTGCCATCTTGGAAACAGAGGTGCTGCTGGCACACTGGACTGCTCTGAATGGCCAGTGCCACCAGGTGACGTCAGAGACTCCTGCTGATAGGCTCCTTCAGGTGTTAGTAGCCTTTCCTCTCTCCTAGGTAGCCAAACCCTCTTTTCTGGCTATTTAGGGTCTCTGTCTCTGGGGAAACTTTAGATAACGAATGCAAGAGCTCATCCGAGTTCCTCTGCATCTCTCTCTTCACCTTCTGATAAGGAAACGACTGCTGACCGCGCTGGAAGCCTGCAAACCTGCAACATAGTAGCAAAGACGACTACTGCAACTCTGTAACGCTGATCCTGCCACCTTCTCGACTGTTTTCCTGCTTGTGCATGCTGTGGGGGTAGCCTGCCTCCTCTCTGCACCAGAAGCTCCGAAGAAATCTCCCGTGGGTCGACGGAATCTTCCCCCTGCAACCGCAGGCACCAAAAAGCTGCATTACCGGTCCCTTGGGTCTCCTCTCAGCACAACGAGCGAGGTCCCTCGAATTCAGCGACTCTGTCCAAGTGACCCCCACAGTCCAGTGACTCTTCAGTCCATGTTTGGTGGAGGTAAGTCCTTGCCTCACCTCGCTGGGCTGCATTGCTGGGAACCGCGACTTTGCAGCTACTCCGGCCCCTGTGCACTTCCGGCGGAAATCCTTTGTGCACAGCCAAGCCTGGGTCCACGGCACTCTAACCTGCATTGCACGACTTTCTAAGTTGGTCTCCGGCGACGTGGGACTCCTTTGTGCAACTTCGGCAAGCACCGTTTCACGCATCCTCGTAGTGCCTGTTTCTGGCACTTCTCCGGGTGCTACCTGCTTCAGTGAGGGCTCTTTGTCTTGCTCGACGTCCCCTCTCTCTTCAGTTCCAATTTGTGACCTCCTGGTCCCTCCTGAGCCCCAGCAGCGTCCAAAAACGCCAAACGCACGATTTGGGACTAGCAAGGCTTGTTGGCGTCCTTCCGGCGGGAAAACACTTCTGCACGACTCTTCAAGGCGAGAGGGATCCGTCCACCAAAGGGGAAGTCTCTAGCCCTTTTTGTTCTTGCAGAAACCTCAGCTTCTTCTGTCCAGTCGAAGCTTCTTTGCACCCGCAGCTGGCATTTCCTGGACATCTGCCCATCTCCGACTTGCTTGTGACTTTTGGACTTGGTCCCCTTGTTCCACAGGTACCCTAGATTGGAAATCCACAGTTGTTGCATTGCTGGTTTGTGTCTTTCCTGCATTATTCCTCTAACACGACTTCTTTGTCCTTTGGGGAACTTTAGTGCACTTTGCACTCACTTTTCAGGGTCTTGGGGAGGGTTATTTTTCTAACTCTCACTATTTTCTAATAGTCCCAGCGACCCTCTACAAGGTCACATAGGTTTGGGGTCCATTCGTGGTTCGCATTCCACTTTTGGAGTATATGGTTTGTGTTGCCCCTATCCCTATGTTTCCCCATTGCATCCTATTGTAACTATACATTGTTTGCACTGTTTTCTAAGACTATACTGCATATTTTTGCTATTGTGTATATATATCTTGTGTATATTTCCTATCCTCTCACTGAGGGTACACTCTAAGATACTTTGGCATATTGTCATAAAAATAAAGTACCTTTATTTTTAGTATAACTGTGTATTGTGTTTTCTTATGATATTGTGCATATGACACTAAGTGGTACTGTAGTAGCTTCACACGTCTCCTAGTTCAGCCTAAGCTGCTCTGCTAAGCTACCATTATCTATCAGCCTAAGCTGCTAGACACCCTATACACTAATAAGGGATAACTGGGCCTGGTGCAAGGTGCAAGTACCCCTTGGTACTCACTACAAGCCAGTCCAGCCTCCTACACAGATTAGAACGCTGGATGGAGTTTCTCATGGGTGCTTTGCTATTTGTGAAGATGTAAATGAGTTAATTAAATTTGCCCTGTAATTGTAAACATTGCACATTTGTAGGAACAGCAGCATTCTGTTTTACTGATTTATACACTTCATTGGAGTTGTTTAATGCTTTATACATTTTGGGGGTCATTCAGACCCCGGCGGGCGGCGGGAGCCGCCCGCCTGGAGGGAACCGCCATATGGACGCTCCGCGGTCGAAAGACCGCGGAGGCCATTCTGGCTTTCCCGCTGGGCTGGCGGGCGACCGCCAGCAGGCCGCCCGCTAGCCCAGCGGGAAACCCCTTCCCACGAGGAAGCCGGCTCCGCATGGAGCCGGCGGAGTGGGAAGGTGCGACTGGTGCAGTTGCACCCGTCGCAAATTCCAGTGTCTGCTGAGCAGACACTGGAATTCAAAGTGGGGCCCTCTTACGGGGCCCCACGACACCCCTCACCGCCATCCTGTAGGATGGCGTGAGGGGGTCGGAATCCCCCATGGCGGCGCAGCAAGCTGCGCCGCCATGGGGGATTCCCAGGGCAGCGGAAAACCGGCGGGAGACTGCCGGTTTTCCTGGTCTGACCGCGGCCAAACCGCCGCGGTCAGAATGCCCTGCGGGGCACCGCCAGCCTGTTGGCGGTGCTCCCGCATCCCCGGCCCCGGCGGTCCTTGACCGCCGGGGTCGGAATGAGCCCCTTTATGTTAGGAGAAAGTTGCCTTGGTGGAGAGGACCTTCTACTTGTTAATTTCTCTCACTGATTTTAGAATGGTATATTGTTTAGAATTGGTCAAATCAATTCAGGATCTTTCCAGGTGTGTTGACTATTTGTTCATGTTGACATGAACGAGGGGTTCTACTTACTTAAAGCAAGTTTAGCTTTTTGATTGGTGCAAAGGAATCAGTATAGAATTGCTAATAGCTCTGTTATAGCTGTCAAAGGATTTATTAACCTCATGAGAGGGGATTCATTTACTTCACAATAAAAGGTTTGTGTTTTAGTGATATAGCTAGAACTTGGGTCCAACCAGTTCGAAATCATGCTTAAGGTGCCTTTTAAAGCTTGGTTGAGGGGAGATTACCTTGTTTAGACAGAAAGGCATATGTAAGAATTAGAAAAGGGACTTATAAATGGTCAAAGCAGTCAATTTCAATAGATGAGAGACATTCGCCCTTGTGTTTTTCATGAATCATCAAAACCAAACATTTTATCTTGGAGTTAGTGGGAGCTTTTGATAAATGCTAAAGGTTGTATTGGGCACGCAGCTGGTTTAGGGACTGAATTTATTTAACTGATATTTGACTCTACCAATTGAAGATTGGATCACTGAGATAGATGTTTCATTCACCACGTAAGTGTTAGTGATGTACGAAATGAATGCTATGTATCAATGTTATAACAGCATTTTTTGTCTGCCTGCTCCTAAGAACTCTTAGATAGAAGTTAAATAGTAGTTATTAAATGGAGGTGAGTACCGAACAGCTGTGAGACGCTGCAACTGATTTTCTTTGGTTGCAAAGAAAAATGATAGAGAGCCACTGTCTGACTCTCATCCCATAGGCAGAAGCACAAACATTTTAGGGGGATGCCAGTGATACCGGCCTAGGCCAGTATGATGATAAAGATGGAATTGTAGATGGTGTTGAGAGCAGCTGGCATAACTAATAATACAAGCCCTAAAACACTACCAACATCCACCATTCGGGAAATGGAAGTGATGCACCAACAATATTCATTTCCTTCCCTCGTCTCCCTGGTGTCTTCACCAACCCTCCTTCCTCCTGCTGTTAGTGTACCCCCATGGGAAAAAGGTGATGGGGGCAGATTTACTAACACTTTGCACTGAGTGTACATTACAAAAGTGTTACAAACTGGTTCAAAGTATTGTTTTGGGATTTATTTAGCAATGCAAATCCCGATTTTCTTTGCATAATGACCCTAAAGTAATGTAATATGGCTTTGTGATACTTTGCACCACTTTGCAAGGGGGGGTCATTCCTTGCATGGTATGTGTATGCTCGAAGGCAACCACCCATGGATTTTGATGCAACGTCCTATCTACTAAAAAAAGAGTTTTCACCAAAAATTAACACCTTGAGGCAGGCATAAAATTTGAGAAACGTTTTCTTTTCTCAAAACTTCCAACTTTGAATGTGTGCTGCACTAGACAGCATAACTTGGGAAAAACTTTGACAAAGCATGGTATTTTGTACTGGAGGGTTCTTCTTTCAGTACAACATCTATGCTTGATATCATGCACACGACTTTGCAGCATGGGGCAATGGTGTGTACATTGGCACATGGTAGTATACAGTGTGCAAGCACAAAGGAGAGGGAAACAGCACCACAGCCATAGGTATCATGCACTTTTGACCACAAAAATGCATTTTGGAATGTATGAATTTCAATTTGCAATTCAGTAACATGTTCCCTAATCGTACTTTTGAATTACAAATACATACTGAATTGATATTAGGAAGGGCCATGTCAAGGGCGTCCCTTCCTAATACCGAATCGCAACTACTCATTCAAAATAGTGATACATCTGGCCCCAAATTTTAGAAGATGTGGATCTGCTCTGCTTTCTCACTTTCACGTTTCGCAGAACAGCTATCTTTGTTCCTGTACTGCTTAGCGTTAAAACATAATCAATCTGATCCAAGATCTCTGCCGTGCTCAGAAGCACCTCCATGTAATGGAGCATTATACTTTTGCTGTTTCTGCAATGTATGAGAGAGTAGTAATAGAAAAGTAAGGGAGGGGGAAACGGAAAGGGCAGAGGAGGCCGGGTAATTTGCTAGGACACCAAGTAATAAATATTAGATGGAAAGGGGCATAGGAAGGGGTGGCACTGGGGAGCATGGAAGGACACCAGCATTTATATAACATATTTAGTGTGACAATGGGGGATAGGAATGGGTAGACATGCTAAAAGGTATTTATTTGGCTTCCATTGTTATTATATTCCTTTGCGGCTGATCCATGGAGTCATCCTGGGAGTGTTAGGAGTCATCACAGGGCCTAAAACAAAACTGTACATGACTAGCTACTAACATGGTGAATTGCTTCTCATCTAAGGCCTTTGCCTGACATCACTCTTGTATGTGATGCAACTCAGCACCTCTGAGAAAAGCAAAACTGTTGCTGATAGCCATCCATCTGAAATTTGATCAAATGCCCAGTGATCTAGGACTTGTCCCCAATGGGTACAGTTGCTATTGGACTGAGAATAACAAAGTCTTGCTATGGTGTCCCTGGGGAACTGTCAGGTAGCTTGGTGCAGCCAAACCTTTTCCCTTAATCAAAATGATGGGGCATGTTTTTTGTAATGGAAGATGCAGAGGGGTGTGATTTGAAGGCTTTTGTGGTTAACATTCTAAAAAGCTCAGTGTTATCTGGGGACTCAGTTAAAGACCTCTCCTATGAAATTCAGAGAGTACATTGTTATCTCTTCATGCAGAGTCAAGGGTGAAGACCCAGAAAACGTTATTGAATTTTCTGATTCATAGTACTAAGAAGTGGATTCTGCGAGCGGGGTCAAGTCAAAAGATAGGCAGTTGGAGGGTCTAAATTTCAGTATACACTCTGGTGTATTTAGACAGCTGTATAAAACGACAATGGGACCTGGTCAAACAAATGTAGAAACTAAAAGGGTTGGAGGCCAGAGATAATATGAGATTACCTCCACTTTTTAAAGTAATGTAGGAGAACAACATGCATAATTTTAGAGACCCAGATGAGGTAGATCAGTTTATTCAGAAAATCAAAATCAAGAAAGTGAAATGTGATGATGTAATGCAGAGAGGAGCACTAGGTTGATAAGACCCTACAAAATAAAGGTTCACATTTATGACATTTAGACAATCTCAAGGAAAGTTGGGGGAAGGGTTTCCCAGGGTGAGGGAGCACAGGGAGTGGCTAGGGGGTGGGTGTGAAAGCACTGTGTGGGGAGCATGAGAAGAAAAAAAGTGTGTCCTCAATTCAATGTTATGTTTACCATCAAGTAATCCACTACAAGTATGGTATAACCGGATTAGACAGAAAATACTCTGATTTCCATGGTGGGGAAGAGTAGGTTAAAGGGTCAATCCATATAATTTACAATCTGGAATCTAAATTGGCTAAGAACACGGAAACAAAACTATGCCAAATGGTTCAGGATCTCAGAGAGTATACAGTAGAAAAACAATAATACTCCTGCAGGAAATGCATCTTACGAAGAAAGAGTGTGTGGTGCTATTTGGCAAAGAACGATGGGTGATGCAGATGATAGCTATGGATCAGGAATGCTACACCAAAGGGGTGGAGATTGTGGTGAGGCATGGTTTCTGATATAGAGATTGAGAAGAGTAAGGTGGATGGTAAGGGGAGATAGTCAGTGGTGAAATTGAAAGTGCAGTCTCCAAGGGTAGTGTGTACTGGTTTCTGTGGCCGAAATGTAGACGATCTAGCTGGGTTAAAAGAGCTCTTCCTGAATTTGTTGGATTGTAGTTCAACAAGAGACATGGGGGGTGGAGGGGTGAACAGCCTGATTGATAATAGATTAGATAAGTCAACAGCCCGTTCACAGGTACATTCTCCAACATCACATTGTTTTCGTCCTTTCTGATGAAACAGCTGGGATTATGTGACATTTGGAGAATGAGGGCAGGTGATGAAAAAAGGGTTTACTTCTCAGTCATGAAGTATGGGCATTTCTCCAAACTAGATTACTTTTTATTGGATAGGAAAGAAGTAGGAAATGTGTAGTGACCAAATGTACATGACCAAATTTATTCAAAACCTGGTGGCGTCAGAACTCAGGCGCATAGAAATCCCCTGCATAAAACATTTTGCTGGGATGTGTGCACACTATTTCAGCTGTCCATTCTCCAGGTTCATAGCAGTGCATTGCACAAACAGAAATTTAGAGGCAAAACAAATATTTCTTTCCTTCTTTTATCTCAGATCAAACTGCAAATCCTCAGTTTTGGAAATAGTTGGCTCAGCATCAAACATCAATATATCAGCAAGCACCCCACCGACCCACAGGTTTCAATCATACCACTTTGTCTTTCATCAGATGGTTATGACTATCATGTTTGTCAACTGACCACTGTGCTTTAAGCCTACATAAGTAACACTGAAGAATTGTTGTTCATTTTTTTGGAGCGGTTAACCAGGTAATATCATATTTAGTGATTTGAAATCAGAGCTCAGTACTGCAAGATCTGATCTCTTATTCATACTATAATAAACAAGTCATTGTAGCTCACTTGACTCTAAATTGATGGGCATAGAAATCAACAAATATGACTTTACAATAAAACATTAATCAAAGTTATAAATATAATTGCATGTTCATGAAATTGAAAAGAGCAACAAAGGTAATCATAAAAACATAATCTTGCACAGCTGTGGCAATGGCTTCCGAAATATCAGACTTTGGATGATTGTATTCTTGCACTTATTATTGAGGATATTTCAAAGCATACTGAAAGGAAAAAATAATTACAACTTTGCTAATAATGTCAAGCTTCCTGATTTACAGAAGCAGCTGTCTTATTTTAGTATCAATCAGCAATATTCAGGTGTTCCCACCAGAATGGTAAGGGAAACATATTTTTCAGAAGAAGCTTACTATGTCCCTTATTGCACAAATTATTATACAATAACCATTTTCACTGGGACAGAAAATTAAATATTGCAAAAATACCAGTATATCAGCACCAGTTTACAGAACTGGCAGAAATAAATACAGCTCTGAATTAATGATCCCATCCAGAGGACTGACGGACTAAAATCTGTGTATCCACTTGGCTTCTAGTTATCATAACCTTTTCTCTTGATCACCCCCTCTTACATCTAAAGCAAGCCCCCGTTATGTATTTGATAGGCGGTAGTATTGTATGTCTAATTTTGCAATCACTATCAACGTTTGAGGATCATTGCGTTCATTGTGCGCATTGCAATGCCTACATATAGTTAACCACATTTCCATACTATTACCACACAATGTGTACGTTGATAGTACAAGAATGGTTCCATTTTGAATTTTAATTTTAATTTACCTTCATTAACAATATAGTAGTTCACGTTTAAAACCTAACACTGTTTCTGATTGCTCTGTGGCTCTTTCCAGGGTGAGTGTGAGAGTCACTGTGTGGGGAGCATGAGAAGAAAAAAAAGTGTGTCGTCAATTTAACATTATGTTTGCCATCAATTAATCCACTGCAAGTATGTGATAACTGGAGTAGACGGAAAAGACTCTGATTTCCATGGTGGGGAAGGGTAGGTTACTTGGTCAATCCACATCATTTACAACCTGGAATCTAAATGGGCTACGAACAAGGACAAAACTATGCCAAGTGGTTCAGGATCTCAGAGAGTATGGAACAAAAATAATCATCCTGCAGGAGATGCCTCTTACGAAGAAAGAGTGCTATTTGGCAAAGAGCGATGGGTGATGCAGACGATAGCTCGATGGCATGTTTTGCTTCAAAAGTGAGCAGAGGAAGTCTTCACCATCTGCATGCACATCATGTGCCAAATGTGTTAATTTAATTGAAAAAAGTGACTCTATGTTTAAGGTAATGTACATGTATTTGATATCTGTTCAGCAACACCCGACTGCCCAAAGTTCAAAATGCAAAAAAATCAGTAGAATATTGGAGAAAACAAGGTCAAATTATGGATTTCCTATAGGTACTGACAAAGCTACCAATAAATGATGATTAAATGGTTGCATGATACAGACCAGTTGTTGGAATTAAGGTTACTGGTTGAGGAAAGTGAAACCTTCAACAACCACAATTCATGTCAAGTTGAAACATAAGCAAACCCCAAATTAACCTGTGCTTAACCCTTTGGTAGCTTGCCATAAAAGCAGCCAGGCTTAACATAGAGGTAATGTGTAAAGTATTTATGCAGCACTTAAACAGTGATAAAGTGAAAATACAAGACAGAACCTACACCAATTTAGAAAGATAGAGTAAAAATTAATATTTTTTTTACACTAAAATGAGAAAAATCTAAGCAGTAGAACCAGAATATGAAATTCAACTATTTCAGATCAGTAATGCATCTAAAAGCACAAAGCACCACTTGCAGTCATCTGGTCGAGCGAGACTCAGCAAAAGCCACAGTCTGCAATGGAATGTTGGACACGAACAAGAACAAGGTTAATCCCGCTGAAGAGATATCTTCAAAGTCAAGTGCAAAGAGTTCTGTTCACTGTGAAAGGGGTTGGAAGGAACAGGGAGAGCCTCACTGATGGAGTTCGAGGTAGTGCCAAGAGAAGGCTGCTTATGATGGATTGCAAAGATCTTTTTGGGTGTCGCAATGGTTGTTGCTGGAGCTTTGCGCTAGCAGTTACTGCGAGCTGTCGATGCTGTAGCGCAAAGTGCTGATCTCGTGTTACAGAGCTTTGCTGGTGGTTTCTGTGATGCAAAGAGTTGAGTTCACAGGAAACTTCATACTGGTAGGTACCGTGATTGGCAAGATCTTGGTGCAAACAGGCCCTTTGTAGTCACAAAAAAGGCCAAAACTTAAGGAGTTCTCTTTTTCTTCACAAGTCAACTGTTGCCACCCCACTGGTTCACACCAATGGTCCAGGACCATAGGGGCAATTCTTGGGGGTTAGGAACTCACTCCAGGAAATGCCAGCTGGGCTCAGGCAGGTCCAGTTGTAGGTCCAAGCAGCAGCGTCAGCTGGGCATTTGCAGGGAGCCTCTGGAGCTTGTTATGTCCTTGTAGCCCAGAACACGACATCAGTCATCTGACCCTTGATGTCACTTCAGCCAGGGATGAAAGGTTCAGGTCCAGTATTCCTTCTAAGCATGCAGGGCAGCAAGCACCAGTGCAGCAGAGTAGCAGGGCAGCTGTTTAGCAGTCCTCCTAGCAGCAGAACACAACAGCAGTTCTTCTTCTGTAGTATCCACAAGTCAAGTGGTGTACTGACAGGTTGGGTCTGAGGGTCCATTATTTATACATGGTGTCTGATTTGCAGTAGGAGAAAGTCCTGGAGGTTCCCACTCCTTGAGGTTTTTGGAATTTCCTGCTTCACAGCCCTGGCCCCAGCTTGTCTGTGGTCACAAAAGACTAGTATTGAAACCCTTTGTGAGGGTGCTGGGCAGTGCCTTTGTAATGTGCAAGTGTGGTAGCTGACAGCTCCTCCCCTCATCAGGCCAGAGATGGCCCTGCCAACTACTATTCCCCTATATCTTGCTGCATGAGAGAAATACATGAAGACCAACTGCCAGCTACACCTAGTCATGTGACCCAGGATACAGGCTGCAGGCACTTAATGGTCGGGACAAGAAAATCTTAACCTTCCAAAGGGGCTATTTTCAGAATTGTGACCTAAAATCCAAATTTACCATTAAGGAGGGCTTTAAATTGCAATTCTTTAAACACCAAACTCAATATTCTTATGTGTTCCTAACATGAAGAAGCACCTATTAAAATTAATAAGGTAACCTAATTTTATCCTAAGCGAGAGGCATGCCTCGTATAAGCAAAAAATTAATTTAAGAGTTTAATACTACCTTGTCATGTTAAAGTTAAAAGTACATGTCCAACTTTTCAAATACACTGCTCCCTGCCCTATGGGAGGTTTAGGAACTCCTTCGGTGGTAACGTCTATGTATTAAAAAGGAATGTTTAAGCCTGACAAAAGGTTTCTTATGCCAGGTTGAAATAGCAGTTTAAAACTACACACAAGATACAATAGCAGGCCTGAGACATGTTTAAAGGGCTACATAAGTGGGTGGCACAATGAGTGCTGCGGGCCCACTAATAGCATTTAATTTACCGGCTCTGGGTACTTGAAGTACCTCTTTACTAAGGACTTCCAAGTAAACTAAATGTGTCAAATGTGTGTAAGCCAATTTATCATGCTTAAAGGAGAGAGCACAAGCATGTTAGAGAGTTTAAGAGCCTCGAAACAGGAATGTAGAAGAAAGGAGCATTTATGAAAATGTAATTACAATCTCCAAGATAGTAAAAACTCTAAACTTTTGATTGCGAAATATAAAAACCTCATTTTAGAAGAAAAATGTAAATATTACATTAATGAAATCTTGCAATCTAGCAATTCTACTAAAGACCTTTTTAACACTGTGAAAAAATGTACAAAGCTTCCGGTGGCTAAACATGAACACTATACCCAGGTGTTCTGTAATATGCTGTTCAAAATCCTCCAGATAAAAGTAGAGGAAGTATTTGACACTTTTGCATCTAATTGTCAGCCAGCATCGGAATCCTTGCCGAATGGCAACCGCCAATTTTTAGTGGCTACATTTAACAAGTTCACACGACTTACTACCAAGCAGGTCTGTAGCTTGTTAAATTAGACAAAATTGGGATCACCCTTAGACTGCACTCCCCCCAAAATTGCACACTTGGTCCTAGATACCTTAACAAAACAACTGACTGAATTTTAATGACATAATCAATCTTGGTTACATTCCTTGTGACTGGAAGAAGGCTTCCATTCTGCCTCTACATTTTTATCCACAGTCACCTTGTGATAATAGTCCAGTATCTAAACTACCTTTTTCAAGCCAAGATTCTGGAGAAGGCTTTAAACACATAACTCATGACCTTCATTGACACTAACAATCTGAAGGTCACATAATACAGGTAGGCCATTTCCTTGGGGAAACATCATGGAATGGGCACAAAGATGCCCACCTCATCCCCCAGCATCACCACCACCACCCACACCACAGGGACACTACAGGAGGAGGGAGCCCATACCAGGTAAGTTGCAGGTAAGTGTATGTGTATGCATGTGCATGTGGTGTGCCACTGGGGGCTCCTTACATGGGCCCCCCTGGCTGGCACTGGGTATTTTGGGCATGCCTTAAGGGCACTGATCCCCTGTGGTGGGCATTGGGGTAGTAGGAATGACTTCCATTTTTTGGCTGCTTGTGCATGAAAAAATGATGCTATGCTGACTGGATAGTTTGCCGTTAATCAGCCTACCTTCCCACTAGCATCTTTTTCTGAGACTCTAGCCATTCTTTAGCACCATTGTGCTTAATTTTATTAATATGGCACACAGATGGCGTTAGGGAATGGTGTTAGCTCGAGTTAAAAAAATGGTGCACAACTGCGCTTGTGCAGTTGTGCACTATTTTTCATAAATATTGGCCCAAATGTCTCAAAGAAGAAACTGCTATTTTGAATTCTTCCTGGGTCTACAGGGATGAAGAGTGACCTGCACAGATATTCTTGGTGTTGAAGGGAGAAGCATTGGTCAGGGGGTCATCTTCACACACACACACACACACACACACACATTATTTTTGTTTTCTTATCATGGGCACTTTTGTGGTTTTCATTTATCTTCCACTGCTTTTTGTGTATGTAACAAATTTGAGACAGGCTTAAGCATGATAGAGCCTTCTTAAATTCTGTCCAATCATAGGTGTGACTATAGCCAGCTTTACCTTTGTGAAGGATTTCTGTTATCAATTATTTTTTTTAAAGTAAAAGAAAAAGCACAAAAAGAGAGTGAGGTTTGGGACAAACTCTTCGACTATTTGTGTTAGTGTGCCTTTGGCTCAGATTGGCTGTTCATCTGACACATAGCATTTTGAGATTGTTTACATTGTTCCGTTTGTGTTCTCATTAAGTTTCAGCTATACGGATTAAATATAATTGGATTTTTGTTGTTCTGGTACATTTGTATTTATTACAAATTACCCTATTTTTCTAAATTGGTTTTCTTGTTCTTGTGTTTTCACTTTATTACTGCTGATGTGCTGCCTACATACTTTACACATTGCCTCCAAGTTAAGCCTAACTGCTTTGGTGCTAACAGAGGGTTAAGTACAGGTTAATTTACTGCCTGTCATCCTGAAAAAAAAGATTGTGGTTCTTGTCTGAGTGGGGTTACCACCTTCCTCAGCCAATACCAATTTCCTACACCTTATGACTCTAAGAGGACCCATTGAGATCTGGACCCCAGCAGGAGACCTGTCTAGAGAGAGACTTGTTCCATAGGAGCTTGCTCTGAGGAGCTAGAAGATTAAGTATGTGCTAGACTGCAGACGTGGTATAATGTGTAGGTTCTAATTCAGAACTAGAGTGTCTCATGCTATGCGTATTTGTAAAACATCGCTTTCACCCACAAGGGTTTCCTGTGTTCTTTGATGTATTTACTTGTTAGCATCATAACCTTTTTGTTGTTGAATTATGGTGTATTTGTACTTGCCTTATGAATTGTAACAACTATGGGGCTCATTATGAACATGGCAGGATTCCCCGCCATGTTCATGCTGGCGGTCCAAACATAGACCGCCAGCCCCAAGAAGACCCCGCCGGCCCTATAATATACATTCCACTGGGCCGGCGGGCGAAAACAGTGTTTCTGCCAGCCGGCCCAGCGGAATGCTGGGCCAGGACATTGCCGATGGCTCCACTTGGAGCCGTCAGCAATTCCGCAGTGCGGCAGGTGCAGAAGCACCTGTCGCGCACATCAGTGCCCATAAACCGGGCAGTGATCTGCGCGAAGGGGGCCCCTGAGCACCCCCTCTGCCAGCCTTTCCCTGGTGGGGGAACCGCCAGGGAAAGGCTAGAGGAAGAAGGGTTCTCAATCCAGAGGGTGGCGCTGCTTGCAGCGCTGCCCTGTCGGATAGAGAAATCCACTATCATTCGGTTGCTTGTTGGCGGAAGCCTGGCAGTGGCGAAGAGCCGTCTGTGGTGGTCTTCCCTTGTTTATTATATGGTGGTCCAGACCACCATGCCGGTGGTGGTAATTTCCGCCGTCGCCGGCATGGCGGTCTGGACCACCATGTTCATAATGTGTCTCTTCTGCATGGTCATCCCTGACTTTCCTTAGTTTTCTGGACCTTATTTGAACTGATACTAGGTTTCTATGACCGTGACACTGCTTTTAAGAGCCACCGTGCTCTGACCTTAGAATTATGTTTGTAAGTTGTTTCACCCAATTATCCTGTTAAATTTCATGCAAGGTCATGAGGAATGGTACAGACAATTCATCAATAGCATGGGAGTTAAATGTCATATGTGGTCTGCACCCATATATAGATCACAGATATATGGCTGCCAGGAGCACCATTGTGCTCCAGCTGGACTGCATTTTAAAGGCCCTGCAGGAACACATGGCAAGAGTTAGTGCATTTGCAATGTAGGAAAGCATATCTTAAGCCGACAAAGCAGGGTGCTTAATATATACAATAGTGGCACGCTATATACATAAAACACATCTCACAGTGATTGAAGAACTAAAAGCTAT
The DNA here is from genome assembly GCF_031143425.1 of Pleurodeles waltl. NCBI lineage: Eukaryota > Metazoa > Chordata > Amphibia > Caudata > Salamandridae > Pleurodeles > Pleurodeles waltl. The sequence continues at coordinate 105,693,768 of NC_090441.1, read as the reverse complement.
TTAATTCTGTGAGTGTAGATATACTTTCCATATAACAATCGTAAGAGTAACTAAAATAATGAATTTTATATCTCCACCTGGAAAATGCGAGCAAAGTTATTTAAAGTTACTTTCTATTTAACTTTAAACATGTGGTTTATTGGTGCCACTCGAAGAAGAAGGCCCTGCTGGAAGAAGACTGCTGACTTCTGCTGGAAGATGAATACTCTTCCAAGGACTCAGGGACACTTAACACCTGCTGTCACCCTGGGACTGGAACTGTTCTCAAAGGGTTAAGTGATTGATCTTCTGCTTACTTGCTTTAGGAACATAAAAAGTGGATAGAGTGCTGTTGGACCTGGCCTTTTTTGCAGGGTCTCCACAAGATTTTGTCTTCTGTTGCTAAAGCCATTTTTGTTGGCATTTAGGTGGTCATTATGACCCTGAACCCTCCCATTCGCAACCAATGTACTACATCAACGGTCAGCACGGTACAACCACTGAAGACGGTGGTAGCCACCTACAGGCAGGCGGAAGACAAGGATCCGCCCACCATATTATGACTGAACACACTGCCAGGATTTCTGGGGCGGTAGCAACTACACCAAAATCCTGGCAGAAACACATCATATAAAAGGAGACACTCACCTCCAGGGACACACAGGAATCTGCGGCCATCATGGAACCCACACTGCAAGTCTTTTCGATGTTGTACCATGCCATGGAAATCCTGGAGCATCAAAGCTGACGAAGACGACGAAGGTGAGTGCAGCCGCCTAGCACACAAGGGAGGGAGGGAGAGGAGAGTGACACACACGCACAACACACACCATACACATGCCCCACACACCCACAACCACAACCATCTGCAGACTAAAACAACAGTAACAGAACCTCGGAGCAAAGAAAGACAGGACACATACCTCTGTTCCAACCACTGTAATCCTGTTGGATGAATATTCAAAATGCAAAAACATACACAACTGCATATATATATATATGTATATATGCAGGCCCAGAGGCCAGTCCAAAGTCACTAATGCCCACAGGGCAAAGTCCAAGCCCCAACTCGACTCCTGACAACATTGGGACTCCACTGTTCAGGGGCATCATGTTGCAAATGGGCAGGCACCTCAGGGGCAGCGGGGTGGCCGGCATCTCACTGGGAAGGGGATCCTTGCCCACAGGTTCTGGAGGGGGCTTCTTGCCCACTGGATATGGAGGGGGCTCCGTGCACACTGGTTCTGGAGGGGGATCCTTGCCCACTGGTGATGGAGGGGGCTCCTTGCCCACTGGTTACTGAGGAGGCTCCTTGCCCTCTGGTGATGGAGGGGGCTCCTTGCCCAATGGTTCTTAGACACACTCATCCACCTATTACTAAACATGCCCCCTGACTAAAAGCCATCCCTATTGGCTTCAGCAATACTTTTGCCTGTTTGCCATTGGTTTTAGAATTAGTTTCAGAATTAAGTCTGGAAAACTCCTTAGTCAATCAGTGCAACCATGACTAGCAGTTCTCGGGGACCCATATGTCAATCAGATGAAGACAATCAAAATGCAAAGGTATTGTCAAGTCACCAAGCTGTCCCAAATAGTCTCAAGGGACAGAGGGCTCTATACATCAGCCTGCAACATGATACCACTTCCTGGGGTGGCTAATATGCAGGACGTAAAATGGACAAAGGCCTGAATTGGACAGGGACCTGGCTTGAGCACATGGAGAAGGCTATCTCTCCACATGTAGCCAATCTCGTATTAAGAGAGAGAGAGTCACAAAAATAAAACATTTACAGCATCTGAGCTCACCATGTGAGAGTCTTCTGTAGCCTGGACACAACACGCTTGCACAGTATTAGGGAACATTTCATTAATTGATGTGGAATACACACCTCTTTGAAACCTTCCTGCACACAGGGCTCAACATCAACATTTAAAAGGAAGGAAGATTGCAGTTGTGCTCTCATCATACACCAGACACCTCCTTGGCCCCATTTTTACCACTTTCAACAACATCCTAGTCAATGAATCCACACCAGTCTTCAGAACAGACCACCCCCTCAACAAGTTCAGCATCCCCATGCCATTCCGATGTACATACACCACCACCAGATGAGCCTGCCCAAACTGGAACACCACTATGAACACCCTCTGACCTGGATATGGAAATAGTCTCCCCAAAGCCATCAAGAATTTTAACAATTTGATAACCTCCTGCATCGCCTCTTTAGTGCCACAGCAATACAACAAGATCTAGACATGCAAGGCCAGTTGGTACACAAATGAAGACTGATAAAATGCCACCACAAACAGCTGGAGCTGATCCATTCCACCAAATGTACCATTCTGGTGGACCACATTAGTACCAGCACCAACAAAAGCAATACATCTTCATAATTGAAGTGGCTGCCTCCAACTCAATCACCCTCTCTCAGGAGTTTTGCAACAACCACTTAATTTTTCAGTAACAAAATTACTACGATTTGCAGCAAATTAAACTCACAACTGGACCCAACAGACTGTGACAAATGCCTTAACTTATCCAAAGAGCTACTGCTAATCACCTGGCCTGTCATCACCCCAGAAGAAATCGCAGCCACCATGATTTCCATCAACTCTTGAGACCTATCAGATCCCTGCCCCCTCCACAACTATTCCAAAGGACAACAACCCATCAACACCGTGATCACATCTATTCTGAATGCCTTCACCTTTCTAGATCCTTGAAAACACATAACTATCCTCTAATTGCTGGGAGGTCTCTTCCACAGTCTCTTCAATGTTCACCAACTACAGACTTCCTACTACCATTCTTGGCCAAGATAGATAAGAAATTATCAACAAGTGCCTCATTGAATACTTCAATGACCACCAACTTTTTAACAATACTCAGTGTGGTTCCAGATCCAACAACAGCATGAAAACTGTCCTCATCGCTGCCATGGATGATATTCACATCACTCAGAAAAGAGGAGACACAGTGGTCTTCATCCTCCTGGACCTCTCCATAATGTTCCAAACGGTTTCCCACCCCATCCTCATCCAAAGCCTACACAACACCGGAATCTAAGGACACACGCTGTGGTGGATTTGCTCCTTCCTGACTGGAAGGGCCAAGTCAGCTTGGCACCGAACAACTCGGATGTTCACAACCTCATCTGCGGAGTTCTGCAAGGATTCTCCATCAGCTTGACCCTAGTCAATGCCAACATAATCCTCTAGCCAGCATCAACATCAACTGCTCTCACAACATCAATGTCCTCTCATAGCCCAATGACATGCAACTCATTCTCTCCCTCATGGACAAGACTCCCAGTACCTGGACCAAGTTCAAGATCAAGTTCAATGCTTACATGACTGAAATTGCCAACTGGATGAAGACCTACTGTCTGAAGGTCAACACCAACAAGACCAAAACTGTGATCTTTGGGAAGAGCACTTCATCATGGGATTCCGCCTAGGGGCCAATAGAGCTAGGACTGGTACACATATCCCCACCCAAGCCAAGAACCTTGGAATAGTCATCAACAGCAAACTCGGCATGACCTCTCAAGTCATCACTATCACCGCCTCATGATTCCATACGCTGAAGATGCTGAGGACGATTTTCAAATGGCATCCAATCAGCACCTGAAAAAGAGTCATGAACACCCTTGTCAAAAAAAGGCTGGGTTATGGGAACACCCTCTATGATGGGGCCAACAAAAACTCACCAGAAAGAGGAAGACCATTCAGAACTTGTCATCCAGAATCACTCTCTACATCCCATTCCGCACTCATATTACACTATAACTGAAGGAGCTCAGCTGGCTCACTATACCAAACTAGCACACTACAAACTCCTCACCCACACTTTCAATGGCACTGCATATAACTGGCCCAGGATAACTCAACAATCAAATCTGCTTTCACAAACCTTTGCTCGTCCAGACCTCTACTTTCACACATCTCACACATACGAAAAGCAAACCCTACTTCTCTCCAAAAGCAGGTAACGACCTGAAGATACACATAAGATCTTCCGCTTTACTTTTCTAACTCTGCACGAAGCTTAAGACCTGGCTTTTGAGTTGTCCAGGTCCACTAGGACCTAAATTCAGCTAGAGTAACACTGGCTCAGTGGCAGGATACCCTCCCAGGCGATAGTGCACTCTACAAACAAGGATAACATAACATACAATGGAAAGACATAAATTAACTGTTGCCTACTTACATCATCATTGATGTTTGGTGATTGTTAATTTTGCTTGTTCATGGGCAAACTAAAAAATTATTGTATCTTAACAACAGAAGCATGGAGCTACAAAAATATTGTGGCCAAAACATTGAGGACCAAAATATTGAGAAGGTAAGTGGATGTAGGTAAGAATAGATTTACTATTCTGAACTCCACATCTATATACCTTTAAGCTGCATATATTGTCAGGGTACAAATGTGTGGAGTTAAGTAAAGTTAATCTATTCAGAGCTACATAACCTACTGTCATAATATTTTGATCTTCAATATTATGTCCATGGTTTTCTGGTAGCATGATCTTCTAGAATCAAAATAAAAGTAAAATGCTCTCAAAACCTGTCTGAATAGCTTAGATAACTGTAAACTTTTTTGTCATTTTTTGTACTGATACTCCTGGTTTTGCTCTGCACTAGGACTCTGATAGCCAGTCCCCAGTGCTCAAAATCCAAGGCTTATAATAGACTGCAGTTCTAAAACTTGCCTTTTGACCTTCTGACAAACCTAAACCTTCTTAATACTCATAATTCACTTATAAAATACTTCTAATTCACTCCAAATGTAGACCTTAAATAAATATCCACAGGGCAAGTTGCATGGTATTTAAACGTAGGGCATGTATTTTAATGTTTTAAATGCCATGGCGGTGAAAAATCTCCAAAATCATTTTGCAGTTTGGCAAGGCTGGTTTACCCTATTACATTTAATAAGTGCTAAATTCAGTTTTGGAATAGCTCGCAACATGCTTGAAAGACTCATTTTAATAGTAATTTAAAATTTAATTTAATGATAAATTCTAATATTATATTACTATAAAGGAACAACCACCTTTAGAAAGTTGTGTTTTTGCCCAAAACAAAAAGGCTTTCCTAACAGTGTCCAGTTTGTCATCTGACCCCTGATAGCTCCCCCTGGATTGCTCCCACACAATAGACAAAGGGCTTTGGGTGTGAGGAGGTGTTTTCCTCCCACGAGCCGGATGGCCTGGGGGCTGCACTGAGCCCATTCCTGAACTTCAAAGGATTCCTACCTTGTCACTGGAAAATGTAGTTCGCACCTGGGCCTGTATCCCTTTTGTCCTTCTGGTTGGGGTGCTCCGAATCCAGTGGGATCGGTAGAGCTACTTGGAACTGTTTTAGGAGTTAACAAAGGATTGCCCTCCATCCACATGCTGGCACTGGGCATAAAAGTGGCAATCTGGATGCCTTCTTCAGAACACTACCAGACCTGTGAAAGACAGAAGAATAACTGCACCTCCTGTTGAGACATGTGAGGAGAGTCCTAAGGGCTCGACTTACTCCCAGTTGTACTCTTTTTACACTGACTCCAAAGGTCAGTTGGCTGACCTGTTAAGCTACATGAACATGGAAGCTGCAAGAAACCCATATTCCTGAAAGAGCCCAGCTGACCACCTTCAACAAGACTGCTGATTGCTTCTGTTGAGGTAAGTCCTGAAACCCTAGTGCTGTTCTTGAGGTGCTGGAACCGTTGGCTAGTGCCACAGTGTATAACCCTAAAACTTGGGACTTAGAAACTTTCCACAAATGTTTTACCTGAAGAATCGCAGAGGGACCTTGATCAACCTGCAGACTGATCCGTCAAGAGAGCACTGTCGGGGGGGATGACTTTGCCATAGCTACTGCTACATTCTCTGATCAGTATTGGAATTGGTCAATGCTGAGACTGCTTTGACTCTATTGCACACCATTCATGATGGCGCCATTGACGAGGACTGAATTGATGCTAAAGTCCTCCAGGACAAGAAAACTCCAACTGTTCCTGCTAGAGCATTTCCTACCTAAGCCAATGGTTTTGTCAAGGCTTCATCTCCGTGCTGGATCAGTCGATATCGAGCCCCTTCCATCAGTGCCAGCCCATTGTCTGCTTTCGCTGAAGAATGTCAACAAGGAGAAGTTAACTTGGAAATGGGACCAATCTGACCCATCACTCTATCATGGTCAGCCTTAAGCCTTACCCCTGTCATTCATTTGGAGCTTTGCTCTTTTTGGTGCTATTTTTATTTAAATCTTTAAAAAAATAATGTAATTGTTCATTAAAATATTCTCTGTAAATTGGAGTGTTTTTTTTTACTGTGTTTTTGTTTAGACTTAAGGAATGAAGTGGAATCCTGACTAGACTATCTTGGTATTCAGTAACCCCAACATTCGGCAGTTGAATGCAATACAATACAACACCATTCAATAAACCTTGGAAAGAAACTGGCAAACAGACCTAATAACGCGTTGGGGACTGGCTCTTCGTTGACAAATTAAGCACATGCAATGTCATAAAGCCCACCAGATTATGTGACATGCTACTGCACCTGCTCCTTCTAACTCTCCTTCAATACTTAGAGACAGGTTTTGGATGTCTCAAACAACAAGTAGTAGAAATTAATGAAATGAAATTGAAAGAACATTTCTAAAGCACAACTATACCCGAAGGTGTCGGAGTTCTAAAGCAACCTAAAACATAAGCACCAAATGTGGTAAAAAGCAGGCTGCACTGCCCCGTGATCTAGGGTGAGAAAAGCCAGGTTTTCAGATATTCACGAAAAACAGATATTTTCGGATCCCGTCATATGCAGAGATAAGGTGTTCCACACTTTGTCTACACTGCATAAGAGAAAGAGTGTCCGCCCCATCTGGCTCTGCGAATCTTGTGAGACACCACCCTTCCATCTATAGGCAGAGCGGAGCGGCCTATTAGTCAAGTACCACTGGAGAGTTGGCTAAAAAAGCTGCTGACCCATGTGTGCAGTGCCAAAGAGGCCATACATACCGCTCGCGTCCTGGCTGGAAGCCATTGAAGTGCCCTAAGACCCTCGGGCACTAAATGATGATTAGGAATGCCTAGGACAAGATGCTCTATCGCGTTTTAAATGACCTGGAGCTTGTTAAGAGAGGAATTATTAATATTCATATAGAAAGCATTACAATAGTCCAGGCGGGAGGCGATCAAAGCCACAGCTACCCATTTCCTTAATAAAACGAATAAAAGGGAAGACATGTTTCCGGGATCTGACGGTGTAAAAAGCCAGGGCTGGTGGTATGATTAACCTGCGGATTGAAGGTCAGAAAGCAGTTCTTTAGCATACAATTAAGGTAACCCAGGGAATCTCTTAAATTGCTCTCCTAAACTGAGTGTTCTTTTACAGTTCTTAGAAGTCCTCTAAAATGGGTCAGGTATCTTCTTATAACAAGCGCTAAAAATAACTGCGTGGAATTGAAACATTTTTAGATCTTTAGCAGACATGGTCTTGCACTAGTAGTTTTAAATATGTCTTCCATTAGGATGCAATTGTGTTTCCCAGATAAACAGCTGTGGGTGTTCTCCTACATAACAATTATGCCTGATTTATCTTAATCACGACTACAAGATGCATCTTTACTAATATCCTACAAGACAATTTTAACAAGATGATGTTATTCGCCTCGTCCCAGAAATAGAGGCTCCCACATCCTAAAAAAGGATAGATGAATAACATATTAGGCTGTTATGTATATATAAGCGAATAGTTTGCCTCGAAGTAGCTTCTCAGTGGATCAAAGGCGATTATAGTGATCGATTGTGGATGAAAAAAGAGTGGTTCAAAAAGTCTAAAATCATGGTGCTTTAAAATATTCTTCTTGGGATATTTCTCATAACATCGACTTCCTGACTATTTGAGACACCGGGAGTGGTTTTCAATAGATTCGATGCTTCAGGAAATGAGGCATTCTGCCTTGAGATTTTTGTCTTCAGAAGAGAGCTTCTCAAAACTGGATTTTGGATTAATTGTGCATTGGCTTGTAAGTTTATTGTGTTTAGGAACAATTTGAACATCCATTCTAAACAAAATACATGGTTAGTGATTGATGGTTTGGACACAAAGAATAGAGTGATTGCAGGTCAGTGGAAAGAGGTCCTCCTTTTAGTCATGACTAGGTTGTGATAGTCTTCATCCTAGGACACAACAGTAAACAGAGGTCCTTGTTGAAAATGACTTTTTTGGTCAATAATCTATGTCCCCAGCACTTGTGTCAAAGCCCTTTCCTAGAACGACTGTTGAGAACTTGTGAGATTTTTTAGGCCAGGGTTAAAAATAGGGTCTCTAGTTGACATCTTGTCCAAAGTCCAAGTAGTGACCCTAACTTTAGTCAGGGTAAGGAGTCACACAGCTAAGATAACCCCTGCTCACCCCCTTGGTAGCTTGGCACAAGCAGTCAGGCTTATCTCAGATGCAACGTGTAAAGTATTTCTACACACACACATACACACACAGTAACACAATGAAAACAATGCGAAAGGACTTCACATCAGTTTAGAGCAATAGCCAATATTTATTTGAATAAAACAAGACCAAAACAACAAAAATCCAACATACACAGGTAAAGATATCATGTTTTCAAAGTTGATATGAGTCTTAATTCACAGGAATCAATGATTGTATCTTTTCAGCACAAAGTACCTGTGATGTGTCAAAAACAAAGATAATGCGGGCCACAGAGAAGGTGAGGTGCTGAAAAGCTAAGTGATGCATCAGTTCCTTCCTGCACAAGGAGGTGATGCGTTTATTCTTTCCTCGCAGGAGAGGTGATGTGTCGATTTCTTCCTAGCAGGGGAGGTGATGCATTGAATTTTTCCTTACAGAAAAGGCAATTCGTTGATTTCCGGACACGCAACTGCGGTGCAAGGTCAATGGGAAATTGACGCCCCGAGGATGATCCATGGAAAATCCAGACAAGCTGTTTTGATGGAGCTGGGGTGAAACAGGCACTGTGTTCATTCTGCAGCTGCAAGACAGGCATTGGTGCATGGATGTTCTCCTTCAGGTCACCAGCCTACACTTTCAAGAGCCTAGGGACTGGAGTTGGTAGCACTTGGCAAGTCCAGACTCTCAGCAGAAGAGCCAAGGCACGGACAGATGAGGTCTTTGATGACCCTGAGCCTTTTTAACAGGATGCCAGCTCAGTTCAAGCCCTTGCAGTACCTTGGAAAGCAGGTTGTAAAAAGCAAAGATCAGTTCTTTCACTCCTAGGACAAAAGCAGCAAGCAGCAGGCCAGCAAAACAAAACAACAGACAGAGTGGCAGTCCCTCCTACAGCATTTAGCTCTTCTTCCTGGCATAACGTCCTCGGTCCAGAAGTGTTCTAACTTTATGGTGTCAGAGGTCCAGTACTTATACCCATTTCTGTCTTTGAAGTAGGCAGTCATCAAAGACAAGTCGTTGTAGTGCACAAGACCCTGCCTTTCCCTGCCCTGGCCTCAGACACACTCCAGAGAGCTGGAGACTGCTTTGTATGTGGACAGGCAGAACCCTATTCAGGTGCAAGCTTCAGTTATTCCCACCCTTCTAGCTCAGAAAGTCCCATCAGGAAATGCAGGTAACACCTCAGCTCCCTTTGTTTGATTGTCTAGAGTGAATTCACAAACATCCCAACTGTCACCCTGACCCAGACATGTATTCCACCGACTTTCTAAAAGTGGCCTTTTCAAACTTATAATTTGAAAACCAACTTCACCAAAAGATGTATTTTTGAATTGTGAGTTCAGAGACCCCAAACTCCATATGTCTATCAGTTCCCAATGGGAAATGTGGCTTAAAAGGTATTTCAAGGCAATCCCCAGGTTACCCTAGGGGAGGTATAGGCTTTGCACAAGTGACAACAGAAATTAGCAGTATTTCGTTATCAGGACATGTAAAACACACCATTACATGTCCTACCTTTTAAATACCCTGTACCCTGCCCATGTAGCTACCTTGCTACTGTAAGAGGAATGGTTTACCCACTTAACCCTACAAGACCTGGGTAATGTACAACAATGTCTTAGAAAGGAGTGGTAAAATGATAGGAAAATTATGCAATAAATCAATCATTGAGCATGGAATTTAATTCCTTTTTAATCAAAGCATCTTACCCCATCCCACCAACTAGGACAACAGTTCAAATTGCAGCAGTCATTTTTGTATTTACATCGACCAAAGTAAACATTTCAAAACCTTCTGGTCAGTGTCTCACATCCAGCAATCACATAAAATCTAAATGACTAAACAATAAACAAGAGACAACAATAA